>NW_024881276.1:57399491-58010551 GCF_018691265.1 Tyto alba | reverse complement strand
CCTTGCACTTTGCACAATCTGCCTTTGGCTGACTGAGAGGGAATAGTGCAATGTAACAGGAGAAGGAAAACACCTAGAGTGCACTAAGTTTTCATTTAAAGTAACCCATTCTTGTCAATTTGACTTATGTCTCCTTTTGCAGTGGCCCCCTAAACATTACAATAGGAGGTAGGTCTAGAACCATTTAATAAAGTGTGTGGGTCAAACTCATAAGCAAGGTGTAAAGTACCTTGTTTGTCCTACTTACGCTCTAAGTGTCAGTCCTCTAGTAGAAGTTGAAGGCTTGATATATCCAATTCAACTAAGTAATAGATAATAATGCAGAAACTTAAAATGTAATATTTTTACATAAGGCATGGGGCTTTAGGAAAGTACTAATATCTTTTGGAAAAATGTGCCAATTTTCTTACCCTAAATCGTCTGAGACAAAAGATCAAATACAAAATACAGAAGTATTGCTGTACTAACAGGAATATTCTGTTATCCTCAGTTCTATGTTCCTATAAACAACAAAAAACATTTCAGAAGTTTATCAGGCAAATTTTAGTTGTTAGTTTTTTGCTTTACCCTCAAGATGCTATCAGAACTGAGGGTAATTTCCAATCAATAATATATATGCCTTTGCTTCCTTTTTATAGAAAAGGCCTTGTTGACATTTTGGCACTCAGTTGGCAACCTCAGTAAGGATTCTTGAAAAAGTGGCTTATTTCTCATGTGAACTCTGCATGTCTTCTGTGAGAATGGCCAAATAAATTCTTCCCCTTTTTATAGGTAGAAAAACTGCAATTGAAATAACACTGACTGTCTTAAAGTAGTTGAATCCAACTGCTTTTGACTGTCATGGGGGTAGATTGAGTGCCTTGACCTACAAAGAAAACTTTGATCCTTCATAAACATACCAGCCATAATCCTGTTTCTAGACAGAGTATTTCTATATTCTACCTACATCAATAGAAATTACACTTCCACATAAGGAAGACAGATGAAGGACTACTGGCTCACTTTTCAGCTCTAGGTAACCAATACAATTACAGCTTCAGTTCCACTATACTGATTTCTTCCAGATTGGGAATGGGCCCTGAACAGTTATAATGAGATGACAGAGAAACACAAAAAGACTCCATGATGATTGTCTGGGCTTGCAGGTGCCAATAAACAAAGTATCTTTTTTTTACTCTCACTTTAACAGCATATGGCTTATAACTGAATGAAAAAGAAAATTTTGTTTTGAAAACACATTAAGGTGATCCATTTGATTCCAAAGTAGATATGTAGCTCTTCAATTATTGCAGATCTCTGTGGCCATGATAACCTGAGTCAGTATCATCCATCTACTTTGAAAATAACATTTGCCACTTCCTTAGAACTTACTTCCTCACATTAAGACTCTAGTTTATGACCACTAGGGAGTCACAGGCCAAATTTTTCAAAAGAACTCAGCATGGAAAGAGCCAAATATTCTCTCTTCAGTTTTATTCATATGAGTATAGTACTCTTGTCACTATGTTATTGAATACATCTCAATAGTGCATTACATATTAAAATTAACATCTTTCCCATGTGGTTCATTCTTTTTTCACAGACTGTTTTAGTAAGCAGAGCATCTAGTCTTAGGTGGGTTTGAGAGTGATTACTTTGCACACAGTATTGTGTGTTCACATTGGACAAATTAAGCTAAAGAAGTGCACTTGGCTGAGATTCATCCCATCTAATTTTTGTTTCCAACTGAGGTGTTTAATTAAGGAATACAAATGCCCTACATTTTACATGTGGATGATAGAGAAATGCAAGTAACCAAGTATCTCCAGAGAGCAGTTTAGATTTTAGTTAGGCTGAATGGCAATTCATAGGACCCTATTGCCTACAAGGAGAGAAAACTTAGGATAACCACATCACTAATGAAGATACCTCCGTTAGGTGCCTAAAGTTATGTGATAGGGTTACTTGTAGTAGTGATACTCTAAGGACATAGATGAGGCAAAGTTTGTAGGAAGAAGTAATGACATTTGTTAGGCAGTTCATGTAGCTGTAATTTTATCTTGTCCTAGGAAAACAGTTAAAAAGAGTGGAGTGATATTGCTCTTTCCAATTCTTATGCTTATCATCCCAGAAGCAAATCAATAGATTCACACAGAAGCATAGATTAGCAATGTTCAACAGAGGAAAATTTCTTGATTTTTTTTTTTCCTATAACATCTTACTGTATTTTCTTTGTCCTTTATATGCCTGTGTGAGAATCAACCAGATCAACCATGAGGGCACTTAAGAAAATTTCTGAATTCTTCCTGTTAGTTTTTTAAATTGAATTGTATGGTAGGGGAGGATTCTTCCCTCCAGTGCTCATAACTCCAATGCTCTTACTTTTTACAGAGCCTCATTGTCACTTCTGAAACTATGGTCTCATCTTTTTTGATGCTGCTTTCTTTTTGTATAGAATTCCTCAGTTACACAGTATGTATGGATATATGCAGATCTTTGACAGAAACACAACCCCAAATGCAGCAACACTATTTTTCATATCATGCAAGATGCTCACTGAAGCTTCTATTTATTCCTGGAAATGTATGTAGTCTTCTAGATATATTTGAGCTGTACCACTGAGATTCTAAAATGAAGGTCCAAAACTCTGAATATGATATAAGTAATCTAAAGGAACTAAGTTGAAAAAGCCTGTTAGTTTTTTGTTTTGGTTTTTTTTTTTTTTTTTTTTTTTTTTTTTTTCACGGTATACCTTACTGTGGCTCTACTGAAGTTTTTATTATCATAGCTGAATGGTGAAAACTTCTGAAAATCCAGTCCATTAACAGGCTGCATTTAGACAGAAATTAAGGAACTTTGGAAATCTTTCCAAAGTCCTCTTTGATACCTGCTAAATCAAGGTAATACCAGTGTCAGTTTTTCAAAGGGGGCTAATCACCTAAAGCACCTTTTGATATGTTTCCTGGAGATTAAGAGTTCCACAAATTCTACTGAAGCTGTTAGAAATAGCTGTTGAAACCAATGTTAACTTACATGTATAAATGCAGAACTCTAGCTTGGAGAAAAAATTGAAGTGAGTTTCACAAGGTTGTGCAGAAACTTTTTTCTATAGCTGAAAACAGAATCCAAATTATCTTATTTTCAATTCTGTGTTCTAATCATAATGTATATTTTGCACAGAGGAGAGTGCACTGTGCTGTCTTGCTTAACAAAAAATATTCAAAATTGATTTCAGTTACTGTAAAAGACAATTCATTAATAGAATGAGTTTTGTACATGTTTGAATCCCTAGAGTTCACAGGATTTATAAACTTTGTGACACTGTAAATTTAGCCCAACCTTAATATGTATATATCTTATACTCTGCAGATAACCTTGTAAAAGATAATGGGATCTTTCATAAAGGATGCTATCAAATGGTATTTTAAATAACACCTTTTATTTTCTGTAACACGTTATATATTTGCATTCATGGACCTAGATCATAGGTCTGTCTCAAGTGTATGTGTCCAGGCCTACACAGACAACAAACTTATTCCAGTATCTAACATGCTTTTCTTACACTTCACACTGTTGCTCAAAAGCTGTTTTCTGCAGGAAATATTTTTTACTTTTTTTCAAAACTCTTTACTGGCTAACTGAGCAAATCCAAACATACTTGAGGATTCTAATTTTGCAAAATAAATGCAGCTTCCTAATGCTGAGCAGAGTAGGTGAGAATAGTTGGTTGACATTCTCCCTGAAAACAGTGGAAATGATGCTTATAAACAAATGTCTTTAAGACAATTAATTCTTTGTATCTTGCTCAGGCACGTCAGATCTTGGACCTGACACCTGTAAAGGAGCTGGTGAGCCTGAAGTGGAATATGTATGGTCGTCCCTATTTCTGTTTCCTGGCTTTGTTCTATATACTCTACATGGTCTGCTTCACTATGTGCTGTGTCTACCGACCTCTGAAACCCCGAACAGGCAACAAAACAAGCAGCAGAGACAATACAATCTATGTCCAGAAGATGCTGCAGGTACTGTGTCTATAGGAGTCAGGGCCCCATAGGCAGCATTGGGCAGCTCTCATCTAACCTACTTAACTGGAAAGTCCAAGTTTTTCCCAGTTCCCAGCTAATGCAGATGTCCTCCTTCTCTCTTTTTTTTTGCCAGCTGACCTTTGTCAGTGAGGAACGTGGGGTATGCTCTATTCTCCATTGCTGGGGCTGGGCTAGTTCCTGTGGCCTTTTCAGGCCTAGTTATGTTTATCATACTAACAGTGGGCCATCTTTTCCTCCATACTTTTTAAAAATTTTCTTTGCAGTCCCTTTACAATTTAATTTTAATTTCCATTCACTCCTTTTTTTTTCTTTTTTTCCAGGAATCGTATATGACATATGAGGATGAGTTAAGGCTGGTGGGGGAGCTGATCACAGTCATTGGAGCAGTAGTAATTTTGATTCTTGAGGTAAGAGAAACAGTGAGCTATACAGTTTCAGGTTTACATCAAGATAGATTTTACTTACTAGACAAACATGAGTTTGTGCTCACAACTTGTTAGGGGTTATTTGCTTAGACCAAGTGCTTCGATATATATCTATGGCAATAGACACTGTCAACAGTATCTACTGGGTGAAACAGAGACTGTGACAACATACTACTAAGACTCCAGGTGCAGAAGAAGCAATTAGAACTGGTCCCACTCTCAAATGCTATCTGCAGGATAATGTCACAGTTCCCATTAGCACCATATGTGGGTCCAGCTGAATCCAAGCTGTGGCATAAGATTCTTAGAGATTCTTCACGCAGCACCCCTAAATACTCATGTGTTTAGGGGTACTGGGTGAAGTGATTTCTGTGCACACACACACAAGTTTGTATTTAATTGGATATCAGTGACTGTATGGACCTATAGCCTGAGACTTACTCAACCGGAGTTCTAAGGTGGACAAGTTTAGGTGTTCTCATTACCATGAACTCTCAAAAGAATAGGCAAAATTTCTTTAAATTAAAATAAATACACCCCCCACTTGATCTTATTATAATATAAAATACAAGACTGAAACCTTTATATGAGAAATCTCTAATGACAATGCCAGATAGAACTAAAATAAAATGGGACTTGTAAACAGCTTTTCTTCTGCCCATGTATGTTTCAGAAGAACAGGTCCTTCTTCCTGTGTTTGCTCAGGACTGTGGGGCTACACTACAGCTAACACAATGAGAATTATAACAAACTCCTTTGATAACCCAATAAGGTCTTTTTTTGTCTTAATTTCTGAGGCTCAGCTGTTTGTCTGGTCTCTTCTCAGTAATCTGTATGAACTTCAGGCTCACAGCTCTGTGCTGTAACACCTCTCTGCCACATACATAGGCTCAATCTGCCCAAGCATTCTTAGATTTTTCCAAAAACCTTTGTCACATCCTGAGAGGGGCCCAATCATTCTGTTTTTAAAGTAATATTGAAATCAAACTGTGAACCAGCAAACAAAGCGGATGCAGCTGGACCCAAGACCCTGTGAATATTGGTGGTTACCATGACGTTTAATAGTGCAATGGAATCCATCTGAGTCTTAAAGTCAATAGGATGTCTCTCTTAGATTCCAGATATCCTTAGAGTTGGAGCAACAAAATACTTTGGACAAACCATCCTAGGAGGTCCCTTCCACATAATTGTGTAAGTACACCACTTTTTAAGTCTAATAAATATATTGTCTCTTATTTTCCCCACTGCTGCCGTTTGCCAGATGAGTCACTTTCTCCATTCTTTTACAGTATTCCTTCTCTTGATTTATTTCTCTTACTGGCTCAACTGGTGTGTAGGAAGCCAGGCAAGTGGACAGGTATAGTTGACAGTGCTGAGAGGTCTCTGTTTATGGGGATGCTGTCTGTATGTGCCTGTCTTGGAATTTTTGAAAAGAAAATAAAAAGGAGGGTAAGATTCCTTTAGTGATCTTTTTTTTCACTGTCTCTTCTTCCTTTGCAGCATCACATACGCTTGCATGATTCTAGTAACCATGGTGATGCGTCTCACTAGCACAGCTGGTGAGGTGGTGCCCATGTCCTTTGCCCTGGTGCTAGGATGGTGCAATGTCATGTACTTCGCACGAGGCTTCCAGATGCTCGGACCCTTTACCATCATGATCCAGAAGGTATAAGACACAAACAAATATGGGTTTGTTACACACATCCTGACACCTCTTTGCAGATAGGGAAAACTGAAAGAAAACTTTTTCTCCCTCAGGACTAGCATAAATGGCAAATGGACAGATTGTTTGGGACTTCCACATTCTCTCTTTAGTGCAGAAGTTTCCTTTAGTCCACTCATCATCTCAGAATCTGGAAGGTGGCTTTCACAGGGTTGCATTGTGACTTGGTGGGACAGTTGGGCCTTATGGTGGGTCTGTCTTTGCTCTGCAGATGATATTTGGAGATCTTATGCGCTTTTGCTGGCTCATGGCTGTGGTGATACTAGGTTTTGCATCAGGTGAGTTTTCAAAAGGGTAACAGCAATATGTTGCCCCTGCTAATTTCTTCAGTAGGAATTAAGTGTGTAAATTTAATTTATTCTCAGGTTGCCCTCTGAGTTATCTGGCAAAGCTGGTGATGATGTATAGCTTTTATTTCTTTGAGCCTGGTCACTTTCCCAGTACTGATTTGTGTTCTCATGAGTTCAGTTTTCAATGCTTGCTCTTTCCAGAGTAACATAAATTAGAACAATCCAGATAATTCCAGTCAATACGTCAAGATTTGAGTAATATAAGGTTTAAAAGCATACTCAAGGTCAAGGTTTAAAATATTCTGTATTTATGATATTTGTCTTTGGAAAAAGAGATTAACACACATAGCTCTATAATATCCTTGAAGAATAAAAGTCACTATTTTGAGAACAAATAAATAAAGTAATTCTGAGGCATTTTATGATGGAGACCAGTGATTTCTAGTCAGGGATTTGTCCTTGTTTTGCTGGATACTTCACTAGCATAGAAACACGTGTGGGACCTTCCCAAACCATTTTGTCTTGTCAGCATCTCTTATAGGACCCTATTGCTCCTCTTTGGAATGTAATTCCCATTGTTAAACAATCTTTTTTTTTTCCCCCCATTGCTCTCCTCTAGCTTTTTACATCATCTTCCAGACAGAGAACCCTGAAAACCTTGGGCAGTTCTACAACTATCCCATGTCCTTGTTCACCACCTTTGAGCTGTTCCTTACTATCATTGATGGCCCTGCAAACTATGATGTGGACCTGCCTTTTATGTACAGTGTGGTATACTTTGCCTTCGCCATCATTGCCACCCTCCTTATGCTCAACTTGTTAATTGCCATGATGGGTGACACCCACTGGAGAGTGGCCCATGAACGGGATGAGCTCTGGAGAGCCCAGGTAATCTAGTCTAGGTGGTAGGGAGTTCACTCTGAGTAAAGAAGAGGAAAAGTTGTCCAGGAAAAATGGGTTAGACAGTACAATTACTTACCCTGCCATCTGTGCTCTAAAGGAGGTGCTTTAAAACCTTTCCCTGGCCTTCACTTTTCTCAGGGGCTAATACAATAAACCATGTCCTTTTAATTCTGTTTTACACCTTCTGTACATCAGCCACTAAATTTATTTCATCCTTTCTATGAGTCTGAAGTATCTAAGTGAAAGACTACTCTTCTGCACATCTTCCCATGTGAAACTGTCTTCCAGTATATCTTTGCTATGTGGGTATTCCTACCTTATTTCAAATAGCATCTAGAAGCCCATCCAGCCTTTTTTATCCTAGCTGTTTCTTACTCATGGAATCTCTTGTTAAATAGAATTAAAGTTGCATCTTTTTTTTTTTTACAAATCACATTTCTGTGTAACTGAGAGTTAAATTGTAATTATAGGGATTGACTGAGGGGAGATAGAATGCAAGGTAATGATTACAAGTAGGTCAGTAGATCATCTTTAGATCCATTAAAAGAAGTTAGCCTGACTCTTGCTCAAAAGGCAAAAAAATTCAAACAGATCAGTTATATAGCTACTCGACAGGAAATCCATTTCCTAGTATTTTTCTGTGGGAAAGCAATTAGTCAAATGGCTAAATGTACTTGTGTGGCCACATTGGTAGGATCTGACTGTAGTTAATGCAGATATAAATGCTCCCCTCATCTCTAGCTTGCAAATTAATTACCCTACTCATTGCCATCAGGTATAAAAGGAAATAAATTTAACAGTTGAGCACTATTGCTTCCTCAAAACATGGCACAGTTAGGACTAAAATAGTGAGTTGCTGTATAATAAACAGAGTATTGAGTCTATGATTTTTCTTCATTACATATGGAGCTGTAATGAAGTACAGTAATGGGTCAGTATTCATAAAACTGGTAATTTTGAAAGAGAGTCTGATTTTTTTCTAATTCATCCAAGTGCTTTCTTTCATTTTTATTCTAAAGGTTGTTGCTACGACTGTCATGCTGGAGCGGAAACTGCCACGATGTCTCTGGCCTCGCTCTGGAATCTGTGGGCGGGAGTACGGGCTGGGGGACCGATGGTATCTCAGGTCAGTTCTCTTCTAGTGTGCGCATGTAAGGATCCCACAAGAATCCAGTGTATGGATGTTAATAAAGAGCCTTTCCAGTGGCCTGGGGAGGTATATTTGGCGTCCTTCCTTTCCAGAATACACACCCCAATCTGTTTTCTGTCTGTGATTGATAAATGAGCACTGTTCCCATCAGAAAGCTCTGCTGTGCAATTCCTTGTGAAATCAGCTGATGTTTTCTTACCCAGTAGTCACAGGAGAGAGACCCCAGAAATTGCATAGGTTATAAGGCCTGAATTTTTATTTCAAATTTCTTATAGAGTATCATAAAACTTTACTGCTGTGCTTGGCTGTCTGTCCCTATCTATTAGATACGTGAAATGGCAGAAGCAGAATCAATCAGGCATTCAGCAGCAGTGAACTGTTTTACAGATGATTCAAAATCAGAATAGGAATAATTAAAGGCAAAATTTCTTTCTTGTGTGAACGTAGTGACTATATTATACTTTGCAAAGACTGCATCATGTGGCAAAGGCTTAGGTCCAGGATTTCAGTTTAGGTACTGAAATAAGAAATAAACTAACTGTAGTCCAGATAGCCCTAGATTCCTCATTATTTCTGATTTTAATCAATATTTATACCAAGGTGAGAAAAGATTAAACTTTGGATGTATGTTATTTCTAATTGTGTCATCTTTTGCTGATGAAGCCAGAAGGGGGAGTGGTGTCAGTATGAAATAGGACTTTCTGCATGTTGTAGCAGAGAAATGAAGCTTGTAGATTTTCATGTTTGCTGGGCAGAACAAGCAGACCTAAAGTGGTACCAATACGCAACACCTTCAGTCCATGGTGCTGAATATAACTTTGCAAGAGCAATATCCCAGCAACAATTCTTCACTGGATGATGTGAGGAAAAAAAAAGTGTTGGTGTGATCTAGTTCTGTCAAATTATATTTATATTCACTGTATATAGTGTGGGACAGTATTTCAGAAGACAAGTTGGAAAGAATGTAGAGAAGGTTTGGTGGAAGTGGAGCAGTTAAGTAAAAGTTCAGCAAAAGATAAGTGACATCCTGAGGCTAGCAGCCATGGAGTATCAGAGGAGGAAAGAGAAGAACAAAGGAAATGGATGAATATATGTGAATATAGAAAGAATCTGGAGCTAGAGTCTGGTGGTGTAGGTCTGCCGATAGCTTATAGCTGGCAAAATGGAGAGGACAAATCATGAGTGGAAAATGAGTTAAAGGACAGGAAACCACAGGCAGATAGGGGTACCGAAGTCAGTGATGGAGATGAAGGTCTAGAGATAATTGTGTGCTAGCAGCTGCTAGCACCATGTCTATGATCAGTTTCCTATTTCTGTGTAGGTTTTCTGGAATGCCTGAGTCAGTAGACATATTTTTGGGAGGGTCTTGCTTCTTGTGGCTGTTCAGTTTTGTTGATAAACTGGCACGTTTCTACTTTATTCAGTTTTTGTTTTTTAATCCTCTTACAGAGTTGAAGACAGGACTGATCCCAACAAACACAAGATGATGCGGTACACAGAAGCATTTAAGGCTCAGGATAGGGATATCTATGACAAAGGTTTGGAAAAGCTGGAAATCAATAGGGACATCCTGCACAAGAAGGAACTGCCTACTCCGTCCTTGTCACAGAGCACATCCAGGACTAGTTCTCACCGTGGCTGGGAGATCCTGAGGCACAACACCTTCCACCAACTTTGTGGAGACGTCAGCCATGCCATGGAAGAGGAGGTCTATGATGTCTAAGAAGCCTCTTCTTTTACTTCACAACATGGATTGCTTGCCACAACAGTTTTCTGCAACTGTTCAGACACACTCCAGCATGCTACACACATTCGTCAGCCTTGAAGAACTCTGCTGGTGAATGGTTCATGAACAGTGCATGGCATCTGTGTTATCATATATGAATTAGGTCTTTTCTCTTCTACATTTAAGTGTCTCTTCTGTTGCACTGATATTTGCAGCAAGCTGGTGGGCTTGTTGGGCTAAGGTCTGTGGTGCTTTGTTATGCTTTGTAATGCCCTACAGAAATGAGCGAAAGAAGCCAGCAATGGAATTTCATCCACTTACAAATAAGTGATCAGTAAGCCCTCTCTCAGACTGTTACACAGTATAATCTGTCCCTCCAGTTTCACAAAATCCCAGTGGTCTCATAGCAAAGAGTGCTGACTGAAATTCTGGTTTATGGTTTGGTACAGAACTGAAAAAAACACTGTAACTAAGCTCAGGAATGAAGTTAGTTGCTGGCACTGCAATAATGATAATAAAAGGACCCTAACTACTCAGCTGGCATTCAGGGCCTGACAGATTTTGCCCCCTGAAGAACTGCAGTGTCTATTAGCTACATTTTCAACATTGCCATTTTAGTAGGACTGGTTTTGGTTTTGGTTTGGTTTGGTTGGGGGTTTTTTGATGATGTTTTTTGTTTGTTTGTTTGTTTTATTTTGTTGTCACATGAATGCACTTTAAGCTTTTGAAAAGAAGTGATTGCTATTCCTGTGAGCATTCTGGAGGATCTGAAGTAGGAACTTACTTTCCTAACGGGAGCATGTAGGACCTGGTTAGGTGACTTTCAGCAGTGTGAAATTTCAGCAGAGCTATTAATCTCCCAAGTGAGGTGAAGCTGGTCTTTTGTTTTCCATGGAACAGTAGGAATAGTTCTCTGACTTACAACTAAGCCATCAACATGGAGTAGTAAGCTACAATACAGCAGTGAAAGAAATCGAGAGGAAATGTTGGATAAATGAATAAGAGCTATTGCTGAGTCAGTTCAGAAACTGGTACGCTCTCACGCTCTCTCTGAAAGTCTACAACTATCCAATGAACAGCACTCATCCACACAGTTCCCTTCCAGGCATGGTGCTGTGCCAGTCTTTCAATTCCTCAACTGCTTAGGGCCACTTTAAGAAAAACGGAGAAATGGTCGGAGAATTGGACAGTCATTTCAGGCTTTTCTGTATTCTCAGGAGTGTGGACTTTTATTCCAATGGCAGAAGTGGAAAGCAATCCAAGGTCTTAACATTTCCTTTCAACAGGACTTAGTAACAGAAACTTGTTTTTTTAAGAAACCAGATATTATTATTTAGCATTAGACATTGAGCCAAATCACCCTGTGATAATCAAAGCAGATAATGAAAAAGCTGAATCCAGTGGATTTCTGATTGTATTGAAATATCACAGCAAACATCTCCTACACCTCCTTTCTTTTGGGTGAGGTAATGAGCATCATGATCTTTGCAATTATATGTGTTTATTTAAATGTCCTCTTTCTCTTACTTGAATGTGTATTTATGCTCCAATGGAAGACTGACAGAAGACTGCCTCTGGAATTCAGCTGCATACTTTTGAGCTGGTTCATTTTGTTGAATTGAAAGTGTTTCCTCTTCTTGCTCACTTAAGTATTGTCAGTCCTTCCTAAAACCTTTGGGTTTTGTACTGGTGATCTCTGGAGATGGGAACAATGTGGTACATTAATCAGAACTGTGAATTGCTGCTGTAACTGTAGATGAATTTTCTTTCATGGTGAATATAAAATAGCAGGTGGGGGAGAACTGTTGGCTTCCCCTTCCTCCCCTTGTTCCCTAGCATAGCAGTCTTTTCACTAGTTTGAAAACTTTCAGAAATACTGTTAAGATGGAGCTACATATAGCCATTTCTACAAAATGACTCCTCTTTGTGACATATTAATATTTTAAAAGCTTGTTTGAAGTATAAGCTGTGTAAGCCCTGGTTCTGATTTTGTGTTCTTCATTGCTATAAACAATAATGACACTTTTGATCTTGGAACTCAAAACAACATATTGACATCGCAGGAGACAGAACAGAACTCAGTTAACAGTGCTAGGCCTTTACGGATTTCTGTATCTTCTCTCCATAAAAAGAAAAGAAAAAATCCAGTAGCAGATATTTTTAAGGAAGTGTGTTCTCTTGAAAAATTACATTGTGTAATAGCTTTCAAACTCCTTGCACAGAACCCCTGCAGAGAACAGCATCACAACTGTGTGATTTATTTCCTGGTTTTGGACTTGCCTAATGTAAATAAGATAGAGAATCATAGAATATTTTGGGGTGGAAGGGACCTTTAAAGGTCATCTAGTCCAAACCCCCTGCAGTGACCAGGGACAGCTTCAACTAGATCAGGTTGCTCAGAGCCCCTGATCTTGAATGTTTCTGGCAATGGGGCATCTAGCATCTCTCTGGGCAGCTTGTTCCAGTGTTTTGCCACCCTCATTGTAAAAAATTTCTTCCTGACTGATACTGGAATTTGGCTTCCAGTTTCCTGAGATGACTTGCATATTAAAAAAAAAGGTCCTGTGAAAAAACCTTATATGAAAGAGGGCAGAGTATTTTACCAGTAATAAATGATCCCCTGGTCAATTTTGAATAATCTTTTTAATGATGAGTGTTGCAGACCAATTTTAGCATAATTTCTTTGATCTGGAGGAAAAACAGCTATAGAATAAAATTTGAGTTGGGAAAAGTCAGCAGATATAACAGGCACACCAGCACTCAGAAATATTAAATACGTAAATATGAAATACCTACCCTCTTCCATTAGGACATATACACAAGCTGTGACCATGTGAACTTCAGATGGTGAAGTAACAGGAAGAACTAGACTGACATTTGAGCTGGTTCACTGCAATCTGACTCAGACTTGGAAACAACAATGACTACAGTCACACAAAGGCCAAGCATTTTTTCTGTAATATTCGGCATGAATATGCTGCTTCAGAATTTGATTCAATGTTTTGCATTTTGTGGTACAGTTATTTCATAAAATTCTGAAACAATAGTGCTGCTCCTTTTTGTTGCAAGGTGTCTTTCCTATTCCTCTTAAAAATATTGCAATAATTTCTAAGCAGACATTCCTCCCCTCTTTGAGACTGCTAATCTCAAGCTATCTTCCACCTTACCAAAGCAACTTCTGAGTTTATGATAATGTGATAAGAATGAGTATTTTGATCCAGTTGCTTGTAATAAAATGAGAAGTATTTTGCTGAAAATAAAAATACTAAATATGTGGAGTATCTTGTCTGCTTCTTTGTGTTTAAAAATAATATTGTGGGCCAATTTTTGTGTTTGTTTCTCTAGCAGTAATCACAGACATTAACTGACAAATTGTTTGGATTGTCATGTCTGGGTCCATGTTAGATTTTTTGGGTTAAAGCTGTTTTTCCACAGCAATCTACTTCAGAAATTTCTTCTGCAAAATTTGTATAGAGTTTCAAATACTGATTTCCAGTTCAAAATAAGAACCTATCAAGGCCCTTGTTTTTTAAAGTCATTGAGTGTTTAGTAAAAACTGCAGTACAAGGTCTTTGGAGAAGAAGACATATTTTCATGTTGGTCAAATGACCTATTTTGGGCAATGAGGCCATAGTCCTTGCTATAGCTGCTTGCAATATAATGCACGTAGGTACAGGGAGTTTTCTCAGTAATACACATGCAAAACTTACAGATAGCCCAGTTTTGCATGTAAAATCATGGTTTGCTGAATTTAATGTTTACACCATTTATTAAATTATTTCTATGATTTCCTTTCTAGCCTGGATAAGGGCTTCATCTTATATTACGCATTAAAGCAAACAAGGTAAAGAAATTGCAAGTCAGATTAATGGGATGAATCCTGATTAATAAATTTCCATAAACTCGTACTGAAGTGCATCCCGTACTCTTGAGGAACTCAGCTGTAAACAAAGGGTCCTACTTGTTTATTAGATATCAATAAAATTGCTAATATGCTGAAACTATACTTTAATTGGACTTTGTATTTGCACTTGTTTTTTCTCTTGTTTGCAGTATCTAACTTTAGTCCCAGTAATATGTGCTATTTTTTTCGATTTTTATAATAAATACAATAACAAACTCATCCTTAACTATGTCTTGTATAGAAGTAAACAAGTTAACACTTTTAAGTTGATTTTTTGAGACCTTTCTAAATGTAGATAAACCGATCCAACAAATACTTGGTTCACAGAAGATAGGGTAATATTTAGAGCCATTAACTTGATTTTAAGAATAAGGTTATTTTTATTTCTGAAATGATAGCATTTTAATTAAGCTCTCAACTCTGCATACAGAACTTTTTGACAAGAGTTTTGGGCCTGCCCTGAGAAATCTGCAATCCAAGACAAGAAACTAGTGAAAATGTAAGTAATCATCTCTGAGATTGGCCATATAAATCTCTGGTCTCATTACTGTTTTGTTCTGGGTTGATAATTGTAAAGTATGTAAGAGCTGCTGCTATTTTTTCCTCTCTGCTGCTCCAACAGAAGCACACTTTACCATCATCCCTCTGCATACATGAAAATCTTGTCCTTAGAACACTTTCTTACTCATTAATCAAATGCATTGGTTGGCTGAAGTTCTCTTCTTGTGACGATGAATTAATTGAGACTGTATCTCAGAAAGAAACAGAACTGGGAAAAAAATACTATAGTGTTCCATAAGCACAATCAGCCTGATATTGAATGATGTTTAAAAACCTCAGAAGTACTAAATTGATCTAGGAACATTAATATAAAATACCAATAAAGTTTCTAGGGAGACAATATCTGCAACACAAACTAATCAACTGTGTTATTGGTATAGTCAAGCTGGACTGACAGCCACTTGGCTAAACCATGTTGTGTACTGATGTTAGCCCCACTTCTGTCCAGAACATGGAGGGAAAGTTGAAGAGTATGTGGTAGCTTCCTAGAATTCCCATGGGTATATCTGGGCAAATGAAATGTCAGCAACCAGATGGACAAAGTTACAGATTCCTTGTCAGACGTGCTGATTTCTGTAGCATCTTGAGAAATAAGTTTTCAAACTGTCCAGCTGCTTAAGTACAGAACATCTAAATCTTTGGCTGAGATGACTGAGGTACTTCACGCCTCTTGTAGCTGTGGTTTCACGCTTTCCACAGATCCAATCAGATGTTTAGGATATTAGTTACTGTCTCCTCACTGGTTCAGATAATATCCATTTGGAAAGCTTTTTAAATAGGAAAAGATGAGATGTAATTCTGCATCAAAAATAATTTTATGACAAATTCTATGGAGCAGAATAAACAGTCCTGCCTTTCAGAAAAAAAGAGTAAGTTGCAAAAAGTACTTGCCCAATGCTATTCTTATTTATGTTGTAAACTACTTTTTGCCTTCTCCCATTATGCATCTAATAAATAATAAAAAATTCACTAGCTTGCCCAGAAAAAATCTTCTGGGAGGAAATTTGAATCATTCACCTTTCATCCTTCCTTTTAGTGTTCAGTGCTTGACAAATAAAGCTCTGGGGTTTCACCTAGAGGTGAAATAGACTGGACTATTTCTTCCCACAGATAAATACCAGTGATTCTGATCATTAATCAGTGACATTATCTATGGAAGAATTTTGCAAGTCAGCGTGGATTTGAAGATATAAGAAAAAGAAGTGATTAAAAAATTGAATGAAACATTTGAAGAAGTTAGAGGATTTCTAGTAACATTTATCCATTGGCTCATAAAAGAATTGATTGTAAAGGATAGCTGAGATTATCCAACATTAGACCATGTTTGCTATGTCTTCCAGAGTCTTGAAAATCTTAAAGATGGAGATCCAAAATTCCTCTGTGTACCTGTTTCTGTGTTGCACCAGCCTTGTGGTGAGAATATTTTTCCTAGTGTCTAACCTGAACTTCTCAAGTCACAATGGATCATTGTCCCTTATTATTCAGACATTAATAGCCTTCTTTATTTGAATCCTCATCTCCCCAGAAAATGGAGATTTAAAATAAAATGGAATTGTAAGTCCATCTTTGCTCTGTCCTGTAATTTCCCTTCTCTCATCTGGTCTTGTGCCTATATTTTCTTGTCCACCAGAATTTTAGAGCTCAGTATGAATCTGTGTAGGCTTAGATACATACATACACAAACCACATTAATAACTGGAATACTGAAGAAATTAGTTTCATATTTATGGGCAAAAACTTTGAGCTAAAAAAAAAAATACTTAATGAAACTTAGCAAAGAGTATAAAGCTGGACATTTGCCTTGGTGTTTTTCTGATCCCCAGTATGAAAAATAACCTTGTATCCACTGGGGTTAAGGGTGTACTTGATAGTGCCATTCAGATAGTCTTATGGGTCACCTTACAAACCAGTAAGTTGTGAAGCCTTTACCTGCTGAAGGACATTACCTGAAGCATATTGAAAGACCTCTGGAAGTAATTTGGAGGGTATGGGTCTTCATAAAATTCTAAGTAGGCTTCACACAATATATTGCATATTGATAATTAAGACAAGAACAAAAATTTTGTAAACTTTGTTCCCTGAGTGTCCTGCTTAAGGCACATCAACAAGGCAACAAAAGGCTCTTTTTGCTTTGTAGCATCAAAGGAGACTTCCTGAAGTGCTGAGCTCACCATATTTTGCAAAGTTCATGGTTTATATGCTACAGAAGATAGGACTGAAATAGTTTGGCCTTTCATTAAAGAAAGTATGAGGGCTTCCTTCTAAGTCACTGAATCCGCATCCCACCTTAGCTTGGCACCTTTTTCTTAAATTGTAATTCATATGCAATTTTTCATGATTTAGCTTCTCCTTGGTTTCACCATACATGCACATACATGTAACAAGCACATATATGTAACATCTACACCTCCACTCAAGGGTCTACTCAAGCTTGCTGGTTGTGCCTGGGCTATGACTAATGAAAAGGTATCAGTAGTGTTGATCAGGCCTCTACGTTCAGGAGAAGAAACTGGTTTCTGTGTCATACTGTCACACAGTTTTCAGAGTAGTGTCCCTGTGAATAAGTCAGGAAAGTTGATTTTTATAAATTTTGTTTCCAAACTTTGGGACAATAAAATGGGTAAACACTGAATAATGACTATTTAGCTCTTAAATTTGGAGGAAGTTGCTCACCATTTTAAAACTTTGCTTTACAGCAGGAATATATCTTTATAGTATTACAATGTTGTGCTACATTTTTAATATCTTTATAGGTTCCAAAAAACAGAAACACTTCTTTGGCAGAAATAAGACTGGAATTTAGTGATCATAAAAATTTAGTAAATGCTAATACAGACATTTGGGAATTAACAAGGAACAGACATGGGTGTTTAGATATCAGGGTGTTTCTGGTATGATCAAATCATATGGGAGGAAGGAAGGAAAGAAGGATGAAGGAGGGGAAGGGTTGGAGGGAAGAAAAGAATGGAGAGAGGAAGGGAGGAAGGGAGGGAGGAAAGAAGCAGAGGAGTAAAAGGGAGAAGGAGGGAGGGAGGAAAGATGAAAAAGGAGGGAGGAAGAGGGGAGGGATGTATATATGACTTATTTTTTCACCTGAAGTGCTGAATTTGAGTTGACATGCTGTTATCCGACCAAGGCAAAATCCATTCTTAGTAACTGACAGTAAGGACGATTTGCCTCTACAAAAAAAAAATGCCCACATCTCCTTAAAGGCTTTTCTTCTCTCTCATTAAAAGAAGAGTTTCCTAGTACTGCTATAGTCAGAAAAGGAGAACAGAATCACAGAAATCCAATTCCTGATGCAATTTTTACAGTAAATCAATAAGAAGTGTGCATTATAGGCTGAAAGATTTCTCTTCAACTATTTGTTTAAACTGGTTATGAACTGAGTTTAGACTACATTTCTGAAGAAACCTGGTATAAGCTTTTAGCTGTAGATGAAGATGACTTACATAGTAAATTCTAGAATGTGAACTAAATGTGACGAATCCAAACATTTCAAAGATTAAAAGATTAAGTGGGATATCATTAAGTTTCTTGCACTTGAACCAAAATATAATAAAATGGCAAGAATAGACTTTAAGGAGGTACAAGGCAAATGCAAACAGAAGAATTTGAACTATGATTCTGTTTCCTTTTTTTTTTTTTTTTTCACAAAGTAATGAGATCACAGCTGCTCATCATTTTCTCAGAACTCCACCTATGCTGCTTCTGCACACAGATGTATGTACTGTTTCCCCATGTTATCCTTTTTGACAAACACAATACAGAGTTTAATGGATTCAGACAAGAGCTAGTTCTTTATTTAGGCTTATGGTACTGTTAGCTTGCTTAGTCTCCTGGGTACAGACTGTTGAAGCAATAGAGTATTGATGCACTGGGGATGTAGCTGAGGTGCTTGAGAACACTGACATGCTTATTCCTCTTATGTCTCAATGTTTGGGATGGGCCTCACCAACTATTCCACATATGAAATAATCAGGAATGGATCATAAATGTCAATGTGCAAAAGGTCATCTTCATGGCATTGTGTCAACAGCTAACACTGGCTCTGGACAGCCTGCACATACATATCTGGGTGCCAATCATAATTCTAAAGCAACTGACCTTTAACAAACTAATCTCGCCAGGGAGGGGCTGATGGAAGGAGTGGCTCACCAGTTTACAGACAGGGATCCTAGCTGGCCTTAGAGCATAACAGTTTCATCAGACGCATGGTCTAGTGGAATCCATGCTGAAAGAAGGCATGTGGTCAGTCCAGGTTATTTGGTTGTGCTATGATCTTTAGCCACCACCTTTTCACAACAAGCCTGGATGTTCTCCTTCTCCTCCTATTCTTTGTGAAGGACAAAGGATATTTTGAAATGCCTTTTACATATGACAACAATGTATTTCCCCCTCTTCATCACTCCAAACAGGAGTTGCCATTTATGGCATTGTTCAATATTTTTCCATCATGATTATTTGACCTATAGCCTTGAACACTGTTCAGGTAAAGATCATTAGAAGTTATTTTTGAGCATTTTTAAGAGGGCTTTCCAATATCAGTAGATGGTGAACTGGGTGCTAGGAAGGAGCACTCCCTTAGAAAAGTACAAATGCAGACATGATGGTGCTTATCTTGTTGGCAGAACAATCATCACAGACCAGATGATCTAGTGTCAGAACTACCTAGTCATAATATAAAATAGGTGACCTATTTAAACTTAAATATATACGAATGCTGAAAAGTAAGGGCATTTTCTAACTATAGCACAACTCTTTGCTATTAAAAGCAAAGGGTAAAGCAATGTAGTCAGAACTCTATTTTCTTGGGAAGATCTTTTCTAAAATCTTATCTCACCAATGCTTTCCAAATATTCAGGATATGATTTAATGCTAAAGTAATAAAATCTTTATATTTAAGTGTGTCTGCCTATGTGACACTAGCTCTCCTATTGACTAGTCAGAAGATACTGCTAATCGCTAATTAAAGAAATCTTTTCATTTACAACAGTTGTATCTGTGTTGTTGGTGATAAGTGGTTCTGACACCCCTTTTGATGATCTATGCTAAGAAATACTTCCTCTAGGTGTGTGTTTGTCTTCATATTTTCACCTCCTGTATGTCTGGATTTTCTTTAGTAGGAAGGAAGAAGTATTTTCTTGTTTCTGTTCTCCTGTCCTCTCTGTTCACTATTTCAGCAGCTCCTTCCTTATATGTTTCCATATGATTCTTTCAGTATGGAATAATCTGCCAGCTTGTCTTTTAAAACTCTATTTTTATCTCAAATGCCTTTTGTCAATCAGTAATGCTGAGTCCACTCCCTGACAAGAAAAGGTATGATCAAGATTTTCCCTAGTTTTATTATGGGAGATTTACAAGCTGCTTTAGAGGGTTTTGCAGCTCTGTGGCAAATAAAAGCTCACTTTTGAATATGACATGCAACCTGATACTAAAAATAATGTGCATAGCCTGTTAGAAAATCAGATTTTATAGGAGAATCTTATCCCAGGGCAAAAATACAGAAAAAATCTCAACCTTCTGAATTATTCCTTACATGTATACTTTTCCCTGGGCCTTCTCCTAATCTTGTCTACCTCTTAATCACACCAGTTTCATCATCAAATACAAGCTGCTTCTGGAATAACATATAATTCAAGGAAGTCTAGAATTGTATTTGTCTGTGGGGTACCTCCACTTGTCCAATGAGACCTACGCAAAAGGTACGCAAGCTAGCCTATTCATTATATGCTCATAATAAAAAATGAATCTAATTCAAAAATATGAAATAAAGAGAAACATAACTGCACCAGTTATAGTGCTGATTGTGTACAATAATGTACTAAAACAAATGGGGCCCATGGGAACAAAGACATAAACATATTTTCCACTCCAATGGGAAAATAGATACCATGTCCCTCCTCATAATGCACTTCTCATTCAAAGTGACATTGCTGAAGGTCAGAAATGAGAGAGATTACCAATTTATAAAACAGTTTTTCATTATCATCTTTGCAGAGTCCTAATTGCTGAAATCCATTAAAAAGTCTATCCATACATAACTAACACTTTTACAAGACACCTATACCCAAGTACTCCTCTGTTTATGCAAAGCATATTTGTTTTCTTACCAGGAACTGCAGAGTTTTACTCTTGAACTTGTCTTTATGGTCAGACATGAATGCTTTATTGTTATTAGTATCTTTATTTTTTAGTGGTAATTGTGTAGCAGCTTCAAAAGCATTTTGAGAACTACAGAGTAACATAAGACTTACAGAAAACTTCAGGCAATTTCCACAGTATTTTCTTTTCTATAAGCATGCCTGAAGAAAATGGAAACAGGATATAGAAGTACATAAGATAACTGGATATGTAATGCAGGATGTTTTAAATCATTCTCCTGGGGCTTCACATTACTTCATTAAGCATCTGGGCTGAGTTTGGAGGTTTGGGGTCTGGGGTCTTCTCTTCCATCATTATAGTACCGACTAATTTGGGAGTTTCTCACACACCAATATCTTCTGCTGTCATTTAGCCATCTGGGCTTTCTGCACAATAATTTATAAAGAACATTAAATTAATGTACTGATTTTGTTTGGGATAGAGTTAATATTCTTCATAATAGCTTGTACGGTGCTGTGGTTTAGATTTGTGATTAAAACAGTGTTGTTAACACAGGGATGTGTAAGTTATTGGAGAGCAGTGCTTGCACAGCGTCAAGGCCTTTTCTGTTTCTTACACTGCCCCTCCAGCAAGTAGGTTGGGGGTGCACAAGAAATTGGGAGGGGACACAGCTGGGACAGCTGACCCAACAGACCAAAGGGATTTTCCATATGATATAATGTTGTGCTCAGAAATAAAAGTTGGGGGAAGAAGGAAGAAAGGTGGGATGTTTATCTTCCCAAGAAACTGTTACACACACTGAAGCCCTGCTTTCCCAGAATTGGCTAAACACCTGCCTGCTGATGGAAAGTAGTGAAGGAATTCTTTATTTTACTTCGCTTGTGCATTCAGGTCCTTCTTTACCTATTAAGCTGTCTTTATCTCAGCCCGCAAGTTTTCTCACTTTTAACCTTCCAATTCCCTCTTCAATCCCACTAGGGGTGGAGCGAGCAAGCATCTGTGTCTGTGTGGGGCTGAACTGCCTACTGGGGTTAACCCACAACGGTGAAATACACAAAAAAGTAAATCCATACTACACAGAAACTTTGTTGAGAAACCATCTGAGACAGCAAATAAGAAATGCTTAAGGGAGGAGAGAGGACTGGACAGACCTGAATATTCTTAGCAGATAATCTCAAATCAATGGGAGGTATCTCAGCAGTTCTCAAAACCTCCTTGGATTTAGGGGTCTAAAAATGGTTCAACTTATTTTCAAGATACAAACCCAGAATACACAGACATCACATCCAGGCTATGGTTCTTTCAGCCTGTCCTCATGAAGCTGCTCAACTTTTTGTAGTAACTGAAAAGAAGATGTGGATTTGACCATCTGAATACTAAATAAGTGCCTTAAAAAACAAAAATACAGAGTAAATCTACTAATGTTTTACTTGTACTCTATTCTGATTTTAATTAAATTCATCATTATTTATAAAATACTATAAGATCTAGTAAAGAGAAGTGCAATATTACCAATATTACAGCAGTTACAGTAGTTTTTGTTCTCTTGAATAACAGTACCTGAATTCCTGCAGTCTTTGCCTTTTTAATTTTTTTTTTTTTCTTCTGAGTATTTCAGGTAGCTCATTACTATTGACTCATTGTTCCCATTTATCTTTACAGTCTCCATTAGTTAAGATTCATATGTTTTCAGGGTGCTCCTTAGTCATGTTGTTTCAGTCCTGTTCTATTATCTGCAATCTATCTTCAATTTCTTCAATTTCTACCTCTTTTTTTTTTTTTTTTTTCATTTTCAAATTATTATGTTTGTTACATGAGCTGCATCCTTTTGAAATAAGATTTCTGAACCTTTGGAGGCACTTGGTTAGTCTATTTTTATTCATTTTGATCACATCAAGCACACACCCACATACACGAAAGTGGGAATTGCTTGTTTGAAATCATTGAGCTTTTTCTTCACTTACAAACTTCCGTGTACATACAAGTAACCCTTTCCTGTTTGTATTTGCCACCCACTTGTATATCCACCTTTGAGACTGGGGAAGTCCTGTCACACAAAAAAAAAGTAAAGTCAACAATGGTGAGATTGCTGTTTGACTGGTTCTACATGTGACTAAACAAAACAAAATTCATTAAGGACAGGAAAGTTTTTAAAAAGTGTTTGGAAGGCAAGTGAATGTGTGAAACAAATCCAGAAGTGATGAACCAATATTTGACCTTTCTGTGGGTGATTTTTCATCCATTATCTTGGCACTAAAAAGTCAGAAGAAAAGAAATTTAACCAGGTAGAGCTGTTTAGTGTGGAATAGCTCCTCACTATTGGATCACAAGGCTACCAGATAAGAGATGACTTAGTTTTCCAGTTTAGCTCCTTGTTGCCTTATGAGCTCAAAAAGAGCTAACTAGGGAAGCCTATGGATAAAACTGAGAAGCCTTTCTCTAACCATCTTACTCAAACAGGATACAACCTATTTTGCTTGACATAGTCTCCACTGGGGCAAGTTCCTATGCTTAGAGAACTAGGATCATCAGATCATTAATTAATTCAGGTTGGAGGGGACATCAAAGAAGGGTCATCTGTGAGGTTTGACAAGGTTGCTCAGGGCTTTCTCCAATCTGACCCTGAAAGCTTCTGAGGAAAAAAATTGCACAAACCCTCCAAGAAACCTGTTTCAATGTTGAACAGTCCTCATAGTAAAAAGCTTTTTTCTTATATCCAGTTGGAGCATCTCTTGTTCTAACTTTGTCTCTTGCCTCTTGTGCTCCCACTGTGCACTGCTATGAAGAACCTGACTCCACTTTCTCAATAGCTTCTTCATATATACTTGAAGGCTACTATTAGGTCTGCTTGAAGCCTTCCTTTGATCAAGTTGAATAAGCTCAGTTTCTCCAGAGTCTGCTCACAGAACAAATGTTTCATTCCTCTGTCTTTGTGGCCTTCCTCTCATTTGTGGCATTCAGTTTGTCTTCCTCATATTTGGGAACCAAAAACTGGATGCGGTACTCCAGATGTGGTCTAAAAACTGCTGCGTAGAGGGAAAAAAAAAATCACTTCTCCCTATCTACTTGTTATGTGCCTTTGAATACAGGCCAGGATATTGTTTGCCTCCTTTTCTCTCAGGGTACACTACTGATTCATATTCAGCTTGCTGTCTCCCAAGACTCTCCTGATCTTTTTCATCAGAGATGTTCCCCAGCCAATCAGTTCCCAGTCTGCACTGTTGCAATGCAGACTTTGAATATGTACTTCCTGAATTTCAGAAGTTTCCTTTTGGTCCATTCTTCCAGCTCGTCTAGGTCACTTTGGATGGCAGTTCTGCTACCACATGTATCAACCGGTCCTCTCAATTTGGCATCATCTGTAAAGTTCAGGAGCAAGCACTCTGGCACATCCTCCAGGTCATTGATAAAGATGTTGAAAAAGACAGGCTACAGGAATAAGCCCTCCCATAACATACTGGTTACTGGTCTCCAGGCATAACACAGTCTAGTGATCAATTAACCAGTCCTCTCTGAGCCTGCTTTTATTATTTTTTCAATCAGGTTTTATGCATGTGCTTGTTTACCCATCTAGACCACAATGTCCTAACTTGAATACAAGAACACTGATCAAGAAAGCATTGAGGGCTTTGCCAAATTTGATGTCAATAACATCTGTTGCTCTGCCCATATCCACAAATCAAATAATTTTATCACAGAAAGCAATCAAGTTGATCAGGCATGATTTAACCTTGGCAAATCCATGCTGACTGTTCCAAATAACCTTTTCCACATGTCCCCAGAGGACTGGCTCCATGATTTTGTCCAGTGACTAAAGTTAAGATATTCAGCTTGAAGTTCCCCAGCCTGTGATCATCGACTCAGTCTTCCACAGGTAGTTCTCCTCATTGAACTCTCCTGCCAATCACAGAGGCCTAAGAGAACTTGTTGGTGAAGACTGAACAAAGAAGACATTGTATACCTCAGCCTTTTCTATGTCCACTGACTCTAAATTACTTGCCCATTCAACAATAGGTCATCATTTTCTTCGTTCCAGCTTTTACTACTAACATGGCAATAGAAGCATTGATATTGATGCCCTTGCCCTTGCTCTAGTCGAGCTCTGGCTTTCCTAAGACCATTCCTCCATGTTTACAGGATATTTCTCCTTTGTAATCTGAGCTTGCTTCCCCTTCTGGATGTTGTCTTTTTGCATTGGAGCTCCATCATGAATTCCCTGCTTAGCCAAACCAATATCCTGAGACATCTATTTGTGTTCCTGAGTACTGGTACGGGCTCTTCTTGCACTTGGAGGATGCTGTCCTTAAAGACCTCCAGGTTTTCCTAAGAAAAATCTTCCTTTAGAGTTCACTTTAGAGCTTCATCCTGTGGAATCCTACTCACCAGTTTCCTGGAGAAATTAAAATCTGCTCATCTGAAATCCAGGGTCTGTACTTTGCTACTCTCCTTCCTCACACACTTCAGTATCTTGAACTCCCCTGTTTCAAGCATGCCACTGATTATCACATCTGCAACCAGTTCTTTCTGCTTATCAAGTCCTTCTGAGAACATTTTCCTTATAGCTTCATAATTCAACAAGAGTTCACCCGAAGATTCACTGATTTAATATGACAAAACAACAGCATCATTTGGTTTGGTTTTTTTTTTGTTTTTTTTTTTTTTGTTTGTTTTGTTTTGTTTTGTTTTGTTTTGTTTTGTTTGTTTGTTTGTTTGTTTTGTTTTGTTTTAGTTTGGTTTGGCTTGGTTTGGTTTGGTTCGGTTCAGTTTGGTTTTTTTTTCATGTGGACAGCACTGGGCTTAGGTCGCCTTTCCACTCTCAATTTTTCTGTGCTCCTGGATGTGGTTTTGCTGCTAGCCTGTAGGGCCAGGCTTTATGTAAATTCCCATACTGATCTATACAATAAGTAGGGTCTGTGTTCCTTAGGTCACATGGAGATGTTTGAATCCTTGAAAATCCTTGCCTAGTCAGTGCTTGGTACTCCGTGTTTGTTAACATTTCACTACTAGTGGCAAGAAGAGTGAAACATTTTGTGCTGGAATGAATGTGCCTTAATTTGGAAAAGATATGCAAAGTAAGTCCTAAGAATAGATGCTGTCATCTTTCAATGTAATACATCCTGTAATGTAATCTTAAAATATATATAACAAATTGCGTGCTTAGTTATCTAAGTGATTCAAGGGGTTGATATATCAAGCAAAATGAATCAACACAAGTTGGTGACACAAGTCAAGACAGCCTGACAATAATCTTTTTGTTCTGTCTCCAAACAGCATTCTTTCACTCTCCTTAAAATCTACCCCTGTTAGAGGAGAGGAATGATGCAATGGTGTTCTCAGAAGAAACTTGTTATCCACTTACGTTCAGGTATTGTACCATAATAACAATGAAAACATACTGAATGTATCCATCAGATATACTAGAATACCAACAGAAGCATTGCGTGATGAAAACTGGTGTATTTTATTCCTGCTGAGGGCTTCCTAAGTTCATTTTGATAGGCCATCTTGGCTGTGTGTGATGACCTAAAAGGTGGCTTGTCCCTTGGAAGGCCAGCTGAGCCTTGTTCTCTGTGTACTCAGCCCATTGAGCTGGAAGACAGGGATGGGGAACAGAATTAAACCCTCATAATCCAAGGGGAAGTGATTAGTACTGAGTCCTGTACTTGGGTCAAAACAACCCCATGCAATGCTACAGGCGTGGAGAAGAGTGGCTGGAAAGCTGTCTGGGGGAAAAGGACCTGGGGGTGTTGGTTGACAGCTGGCTCAGTATGAGCCAGCAGTGTGCCTAGGTGGCAAAGAAGGGCAGTAGCATCCTGGCTTGTATCAGAAATAGTGTGGCCACCAGGCCTAGGGAAGTGATTGTCCCCCTGTACTCATCACTGATGAGGCTGCACCTTGAGTACTGTGTTCAGTTTTGGGCCCCTTGTTACACGAAAGACATTGAGGTGCTGGAGGGCATCCAAAGAGCAATGAAGCTGGTGAAGAGTCTAGAGAACAAGTCTTATGAGGAGTAGCTGAGGAAATTGGGATTGTTTAGCCTCGAGAAAAGGAGGCTGAGTGGAGACTTTATTGCTCTCTACAACTACCTGAAAGGAGGCTGTAGCAAGGTGGGTGTCAGTCTTTTCTCTCAAGTAGCAAATGACAGGACAAGAGGAAATGGTTTCAAGTTGTGCCAGGGGAGGTTTAGATTGGACATTAGAAAAGATTTCTTCAGTAAGAGGTTTGTTAACCATTGGAACAGGATGCTTAGGGAAGTGGTTGACTTGTCATCCTTGGAGGTATTTAAAAGACATGTAGATGTGGCACTTAGGGGCATAGTTTAATAGTGGACTTGGCAGGGCTAGGTTAATGGTTGGACTTCGTTATCTTAAAGTTCTTTTCCAACCTAAACGATTCTACGATTCTATGTGAAGTACAGCCTACCCTTGCTAAATTCATGCTGTCCTGTCTACCTCATTGTTCTTTGCTGCATATGGCATCTAGGAGGGAGCATCCACAATAGCCATGCACTATTTATTACCCGGTGCTGAGCATGGACAAACTGTTACAAGATACACTTGGTGCTAGACTTCAACAAAAGATGAGTGAATGTGTCTGACCTATCCATACTCTAAACAATTCCATGTTTCATTCTACATTGTCTGTCTTTATCCCCTTGCCCATGTCCTTGCTGGTGCATAATCTTTTATGCAAACAGTCTGAATGCATATGAAGTAAGTCTGTGTCTGAGTATAAATAGGCCTATGCTCTGAAAGAAGGTCAGATCCAGCTATTACTAGTGTTTATCTGAGACTCCACCTCTGGAAATGGGGGTAAATAAGTTGATGTTCATCTCTTCCTTAAATCCTGTATTAACCTATCCACAGCAAACATATGTCTGACTGACAAGAAAAATCTGAAAGATGCTCCTTCAGCAATTGCAGCATCATCATGGTACATGCATGTGCAACTTTGTTCTGCTTGGTCACTAAAGGGTGAGTGCACACTTCATCTTCCTTCAGCACATAAATGTACTCTTACTTTATGCTTATCTAATGGAAGTGCACATCTGAGTTAAATTCAGGTTACCAGTACACGAATAATGAAGGCATAAACAAAGGAAGAAAGCTGAAGCTTTTTATCAACATCCTCTATGATCTTGAAGTGCTTCAGAGTGAAATTTAGCATAGTATCATGGGAATATTTACCCATGACTGAACATCTGCTTGTAAAATACTAAAAATAATAATAAAAAAGCAGACTAAGAATCTGTTCTGTTAAAGCTGTAAAGAGGAGAGTTGCCAAGCAGTTCATAGACAAAATTACGTTTAGTATAGCTAGTAGATGAAAGCATTGCACTTACTATTCAGACTATGACAGACGTAGGGCTTTGTTAGAGTTTGAAGCTATAAGACTCTATTCACTTTTCACTAATTACAGCAGCTACTTGAGTTGAAGTGATTAGCATAAAGAAGTGTGGCTACATATAATGGTTTGGATCCAGAGCTAAAATAAAAAATAATATTTAGAAACTCAGTTTACTTTAGTAAGATCCAGGTGATTTAGAAGCCATTATGCAGTCAAAGGTAATTGCAGACTGTAAGAGCTATACACCCTCTGCATTAGAGCAGGAAGAGATTCCTTGGACAAAAGTGGAAAAAATCTCATGCTAGATTGTCTGCAGATGTAACGCTGTGTCAGGCATGCATAAGTAAATCAAAGCAATGAGAACTTCACTGAAAACAACTGTTTTTTCCAAATGACTTGAGGAAAATGAGGTGTTTTCCACATATTACTGAGTGCAGAAAACACAATCACAGGCAATGCAGTAAGTGACTGTGGTTTCCTAGTAATTTGGTTTTACACAGTAGCTGGAAAAGAGCCCATGATGACTTCAGATCCTATTAATGGAAGTGGCTTTACACGGTGAAAATACCATGTGCTGCTGTATTAGAAATATTTCTTAAGAAAGAACAGGAAGAGGTACAGGTCCTTTTACACTTGAGGCTGAGGAAGAACGTGGTACTGTTTTTATGACGTACAGCTCTGCTGCAGAATTTAAAAAGAAGTATTATATGGTAGTTCACATATAGAGCAATGGAAACTTCAGTGATCTGTCATGTTGGGAAGCAAATCCTTCCTCTTTTATTCACACAGATGCTGGAAAAATCTCGAATTATAACATCAAAGTTACCATGTAATTGCTTTTAATTGACATTAAGTCTTGTCAGATCAGGTCTAAGTATCACTAAAGTAAAAAAAGAAAAAAAGGCAGCCAAAAATTATGAGGAAAACAAGATGAAAGTAATGATTTATTTAGATCTGAAAATGGTAATAAAGAAACTGCTCATTCCTCTAGGCAGAATCCTGTGCACAGGTGCAGTTTAATACTGAAGATGCTGAAATACTCTTGACTCCATGTTTCTGCACATGAGGTACCCCGATTGCCAGCATTTCTTTGACAAGACATGCAGTCAACTGTCCAAATCCCGGGAAAGCTGATTTATAAAGTATTGAAACCCTGAAGGGACTCTCAGCTTCCCCTGGAAATCTCATGCGTGAAATGTGATCCTCTAGGTATGTTCTTAGGGTGTGCTAAATGGCAGTGTTAAGCCTTCACATTGTGGGGACACAATACTACAGCTCTTACATCACATACCCTGTTTGAATTTGAATTTATGCTTTCCAGACTGGCACAAGACTCCTTGGCAGCTCTTGGTTCTTTAAAACTTCACCACTTTCTGGCTTTCTAAATATTATGATGAGGAAATTGTTTTCAAGATAGGTGAGAAATAAAGTAAATAATCCAGGAGTATCAGCCCCAAGTATTTCACAAGGCTAAATGAACTTCCGTCCTGGGTTTGAGTGAGTGGTGGGGTTTTCTGGTGGCAAGGGTGAGAGATATAGGGGTGGTCGACTGTGAGAAGCTTCTCGAAGCTCCCTCAGCTCCAAGTCAGCTCCACCTCTTCACCAAAACTGAGTCAATCAGCTGCACCTCTGTGATATTGTATTTAAGAAGGGATTTGGTGAGGAGGAGTGAGACTTGTGAGGAGCGAGACTTGTGAGGAGGAGTTGTGACATCTGCGTGAACACCAAGGTCAGTGGAGGAATGGAGGAATAAAGGACGGGGGGACGTATGCCAGAGCACAATCCCCTCTGTATCCTGTGGTGAGATGGCAGGGTGGACACCCCCCGGCACCCATGGATGCCTACAGTGGAGCAGACACTGATTTATGGCCTGTGTTTTTCACACGGATGATCAAGGTGCTGTGCCCAAAGAGGGCCTGGGGTCTTGTGAGAAAAGGTATCCCCTGCTGTTGTAGTTCAGCACTGGGAGGATTGCAGCATGCGGGGGTGTCCCACGCTGGAGCAGCTCGGGAAGGGCTGCAGCCGTGGGAGGGACTCCAGTTGGAGAAAGTTGGTGTCCCATGCCAGAGCAGCTCAGGAAGAGCTGCAGCCCCTGGGGACGATTAAAGTTGAAGAAAAGTTGTGGAGGACTGTCTCCTGGGAGAGGGGGACCACAATGGAGCAGAGAGAGGAAGTTCCAGAAATTCCCCCCACCAAAGGTGGAAGAAGTGGCAGCACTGACTGCACCCCCATTCCCTGCCCCTGAACCACTGGGAGGAGGAGGTAAAGGTATCGGGAGTAAAGTTGAGCCTGGGAAGGAGGGAGGGGTGGAAGGAAGGTGTTTTCAAGATGTGGCAATGCTTCTCACTGTCCTACTCTGTTAAGTGTTGTTGTTAGTGTCTGTAATAAATTTATGTTCTTTTTTTTCTTCCCCCAATGAGTCTGCCTTTTACCCATGACCATAATGGGTGGTCTGCCCCTCCTGGTCCTATCTCAAATCCCAAGCTTGTCTTATTTGTCCCTTCTCAACACTAAAAGAGAAGGGAAGAGTGAGCGGCTGTGTGGTGTTTGGCTGCTGACCAGGCTCAAACCATGACAACTTCCCAGCTGTGAAAGTCTTAATATTAATGTTAGACTTTAAATATTGATGCTAACACCTATTTGTTAGGGCTTACTCAGTCACTATTTTCCAGTTTCTCAAATAATCACAATGGCAATTGTCAGTAGCTGGGAGGACCTAGAGTGTTAACCATGTCAGGTCAGGCTGGGTCCCAGGTGTCCCTGGAGATCCTCCATAGTCAGATGTCACATGATGGTAGGGTTGTACTGTCCCACTTTGCACCGAGGTGGATCTTTTCTATGAGCTGGAGAGTATCTTCCAAATAGTTTGATCTTTTCTTGTTGGTGAACTGCTTCAAGCTGCTGCTTCTTGACTGTTATGGCAAGTATCCAGACAAATATTCTTGTATAAGTTTTCCTTCTGGCTGTTACGTGTTTTTTTTTTTTTTTTTTTCATAGTGTCTTCCTAATTGCATTTAACTAAAGTTAATTCCCTAATAGTAACATAAAGAAGGTTAGACTCTGGGCCTCTGACATTAACCTAGATGTTCAGCGTTATGCCAGCTCAGTAAGTCAAAACACTTGCCTCTAGAAATGAGGAACTTATGTAAAGTGTCGTTTGACAAGTCCATAATTTTATTACATTTTTACATTTCTACCAACAAACTAGAAACGCGTCAGAGAAAAAACTGAGTTATGAGAAAAAAAATGTTAGAAATAACTTTTAGCAAGTAAATGAGGGAAGATTTTTATCATCAAAACTTCATGAAGTTGTCAGAGGCTCCTCCATTTGAGGATTCATTTAACTTCTGTTAACTTAGTAATAATGTAGTTTAAAATTGGACCCAGTACTGTAATTGCTTTGTTCAGAAATTGCTATATTTGAGAACAACCTTGTTCTCCACAGTGTTAATACTACCTGGATATTTTCAGAAGTCTTTGTGACTGTGGAACTGGACATACAATCATTTTGATTGTAAAGTAAGATTTTCTGCTAAGCTCAGACCTACATTTGAGAAGACAAGACTGAGACAATCTTTAAATTATTGTTTTCATCTAGTTAATTTCAGTGCATTTCATCAAGGTTATTTTATGGAGTTAAAGTTAAACCTAAGAAAACATTTTGATCTTATCCTTTTCTAAAATCTATAAAGAAATGTCCACCTTGTTGGATGTTTTAAAGACTGGAGCTCACGTTCATGTTCACTTGTCCTCTCAACTTCCTGTGAGATATGTAATGCCCATTGTTCAGGCAGATTCCAAAAGAGCCCTCCCTTAAAAGCAGACTCCTGAATAACTTAAGGTAGGTCACTTTGGTCAAGAATTTTGATATCATAGAGGAAGTCTGGAAGACTAGGCAATTGATCTCCAATCTTCCAGTCTAGAAACTGGGTTCAAAATTGGAGGGTTAGGTGTAAGACAGCAGAAATGCAATTTTTATCTATAAGAGGACAACTGTAGATTCAGAGTACTGTCTGACTATAACAATTAAACTTTCTCCATTCTGTCTTTCTATTTTCTTGCAATCTACAGTTCTAATAAACATGCTTCTTCATGTGGGAGAAGAAGAGGGGAAGAAAAAAGGGAAAAAGATAGTGTTGCACCTTAATCGATAAAATGACCAAAGGATGGCTGTGAAAGAATGCCAGGAATTGATAAAGGAACTGGGAAAGTTGACAGAGTGACCCTGAAGAAGCAACACTGTGATTAAAACAATGAAATTGTGAGATGTGTGAGGGATGACAGCATAAGACGATAAAGCAGGGAAATACGAAGATAAGCTCACAGGAACAAAAGCTTCTGATATAACCAAGGAGGGAACTACTTGAACTATAAGTGAGCTTTCCTCATTAACATAGCAAAAACTCTTGTTTGAGTAGGAAAAAGACACTACCAAGAAAATCCCTTTCCTCACTGAACATGCACTGTTAAAAGAAGATACTGTGATTTTAAGAGACGAGACATTGCAAGGACCAATGAGAATGAGTGACCAATTTATCAGGAAAAAGCACTGATAACTTTCGCTTGGATCATATAAATGCTGTGTGTTAACCAAGCTGTGCGAGCTTTGTGGAATTACCACCTAAGCATCCATCTCTGTGCAGATATGGATTAAACAAGTATCTTGACTCTGTGGTTTTTTCGGCTCACTGCACAACAGATAAAAGAATCTTGATTTTTGGGACAACATTAGGTCCAGAAATGGAGGACAGATAAAAAGACAAGAGAGAGAAAAAAGAGAAAAATACAAATGTTAAGTAATTCCCCAAAAGGTTTTGATCAGATCTATGAGATTTTATGCCAAAATGAAAATAAGGAAGTATTCTCTAACATCAATCACAGGAAGTGAATGCTCCCTGTAAAACTCAGCTTGAACCCTGTTTACATACCACCCATGTGATCACAGATCTACAGGGAGTAGTGATGAGTATTTCCACTGAAGATGAAGGGGTAGGGATTCTACCCAATGATATTGTGATCTGCAGTTATAACTTCAGAGGTAAAAAAGAAACAATACATATATTATATCGGGTTTCCTTCTTTCATTTTGTAAGAATGGAGCATATGACTACAGTAACATCTAACTGCAACTAGTAAAACATCACAGTCTGAGACAGAAAGCATCTGTGGTTCATCGTGCATTTTGCCTTAATCTTGGGACAAAGCAGAATATAGCCTTGAAGTAGGTGGAGGGTATCATGGATATAAATTAATATTAGTCTTGGAGGAGCCATGACTTCCATAGGATGTTTATGCATAAACAAGTGAAATTCTGCTCTACATCACTGGTTGAACTGCCATTGGAATGGTGATGCAGGACTTCAGTTCATACAGCCTTGACTTGAGGGTCACAAAAAGGGAAACATCTGTAGACGTTCCAACAGAGTGAGGATGTGCTCCTGCTATGGGCAACAGAACATTGCTAACTTCCAGTGTTCATTCTTCCTCATCAAAGCAATAACAAAGATCTGAAGTATTTTCTTTATGACAGGACAGCTTGGAGGAGTTTGTTTTAGCGTCTCTTAAGCTTGCTCCAGAGCTGTGTGTATGATTTATTTTTTATTTGAAAAAACACATGAATCATTCCATCTGAAGATGTGGATTCAATTATACCTGTTCCTCTACTGCTACGTGGTATCCTCTTTGCTAAGACAGTTTTCCTTTCCAGTAACTTTCTTCTTCTTCTATTTGTCAAGACAATAGACAAGACAATAGAAAAACTTTGGGGGTGTTTATAAGACTTCCAAGCTTCATGATAAGTACTGAGTACTTAGAAAATAAAGGCACTAAGTATTCTTTCAAGCTACATCTCAAAAAGAGTAGGTTGTAAAGAGAGGAGAGAATCCATAATTTGCTAAGTCCAACATTGCTCATATTTTCTAGATTGGGAGTGTGAATTATTTTCCTTAACATATATTGAAATCCTTGCACAGCAGAGATCTAAGTGAATCAAGATTAAAAGCATGCTGGGTTTGTGCAAGTGGTGGGGGTTTTGGTAGCAGAAGAGGGGGCTACAGTAGTGGCCCCCTGTGAGAAGCTTCTTGAAGCTCCCCCAGCTCCAAGTCAGCCCCACTTCTGCACAACATCTCAGCCACAAGGCCAAGCCAATTAACTGCGCTTCTGCAATAACGTATTTAAGTAGGGCACCAGGGAGGAGGAGATAGAGTTGTGAGAAGGAGTTACAACATCAATGTGAACACTGAGAGGGAGGTGGGAGATGTGCTGGAGCTGAGACTCCCCTGCAGCCCGTGATGAGATGACAGGGGCCACCCCACCATGCCACCCATGGAGGTCTACAGTGGCACAGATGCCAACCTGCAGTCTGTGGGGGCCCGCACATCGGAGCAGGTGACTGCACCTAAAGGAGTCCGGGACCCTATGGGAAGAAGCAGTCCCCACTGTTGTAGTTTGGCACTGGGAGGTTTGCAACATGTGGGGGTGTCCTATGCTTGGAGCAGCTCAGGAAGGGCTGCAGCCCATGAGAGGGACTCAAGTCTGAGAAAAGTTATGGAGGACTGTCTCCTGTGAGAGGGGGACCACACTGGAGCAGGGGGAGGAAGTTCTAGAAGCTTGTCCCACTGAAGATGGAAGATGTGGCAGCACTGTCTACATCCCCCATTCCCTGCCCCTGCGCTGCCATGGGGAGGAGGTAGAGATATCCGGAGCAAAGCTAAGTCCAGGAAGAAGGGAGGAGTGGACAGAAGGTGGTTTCAAGATCTGGTAATGCTTCCCATTGCCCTACTTCATTGTGTTGTCTGTAGTAAATCTATATTCTTTTTTTCTTCCCCTAACGAGTCTTCCTTTTGCCTGTGACCATAATGGGTGATTTATCTCTTCCTGTCCTATCTTGAATCCCAAGCTTAGCTTATTTTCTCCTTCTTAGCACTGGGTGGGAAGGGGAAGTGAGCAACTGTGTGCTGCTCAGATGGCCTCTGAGCTCAGACCATGACAACTATTTATATTTCTCCCTATGAACTCAGTGACTCCAAAGAATGCAGATGTGAAAAAATCCTGTGTAGACTGAAGAAGGTAGAATTAGAAAATAGCTCTGACTTCTCATTACAGACAGAGGAGTGGCTATGAGGACATGGAATGAAATAGAGAAGAGTAAACTAGAAAAACTATTGACTATTCATAGAGCCAGTGACTCCTGGCTGTCTGGATGTTCCCACAGTGCTTACCAGGGACAGCAATTTAATTACAGAAGATTAAAATAAAAAATGTTATCCTTTAGATAAGCATATAAAGGAAGCTGAGCTTTGGCCTCATTCATACCTCTCTGCCTGTGACATTGTGAATATTCATGTGTGCAGACTTATGTGTATGAATTTGCTTTTGGCTTCTGTCATGATTTTTTCTTCACTACTTGTAGAAGGTGAATGTCAGTCTGATGGCAGTCTATTAGGGACACATTTATATCTCAGTGATGTTTTTAGATGAGTGGTGTCATATTAAATTTTTTTTTCTCATAACAGCTGCCAAATTTATTTAATAAACTGTTACATTACAGTTGTCAATTTCATTACCTGTTCATGTTGGGTCATGTTAGTATTCAGACTTCCATGCTTCAAAGAGAAACAACCATATATGTGTCAAGCTTTTAGTCCGAGGAAAATATGAATGTTACAAAATGATAATGAATAAGTAGAAGTGGAAAAAAAAAAAAAAAAACCCAAAACAACAGCCCCCCCAAAAAACCCAAACCAACAAAACAAAACCAGTCCCAAAAGACTACTTCAATGCGTTTGCTATATCCAGTAAATTACGACTTAGAACTGCAAAGTCAAACTTGAAGGTAAGCAAGGGAAAAAAGAGCAGAATTTATGCATGTATGTATATATGTTGGAGGCTGCTGATTGCTCTAATTAAAACAATGACAAAAGTAAAGATTAAAAACAGATTTTCCTTTTTTACAATAAAGGCCACTGGAAAATAAAATTTTAAATAAATGTGCAGGAAATCTACAGCTGTTCTTAGTGTAGATGAACCTTATATACAGAATTATCTTATCTCCTTTTTTCAAAAAACGACCAAAAGTCACAATTCTGTTTACACAAATTTAAGCAAATCATGCTCAGTGAATCATCCTCAGATACAATCCGAAGTGATACTCAAATATTTGATGTCATTTTCAGACTGGACTTGATTGTTAGTATATCTGATAAGACAAACAATCTTTCTTCTCACCAGCAGGCAGCTTCCCTCTCTACTTTCTTGAAGAATATTGTTTGTTTCTGCTCCCCAGGAACAATGTCTTCATACCTCCTTCTTTAAATTAATAGTATATCTTATTTTTGTCTTCTTGCTTACACTGTAAAAATCTTTCCATAAACAAGGCTTTGTACTAGAAAATCTCCTTCCAAATTTGCCATAGAGTATAAACATTTTTCAGAAACTATCAGCATCATAACTGAAGACCTTATGCAAAATTCAATATTCAAAATAAGGTAACCATCCAAATAAAATACTTGTCATAACAGCTTCAGTTTTATGCTTGTATAGTGCTTTTAGCCTAGAGTCACTAACTGTATTGGGATGGTAAAACCTATCAAATGGAGGGACATTGTAACAGAATATTCATTTGCCTTATACCTAAAACCATTAAAGAAATACAAAAACTTGTTACAGTATCACAGAAATCAATGATGATTAGGATTATGGAATAGGCATTTAAATTTTGCCAATGACAGATGTGATTTCTAACAGTTTTTTCTCTCAGCCCTCAATGACAGAAGAGTAAGTCTCAATTCAATTTTTTAAAAGTTGCATTAAAAATTAATTAAAATATTAAAACTAATTTATAATAATTATGTATGTAACAGTCCAGAAAGTTAAATTATCATTCCTTCATGTAAGAAAGAGGAAAATCCAGGCAGCATTTTAGATATTTGTGTGTCTTCATATTTGAAGCTATTCACATGGTTATCTGTAATACATCATATGAAGTGTTTCCAGTGATACCATGGATTTTGCATGTGAGGATCTTTGTAACAAAAGCAGCACTAATCATCCTTCTTTTCATGTAAATCCAGTTGCATGCTGATCACTTACACTGGTCCCTGGTTTTGCCTTTATAAATATATTTTCCAGAGCATTGAAAAAACTCAGTGCTTATAAAATATAACTTTACCAAGTTAAGCTACCGCTTCCTTGGTAAGGTATGAACTGAAATAAGACAATTAATTCCAGGACACTAGTGTTTTCACATGAAGAAGGAGAAGTCCTGAAAGTTTGGTTTTATAATGAAAATAATGTCCTTCTGATGTGACCTTACCAGTATGCTAGATCTTCTTGACCTTCCATATTGACAAACAACAGGATACTCCTCTGCTTTACAGGAGCTATTAGAGGGGTAGCTGAAGAATGTACTAGACAAGACAATGAGTTTAAGTTTCTCTATAATTCACACCTTTTATGTGCAATTTCTTCAGTATCTTTGATAGAATTTGCCTTGTACATGTAAATCAATGTCTTGAAAACATGGAGAATTTTCTCTTTACAGATATCTCTTCTGCAGTATCTGTAAGAAAACAGTGGCAGAATCAGTACTTTCAGGCAACAGGTTAATGTCATCAAAAGTCTTATACTATAGAGCTCATATTCTCTGGATCTCAAAGGAGGTTACAATAATAGAATAAACTACTCAGTCTTTTTGGAACTAGTGCATGTGTTGTAGTAATCCTAGACACTTGGTGCCCATTCTGGTAAAGGCTTTAATAAATAAGTAGGCTGCCCATGGAGAGTGGATGCAGGTTGAGGAGAGAAGAGTTCAGATTTATAATACTGGACATATGCTCCCAGTTTCTAATTTCATCTTGCTCTGTAAAACCAAATCTCACGACTGGTTCAGCTCAAAACCTTTCTCTGTGTTTTGTTTCTGGAGTGTGTAATATATAGCAGGCTTTCACCTGCTTTCTTGTAACTTTATCTTGAGTGTTGTCAATAATACTTGAAATATCCTATGAAGTGAAACATAATTATTCATTCTAGCAATAGTAAAATTTAAGGAACTGAAAAGAAGACACATTTAAAATTGCCACAGTTTAGAGGGAGCTTTGTTACTAGGTCTATCAAATCAGGCATACAAGATACGAAGATCCCTGAGTGTTCAATGTAAATGCTGTCCAGAATTGCATGAGAAATAATTACTATTAGACCTCAACACAGAATATTGCTCTTCTCTTTGTTCTTACATGTTTCAACCACAGAATTGTCTTCCTGTCATGACCTTCTATGGTAATGTCTTGTGGCCCAGTTTTACTGAGATTTTTAATTTGGCTCTTTATGGAGAGCTAAGCTGATCTACAATAAGACTGACTAGCTGACTAGCATACTCATTACAAATGAACATTTTCTGTACCACAGCATCTGACTTAACACAGCAATTTAGCACTTGCTTTCCAAGAACAGCAGGTAGGGGTTAAGTTGCTTAATGACAATTTTCCATGCTGACAATGCATTGCTCTCTTCAGTCCATAAACCTTCAAGGAATTTACAACAGCCTTATGCTGAAGATTGTTTTTCCTATTGGACACGTAGGGGATTGATAGTGCTGCTACCCATATAAGAACACTCTAAACCTGTTTCTCATACAGACAACAACTCTGTCTACATGGAATCTTAAAGGCATTAGTCTTCTATAGTCTTCTATTGACAGATCTTATGTTTTAATAGTAGCAGAAGTTCGGACACCAGCCACTTAACTGATGATTATCTGCTTCTAGCTCTATGAGCCTAATGATGCTAATGATGCTTCCATGGTGCAAAACTATATGTACTGTGTGCCAGGAAGGGTCATCAAGTTTGATTCCTCATTATCACAAGACCATATGACCATATAATCCCTTTCACAAACTTAACAAGCTTTAAATAAATAACACAAACAGTAAAAAATAAAGAAATCTCATCAAGAAATACAAGATTATGGAAAACATAACAAACAATTGCAGTGGAAAACATAGATGTATTTCTGTATACAAAGTCATCTACTTGATTCCAACTAAAACTACTGAGAAGTTGTGGTTTGAGCTCAGAGGGCATTGAGCACCACGCAGCTGCTCACTTCCCTCTTTCCATCCAGCGCTGAGAAGGAGAATAAGACAAGCTTGGGATTTGAGATAGGACAGGAGGGGATAAAAAATCCATTATGGTCACAGGCAAAGGGTAGATTTGTTAGAGGAAGCAAAAAAATCCATAAATTTATTACAGACACTAACAACAACACTTAACAGAGTAGGACAGTGAGAAGCATTGCCACATCTTGAAAACACCTTCCTTCCACCCCTCCCTCCTTCCCAGGCTCAACTTTGCTCCCGATACCTTTACCTCCTCCTCCCAGTGGTTCAGGGGCAGGGAATGGGGGTGCAGTCAGTGCTGCCACTTCTTCCACCTTTGGTGGGGGGAATTTCTGGAACTTCCTCTCTCTGCTCCATCGTGGTCCCCCTCTCCCAGGAGACAGTCCTCCACAACTTTTCTTCAACTTTAATCGTCTCCAGGGGCTGCAGCTCTTCCTGAGCTGCTCTGGCATGGGACACCAACTTTCTCCAACTGGAGTCCCTCCCACGGCTGCAGCCCTTCCTGAGCTGCTCCAGCGTGGGACACCCCCTGCATGCTGCAATCCTCCCAGTGCTGAACTACAACAGCAGGGGCTACCTTTTCTCACAAGACCCCAGCCCTCTTTGGGCACAGCACCTTGATCATCCGTGTGAAAAACACAGGCCATAAATCAGTGTCTGCTCCACTGTAGGCATCCATGGGTGCCGGGGGGTGTCCACCCTGCCATCTCACCACAGGATACAGAGGGGATTGTGCTCTGGCATACGTCCCCCCGTCCTTTATTCCTCCATTCCTCCACTGACCTTGGTGTTCACGCAGATGTCACAACTCCTCCTCACAAGTCCAACTCTTCTTCCCATGTCCCTTCTTAAATATGCTGTTGCAGACATGTTGGAGACATGGATAGTGGGATTGAATGCACCCCTAGCAAGTCCACCAATGACACCAAACTATGTGGTTCAGTCGATATGCTGGAAGGACTTTGACAGTCTTGAGAAGTGAGCTTGTGTAAAACTCATGAAATTCAAAAGTGGGCTGAGTCAATCCCATGCACAAATACAGGCTGGGCAATGAGTGGATTGAGAGCAGCATTACAGAGAAGGATTTGGGAGTAGTACTGGATGGAAAAGTGACTATGAGCCAACAGGGTGTGCTCACAGACCAGAAAGCCAACTGTATCCTTGGCTGCATCAAGAGAAATGTGGATAGCAGGTCAAGGGAGCTCTCATGAGACCCTGCCTGTAGTACCGTGTCCAGCTCTGGGGCCTCCACTATAAGAAGGACATACATCTCCATGAGCAGGTCCAGAGGAGGCCACAAAGATGATCAGGACGCTGGAGCACCTTCCTTATGGGGATAGACTGAGAGAGTGGGGTTCTTCAGCCTAGAGAATAGAAGCCTCCAGGAAGACCTTATAGCAGGCTTCCAGTACTAAAAGGGGGCTTACAGGAAAGAAGGGGAGGGACTCTTTATCAGGGAGTATAGTGATAGGACAAGGGGTAACAGTTTTAAACTGAAAGAGGATAGATTTAGATTAGATGTAAAGAATAAATTCTTGACTGTGAAGCTAGTGAGACACTGGAACAGGTTGTCCAGAAAAGTTGTGGGTGCCCCTTCCCTGGAAGTGTTCAGTCTCAGGTTGGATGAGGCTTTGAGTAACCTGACTGAGTAGGTGTCACTGACCATGGCAGAAAGGTTGGAACTAGATGATCTTTAAGGTCACTTCCATCCCTAACCATCGTATGATTCTATGAAATGGAAATGTGGGAACAAATTCTCACCTAAAGTTAGCTAACTCATGATAAAGTCCTAATGGAGAGAAGGTTGTTAGACTACCATAGCCCACTTAAGCTTAAACTTGCTTTACTAACTCAAGTGCAAACTTTAACCTCCACAAGACTACATACTCCCTTCTCCCTACTCCCTGTAATAGTTCTTACCATCAGCACAGCAAATTCTGTATGTGATACTCTGTGTTTTGCACAATGACTCTTAAGCATTTCCTATCATCTCTTGCCTTCAGAGAGTTACAAATATTAAGGAGATAAAAGCCATTTACCATAGTAGTATTTGAGATTATCATTGAAGATTGGGAGCTAGTTGGTCACATAAAGACAAATAAAATTCAGCATTATTGCTTCCATTTTGTATATGATGAAATTGAGATATAGTGTTGAGCTTCCCAAGGAAATAAAAGTGCTTGTTAGCACAGCTGTTGTCACATTAATGTCACTTTATCATATACCTGAGATAAATATAGTAATATAGATATATAGTAATATAGATAAATATAGTGTAGTAAGTAAAAGAAACATCTTTTCCTCAATCCATCCTAATGGATATATATAATAGGTACTGAATGGGCTCAGATCAACTTCAGTGGCATGTAGCCATCCAGAGGGACCTCAGCAAGCTGGAGAAATGAACTGATGGGGACCTCATGAAATTCAACAAGGGGAAGTGCAAAGTCCTGCCCCTGGGGAGGAGCAACCTCATGCACCAACCTATGCTCAGGGCCACCCATGTGGAAAGCAGCTTGGCAGAAAAGGATCTCAAGGCCCTGTTGAACACCAAGTTGACCATGAAACAGCAGTGTGCCCTTGACACAAAGAAGGCTAATGGCATCCTGAGCTGCATTAGACAAAGTATTACCAGCATGTTGAGGGAGATGATCTTTTCATTCTGCTCAGCTCTGGTGAGGCCACATCTGGAGTCTTTTGTCCAGTTCTGTGCTCCACAGTACAAGAGAGATGTGGACATATTGGACAGTGTCCAGCAAAGGGACATTAAGATGATTAAGGGACTGGAGAATTGCTGGTATGAGGAGAGGCTGAGAGAACTGGGACTGTTCAGCCTAGAGAAGAGGAAGTTCAGAGGGGATCCATCAGTCTGCATAAATATTTGAAGGGAGGATGAAAAGAGGACAGAGACAGGCTCTTCTCAGTGGTGCCCAGTGACAGGATAAGAGGCAGCAGGCACAAACTGAAATACAGGAGACTCTGTTTGAATTTCAGAAATCATTTTTTTGGGGAGGGTGACTGAGCACGGGAGCACATTTCCCAGAGAGTTTGCAGAGTTTCCATCCTTGAAGATAGTCAAAACCAGTCTGGATGTGGTCCTGGACAGTCTGTTCTAGGTGACCCTGCTTGAGAAAGGAGGTTGGACCAGATGACCTCCAGAGGTCCCTTCCAACATCAACCATTCTGTGATTCTGTGATCTTTTTATATTTTTCAGTACCATTGATGGGATTGGTGCTAAAGATACACAAGAACCACTTAAATCCAAACTTTGATATGAATCAGAAGTCTATCTCAGTTATCTATACTTTTGAGACCCACAGGTGTGAGGGGGAACATATTTTAGATGACCAGCAATAGTATTGTATAGATATAGGTCATTTGATTTTACTAGAATTTTACAGCTTGATTTCACTCCTGCTAGGACTTCCTTCTAACTCCAAACACCAAAATTCTTGATAAAAACAATGCCTACTTACTCAGTCAAATCAATGTATCAGGTTGCTGTAAATCTGAATTTTCTAAGATGAGAAATAGCTGGCAGAAATAAAAGTACCTCATCAAGCATATAAAAATTGTCTGAAATTTGGAGGAAAAGGATGAATTTTAAATTATAAAGACAAAAGCCTTTCTGCACTCAAATAATCAAAATGCTCTTTGAAAACCCTAGAAAAATATTTTTATATTCCAGAATATTTTCCCCATAAACTTTAGGAAATTCAGACAATCAGGCAGTCTCTTGAGCATTTGTTACATAATATTTTTTTTGTCTGGACTATTTTCCATTTTCCTGCATGTGTATTAGAGTAACTGCATTTAAACCAATAATTCTCAGTTTGGCTGCTGTGTTGTAACTTACTTCAACCCCATCACTGGTCTGTAGGAATTTCCCCTTGGTATATGAACCAATGTGAATGCTGTGGCATTCAAACTGTCTATGTCCTCTTGTAGATAGGCTTGTACCTTATTTTGCTGGCTACTGAACTGTGAGAAAAACAAATTCTATCTATCTATCTGCTGTGTTTGATTTGACTTCTCTGAGTGAACACAATGGACCAGCTCTTTCAAAGCACCTAAATGGTTGATAGAGAGTGAGAGTTTGTTCTGAGAGGGCAGGACAGGATTTTACCCCTTCTAGGCCTTTTCCTTGCAAAAAGTCAGGCCCCTGATATTTAATCACTTTTCAGGAGATCATTCTTCAGCTAAGACAAGTAGAACAAATTATGTTTGATATTTCTAACAAATGTTCCTGAGAACACAAGACTCACTGTTGTCCTTAAAGGAAAGGCTGGTCACAACCATCAGTAGAGCAGTTCCATGTAAAATAAATTTGCTGATGCGAACCAGTTCCTGTCTAACCTGAACCCATTTACAAAGACCCTCATGTGAGAAAGATGATAGGCAGCTATACAGACTGAGTTGCATATGTTTCCCCCACCCCTTTAAAGACATTAATCTGTTTGCATGAAGACAGATCTCTCATCCTGACTGCCTCTGATGCTAGGAGGCAAGAGGTTTATGTTACAGTCACTAAGGTTTTCACACTTGTCCATGTACACCCTCCACTCCCCTCTTGCCACTCCAACATTTATTTGAAAAGAAAGCAGCAATTTTACATCCACCAGCGTGGTGATGCTCTCTGAGTTCACAGGGTTTATCGTCATGCAGTTCAGCAGACAGACTGTATCCAGAAACCTGGCTGAAGCCAGCCTGGCAAACCTGCAGCAGATGACAATCATTCCAACTCATGCTTTATGGGACAAAACAAGTTTTCTTTGATTTCTGGACATGATTAGAGAATGAGGCTGTCATCCTTGGTTTATGGTGACAGCTAGGTGATATTGTGGCTTTGTTATGTCTGTTTAACAAGAGACTTGTGACCTAACTCAGCCTCACATATCAGTTTTGGGTTGGTGTTCTTTTCATGCTCATTCTGTTGAGAGGCATGAGAGAGAAGAAGTGACAGCCTGATTCCTGGGCCCTCACATTTTTTTATTGCCAATCTAGCATGGTGAAATTTTCATTCAGGGATATCAAGTATCTGCAAGGATAGTTTTGTAGATGCAACAGAGGTCTGCATTAAAGAGAACTTATGGAGTTGTCTCCTTTTTAGTCCCTTTGCTGATATACTTTCCGTTTAATGACTCACACAGGGGGGAAAAGAACATCTTAGGATAGCCAAAGGGCATGGGTAGCTGTTACCCAGGGTGGGGTTTTAAGCATATGCATGTGGGCTTGCTTGTGGAGGAAAGAGGCAGAAGAGAGAAGTTTGTCTGGAATTTAAAGCAGAAGATCTTCAAGCAGACCTTCTTATTTGGTCTATTGTCAGTATCATTGTTCCCTCTTCTACAGGCAGGGACAAAATATACCTGAAAGAGAAAGAAAGTGAAAAGGAGAGGAGGTAAAATGGAGCCCCTGACAACCTTTGGAACTTCTTATAACTGTGCTGTTTCTCTTAAAAATCTGTTCATGAAAATATGTGCTGGAAGTCCTATGAGGAGTATATACAAGACTATCTGGGGAACACAGCAGACCTCTTACAGCTTCTGAAGAATGCTGCCTCTCTAAATCACAAAGTAGTTTGGAATAGAGGTGTGTTCTTGCTGTCTTTCACTCAGCAGCTCTCCAGTAGGCTGTCGCTGAAACTCAGCCAAGTTACCTGCCTTAGCCAAGTGTTGCAACTCTCTGACACTCATTTGCACTGACCTTTGCTGCAGAAACACCTGTTTCCCACTTGGATTGTCCTCTCCCAGGTGGAACAAAGGGAGGAAGTGCCATTTACACAGTAGAGGGAGAAAGAGATGGAGATGATGGTTTGAGTTCAGCTGAGGAGGACACAGAACCATAGGGATGGTCTTGCCTAAGGATCATGGGTTGCTCCTCTGGCTCTGGAGATCTTTTTTTGTACAGCTTACAGGGTGAAAGCACTCAGGCTAGGTGTGTGGATGAAATCAACCTACCGTAGCAAAAAAACTTATGCTCAAGACCTACTGTTCCCTTCTGCCTTTTGCTTCAGAGTTATTTTCTTGTCCTCTGTCTCTACCTGGGGTTTACCTATTTTCTTCCCTAGACTCAAATACAGAGAATAGCTGCTGTCTCCAGGCAGCCTGGAAAATTTCTTCCTTTCATATACCATTGGGTGTTAAGAAATGGATATTCCAAAGACACTAGGGAGAAATTAAAGGACACTACAAAACAATGGCATAGATGATTTGACAACTGAGAATTCAGAAGCTCCAAATTGTCAGGAAAAGCACAACAAAGATCATAGTTTGTGCTCCTGAGGGAGCCATACTCGGACCTTTGGCCCAATTGCAACCAGAAATTTAATGCATCACACTCATGTTTATTACATATTCTCTCTGATATGTCTCTTCTCTGATGAAATATTTGTGGAGATGCACAAACAAATATTAAAAGCATTTTAAAACTGTGTTACTGTAGAGAAGAATGAAAGAGAGATTACATGAATCTTCTACCATTCACATGCAAAGTCCTAGGGGAAAAGTCAGCCTATGAGAAATTTCATAGCTTCTTCAGTGAGGCTGAATTTATGTGGTCACAGTAAACTGATGTTATGTGTTTTGGCAGCCACTGAAAGCAGAACTTTTCTCCCTGCATCCAAAACCTTCTACAGCTACTCTACCACCTTCTTTGTGCCAGAACTAATGCTATGTAGTTATGCTGTGAGCCAGAGCAGAGCAGTGGTCTTGTTGCAGACTAGAAACCTGAGAAAAAGGTTTGTTTTCAGCCGGATGGGTTCTTGATGTGTTGTGAACATTAACCCCAGTGCAGGGAGGTACGAGGCAATGCATAGCTGGAGCCGAGACAAGGGTAGAGCTAAATCCCATCTCCGCTCTCCCCTCCTCACCCAAATGGTTGTGCAGCTGCAACCTGAGACACAACATACCAGCTGCTGAGCCTCCTCTTCTGACAGTGACCTCCAGTGCAGTGGGGGATAGCCAAACAGTCTGAAATCAGTCTGGCAAAGGGACTACCACTTTAACAGTGAAATGTGTTTGGTGAATAAGTAGCAAACTAGTTCCTCTGAGTTCAGCTGAGAAGTATCTCATCCTTACTTGCAGGTAGCTACATATAACAATCACCATTGTTACTAACTTTCAGGATCCATAGCATACGGGCTGTATCATCAGTGTTACTTAAATGGTATTTAGGAGAGGGAGGGGGTGATCAAGGTGACCTGCTGCTCTATAGCTGGGCAGTCAGAATACAGCAAGAGAAAAAAAAAATGTGGGGTTAAAAACTTTCACGATGCTAACATAGTAGCTGCTGTGGATTCTGACATTGCGAGGTATTTGGGGAAACTGAGTACTGCAATGTGGGTAATTATTGCCTGTGAGTGGCCACATAGGTGAATCACAGGGCTGGCTTGCTTTATTTTATTAGGTCTTAGAGTGTGCATATTGTAATTCTATCTGGCTTAATCATGATGGCTTGCACCTAAGGAATTCATGAACTTGAAGGCAAAAAAACCTGGCTTGAGAACTGAAGTCCAGAGGGCCAGTAATTGTACAATAACTAGAAGGTTAGCAAATGGACCCTGTGCTCTATTCCCAATCCTCTGAATTAATGAACTGTTTAAAGCAAATAATGAAATTAGTGGAACAAGTCTGAAAACAGGAAAGGGGTGAGACGTTAGAATATTCTCACTGTTAGTGACTTTATTTTAAAAATTTTAGCCTATTTAAAAGTATGAAGAGAATAACAATGAGAATATTGAAATGTTTAGGGTTAGAAGCAGCCACAAGCTGAATAACGGAAGTAAACAGTCACAGAGCCAACATCCTTCAGAAGACCTGCTCCTGTCCCATTCTGTAGATGAGTGAGACAACTTTCTCCTGGAATCATGTGTTCAGCCTTGGTTATCCTATCTCAGAAAAGTGAGGGGAGTGTAGGAACAGGTAGAAAAACTAATTTAAACATGAAGAAATTATGGTGTAAGACAAATTTGAAATTGTTTAGTTTAGAAAGATTACTGAGTGGGAGGGTATGTTCATAGAAGGAAGTATTCCTAAAACAATGAATGAGAAAGATGACGATGATCCTGTCCTTCATATAATGGAAGAAATAAGAGATGTTGACAACTGGGAAAAAAAGTACTTTTTATAGAAAGTCTACTTTACTTCTGGAACAGGATATAGCAAGGTAAAAAGCACAGCACAAACAAAAAAAATGAAGTGTAGAGAATCCAGAGTTTGAGGTTTCCTTAAGGCAGAGTACATTCATACCATGGCTAGTAGCATAAATACACTGTATGCAGTTGGAGATGCAAGACACGTGTTTAGCGACATCATCAAAGTGTTCCACCAGGCATTCTTCCAGGAAAGTGACAGTTAAATGTACTTCAGATTCTCCCATCATCAATGCTGTTATGCTAATTTATATGACACTGCACGCCACCCCTTCCCTCCCCCCCCCCAACAGGCACACTTAACTATCTTATATACTTCATGAGTGGATCTGATCCTGTAGTAGCATTTAAAAAACCTCTGGCATCTTTCTGCATCATATGTGTTACTAGCCATGTTCTCTGACAAGAACATTGAGTTAATGAGCTGCCACTGTGTCACAGTATGGCCAAGGCTATGTTACCCTAATTTAATATAATAAAAAGGAAAATTGTTGCAAACATCATGTAACCCTGAAGTTTAATTTTGGGGCATGGCCTTGGTTAACTTGTATTACCTCTTCCCATTTTCAACCTTACAATCTGCAGGGTAGAGCTTCCCGTCTGGTTAACTCATGTCTCCCAGATCAATGCTGATTAAAAACTTTGACTATATCTTAAGGGGTAACATATTGTAATTCTAAGTTGCATTAAAAATAAGACCGAGGTTTTTATTTATTTAAATTATTATTTATATTTTGATTATACATTTAAAAAGTATTATATATCATTACGTTATGCATATATAATTAGAAAATGCATAACATTTTTCAACAATATATGCATTCCTGATGTAGGTAAGGCCAAGGGCTATCAGTGGTGTGTTCACGTTTCATGTTACACCAGTGTTGTTTATTCAGAGATCTAAAAAGCACCCCACTACCTAGCAGGAACTGGAATTTCATGTATAACTGTCTGGGACATTCTTCTAGATAATTACACAGATAACATGCTGAGGAATGCAGCACTGTTAATAGAGTATTAGGAAAGTAGTCATTACCATAAATGACTGTATTTTTAAGAGTGACTTTTTCTAACAGGTTTATCTAAAGGTTTATTATGTAACACAAACAGCCCACAGCTGTTGCATTTTTATGAGCTAAATCCTACTCTTAGTGACACTGTCCAACCCCATTGACCTCAATTAGCCTGTTCAAGTGGGTCCAAGAACCTTTTGACCAGTATGCACCTCCTCCTCTCTTATTTCATAAGGCTGCTACACAAATAGTTTAAGCGTTTTTTTTTAATGTTTGAAATCCAGTTTAATTTTCTTTTACAATAGACTAGAAAGGTATAGTTCTAGTTAGAAGGGACCTAAAATGATCATCTAGTACAATTTCCTGACCACTTCAGGCTGACCAAAAGTTAAAGCATGTTATTAAGGACATTGCCCAAATATCTTTTCAACACTGACAGGCTTGGGGCATCGACCACCTCTCTAGGAAGTGTCTTCCAGTGTTTGACTATCCTCTTGGTAAAGAAATGTTTCCTAATGTCAGTTCTGAACTTCCTCTGATGCAGCTTTGAACAAATCCCACTCATCCACTCAATCCCACTGGGTCCCAGGGAGAAGAGATCAGCACGTCTCCGTCCACTTCCCCTCCTCAGGAAGCTGTAGAGCAATGAGGTCACCCCTCAGCCTCCTTTTCTTCAAACTAGACAAGGCCAAAATCCTTAGCTGCTCTTCACAGGACATGCTTTCCAGCCCTTCCACCAGCTTTGTTGCTCTCATTTGGACACATTCAAGGACTTTCACATCCTTCTTAAATTGCAGGACCTAGAACTGCACACAGTACCCAAGGTGAGGCCACGCCACTGCTCAATACAGCGGGATAATCACCTGTTTTGACTGGCTGGTCATTCCATGTTTGATGCACTCTGGAGTGCGGCTTGCCCCCTGGGCTGCCAGGGAATGCTGCTGACTTCTACTGAGCCACTGTCAATCAGCACTCCCAGATCCCTCTTTGCAGGACTGCTCTACAGCCACTCCTTGACCAGTTTACACTTGTGTCTGGCATTCCTCTGTCCCAGGTACAGAATGTGGCATTTGTTCTTTCATGCCACTGATGGTTGCCCAATGCTCTAATCTGCAAGACCTCTTGTCCCTCAAAGAGTCAACAACACCTCCCAGTTTGGTGTCATCAGCAAAGTTGCTAAGGGTTCACTCAACTCCTGCATCCAGATCATTGATAAAAATATTGAACAGAACTGGCCCTAGAATTGAACCCTGAGGATCAGTGCTGGTAACCAGTCATCAGCCAGATGTAGCTCCATTCACTACAACCCTTTGAACTCTGCTGTTCACCCAGTTCTGCACCCGGTGTACCATGTACCTGTTTGTCTCACAGATGGACAACTTCAGGAAGATACTGTGAAGAACACTATTAAAAGACTTACTAAAATCCAGAAAAAAATACATCTACTGCCTTCCCTTCATCCACTAGGTACGCAAAATTATAGTAGAAGGATATCAGATTAGTTAGATAGGCCTTCCCCTTGGTGAACACATTGACTGTGCTTGATGATTGCATTATTCTTTAAATTATTTCAATAGCATCCAGTATTATTTTCTCCATAATTTTTCCAGGAACTGAGGCTAGACTAACAGGTCTGTAGTTTCCTGGATCTTCCTTAATGCCCTTCTTTCAAATTGGAATAACATTAGCTAGTGATGAACTTCCAGTCAGTGATGACCTCTGCAGACTCCCAAGTCCTTTGGTAGATGATTTGATTGGGTAAACAGACATGCATAGTAAGTTCAGTGACTTTAAATAAATGGGGAAAAAAAATCTAATTAAACACAGTTTTATGTTTTTTATGACAGGTGTCATTAGCAGGTCTACTTTTTTATCAAAAGCTGAGGGATGGCTTTGTGTCCACAGTGGAGATGGCCTGCCACAGTGATGTGAGAAATGCAGGTTCTGGTATTCATTATCCTTGATTTAAAGTAGGGATGAGTCTTTCCTTGCAGCAGACTGCTCACATTACTGAACTATAGCATTTTCCTAGAATTAGCAGCTCTCTATCTTTTTACCATTTCCTTATAATTAGTCCAAAAAGTGAGAAATTATCTTCCTCCTGGAGATACTGAGAGCAGTTTAATGTGGAATACCTGGTATGAGTCTAGTCAGAGCCATTTAATGAGAGTTTAATTCAAATCCTGCTCTGAATTATATATTATAAGGTTTTAAATTCAGTGCTGCTACAGAGTAGGTGACTTAATTGAAACACACAATAAAATATTATTTTCCTTTTCTTTTAAATTTTTGTGTGTGGTAGTTCTGTTTATTTGTGCCTCAATCCAAAAACCATAACTGATTCATACTTTTTGCTTATAAACTAGTTGTAAAATTAGTTCCAAATTCCTGAATAGACTTAAGATAACCCAAACTGCATTTTCCTGCAAATAAAGTATTTGCTAAAGATTATAAAACTATCCCCAAAAAATACTCAATTCCATTAGAGTAACTGGAGTAAACTCAAGTATGAATATTAAGACATGCAGAGTATTTAAGTTCTGATAGATTTCAAGTCTGATGTGCCTCAGCACTAATGTAGTCAAGAGGTTCTACAAATGGATATCACAGATAACTGCAAAGCTATTCTCTTAATTTGAAAAACTACTCTAGGTTCTTGTGGTCACAAATTTGCTTTAGAAGTACCATGTGGCCAAAATTAAGATAAGATTGAGTCCTAATTTCAAGAGTATTAAGTCCTAATCTTAACCTGAACTAACATTTATTCTTAAAAAAGAATGAACTCTCCAGTGTACCAGATCAAATATCTCAAGAGTGATACTCTTTGTTTTGATAGTCATTTACTCTATAGACATTTTTTATGTTCACAGATGTTTTCTTTACTAAAAATAACATGATTAGGATCTCAATAGTATCCACTACTTCGTTGCATTTATGCATCGGAAGTTCAGGATGCAAGTGCTTCTGAAAGCTACATCTGCTGGAGTATTTCAAGAGTTAACAGACCTGTTAGTCTGACCTCAGCACCCAGAAAATTATGGAGAAAATACTGGGTGCTACTGAGAATCAGTACCTTATAATGTCATACAATCTATACACCTTCTAAGGAAGGTCCTTCCTTTTTAGCACATTTCTCAAAGAACTCAACCATTAAGACTTTTAAAACTGATATATATTGGAGGTGAGATGATCTTCCAGGGGAGAGGAACTCCATATCTCCTGAGTTACCTATACCTGGAACAGATTGAGTAATAGATATTATGTTTCCAGCCTGGAGGTGTGCTAGTTGTATTTTGGAAAACAACTCTGGTCTAGTAAGGAAAGATCACAAGTTTTATTTGGAATTTTCCAAGTTTTTAATTTTGATGACCATACTAGAGGGGTATTTGGTATTGCTCCTTAAAATTGTTTTCATCAAATAGGTCTGAAATAAGAAACCATAAGCAAGCTTTTTATTTGCCCAGGCCAACAGAACAATTCTTGATGGATGTCTTAATTTCATTCAAAAGATACTTTAGATATATACTCAAACTATCTGAAAACAAATATATTTTATCTGCATATTATTGTAGTTTGTATCAGGAACGTTGGAAGTTTTATGAAGTTCTGTTTTCTGAAAGGAAGCATAAATATGAAATCATCTGTAATATAGACTTCTGTCTTCCTATTTTTGTTTTTGTTTTGTTTTGATGTTCAGTCAAATGGATCATTCATATGGAAGCCTGTAACTTCCAGGACAGTTGCAACTATGCTGACATCAATGAGCAAGCTATTCTGTATATACTTAAAAGAATTGACAGAAATCCCATCTGAATCACAGGTGGGATGCATCCAAGGATTCTCTGATAAAACCCCTGGTGTTCTGGGTAATCAGGATATCAAGAAGTCACAGAGTCACCAATGATTAGTGGATCACAGAACATTCCCTAGCAGCAGGAATAGCTGATAGTGTGGTGCTACTGGCATGTTTAAGATATGTAGTAAGTCTTCTGAGGTAAGAGCCATACGATTCAGTTAAATTGCTCTTGAACCCTGTGACTGGCCTGGTGACCATGAGGAATACAGCAGGTATGCCGGCAGCATAGTAGGAATGAAACAAGGGGGGCTGTGTTCCTTTTTGTGTCCAAGGCTAGACACAAACTAGAAACTGGGGCTTTTTGTTTCCTCATTCTATTCATGTGACAACGAGATTACTGGCAGAAAGACGAGCTTATTTGAAAAGAGAACACATGATTTTCATAATGTTTCTCATGCCAAATTATCAGAGTGCTTTTCAAGTCTTACTTGAGTATCTGATGCACAAAAGAAAATGTTCTGCCCAGAGCTACAGAGTTCTATAACTGGCGCAGGTCTTGTCCAAATTCAGTGTGTTGTGGAAAGTACCAAGTCCTTGTTTGAGAACCTTGCTGACTATAGTGTGAGAGGGTGAAGGTGGATGACAGTGGGTGCACGAGGTGTCTCAGTGCCATTCCAGGCTATCATTTGTAGACTTCACTGTCCTTTGCTAGTGACTCTCCTTTTAGATGGAACAGTAGCAGGATTGTGCTATGCCAGAGAAGAAAATGTAGGGCAAAAATTCTAGAAAAGCAGCAAATTTTTGATTGCCACTGAGTTCAGACACCCCCTATTATTCTCTGTAAAGTCACAAAATGCCTTTGTTTATGACTCATGTGCACCCAGAGTGTTTGCTGAAAAGCATTGTAGCAATAGCAGGTAGATACAAAATATGGTAGCACTGGCTTCAGTTCTGCCTTGAGAGTGGATCTGTAGCAAGGGGTAGTGATAGGAAATGGGAACAAATTAAGAAAACACCCATCCGTCTGCTGTTTTATCATTCTGGAATTGCTGTATTCCTGGTCAGAGTCATAGATGCAGAAGCAGAAGTAGAGAATTGCTCCAGAAAAAAGTTCTATGCTGAGCTCCTCTTCTACACACTGCTCTTCAAACTGCTCATCTGATTTGATTCCTAAGAATCAAGTCTAAAAGAAAACACCACCAAATTGATTTTTAACTAATGTCATAAAGAATCAGTCATATTTTTATCATGTAAGTTCTGATTCTGAATAACTGTATGCCCTTGGGCTTGGAGAGGCATGACCTGGGCACTGTGGTTGACTGGAAGCGGCACTGTGTTGATATTTAGAAATGGTGAAGTTCTAATACATGCAATGGTTATGTCTATAGCTTTAGGCACATTGTATGCCTCTGTATGTATGAGTTTCTCCATCTGAAGATATTATGATGATGTGTAGAAGGGATACATATCTTACTTTGTCAGAATTATTTAATGGACATACCACCAAAATAGTGTCTGTTCTAGTGATCAGGTTTCAAGGCTTTTTTCCCTTCTTGCCTTCCTCCCTATCTTCCATCCTTCTTTCTTCCTTCCTTTTTCTTAAAAACTTTTGCCACAGGTCCACAGAAATATTTTTTTATTGGCTAAATAAAAGGGCGTCAACAAACAGAACTTCAGACACATCAGTTCCATTGGTTGCTCTGGTTGCTTTGGGTGTAATTAAATAACCGAAATCATCCAAGCTGAAGAAATGCCACTGTTTTTGTGCTTGTGTAAACCTTTCCAGACTCTGTCACAAAATCTTTATAAATAGGGGAGAAAAAAGGCTTAAAATTCAGCTTAGTCTACATAGTGACGTATCTGAAAAGGAAGGAATTAGTCTTATGTATTAATACAATAATTGACCATATACACACACAGATTATAGGGCTCCCAATTGAGAGCACCCACTAACTGCTGTTCTTTAGAATGAATTATTTTATTCCAGAGGGACAGAGAACCATTTCTGGTGTGGCTTCATACAGTGGGGAGTGCCAAATTGGTGATGTAGGGAAACAGAAAATGCTAGGGCAATGGTTGCTTGTAGCAGGAGGTGAGGTAAGAAGGCTGCAGATGGTATCTGTGGATGAACACTTTAGGACCAGGGCATTGCTCCCATTACTGTTTAGTCAATCTGTTGGAAAGATGGGAGAATGGGAAACGAGACCATCTTCTTTTGCTTCAGGGTTCTCTTCCAAGTTTTGCTGCAAGCCTAATGTGAAACTGGGTAACATGGAGATTAGTAAAAATAGACAAGAGGCATATCACTGCTGTTCTATGTCATCAGTAAATAAATAAATTAAAGATTAAAACAGAGCAGTTTTATAAGACACTGGGGGTTTTGTGGAAACCTGGATCCCTGCATAGAGATGTATGTCTTGGATGGGGCTTTTTATTTTTAATGATACAGCCAAAGAAACCAAAGTTTTATAGTTATTAAGGAAGCAAGCTATCAATAGCAACAGACTGGGTGTGGGGGGAAAGCATTGCCACTGAAAACCATTTTGGGGTAGTAGAATGCAAAGAAATCAATGTGAGAGTCAATATGAAACTGTAAAAAAAACACTACTCTTGCCATGTATTTTGAAAGCATTATTCAGGAGAGAGAATGTAAATTGTTAATTAATATGTAAGTTGTTGAAGCATCTGAAAAGTTAAAGAACTTGAGGGGAACTTTAAAAATGTATTAATGATTGGAGAAAAATGCCTGACAGCAAGAATCTTAAAAAGTACAGGCTGTACGGGTATAAAACCCCCCATATATGTGCCACTTTATAAGCATATGTACTTTCATGAGGATAAAATGCCAGCTTTGCAACAGCTCTGTAAAGTAGCTGAGAACGACATAACATGAAGCAGTGGCTGGGAGCTTAAACCAATGTTAATTTTAAACAGAAAAAGTGATATTTTCTGTAACAGTGACATTGATTAACTGGGGAAGAAGTTTCCTCAACAAATGGTAAAATTTTCATTTCTAATACTGTCTGGAAGACATGGTCTATCTAAACATTTTTAACCAAATCCCTGATATGTGGAGAATTACAAGACTCCAAGATACATGGAAGGTCAGACTAGGTGATTTTAGGGTTGCTTCTGGCCTTACATTCTAATAATCCCCTTTATTTCAAACGAGTAATGAACACACTCAGTATAAGTGAGAATAGGGGTGGAGGAGAAGGGTTGGGAGAAAAAATTAAAGCAGGAGCAGCTACACTTAACCAAGATCACAATTTATCATGTACAAGCATCAACTTCTGCCAAAATGGTAATAAAGAGATAAAGCCCATCTGGTCCTGGTGACAAAGGTTAATGATAATCTAGAAATATAGTTCATCTACACCTATTCTACAACTCTATAGAAGACATCTAACATTAGTTCAGATTAAATCAAGGTTTAGTTTCTTATCTAGTATGTTAACTCTGGTATAACCATAGATTTTAAGTCATGTGAGGTGTTTTGCTTATACTTTGCTTCTTTGAATTACTTATGTGCACTTTGCTGGCTTGATAATCACATCTGAAGTTATTTCACATAAAATGGCACCAAACCTTGATAACCTACATTTTAAAAAGATAACAAATTGAGTGAAGAATTTAATGTCTCTGTTCAGATAACATATTGTGCAGCAACTATTTACACAGTACACAGCTGGTTGAAATACACATCATCACAGGCCTCTGTCCTGATTATTTCTGAATATAGGCTAATGGATTCTAATACCATCCTGAGTTTTAGGGTCTGGGGTTAAGACAATTAGTGTCTGCTGTCCCATAATTCTTACATGCTCCTTTACCTCACATGTTAAAGGTTTTTGCCTTGAAAGTTACAGAATTTAGGATTCTAGGTGCAACTGAATGTATGACAGAGAGAGAACATCCTATGTTTTATCAGAAAGTGGAACCACTCCGTTATTCAGGATAAAGTAGAAGCTAATTTTAGATAATATTTCTAATTTCTGATCCATAATATTTGATGATTTTCCCTTTTCTATCAGTGTTATTTTGATGTGATCTGCTGCTGTGACTGGCATTGGGGTTCCATACTTGTAGAGCTGTTGTGGTTTAAGCTCAGCCATCAACTAAGCACCACCCAGTTTCTTGCTCACTGCCCCCACAGCAGGATATGAGAGAGAATTGAAAGAGTAAAAGTGAAAAACTTGTGGTTTGAGCTAAAGACCATTTAATAGGTAAAGCAAAATCCATACACTCAAGCAAAGCAAAATAAGGAATTCATTAACTACTTTTCCATCAGCAGGCAGGTGTTCAGCTATCCCCAGGAAAGCAGGGCTCCATCACGCATAACGGTTACTTGGGAAGACAAACACCATTACTCCAAATGTCCCCCTCTTCTATCATCTTCCCCCAGCTTTATATGCTGAACATGACATCCTATGGTATGGAATATCTCTTTGGTCAGTTAGGTCAGCTGTTCCGGCTGTGTCCCCTCCCAACTTCTTGTGCAAACCCCAACCGACTCACTGGCAGGGTGGTGTGAGAAGCAGAAAAAGCCTTGAGGCTGTGTAAGCACTGCACAGCAATAACAAAAACATCCTTGTATTATCAACACTCTTTCCAGCACAAATCCAAAACATAGTTCCATACAAGCTAATATGGAAAAAAATAACTTTATCCCAGCCAAAACCAGCAGAAGAGCACAAACGAAGTGAAGGCTGCTGCAGTGCCTGGGCCCTGTGCTCTCTTTTGTGCAGGAGTCTATAGAACCATCTACTGAGATAGTCACTAGTCACTCTTTCCTGAGATCTGTTCTCTGCACAAATATATGAATACCAGCACTGGCATAAGGAAGAAAGAAGGAATCAAGACAGCCCAAATTTTGATTGGATCTTGATGCTGTAGCATTTCTCAAGCAGCTTATTCTTCTCAGTATTTCAAAACCTATCAAAATGTTTTCTCATCTGTAAGGGTAAAATCCCATCTTTTCCTTCCTGTATTTCAAGGCAAAGGTTAGTCAAACTGCACTGTTTTTTGTAGTTAGCTGTTTCATCATCTTTTTTTTTTTTTTTTTTTAAACTAAGTACTAAATGCTGCATCAGCCTTGATGGGTAGTAGTTAAAAAAATAATGAAGACAATAGAACAAGAAAGAATGAAGAAAATCCCGGTGGAAAACATTTTATATAGGAATGTCTGTGGTAGGTTAGTCGGCCGGGATTTACCCAGCTTTTTGAGCAGGTTTTCCCACCAGTAGTGATATCTGTGCTGCTTTGGTTGCATTTAAAGTTAGCTTGGGTAAATAAACTGGAATAAACAGCAGCGACATCAGTTTAAAATCCTCTAATAGGATAACATTTTCAGCTACTGAGAGAAAAACAGCCGTATTTGCTGTCAACTTAATAGTTCAGCTGTTTGAAAATGTGATAAACACAGAGCAGAGATGTGGAAGTGTTAGGACTCTGCAGCCTGTATTCAGAGTCATGATGTATTTTGAAGATCATTTTGTATCCCCACTAAAAGGCAGAATGCAGTGGGTTTCAAGTTCCTGGCATGATTTGAATACCTCTGTGATGTGTAAGAAAGAGGGCTAAACACATTAATTCCTTGCTTTTGACATCTTGGACAGGTCCATGCTCTCTTTCAGTAAGATAATACAAAATCTCAAGGGTCTCACCTGGGTGACAGCTGATTGCAAACTTGTATACATTTGTCATGGGTAATCAGGGAAGTAGGGTTCTGACACAAATTAGTGTAACTGCACCCCAGAATCTCTGAGGGATTGGACTACATGGGTTTTCTTTTGGACAGAATAAAATTTCTGAACTCTATACCAGAAACATGACTGTGATGCAGCAAATATAAACCCTCTCATGGGGGTCTCAGACCTCTGATTTGAGCACAGGAGTTCTAATTTTAGAATTGCTGGAATTTTTCAGATTTTTGTAAATGTATTGAGAAAAAATGTCACAAAATTGGAAGTGTCTAATAAATCATCAAAGCTTTATATTCACTAACATGTAACCATCTCAGGTTAAGAAAATAAAAAACAGTTCATGTTGTGCTGTTATTATTTCTGAAGCAGAACTATGTTTCAGGGGAAAGCATCAGTCCAGCAAGTATGTAGAACATGGATACCAGGACTTTCCTATGTTCTAGATGAAATAATTTTCTGTCTTTGACAGAGCATTTTCAACAATAATTATCTTCATATCCAGATGATCTAATTTTCAGAAAAGCTAAACTGCTATAAATTCTGCTGGAGGGCTTAGCCATAGAGCAATAGATATCACCTCCACAGAAAACTTTTTACTATTTACAAGAACATGTCTGGTAACCATAACTCACCACATTGTAAGTTAGTGGAGAGAAGTTAGGCAGCAGCTGATGTGTATCATCATTGGTTTGAATCACCTGTTTCATTCCCTTCTGCTGCTGCCTGGGAAGTTCTACTGTGGATTCAGAATCTTGAGAACAAGCCCAAATCATCTACTTATTTATGTACATGAATTTTTTTAAGAATGTAACATGTTTTATCCAAAGGATTTTTGCAGTGGCAGAGGGACCTCACTGAAAACTTTTCAAAGGGTCCTTCCATGCCTCGGAATGCAAATCATTATGTAGAGCAGGACATTCTTTTCTTCCAAGGTGAATCGTTATGTTCCAGATCTTCTTATGCAAAACTTGCATTATAGCTACTAGTTTTCTCTTCGTGCAAATAACTTAACTCTAAGCAGCATGCACGTCCTCCACCCAAGCTGTGTAAATAAAAATAAAGATTTGTCTTAACAAAACACAGAAACAACAGCCTATGGACACCTGCATAGTCCTTGTAATAGCTCTTGCAAGCCAGGCAGTTGTCTTTCTGTCAGAGAATATAACATTTCAGCAGCTGCATCTTGTTGAAAGGTTAGTTAAAAACATAAAGTAAGACTGAAAATGAGAACTTGAATGGACTGCAAGAAGTAACACATTTGACTCAGCTCTTGTTTGACTAAACATTGGTTCTGAAGGGCACAATACTTCATTACCTGGATATGATGTTTGTAATACTCAGGGAAGGGGTTTGTACTGTGGGGTTCAAGAGCCAAAGGTATGTCACAGGAAAATGCAACAAAATCAGGCAGAGGAAGAAGGCTGTGGTTTTTGTTTTAGTTTGTTTTTTTTGTTTGTTTGTTTGGGTTTTTTTTTGCTTTTTTTTGGGGGTTTTGTTTGGTTTGGTTTTGAGTTTTGTTTTTGTTTTTGTTTTTTTTTTTTTTTGTATGTTTTGTTTGTTTGTTTGTTTTTTTCCTATTACAAGAGCTCTGTTAGCTGATAAAGTAGCATCTTCAAATTAAGCAAGTGAGACATTGTCTGAGCCAGGTTAGAATGAATCCTGGGAATGAGAACAAGTTTATAGTTTTATAGACAAACTCCCTGAAATTTAGAGGTAGCAGCTGCATTCAAAGGTTGTAAAACTGGCCTCATAAAGCCAGTGCACATTTTATACTTCGGGTCTGATTTACACCCAGATGTCAGTGGTTTAGCTAAAGATGAGACTTTAGATGAGGTTAGTTTGATGTTTGTAGCAGTTTGAACTAAAACCTAGTTCAAATGGTTTGCATATAATTGAGGTTGTCACATATATATCTTCTCTAAACAGACATATATACTGATCAAGTCTTCATATCTTGAGTTCAGACAGAGATTAAGTTCTAAAACCCTTCCTGTTTTCTACTCAGAACTCTGCTGCTAGCTTGTGGTCATTTGGGTTCACTGCAGTAGAATGGCTATTGTATTCTCACAACACTGTCTAGGATCTTAGACTATTTGAGGTAGTCATCTAAGGTAGGAATTTTTATGCTGAGTCATGCTAGATGTTTCTCAGCTCAGCAAACTCTTTTCAGATTTTCGTGTTAAAAAATACAATAGACTAGATTATTGTTCCTGTCTCAGACCAAATTCATTACATTTATTTCCAAAAGCTAAATCACCCCCAAACCTAAATCTTGAGCCTTTGCATGGAAACATGCTGGATTCCTTTCTGGATGGTTAGAAAATATAGGTGGATTTATTAGTATTAGGATAATTTAAAATCATATTAATTTTTGCATCTATCTTTGCATTTGTAGATATTTGTGTAAACAGGTTCCCCATTACAGCCAACAAGACATTGAATCTGTCCACTTATGTTGTTCTGGATGGTTTTTCTGCCTTTTTAGCATGGAGGCAACCTTATCCATAGAGTCTTCCCAGCCCAGTGTGAAGAAAGAAATACAAGTTCTGTGCAAAGTAAGTGTATTTCTGTGAAATTCTCAAGTTAAGGTTTTGCAGTCCTAAGAAATTCACACGCATCTGTCTATATCTGGTACCTTTTCCATCTGGCATCAGAGTTGGTGCCATTTCAATGTTGGGCTTGTTTTCTCAGGCACACTATCGCTAAGTCTTCAGGAGGAAAAACCAACCAAACAACCAAACAAAAAACCCCAAACAAATTAAAGCACTGCAGTAATAAGCTGGTCAGTATATGTATGCTGCCGCTCCCAGCAAAATTCATGATGCTCAGCTTTGTGTCCTGGACAAAATTATATATTTATCTTTTGCAGGGCACTAACACACCTGTCAGAACTGTTTTTACCTAAACTATCAGGCAACCCAACCCTAACTGCATATCATTAGGCAGATGTTTGGGTAAGAGATGAGTGAATGAAGTGGCACCACTTCCAAGACCACCACTGAAGTGCTGTGTAGAAAGATGCAACTTTTCTATCAAAGGGAGTAGATCCTCTGTCCTCAAATAAAAACAAGGCTGGGCTGTGCAACTTTGAGGGCCTGAAGTTCTGTTGCTGTTTAAATACAGTGACATTGTTACAGTATTTAAGCAAATACACATGGAATGATGGCCTCAAAATCTGGAAAGCCTATCTGACAGACAAACTGAAATCATAATTAGTGACCAACCTTCAGGCTTTAAGGATTAATGATGAAACAATAAGAAGCCTTTATACTGATATGTGCTTCCAAGAGAAGTGACAGAACCCCATTGCCTGAGTCATTTTAATATGAATAATTGACAAGTAACTTAATCAATTAAAGATGTCTGGAAAGAATGAGAATAAGTCTAGTGAGGCATGAGCTGCAATTAATTCCTCTTTTGGAAGGCAGGAAGGACACAAAAGCAGGGAGTTTCTGCCTCTTCTCTTCCTCCATTGACTTCGCTACAGATTAGTAGCATGGAGGTATCAGGCAAGTGGTACTATGATACTATTTGTTAAATATTTAATCAAAATAAATGTTTTCTTACTGAAGTTATAATTTTTAAACCATTCTCATAACTGGGCTTTTGTTACCTGGGAAAAATAACTGTTTTAGAGACAAGATTCAAGGGAAAAAAAAAAAAAAAAAAAGGAAATTAAAAAAATTTCATCTAGATGCAATTCTGCAAATATAATGCATATAGGTGGGAAGGGACCTCTAGTGGTTTCTGCTCTGGAATTTTCTATTCCAAACCCTTGCTCACAGCATGATTAACTCCAAAGCCAGATCAAGCTGTTCAGGTGAATTCTCAACATCTCAAAGAATCTACATTTCCCCAGGCTCTCTGGGTACTTTTTCTAGCCCTGAGCCTGAACTACCCTCAGGAGGAGACATTTTTCCTTATGTCTTATCAGAATTTCCCTCAATGTAACCTGTTCCTGTTGTCTCTGTCTTTCACTGTGTTGTTCTGAGAAGAGTTTTACTCCTCCATTTTCTCCTCCCTCCATGGATATTGGAAGATAGTAATTATATCTCTCCCAGGCTTCCCTGAGCTGAACGAACTAGACATCCTCAGCTTCTCCATGCATATCTTGTGCCCCAACACCCTACGTATCATAGTGATTGTTAACTGTAATCACTCTACTTCATCATTGTCTCTCTTGCACTGCAGAGCCTAACCCAAAACATTTTTTCTAGATTGAACCTCATCTGTGCTGAGGCAAATAATCAGTTGTCTTGCACTGATGTCTCTGCTTTTCCTAATACATCACAATAAGTAGTTAAATGGCATTGTCACAAAAGCACACTACACTGCTGACACATGTTCAGGTTGGAAGTCTTGTTGCAGTGCCTCGCTTGAAGTAAGTCATAGGTTAGTTCCATTCCAGATGTGGGATTTAGCCTCGAATTCCTGAATGGCACATTTTTAGTTTCCCTTCTATTTTTTTTCCCCGTACCATTATTCAGACATGTGACAATAAGTAGGAAGAAAGAATTCTCACTTAAAATGTTTCAGAACTGTTCACTTCACTGAGAAAGTGGATTATTTCTACCTAGTTGTCTAGAGTGGAGAAGATAATATCTGATTCAAGCTTGTATTTTTCTTTGTACTTGAAAATTGTCTCGACATGTACAGTCATATTTAGAACTGCTAGGCTATTTAACCTAACTGGAATTAGACCACCGTGTCAAAGGGAAGGAAAATTGTGAAAATGGGCTATTTAGCATATAAATAATAAACAGGCCATTTGCTTTCATAACATACACATTTCTCAGAGGAAGAAGCAGCAAGAAATCCTGTCATTAGCAGAACAACTTTTCTGAAGAGTTGCATGTCTAAAGATTGATTGAGCAATTTTCCTTGCTCACTGAAGAATGTAAATTCTCACCAGCCTTTCTGCTGCTTCTAAAATGACTGTGGGAATAGAAACCCTGAAGAACTCTAGCTCATAAACCGTGTGCTTCTACCTTTTCCAATCATGAACTTCTATTTTCCTGTGGATAGATTAATTCCTTTGGGGCAAACTTTGGCATGATAAAAATAAGCTTCCATAATAGAAGAAAGTAATTTCTTAATTTCTGGACACTTTACAGGTAGTACAACACACACACTCTTCCAGAGTCCTGTTAGACAAGTTCATCAGATCTGTATAGCTATCCAGCTGTACGTGCACATATCCAGTCAGGTGAAAAGAATCTGCTTTAAAAATTATTCCAAATTATATATATTTTACAGAAGTTTTTTTAATGTTTTAATTAAGAGATATTACATGTACTGCATCTTCACAAATTTTTAATGGTAGGCTTTGAAAATTCATTTTAAGAATTGTAGCACCATGAAAACCTTGCTGAGAGTAAAGACAGAGAACGTTAGGCTCAAGTACAAACAATTTTAAGACAAATCTAGAGTTACACAGACAGTGATCTTATCCTTAAAGAAATAGAAGTTGTTTAGGGTGGCCTGAAAGATCCAAGAGAACTAAAGAAAACAATTAGGCAAAACCAGAAGATTCAGGTAGGGTCATATGAGATCCTTATGCACAGTTACAGATCTATAAGGCTCTGAAACATTCACCTCAAGCACAAAAACCCAAGAATTTGGAATCTAAACAACTTAGACTTCAGAAATTACAGAAATTGTGATTTCAGACCACCCCAGGTAGACCACAATGAAAGGACATTCCAGACTTTCATGTATATTTTCTTCTGAGAAAAATGATTTTTTTAAGCTTGACTTTTGACCATTTTTTAATTTCCTTCAACTCCATGTTCAAATATTTAATTATTCTGTAGTCAGCTTCCAGTTTCTTTCTTTATCTTATATATGGTTCAGACTTAATCTTCTGTAGCAGCCAGAATAACGAATCAGAGAGTTCTTTTGTTTTTATTTCTTTATACAGGCAGACCCCACCCTTGCTATCCTTTCAGCTATTTTATATGTTTCCTTATCATGCACGTGCCAGTTACAGCTTTTCTATTGGCACTAGTGTCTTGTTCACACACTTAAGCTAATACACTGATTTGTTACTTCCTTTTGTCCACGCGCACCGAATGAGTCACTGACATCCTCTTTTTTTGCTTCCTTATTTTCCTTTTTTCAAGATAGTTCCTCTCAGTTGTTTACGTTTTTCTCTCAAGGCAGAGCTGCGTCTCGTCAAGGTCAAAGCCGCCCATGGCCCAGCCAAGATCCAAGTCCACAACCTTCCATAAAGGCATCAAATCCACTTTAATTTCAGAGATTTACCAGTTTCATTTCTAAAACTTGATTAGTCTGTAATGAGATTCAGGCCTCTCACCTTATTCTTTGACTACTGGGGGACAGAAGAACATCAACAATCCCCTTTGGAGGTAGCAACTTTTTCCTTCAGTATGGCAAAGTAGACCATCTGCTGAGTGGGTCTAGAGAACATTAGCTAGAGAGGAAAGCCTTTTCTTCTCATTATCTTGTGTCTTCACAGAAAATTGCAGATGATATGATCTGTTGTGAAGACTGAGGGTTCATTTTCAGATGAATTAGGTTTGGACTGTGTTAGTTTTACAATGTTCTTAGAGACTTCTCAGAGACAATTCTGGAGAGAGCGTAAAAGCAACCTACACAACAGAGCCACCCAGCTGTTGTCAGCTCTTTAACTTTTCACTCTCACCTTTTAGATGCATAGTAACCTACCATGTACTTTGGGCCATCTCCCTCCCTTGGATTTCAGCCAACAGCCTCAAGGTGTTTCATGTGCTCAAGTCTTGCTTTGCCCAGTCATTCTGCTGTATGGGATACATATTGCGTCTGGGATACAAGAATGTTGTGGATATTTCCCTGAACAGAAACCGTCCAGAGCAGATTCTATATGGTGATCAGCTGCTATATGGAGACTCACTCTTAAGACTTTCATTCTCCTTTTGTAGACTGACCATACTCCTTTTAGATATATTTTATTTTGAGCTCTTGAACTCCAACTGAGAACCCAGGAGACTGGAATCTCTCCCCTAAATAAACATTGCACAGAGAGACAATGCAGATTTCCAACCTACCAACGCTTTGGCAAACACTCAAGTTCAATGCCTTTAGTCCATTCTTTACTTTCTCTAGGAGTGACAGCTGGTGGGAATGGATGGTGATCATGAAGACTTCATCAGTGTTCCTGAGGAACCTGATAAACTGAGGAACATTCAAAGATTTTGTAATGAGAAATGTCATGTTACCTGCCTTGTGTGAACAAACTTTTCCTTCTACAGTTAGCTTAGGCAATTAACTAAAGGTTGAAGGGGAATCCTAAAATTGTGTTTTGTGGGAGAACTGTTTCTTTTTCAGTCTCTGCATATTTTGCTTGCCTTCTACAGCTTCAGTGTCAGCCCAGAATTTTCATCGACTCACTGAAGAATGAAGCTTTCTGTTTATTGAACTATTATTCTGTGTTGCTCCTGAGAGAGCTTGTTTCTGCTGTCTACATTGCTGTCTTGTGCTAATCACTGAAGACATCATAGTCTGCATGTACAGAGAGAAGCTGTAAAGAATTCAGAGCCGTTTCCTTTTTTATGAAGTGCACAGAAACCAAGGGAAACATATGAAGGGGACATACAAGACTTGGTAAAAGGATTTCCCCCATCTTTTTATGGGATAGAGGATGAGGGCCCACTTTGCACAACCGATTTAGCATAAATGATGAGCCTTATGCCTTCTTTCAGTGTTTCATTGAGACTGGCATCCAAATACACATACATAATACCTTTGTTTTCTTGTGCATTGAGAGGCAGTGAAACAGAGGTCCTGGATTGTAACTGCAGATATTTATATTACCCACTGAACCTTTAAGGAGCTATTATAATGATTTAATCTTATTTTTATTCTTAATAAATCAGGTATTGCACTGTTGGTAAAGATGAGTAGCTGACAGCACTACCTAGTGTTATGCAGTGCCAGTGATAGCTGTACAAATATTGACTGTATATCCAATCATTCTCCAGTCCTCTTCTATATCATTTCTGCTTGTTCTTCTTTGGTTTCTGCATGCCATTTGACAGATGCAGGTCAGGAGAGAGACATAGCCCTTTTCCTAATATAGTTCTTCAACCTTGTATATCTCTGGTGTAATACCTGTTAACAAGAATCTCTGTTACCCAATATCTTGCCCTTTCAGCAGATTTGTCAGTAACTTCAGGCTTGACTTCTCATTTCCTTAAGCACAGTCCACTCCATTAAAAGCAAATGGAGTGGTTTCATCCTCTCCTTATGAAAAACATGATGCTTCATGTTGTTAGCACATTTTCTTAGGGTATCCCCTTATTTTACTGAAGTTAATAAGATGATGAGATGATCAGGCATCAGCTGCTTCTTTTTTTTTTTTTTTTTTCATTTTGTCAGATGAAGCTGGCTGAGTACATGCAGATAGAACCCTTGTGGCTCTCAGCATCAGAGATAATTACAGTGGGCATGCAGCCAACCATTATTTTTCTTAAAAATTATTTATTTCTGTTAACAATGATGTCTTTATTTTCATATTTTCCAGAGTGATCATTATGTATTGTATTCAGCTGAAGCTCCCATGCTAGGATGGAGCAAAATGAAGGGTTTGAATATCTAATTAGGATTCTTTTTGTCTCTGAGTTTCCTGGTTAGAGCAGTGAGATGGGAGTCAGACAGTTTTTTGTTCTGCCAGTGTATTTCCATTGGTCGGAAAGAAAGGATTTGGTTATTGAATTTTGTATGATGACAAGAATCAGTGATCTAGCCTACTTTGAGACTGGCTGATGAAATGAAAACAGAAACCCAGAAATAATGCAGAGAATATGTGCAATTTCTGCATGAATCTCAGATGGTGGCAGCTAGAAAATGCTGAGGCCTGGCAGTGTAAGATGTGAAGGTAATTTGACACATTGTACTACTCTAGTCAAGTACAGTAAATCTGCAACTCACTGTCACTGAAGTAATGACATCTGAGCTGCAAGCAGGTAAAAATGCTGAGCTGAAAGGACAGTGTCAGGACACCCAAATGGTCCAAAATGATCCAATAATGGTCCAGATCCATGTTAGAGATTCACTCAGAATCCCAAACAGACAGTGAAAATGACCTACTCAAGGATGTTCTATTTTATTGTTTTGTGACTCAGTTGCTTGACACCTTTGGATATTAGGCTTTCAATACAAGAAGTAAACTGTGTACCTATGCTGATCTAAAAAACCTATGTACTTAAACTGTTCACATACGCTGACCTAAAAAACCAGAAGTTAATTTTGTCCTTGAAATATATCCCATTCTTAACCCTTTTTTCCCAATTTCGCATTCCCATTTGATTTGTCTGGATTGATAACTGAGCAAGAGCACTTTCTGATAGCTTCCGTAGATATATTTCAGTGATGAAAGAAGCAGTATGGATTCAGAAGATGATGCTTTTCCTATCTGAAGCTCATTCTCACAGATGTTGCTACACCGAGACATGCCAGAAGAAGCAATGTAAGCAGTCCTGGGGAGGAGCCTCCTCTCTGAGAAAACACACTCAATGAGAGGAGAATGCATCTGAAGATCTTGTACATTCATGTAGTCCTCAGGAGCAGCAGTATTTATTCTGTTGTTTTGCCTAAATTTCAGGGGGAACATTTAACTTTGTGAATTTTTCAAGGAGGATGTCACTTTTTCAGAACATTTCCATAGCAATTCTGTGTACTGTGTGAGAATTTCATCCTGCTATTTCAGAAGAAGACTGAAAAAAAGCAGGGAATATAGTGATTTATGTGGGAAACATAGTTATGGATATCAGCCTGTCCCTGAACAAGATTCTTCATTTCTCTGTGCCTCAGTTTCTCCATCTGTAAAATATCATTATTTCAGAGCTGATGTAAAATTTGGTGAAGTAACATTTCCAAGTGCTTGAGATACTCACATAGAAGCTATTACAGAAGCATGTTAGGAGTGACTTTGTAGAAGACATTCTGGATTTTGTCCTGAGAGAAGGACAACAAGATCTTGAAAAAATATCTTACTCCCTGAAAAGTTGCTCTTATTAAGCAAGTATGTGGAGAGACAAGTTCGGAAGCTTTCTGCTGGAAGCTTTCATGCTTTCTCAATCTGAAATTAGATAATGGCCCAGTAGCAGTTTTAAAGAATATTGAAAACCCAATGGGATGGAAAGATCTATGACGTTAGATTCAATAGGAGTAGATTTTAATGTTATCAGGAAAGAAATGAAAGTAGAAGTTTAATATATACATATGTACATGCATATATAAACACAGTGTACATATGTAAACACCACAGGTATTTACATATGTACAGAGACGTCTGACTGAAAAAGAATTGAAGGGTCAGTATAAAAATTAGTAGTAAATTTGTCTTCTAAACTTATTTGTTTACACTCATAGATCATGACATTGACAATTACTAAATACCGTGGCCAGATAGTTGTCTAACACAAATCAATTAATAACATCTATTGCACTATTCCAGTTTTTATCAAATGACAATTCAGCCCAATAGGATTTTAAGGAAAAACCCCAACTTTATAGAGAGAAGAAATATGACAAGTTAGTTATAGAATTTGGACAAATTAAAACAGTTCTGGGTTTGCATTCTTTTCAATCTGTTCTGCAGAGATTTTCTGCTCTTCAGGGGTAATTCAGATTAACAGTACAATAAAAAGATGATTCCCTTCTGCAACAAGGCTTATGCTGATCTCACATCTTCTCTATCAGAAGTGTTTCACCATTTCAGAGTTTTTTCTAATGATAGACAAATGGATGTTTTGTGTCAAGTGAGAGCCTTACTGACTGTTAGCAAACATTTAACTCTTCTTTACTTTTTCTACTCTAAAGTGCCCAGTGCTTAGAAATGTCTGCTAATTGCCTAATACTTTGTATCCCAAGTTCTGTACTATCACAAATATTTCTCGATACTCAGCCTACACTTTTGCTTATCAATTTTCAATCCTTTGTTTTTGTTATCTTTTCAGAGACTTTTTTGAAAAATTGCTCTCTGTGGCTGTTATATGCTTCAAAGATGAGGTGAGGTGAGATGAGATGATGTGATGTGATGTGACATGAGGACTATAGGAGATATTTGGGATATTCTGGCTGTGTTCTAATACTCTACATGATATGCTGCATTTATGGACCTCTGAAACTTCAAGACAACACCAAAACAGATCAAAGAAATAATAATATATATGTGGAGAAAGTTCTGCAGGTATCTGATTCTTCATGTCCCCTTTGTATCCCAAAGCCTACAGAGGGAGTCCTTAGTGGCAGCCACCAGGGTTGGGAATGACTGCCAAAGACTTCCACCCTGCAGACATAATGCAGTGACTCAGGAGCTTCACCCTAGCTTTCCCAGGTCAAAATAACAAGGCAGTATAGGCTTCAGTATGTCCTAGAAGCATATTTGGAGTTCCCAAATAAGATTTTATGGCCTGCACTGAAACTCAGCATGACACTGCAATAGTTTGCCTGTTATTTAGGGAGCAACAGTTATGGGCACACCTGTGCCAATCTATGCAGTATTTGCCATAGTCATAGTCTGTCACTACAAAGGAAGAAGTAGCACTTCCTCCTGAGAAGCCCACTTTAAATCCTACAACACTGTCCAAAACTTTAAGGCGTTCTAAATCTGGCTGCTTCCAGTTTTAGGCTACACGATGTATTCAAGACAGGACAGGTCCCCACTATGTGGACTAGCTAAACAAGTGGCTATTATGTGATTCTGTATTAGTCTGCCTTTTTTATTAAAAACCTCTTCCCTCAGTCTATTCTTGATCTTGTGTGTGAAAGGTATACAGAGGTGTTAATGGACAGCTCTGCTTACCAATACCTCTCAGAAACTGATGATTTATTTCTGTTTTATGGATGAGGAAAGAGAGTCATGGAAGAGAAGAAGCTAGCACTTTTAAAACTGCTTCATATTTTTGGTGACCTAGTTCAATGAACATTATGAAATAACTATGGCCATATTCTGTGGAATAGGTATCTACCATTCCAGGTGAACTCTTTGGCAATTCAAATGACCAGAACCTCTGAAAATTATCTACTCGTCAACAACTGTGAATCTGACCGTGAGATGATTAGGTAGCCATCTTTTGTTAGCAGTTGAGACCTAAATGATTTTTCCTTAGACTAAGTCATGCTCAGTTCTCTAGGCTGAAGAGTTTCATAACACTGAGAATTATGCCAGAAGCTATACCATGAGGAGGATTTGCTTGTGTTGGTCACCACTGGGAAACTGCCCCCAAGTCTAAAGATGCTGAACAGAACTGGCAGCTCTTTAAGGACACTTTTCTTAGAGCTCAAAAGCTCTGGATTCCCATTTGTAAGAAATCAGATAAGGACAGGACACCAGCATGGCTCAGTAAGAACCTCCTGGTCAAACTAAAGTGTAAGAAGGAAATACACAGGCAGTGGAACTGGGAACATATATCCTGGGAAGAATACAGGGATACTACCTAAAATATGTATGGATATGACCAGGAAAGCTAAGGCACAGCTGGAGCTGAATTTGGCAAAGGATGAAAAGAATAATAAGAAGGGCTCCTACAGGTACAGTGGCCCAGAAAAAGAAGATTAAACAAAATGTAACCTTCTGCCCCAATAAATAATACAGGAGAACTGTAAAAACTGACATGGAGAAGGCTGAGGTACTAAACATTTTTTTTTTTTTCCTCAGTTTTCAATGGTAGTCTCTCTTCCCACATCTCTCAAGCCCCTGAACCTCAAGACAGGGATTAGGGGAATGAAGTGCCACCCATTGTGATTGAAGACTGGGGTAACGCCCACCTAAGAAACCTGAACACACATAAGTCCATGGGACTTGATGACATGCATCCCAGGGTCCTGCGAGAATTGGCTGATGTAGTTGCCAAGCCACTTTCCATCATATTTGAAAAGTAATGGCAGTCAGGTGAAGTCCCCAGTGACTGGAAAAATGGAAACATTACTCCCCATTTTAAATAAGGGTAAGAAGGAGGACCCTGACAGGTACTAGCCAGTCAGACTTACCTTTGTACCCAGTAAAATTAAGGAACAGATCTTCCTGGAAGATATGTTGAAACATATGGAAGACAGGGAGGTGATTAGAGACAGCCAACGTAACTTCACCAAGTGCAAGTTTGCCTGACTAATCTAGTGGCTTTCTGCAATAGAGTGAGTGCATCAGTAGACAAGGGAAGAGCTACAGATGTCATCTACCTGGACTTCTGTAAGGCCTTTGATATGGTCCTCCCACAGCATTCTTACTGCTAAATTGGAGATATGTGTTTAATGGATGGACTGTTATATGGAAAAGTTATTGGCTGCATGTCCGCATCTGGAGTTACAGTCAATGGGTCGATGTCCAGGTGGAAAACATTAGTAAGTGGTGTCCTCAAGGGTCTGTACTGGGACTGATACCATTTAATACCGTCATCAGTGTGTCACTGATAGTGGGGCTGAATGCACCATTATTAGGTTTGTGGATGATACCAAGATGAGTGGTACTGTACATATGCTTGAGGGAAGGGATGCCATCCAGAGGGACCCAGAAACGCCTGAGAAATGGGCCCATGTGAACATCATGAAGTTCAACAAGGCCAAGTGCAAAGTCCTTCACCTGGGGGTCCAGGCAATCACCAGGATCGGTACAGACTGGGGGGATGAATGGTTAGAGAGCAGCCCTGTGGAGAAGGTCTTGGGGATGCTGGTGGATGAAAAATTGTATGTCAGTTGGACATGTGCACTTGCAGTCCAGACAGGCAGTTGTGTCCTGGGCTGCATTAAAAGAAGTGTGGCCAGCAGGTTGAGGGAGGTGACTCTGCCCCTCTGCTCTCACGTGACCCCCCCCTGGAGCCCCGCATCCAGTTCTGGGGGCCCCCAGCACAAGGAAGACATGGGCATGTTTGAGCGGGTTCAGAAGAGGGCCACAAAAATGATCAGAGGGCTGGAACATCTCTCCCATGAAGAAAGGCTGAGAGAGTTGGGGTTGTTTAGCTTGGAGAAAAGAAGCCTCTGGGAAAGACTTCTTGTGGCCTTTCAATATACAAGGAAGCTCATAAGAAAGATAGAGACATTTTACCAAGGTCTGCAGTGACAGGACTAGGGGCAATGGTTTAAAATTGATATATAAGGTAGCTTTAGATTAGATATAAAGAAGAAATTTGTTATGATGAGTGCAGTGAGATACTGTAACATGTTGTCAGGAGAAGTTGTGGATGTCCCATCACTGGAAGTATTCAAAGTCAAGTTGGATGGGCTTTTGAACAACCTGATCTAGTGAAAGATGTTCCTACTTATGGCAGGAGGGCTGAAGCAGGTATGAGTCTATAATTCTGATATAGTGCTTGAAATTGAAGGAACAGAGTTAGTTCTTGAACTGGGAACATCAGTGGTAGAATTAGAGAAAGAACATTATCAGTGAGGGAGAAGTAAGGTTCTTCAAATGGCACAAGCTAAAGGCAATGACTTTCAACAGTCAGCATAGCAGAGAGAGTTACTAAGGTAGAATAGAGTATCAGCCTGCCAGATCTGTTTTTCTTGTCTGTATATTGGTGGAATATTTTAGCTTCTTGCCCATAGGTAACACCAAGAGGTGACATTTTTGGAAAAGCATGCCATTTCCCCTTTATTAGGAAAAACACACTAAAAATAGCACTTTAAAAGTTCTGCGTTTGCATAAATAAAAAAGTTGACTGTGATATTGTTATAATACGGCTATTGATGTTTCTGATTTAGGGCATAAATAGAACAACAATTTGATGAAGCAGGAAACAGTATTGTTTTATAGCCTTCTCTTACGGACACTTTAACATGTTGATTTAGAGCATCAAGTCATTCTGCTCTCGGCATAATAGAGTCCTCCCATTGGATCATTTGGATGGTTCTTCTCATCCTCAGGGTGAAAAATATTCAGTAATTTATTCACTGGTACACTACAAACCTAAATAAATTAAATTCATTCTCTGGTTTACATTCAAGGGATTACGGATAAATCTATAATTTGTTTTGCCTGTGCTGCCATCTAGCCAGATGATTAAACAAGACAGAGGAGATCCAAGAATGGACCCTTGATTTGACTTGGTATACCAAAAAATGAAAAAGCAGGGTAGATATTAATTACAAGGATATTAAGGATACCATTAGTTAAGAACTTAAGAGTAGTTCAGTACTGTGGGATCTTGACCATGATGGATCGATTTGAAAAGAGTACTGGAAAAGGTGCAGGTTATTTTTTATTTCTATCATCAGATTAAAAGACTAGATAATTCACATGGTAAATTCCCATGTGAATGGGATCACAGATCCCAAGCAGTGTGTGGACAAAACATTGAGTTGCTATGATGGAAAACGTACACTACAGTCCTGTGCAACCCAAACAGCACAGTATCATTAGAGTGATATAATAAACGACAGGCTAATTTTATAACATGAGCATCCAGATCCACTTAAATACTTTAACACCTAAATGCCCAAGCGTGTGATCCATATTTCCTCCACCTGATATATTTAGATAAGAGAATATAGTTGTTTAAGATTTTGTTGACTGAATTATATTAGATCCTAGCATACTGCTCCTATGCTTACCCATCAGATCGCACATATGTGATTTAAGAGTTTATCTTGTCTAGCTTTGCTGTGACTGATATAGGGAACTAACTGCTCTGCAGTTTCTTTACAATGTTATTTACCTTGAATGTTATTTTGACACCTTGAATGTTCTTTTGAAACTTGTTTATTGGTGCCTAAGCTTATCAGGGACTGGTATTCATCAAGGACTGTGTGTCAGACACAGGGGGATATAACAAGAATAATGGTGTCAGTCTGATCATAAAACTGGTTAAAACCCATTAAGAAGCTGCTGAGATCATCAAGTATGAAGACAGCATGTGGGAATGACTAAAGTTAATCTACAGGACAAAAGAAGAAGAGGAAGATAAGACCACCGAGGAAGTTATCAACCACCAGAGACAGATCTGAGTCTGCGCAAACTAACCCTGCCTTGCTTATGCATATGTATGTTTGTGTTGTGTAATTCTATGAATATGTACACCTGCACTGCATAAATTTTTGGCAAAATATGCTGTTGGTGTGCAAGCTAGGAGGAGCAATTCCCCTTGCACCCAGCGCTGCAATAAACATACCTGCTTTATAACTCTTTGTGAGTTGTAAAGTTTGTTTCCGCACTTCATGACTATACCTTGTAGGGAACCTGATCTGATAGGTACTCTCTGAATATAGCTAACAAACCAAAGAAGGCATGGAAAAAATGGATAGAATACAAAACAGCAGTAAAGAACAAATATTTGGCAGGTGGTAAGGCCTATTTTTGATAAGGTCATCATATTTTTATGTGATGGAGTAAAAAATTCTGGATTTCTTTCCTTGTTTAGACATTTTATGTAAATCCCTAACTGTAATTAAAAAAATGTATTCAGTATGGTCCAGGACTTGGGACTTCTCTGCCCTTGGAATTTCAGAAAATTGAAGGCACCGTTTCAGCTTTCACTGTATTTAAGAAGGGTTTACAATTCAGGAAGAGCTAGATGCCTGATTCTTCTGACAAGGTCCTGAATGAGTATATGAAAACTGTATCTAGGGAAGAAGTGGCAGATATTGATATATTTTCCTTAATTCAGGTGGTTCTTGTGAGTATTTGGTTTGAGATTTGGATAGCAATGCTCTGATAAAATGGACCTTATGTGGTCCAAACCTGACTTATAGACCATTTAATGTTCTATTGTTTTGCAGAATAGATCGATAATACTGATTAAAGATTGCTTAGCATTGTAAAATATCAATATTAGATATTAGATTAGATGCTTTTCTAGCAAAGATTCTTCAGTCAGGTGTAAGTTAAACTCAACGGTGGGTAAAGAGGTGAAATGTAATGTCCTGGACAGTAAAGGAGATCAGACTAGATGATCAATATTCCCTCTTCTGGCTTAACATGCTGCCTTAAGCAGAATGCTCATGGGTATTTGTAAGAAGACTTGGTCTTATTGCTACTACTTTGTCTAACCTGCAGATGATATTTGGAGATCTCATGTGCAGACCTGAGTCCATAAAGGGAGGGCTTATTCAGAGGATCTAAATTCAGGATATGAATTCAGAGGAAGAGAAGAAGACTGCTGGAATTTGATCCAACTTCTGAAAAATTCCAATACTTGTAGTAAGAGAGAATCTACATTCTTCTCATTCTTCTTGAGAAGTTGTATGGATTTACTGCTGTTATTGATATGTTCCCTAAAATTTCCCAAAGTGTATGATTAAATATAGCATAGCCAAGCACTGTGTTTGTCTTGTGATACAATGTCTGTATGATGTATTACACTTCTTCCATTCTGATCTGTGTGGATAACTCAGGAGATGAGGACAGAATATTGGCCCATCAGTACATAATAGGATACTGAACTTGGGAGCCTTGAAGACCATAAGAAGAGTTATCCGAAGCAGTTACAATCAAACAAACTTAGACATAGACATACATAGGAGATATAGCTGTCTTGTCCTAATGTTTGGGCTAAAATCTGATGTTGTTGTTTACAGAGATAATCAGATTATGCTGGCCAAGACCATGATAGCAGTCTTCATTTTTTCTCCTTTTGGTCTTCTTTTTCCTCCTCTCTTTTTTCTTTGGTATTTACATCATTTCCCAGACCCAGGATCCCAAGGAGTTGGGCCACTTCCACAACTAGCCCATGGCACTTTTAGCACCTTTAAGCTCTTCCTCACCATCACTGATGGACTTGCCAACTATGAAGTGGACCTATCCTTCATGTATGGCATCACTTATTCATCCTTTGCTACTGTGGCTACTTATACTCAACTTGTTCATTGCCATGATGGGTGGCATCTGCTGGAGAGTGGCTCATGAGCAGGACGAGCTTTGGAGAGCACAGGTGAGAAAACTGTCCAGTTATGCAACTCCTTGTTGTGAATTATGAAGAGTGTGTTGGAAGGGACAGACTGCTTTCCAGTCCTGGAAGGGGCAGAGTTGGGATCCCATTGACAAGTGAGGCATGTTCAGCTGAGAAGAGTTGTGGATTTTCTTATGGAGGGAAGAACCAAATTCTTATAAGCAAAGGTAGGGCTAGATGAGAAGTACATTTAAATGTTTTGTGAATTCAAAGGTGATCAGAAGTGTGGATTTTATCTTTGCTACATTGGTCTCAAGGCAACTATGGAAATACTGTATTTCCTCTGTTTCTGCATCCCTCAATACCTGCAAATATTTATTTATTTATTTATCTATCTATCTAGTTAGCTAGTTACTGCAGGTTGCTTCTACTACTGCCATGCTGGAGAGGAAGTTTCCATGATGTCTCTGTCCTCTCTCTGGAATCTTTGGCCAGAAGCATGGTCTAGGGGACAGATGGTATCTCAGGTAATGTCTGTTGGAGTAGACAACTAAACACAAATAAATTCACTGGTGTAAACCTATCAGGAAGGACTATTTTGTTCTAAGTCAGATCCAGTGAAACAAACCACACAATGCAGGACGGAATTGCTGGGGTCTGATCTGGAGTTCTGAAATCTGAGGCTGGACAAGAACCAGGAAAAGGACAGAATCAGAGCTTAAAACTTGTTACATTAAATTAGGTCCCACTCCCATATCCCGAGTAGAGAATTTTTATTTACAGTTCATAACAAAATGAGGAACATACTCACATTATGAAGCGAGGAACACAGCTTACAGAGGTCCTAAGTAAATGTCTCAGCATAGTCACAGCCCCATAAACCATCACTGCTAGAAAATGTCTCTTCATACTTAATCTTGAGTATCATCCAGTTCTCTTCCATTCACTCCTATTCCTGAAATGCTCTCCTTTAAACAATTCCTATATCCTACCTCCTAAGTGTCTTGGAAAAATACACAAGTGACAAGGAAATTACCTCACATTGTTTGACTTTGTCAATCAAAGATTAAGGACAGATAGTATTGCTCTCACACAAAAAGCATAGCACATTCCTTTTGGAAGGGAAGGCACCATGTCACATCCATAAGGGACCACACCTAAATCTGTGGTACTGAAAGCTGAACTTACAGTTCAGTGTACCAACTGTGCTGCACTCTGATTGTGGCTGGATAAGAGAAGTCTCAAGAACAGTTCATTGATTTTACGATATATATATTTACGTGAAGGTACTCAACCTAAGATCCTCACTGTTAGCTTAATAACCAGTACTGTTTCCCAGAGAGGTCTAAAAAACCATCCTAAATTTGAATAAAACCAGTCTAGCAGTCCTAAAAATAAATATTACATCCTCACTAAGTTCTATGTGCGTGCAGTTAAACAGCTGTTCACATGATCCTAAGTATGTCCCTAAGATGACATTTAGTTTCCTAATTGGTAGGTTTGATAAGATTGATCTTTCAGTTTACAATAATATGTATTTCGTATGCCACAAGAATACATTGCGTCTCAGTACAAATTGCAGGCAACCTAGCTGTTGGACTTAACTGCTATTTTAACTGTAGTTCTCTTCATTGGGGAAGGATGCATGTGTTTTTCATGATCATTATTATTGTTGTTGCTGGTCTGTTCTTGCGACTCTGCAGAGATGACAGGTTAAAATAGCAAAATTTTTGCAACTTATAGTAGAGACATTAGGGTGCTAATTACTGTCCTTTTTAACAGAACAACACTAATAGATCTATTTTTAAATAGCTTATTTCAGATAGTGACTTTTCATTCATATCTGTCAAACTAACTGACTTCTCTGAATAAACCTGATTTTCTTATTTTTAATCTCCTGTTCATTTGCAGAGTTAATATGGTTCAAAGAGCACTACAGTCTGTTCTCAACAACAGATTTTTTTATAAATCATCAATCAGCTACAGTTGTCCAAATGCATGGACAGTAGTAGGTTTGTATAAAAGTTACCAAAATGCAACAAAAGAGAATTGCACGGATGTAACTAAAATTCTAGTTTTAGCCAGCAGCATATATAATTTCTAGTGCCACTGTAAACTAGAAAAGAATTCAACCTTACTTAGCATGGCCTGAATTGAAGGGATTAGTTTTCAGGAGCAAACAGCATTATCGCTGTTAGTTAAGCACACTTGGTTTCATATAAGAGACATAAATAACAGACCAAACTCTATTAACTAGTTGAGCCACAGTTGTCAAGATGTCAACCTATTGTACTCATGACTTGCTCTTGCAGCAGTTGACTAAAAGACCACATTACTTTGTTAATTCAAGCAACAAAGGTAACGGAAGAAACTAGAAAGAAATCTTGATATGTTTTCATGAATCTGCGTGTTACAACTGAGACTGTTTCAGGAAGAGAGTTTTCTCATCATCTCAGAAAAGGAAGATAAAATATATAAGCTACAAGGCCTTTTCAGGGCAGTTAATCCTTCTATTCCGTGTTTCAGGTAGCAGAACACCAGGGGGAGTAATTCCTCTTTGAACACGTCGGAGTTGCACACTCTTGAAAACGCAGTGATTCCTCATTAGCTGAGCGCAGTCCTTTCAGTAACGCGAAAGTGGAACAACTTCATACACTGACCATGATGATCTTGAATGCTGCAACAGAATGTAAATTCTGAGGGAGTTGCCATTTTTTCCATATAATTTGAAAAGTGAAGCATTAGTCTAGCTTTTTAGTAGGACATGAGGTTTGCTCTTCCATGCTGTCTTTTAACAATATTCAGAGATGCAAATTTACATGTGATCTACAATCCTTAGGATGCTCGATATTAATGAATAGTTGTTAGTACGGAATACATCTGAACAGCTCATTGCATTTCCCCTTCTAGCATCAGTTGGTTTCAGGGAAGGGGAAGAATTGGTTTTGTCCCGAATGCAAATCTATTGCTAAGTTGCATCTGTATGCATAAGACCTGTATAGTTGACTGCTGAGAAAGTGTGTCAAAGACAGGATCTATTCAGGCTGGTTACCTTCACTTAGCCTAGCCCCCAGGTAGATTTTTGTCTGGAATCCCTGACCAAAGGAGGTATGGTGGTAGGGACAGCTCTACCTTTGTTTGCTTATTAAAGGTAAATTGCTCATAATTTCCCACCACACCCAGGGGTTTCATTGAGCTTAATAACATGTGAATTGTCTGGTACGAAGGAACCTAGAGCAGTTTCCTTCTTTCTAGATACTCTCAGGTGCTGAATATATTTATACTAGACAGACAGACTCTTTCAGCTCCGCTTCAGTATCATTAAGCAGCTTGTGCTCCTTCAACAAGCCCTAATGTAATGTTGTCAAAGTATGCACTAAGATTACATTCTTGAATTTTAAAAACCAACCAATTGAAACAAAAAATAGGAACTGCAAGCCATATCATCTGTACATGCACCCAGGATACCTGGATGCTAAACACAGAAATCAACTGTGTAAGTCATACTGTCACTGAGCATTTCCTCAACACAGTTTCAGGCATGGATGCAAAAATCTTAGCTTACGTGCTTGTCTTTAAATACTCTGGGTGAGCAGGGCCTGCCTTTGACATAAACATGCCATGACTTAGTGAGGCAGGGAGTGCACAGACATGCAGCTCCTGGCTGAGAATTCCACTTGGCTGTCCAAGCAGAATAGGTGGGAACTTGATTGCCTGACATGCTCTTTGGCAGCAAAATATATTAACTAACATACTGGTGCAGACCCAGTTGTCTGTCTAGGAGACTGCCCAGCAACACGCACCAAAAAGGCAGGTGCAAGGAACCTCATCAGGAATAATTACAAAACAGCTTGCCTTAAGGTGAATTTTCTTCCTCTTTCCAGATAGTGAAAAGTTGGTGTTCAGGAAGAAGAGCTATTAGTTTCTGTAATATATTTGTTTCAACTGCAGGCATGACTCTTCTGAGTTTTCATACAAGTGCTTAATGGCCCCATGAAGGCCATTGCACTGTTTCTCACTCTTCTGGCAAAGGATGGATATCAGGTTCCTAGGTGAGTGTCTCTCTCCTTTCCTTCCTGATTCTCATCCCTACCTGCTGAGGGTGCTAACATACTGCAGGACATCCCAGATGATGTCTGTGGAAACAGAATGTAAGATTTCTGCTTTCACACAATTGAGAAAAGTAAGATCAGGATATCTGTAATGCTTTTGTCATGACTGCTTTTCCTCCATGCTTGCAGATTCGAGGACCAATGAGATCACAAACAACAGAGGAAGCATTGCAACATGAGAGCCTTTGCATCCCAAATTATGAAAGAGGTGAAGTACTCTGAAAATAGGGAACACCCCAGTAATTAAGATAATAGAGACACTTGTTAAAGAAAAGTTATCCATAAATCTCTTTCCTCTGACTGAAAACTTTGCTATAAACTCCATATGCAAAAGTAAATGTCCTACTGCCTGAACTACTACCAAGCAGTTCACTTCACTGCAGCCACCCCATAACAGGATATTAAACCTCATTGTCATTGGTATGAGATTCAGAAAAGGCTCCCATTTTGTCTACCATTGCATGAAGAGACAGAAAGTATTTTCTGTATATGTTTCCATTAGACTGAAAACAGACCATATGATTTGAACTAGATCACAAATTTCTCCACTAATCTGGACTACCCAAAGCATGAAAACATAAGTTGCTGGGTTTCCCCAAATGGCCCACAGAACTTCGAGAATATGCTCATATATAAATATGCATACGTGCGTTGTTGTCCTCTGGTGAATACATATGGAAGGTGCTAGCGAACAGATTCCCCTCAACATTTTGTGCTCAATACACTTTCTGAAGAGGACAACGCTTGTTCAGTCTCAGATGCTATAGGTGGAGCTGACAGTCAGCATACATGTATCTGGATTTGTGATTATTACAAGTTTGCAGAAACCCCTTAAAAAGCAATCGACTCAACATTTCTAGGGTTGGACTCACTCTAGTCTGATGTGGTTTTTTTTTTTATCTTCACACTCTCTTTGTACTGCAGTGAATGTTTTATTCTTGTTTTCTTTATATCTTGAAAGAATGCACTGCTATTCTCCCTCTTCAACTAAAAAGAAAAATATTACAATCATATTGCTCAATTGGTGTAATGAGGAGCCTGAACTGTGTTGGCTGTTCCAGTGCAACTATTCTGGAGCACCTCCTATCATATTATGGGACTCTTCAATAACTATTAAATGTGGCTTCTCAGTCTTCAATTGCTGGATTGACTGGGGGAATCCTTAAATTCATACAGGAGTAGTATCTGCAGAAGTTGTGCTATTCTAACCTTGACAGCTGGAGAAATGCTGTAAGCTCATGACTGGTTCAAAATGAGCCAACAGATGGGCACCAATTGGAACAGCTGGGTTATTTCCTCTCTAGACACAAAGAAGGTATCTTTTTACATAATGTCTTCACTGGAGTCTTGATTGACAAGGCCATTTCCATTTCCTTTCCTATATGTTGGTGAGGTGGACAAGTGTGTAGTTTATGTTTTCCTCTCAAGATCAGCTTCATGTTTTCATACTCCTGCATAGGGATAGATACAGAGACACAGTCCTGAAGCTCTCTTCCTCCTCAAAGATCTTTCCTTAAGGTGGTACTTCTCTGTATGAATGGAGACATAAACTTTGTAATTCTGGTCATTCTTATGCACCTATACCAGACAACATAGTTGAACCCAAGGATAATGTTATTCCTTTTTTAAGAACTGAAGAGACTTGTGGGACTGGTACTCTTTCCTGATTACTATTGACCAGAACTTGTGAAAGATTTTCATCTCCCTTGTTCCAATTGACTATTTGGAGTAGACTACTGCAGGTCTGCATTTTCTTCAGAAACAATATTCAACCAGCTGAGCCCACTGATGTAGCTGGTTAGGATGTCAAAAAGAACATGTATTTTTCAACAGCAAAGGCTTTCAGGTTTTTTTTTGTCACACTCTTTAATGTCTGCAAGGGGATCAGAAGAGAACAAAACCCAAATTCTGGGTTCTCAGGATTTCAGAATATCACAACTTATGCCTTTCCTCTCAAGAATGGGCTTGTGAGGACCAGAACCTATTTGTTTCCCTCTCCACCTGCAGATCCAGCAGAATGGATTCTAGGAAACCTTATGCTTCCATTCTGTTGTAGTCCCATAGAGTTGTATAGCACCAAGAATTTGCTGTTCTTTGCATCAGCACAAAGGACTAGTAGGTCTCCCTCCTAGATCATGGAGCAGACCCAAGAACTGTACATGAAATAGAAAATGATTTGGAGCCCTTTACTCTCAGACTCTTTACCAGGTGACACGTCTTATTTCTTACCACATAGTGTGCACTAATTTGAACTTGAGTTCCAGACCAAGCTGGCATACCAAGTGATAGCCTGATGCTCATCTCCATCTCAGTAATAATCTCTCACACCATGATGTCATTCTTTTGGAAAAACTGTTTATTTTTTCTTGCCTTCATTATGTCTTTGTAGCTTTGCTGGGCTCCCAGCCACAGATAAAGCCTGCTGATGGCTTTGTAAAGATATCTGATACCTTTTGTTGTCAGAGAAGATGCAACAGGTGCTTGTGATTTGTTCAAGCTATTATTCCATCTCCTCCCCATATTATAGTAATTTCCCTCCCCCAACCCATTTCCAGTGTATGATGTCAGCCACATTTAAATGCCACCAGTTATTCAGCTGTGCTTTCAAATCATGGCAAGGCTTTGTTTTGTTCATGGAACAGGACATGTAGTGTGCACTCTCTAGGTGCATTAAATCCTCAGGTAGTGTATTCACATCTCTTTTTCATACAGTGAATATTCCCCTGAATTCCCCCAGGACCTTTCCAGAGTTTGAGACTACTGGAACAAGGATGGTGTAAACATCACACTTCAACTGGTTCAAGCTGATTCAAATGGACTCGCATGAGCTGGATGCTGTTTAGAATCTTTTTCTGGTGACCAATGAGGGTGATGCCAATACGTTGAATATCTCTGTAAGAGAACAGAGGAAGTGGAAGGTGTTAAAATGGGCTTCTTGTTCTGAACAGTCCCAGTCCATTTCCATGTAGATCCAAATCAATGTGTATGGATATATGTGCATGTGTATCTCTGGCTGAGAAACAGCTGACAAGGTGTCTGCTTTTGCTTGGCAAATGTGGGTGGGTGGAGAGGGTGTCAGCAGAACTTGGTAGGTTATGATACAAAAAGAAGCAGTGGAAATGGACCATGGAAACAATCACAGAGGGCTGGAATACCTCTCCCATGAAGAAAGGCTGAGAGAGTTGGGTTGTTTAGCTTGGAGAAAAGAAGCCTCCGGGGAGGCCTTCTTCCAGCCTTTCAATATATAAAGGGGGCTTACAAGAAAGATGGCTTTTATCAGGGCCTGTAGTGACAGGACAAGGGACAACAGTTTTAAACTGAAACAAAAGGTTTAGATTGAACATAAGGAGGTGTGGTGAGACACAGGAACAGGCTGCCAGGAGAAGTTGTGGATGCCTCATCACTGGAAGCATTCAAATTCAAGTTGGACAGGGCTTTAAGCAACCTGATCTAACTGAAAGATGTCCCTGCTTAGAGCAGAAGAGTTGGACTAGATGATCTTTAAAAGTCCCTTCCAATCCAAACCATCCTGTGATTCTAAGAATGTTCCTTTTCCTGGCTCCTGTCTTCTACATTCCACTTCAACCCACTATATGGTACGGCTAGTCACCTCTTTAAAAGTGGTTATTACCTGTGGCAGGTGTCATGACCATTCTGATGTAACAGTCTCTCTGCAACACTGAGAATATGTTTTGGAGTGTACACAGGATCAATATTAATGCTTATAGAAACAGATTAAAAATGTACAGTGGTATGGAGGGTGTCCAGAGGCCCACAGAAGATGTAAGAAGCAGTAGCTACTTTGCTCTGGTTTCCCTTTCCTTTTTCATGTGTATATATTCTCCATACAGACCTTACTAAATATTTCTCAGACTGTTTTCATTTTTTGCATGGAAAACTCAGTTTCTGGTATCTTCTGCTCTCTGCCTTTCTACTTACTCGAGAGTCATGCGTGATATGACATCAAATGTAATCAGACCAGCCTGGTCAAAATTCTCTTTGTAACGGCTCATCTTGATAGCATCCAACCACTCATGGGCATTGCTGAGTGAAGGGAAATCTGGAGAACAGTTGCTCAGGAGAGGCTGAGGTGGTCTGCAAAAGAGGCAGGTTCTAAAAACCCAAGTTATCAACATCAGCTGCCCACACTAGTAACTTGTGAGAGGGCAAGAATGCAACCTCTGAGGAGCACAGCATGGTATTTGTTCTTCATGCCCTGATTCCTAAAGTCCCGCCTTGATGTCCTGTTTCTAGACTACCTATATAATATTCCCTCTTCTGACTGAAAACAGTCAACCCAACCCAAGAAATTTCCCCTTCCCATTTTATACTCTATCAGGCACATTCTCTTCTTGTTGCCCCAGATCCTTCCACACTTTCTGGGTCTAGACCTATTAGCTGGGCAACGAGTTGCAGTGAGGAGGTTTCTGAGGCATAGATGAGATCTTATACCTTTTTACCTTTGTGACTAGCTCTCTCTCCTAGATCCTTGGAAGAGAAAGTAACCTATGACACAATGAGTGTGTTGTTTCAGTTCCAACACTCATCAGATAAAAGCATAGCAGTGAAAGGCCAAAGAAATTACTGTTTATACATGGCATTTGCCCTTTCCCCTATCATCTGAATCTTCCCCAAAGCTCTAACTGTTCATGTGCTGTTTTTACTAAACTGGGCATGACTAAGCACTTTTACCCTCCCACAGCTATGGAGTACATTCCACTGAGACGAGGTTTGTAACCACCGGAAAAACCCTCCAGACCAGCAGGATGTAATTCCGTCATCAGCCCAACAGCCATCTAATCTTGGTGCTGTTTATATCCCCAGAGACTTATCCTTTGCCAACCTCTGGTTCTACCAGGCTGCAAAATGCAGTTGGGAAAATATGGGATGCATTGCAGTTCTACTCTTCACTATGGATTTCCTTCCCTCCATAAGATAAGGTCTTCTCTTTCATATTATCTTGTGATCACACATTATCACAGAATATCTTGTGTAGCTGTACCCAGACGTGTCCCTCCCTTCACTACCTATGATCCCTCACTCATTCATCCTCAGTGCACCTCATCAAGAGATTTATCCCCCTTCACATTCAGTACTCACAACTCATCACCCATTAAGTGAATCAGGATATACAGTTCTTCCAACACTCTTCCGCTTTTTTTTTTTCCTTCCTATTTGTTCCCAGTCTCAGAAGAGAGGGTTGGAAAAAATATTATATAGTCTGATTTACTGCTTTCTTTTCCTCATGATGCCTATCGAGAGACAAGCCCTATCACTTTGCATTAAATCCTCATCTCACCTGCTGCTCCCAGTGCCAGTGGCTTTGAGGGTAGATGGCTTGCGGATCATTTTATCCAGAGCACTGACTATTTGCTCAAATTTGGGTCTCTGGACCCATTCCTTCTGCCAGCAGTCCAGCATCAGCAAGTGCAAAACAGTTGGACAGTCCAGGGGTGGTGGCAGGCGATAGTCCTGGTCAATGGCATTAATTACCTGCAGGAAAAGAAGAATAAAGCTTTATCACAGCTGGGAAAATAAAAGACAAACAAGTTTCAATCAGTTGGTGGTGTATAACTCTCTTCTACTTGAACAGATACAGGACAGAGAGGCAGATGTACATTCTCACCACTTCTAAAACTTACATCCTGATTGGACATGTCCCAGTAAGGCCTCTCACCATAGGACATCACCTCCCACATGACAATGCCATAGCTCCAGACATCGCTGGAGGAGGTGAACTTGCGATACTGGATAGCTTCAGGGGCAGTCCAACGGATGGGGATTTTGCAGCCCTAGAAAGGAGCCAGAGAGCAACCAGAATGTTAATGAGATAAGAACTGTTTGTGAAAATGACACCACTGAACTGATCAGATGCCAGTAGCATGACACAACTCTGAGCATGGAGTGCCAGTCCAGTTGATGCCATCTTGTATACATTGTTTAAATTCAAACTATGTTTAAGGTTTCCCCCTTGTTCTATTGACAAATGAAAATGAAAAAAATTGTGCCTCCTTGCTCCTACAAATCCCATGATGTAATACATTTTTAGCTTTTATAGCTCTTTCCAGCATTTGAAAGGGGGCAGATAGTAAAATCCTCCTGAAAGTCACAATCATTTGAAAATCTAAAGCCATTTAAACAATTCCAACCTGCAACACCAAGGACAGACACACTGACTGCCTAGCATTAACTCCTTCCTCTTTCCGTCTTGAACTCTCTGACTGCAGGTGTGACTTGCCAGATGAATTATCATTCAGGTGTTGGTTCTTCAAAACACATACATCTAAAACTTGCTTCCTTTTCCAGTGACTGAACTCTTGTTCATCCCTTGCATACCAAATGGCAGTTTCAACCCTCCTGTTATACTCCCACCCCTTTTATAGTATGTGTAAGAGGTGTCAGAACTTCACAGGCAATAAGTTAATTTGATGGTTGCTTGTAAACCCATAAATATAATTCTGCGGGTTATCTTTTCGGTAGGAAAAAAACAAGTCTTTCCTCAGAGGGTGGTAGTACAGAACTTCAATCTCCCCTTCAGTCCTTTATACTTCCCGTAAGAAGCTAATAAAAGGGGAAAGATAACACCTACATCAGGTTATGAGGTTTGTCCTATTCAATATCATTCCACGAAGAATGTCACTGAGACTCCCTTTCACACGGCAGAGTGAATCAGCTATTCAGTCATTTTTCTTTTTTACTGGTTTGGAACAGATAGCCCACAATATAGAAGGCGCTACCCCACTGGTCTCTCTGCTCTCAAGATGAACTAAAAAGGGTACACCAAATCAAGCAGGAACACAGGAAGAACTTACAGCTGGCAGCACTGCAGAAACTCACTCCATAGCAGTAACTCACCGGAGCTCCAGTATAGGTGGGATTTGAAGCATCGTCCTCCAGAAAACGGGACAAACCAAAGTCTGACACCTTGCACACAAGGTTACTGTTGACTAAGATGTTACGTGCTGCCAGGTCACGATGCACATAGTTCATGTCCGAAAGGTAGCGCATGCCAGCTGCAATCCCCCGTAGCATTCCCACCAGCTGTAACACACTGAACTGTCCCTCCTTCTGCTGCAAGTGAGGAGGCAAACAGGCTTTTATGACCACAGACCGTGACGCCAACAGGGAAGACTAACAAAGAGCAAGGTAACAGGGTAGATTTATGAAGTTAAAGAACATACAGCTTAACTTCAGCCAAAACCTGAAGGTTCAGAGACAGCAAATAAGAAAGGAGGGTGGGCTTACAACAATGAATCTCAAATGAAGTCAGACACTGATGATCTTTTTCTGAAGATAAATCTCACCTTGTGGCCATATCCTCCTAGTCTCATTAACTACTAAGATGGCTAAATGAATGCAGCAGACAAATCTGCTCTTACAGTTTTAACATCTTTACAATGGGTTCTATGCAATTCTACACAATGAGTTCATGTGGTCTTCAAAATGTACCTGCTAAATCATTTATGGTTGAATTAGCATATGAATCAGTAAAAAAAAAAAAAGAAGTGATGCATCTATACTACGAAAATGTCTGTATTTGTTTCATTACTAGAAAAAATACTGGAAACTGAGTCCAAAAATAACTGCAAGTCTCACTACTTCGTTGCAATGTTGAAACTTGAAAATATTCAGTGGAATAAAGTCTGAAAAACATTATTAGAAAGGCAAACTTGGGAGGATGAACACAAAGATAAACAATTTAGTACTGTTTACCATTAATTATTTGATCTGGAGAAGTCTAAAATAATGAAGAAATTTTACACGATGGATGAGCTTTTGGAGTATTTTCGCCATGTTAGCCCAAACCCACTTACTCTGGTAATTTGCTATTATTTCTATGGCACCTGAAGAGGGCAACTGAGGACTTAAAGAGACTTAAGTGAAGAGGAAGGACAGGCAAAATTATCAGATCTGAGGCTGGTACACAGCAAGACGAAGAGGTAACGGTTGTGGGAGACTCTGGTTGTGGTACCCTGAGGAAGGAATCCAGGGATCCATTCTCCATGAACTCTGTGACAATCATGACTGGTCGGCTCTTGGTGACCACACCCTCCAGGTGGATGACATTGGGATGCTCAAATTGCCCCATGATGCTGGCCTCACTCAGGAACTCCCGCCGCTGTTCATCTGTATAACCTGACTTCAGGGTCTTAATAGCTACTGTGTATTCACGCCTCCCTGGGTGTTTTAGGCGCCCAAAGCACACCTCTCCAAACTCTCCTGTCAGGGAGGGAAGAAACACATCTCAAGTAAGGAAACACAGGAAAGAATTTTGGTCAGGTGCACTAAAACATACTACTGTGGAAGACTCCAGGTGCTGCTTGGAAATAGGGTTACTAGGACTGTTTGGATTAGATTAAAGTTCTTGATGAAGGCTCAGATTGGAGACTACATCTTCAGGGTTCAAATCAAGAGTTCTGAATCTTCAAAGGGTGTTCTAAAGTTGGTTTGGAGCCAGTATCTAAGGGTCAGCAGATTAATTTTGGTAAAAATTATGATTATCTATCCTGAGACACTTGATGTACCATGGTTCAGTCCATTTCAGGTCAGTAGAGTGCCAGATTGCAAGGTGAAAAAGAAGGCACTTCAAAATCTGCAGTCTCACACTACCTGATCCAATGACCTCCTCAATTTTGATGAAGGACACATCAATCTCCTTGGCAAATTCTCGAATAGCTTCATTGGGATCTTCACAGGTTGACGGATCAATGTAATATTTCACTCCAAGTCCTGCAGTGGATGAGACAGCCCAAAACATCACCAGAATCAAACCCTGAGAGACATGGGTGTTAACAAGACCTGAAAAGAGATTGGCCCTTGCCATCTGTTGCTTAAGAACTCTTACCTCGTGAACTGATATACTGCTGCAGATGGTCTGTATATGGAGTCTCTCGTCTTTTACTGCAGGACATAAAGGAAAGGAAAGTTACACACAAGAGTCACTCATAGGATGCTGGGGTAGGCTTCTCAATGCAAGACTCAGAGAATCCTTGAATTTAGGGATAGAAGATGGGCGTTAATATCCTGCCCATCTCTTGGCAAGCAGTGCATGCTTGTTTTCTATGTGGTAGTTTTTACACCACTGTTTGCATCCCCACTTTAGATACGACAAATGATGGAGCCTCCAGCCTTATCCTGAAAGAAAAATATTACAGTTTAACATTACTGTCTTGAAAGTTTTCTTGCTATTCAGGCTAATTTTGCATTTTAATTCCATCCAATTGTGACAAATTATTCAATACTAATCTAAACCATCTCCTGTGATGGCTTTTAAGTTCTTCAAAAACATTCTAAGAGCCATTTACTCTAATGCTTAATTTGTACAACTTTACCCCAAAGATCAATTCTTTATTTTTCCTCCTGGTCTCTTTACAGCATTTACTTTGACAAGTTTTTTCACAAGTATGGTACTCAAAACCAACCACACAGAACAGAAATCTGTTCCATGATGTGATTTTTCCATGTGCAGATCAAAACACATACGGTCTTTATTACTGTAATATTTATTCTATATATGCGTCTAATTTCCAGTAAACATAGGTCCTTCTCAGCATAAGCATTTCTTAGAAGTCATTTTCCTCTTAAATGTATGTGATTCAGGCAATTTTTTCCCACATGATCTGGCTGTTTTATAAGTTTCATCCTATTCTTGGTTTGCTCTAAACATATTTTCCATTTTCAAGTCACTTCTTTTGTTCCCAACAGTGATAATATATTTTTTTTTTCCAAAAATGTACAATTCATGCTGATTTACAATATTTTCTAAATCATATTAATTAGACTAGATTGTAAATCAAACTTCGTTGTATCCTGTAGTATCCCTGCTGTATGCATGGATTTGTGTCAATTCATATACTTTGCTGTTTCAGCCCAAGACCTTCTAGATGATGATTCAATTAGCCTCTAAGGACACAGAATCATGAAACATTATGTAAATTCTCTTTACTAACATAACTAATTTTGTCATTCTAACAGGTAACTTTGTGTATTACTTGTCAGGCTTATATCTTCCAATTCTGCTAAGACTGCAAAACCACAAATAGTTGTACCTTCAAAATCTGTTCTGTGGTGGAAAGAAATTGGCTTTACCGGGGGCCTATGCCTAAGAGCTCTAACTCTGCTGTTTCATCTGGAAGCCAGGTCTACACTTATGGGTTTTTTAATAGGTTATCTGACATACTAATAGTTTTCCATCATTAAAAAGAAACCCAATCAGCTAAAATAGGTGTTTCACATTGTATATTGCCTGGCAAATGTGTACCAACAGTTTACAAAAACAAGCTAAAGTTATAGCATTTGACTCTACATATATTCAACCTTTTAAGGAACTATTCATTTCATGTGGAATTCCTCATGTCCTACATCTTCAAACTTAACTTTCTTATCAAGGACAAATTTAAAACAGAAATTTGGTATCTCCACTTTTTCTGAACAGCTGTCTGTTAACCAGACATAAGCCTTCAAGTATAAATGTAACTATTTTTTATGATACTTCTTTTTATGTAGATGCATTTACAGAAGCCCACTAATGTCCTTTCCCAATGCGGTTTTGGTAATATTTATTCTGGGTTTGGTTTATTTTTTTTTTTAGAAAAATATACGCTTCATTGAGTTGTGCACATAATATCACACTTCCAGCTGTAACAAGAAATTGAATTTTTAACAGTTCAAAGCTACAAAAGGAGGGAACACTGCAAATATAACAATATTTCATAATTCTTTTCTATCCAGAAGGAAAAATATTAAAAGAGAATATACACAGAAGGAGAAAACAAATGTAGAAAAGGGAGGAGAACAAAAAAGAAATAACTAAATCTAGATGTCACTTTCTAAAGTTAAGTAATATATACATTTTTTTAAGTCAACAGAAAAAGCTAAGAAGTACCACTTATGCAGAGGCAGAGTAGAGCAAAGATACAGAAATCCATTACTGACAATCTAGGGGATTAAGTTCAAACCTCAGAAATTCAAGGAGTGGGTAATGACTGTGTCTTTTCTTCAAATAACAAAACCCCCATTGTTACCTTTGTACCTTTACAAAAGTAGTGATCCTTAACTTTTCTTGCTCTTTAAAATTCCTGTCCTTTTTTGCCATAATGTATTATTGACTTATCTGCCCTTTTATCTTTCCAAAATGGAAAGTAGTGTTTGCTTTCTTTAACCTATATTTTATGAGTTAGTGTTCCATGGAACCACTGGGGTGGCACACATTTTATTCTTCAGCAAAGGAGTTATTGCCTCTTTGTTCTTGGTTAAAGGGTATTTAGCACCTTCTAAATAAGTGGATCTAAATACTTATTCCACCAGTCTTTCTTCACTACACTGTTTCATTCTCCACTTGCTTGCCTAAAATGAAATTTGCAGTCCCTTCTTTACAGTGATGCATTTAAATACCTTTTGAGCACCAGCTTTAAAATGCTTCCCTTGTGTTCATGTTGCTAACTAGCTAAATATCAGCTAAGTACACAAGCAGTTCACCAGAGGAGAGGCTCCTCAGATAGAAGTAATGGGGTAGGATCTTTCCTTAATTAGAAAATGGCATCTCAAGGACATCCGGAAAAATGTAGACCAGGCTGTTTCCCTTTGGATGGGGTTATGTAGTGGGGGTAAGAAAGTTCCACTGTCTGCAGTGTACATGAGCAGGTCAAGGAATTCACCTCTTGAAGATGATGGCGAGGATGGCAATGGCAGCAATTACCAAGAAGGCTAGACCACTGAGCGCTGAGCCCACGATAAGCGGCAGTCGATCCTGCACCATCTCCGAGTGCTCCCCTAGCAAGGAAGACACATGCATACACACACAAATGCAGAGGACAAGAACTGTTAGAGTTTCTCTTCTACTCAACTAGGTCTCACCCACAATTCCATCCCTAATAGCCCTTTGCTTCCCAGGCTAATGCTTGACTTGGTTATCCCTTTACCCCTTCAGTCACTGTGCTTCTTCAGTGCCTTCCTTCCTACTTCTGAAAATTAGTGCTTCCTCTGAAGCCACTTTTCCTTCCCATGGTCCACTGACACCTGACTAGCTGTCTAAATATCAGGCTATCTCTACACCTGGGCTTTGATCCCATTGTCCCTTATTAATTTAGCTTGTAGATGACATAACATGAGTACCTTTGATCCAGGCCAAAGAGCATCACAAGGTAGTATGTTGCTCTCTGCATGAATAGAGTGATACACTTGGAAGGCAAGCTTCTGGGTATATGTCCTGCGTCCCACCTGTCTTTCAGACTTTCTCAGAGCATTCAGGTGTAAGATGTCCTGTGACAGCTGGAGGCCAAACTACAGCAGTGTATAGTGCTATGTACTGTAACACCCTCCGAAAGAGAGTACTGCTGACACACTGTTCCTGCTGGTCAGAGGCTCAGAAGCAACAAGGAGTAGGACTGGGGGATATGGTGGTAGTATAAACAGTGTGCTTTGGCAGCATAAAGCTTATATGAGTGAACAAATTTGTATCTTCAAATTACGATATACAGAAATACAAGTTGAGTAGGAGTGTCTGGTAGCAGCCCTCCAGAGGATAAGCTAATACACTCAGGGACACACACCAGTGAAAGATGGTCATGTGCAGATCTAAGTACAAATGGTAGCACTTACCTCCCATTAAAGTCTGGAAATACATCTTTCCACTGTATGGGCCATAGCCCACTGCTGTTCTAGCTCGTATTTGGAAGACATAGATCTTTCCTGGACTCAGATTTGATATGGTGGCCATGTTGGTTTCACTTGTCAAGGTGAACGAATTATCCTCATCTTCTGCCTGCGAATGTCAGTGACCAAAAGGAATGTGAGACTTCTGCACACGATGCTCATTCTCCTCATCAAGGAATGCTAGTTTCCGTGTCAGCCCAATATTCCTTGAATCTGTTATAGAGCCTCCCAACCACAACTTCTATTCCAGACCTGACTTCCTCACACGCTACTTGTTGCTCCTCACTGCTGCTTTTCATTCTCTTAGGCCTGGGCTTCCCACAAAGCTCTGTGAAAGACCCTCAGTCCTGACCTAGACAAGAGTGAGAGACAAAACTACCCTGTCCTGTGGTTTCTTGGTAAGCATATCCACAATAAAGCCCTAGCCTGTACTGAAATTTTACTTTATATAAGCTTCAAATTCATGTATTCACCTAGGTGAATCAAGAGCGATAACACATGTAATGCTATATCCAGGAAGCTGCTAGACATGTTATTACAAATAGCAGGCCCTTTTACTGCTAGAAAAACAGTAGCCCTGCACAATCTTGCAAAAATATTTATGTGAAAAACCAAGGATATAGAATGGGAGCTTGTCTTGAACAGCCCTGTATACCTCTTGCCCTCCAACCAGTTGGAATAGGAGTCACTGAAGATGAGAATGATGAGAAATAGGTTTCTATTTGCCATCATGTAGTTCCAGCACATAAACAGGTAGCTGATATCCACCACTCAGTGAATGAGAGTGCATTTCTCCTCCCAAAATTTCTTAGAGATGTCTGTCCAGGCATAAACGGGGACATGGGATGTCCCTCCACAAACACATGACAGAATGTTGCAGTGAGTTCAATTCCAATATATACATCTGGAAACTTCAGCTCCTTCCACTGTTATCTGTGTCAGCTAGTGCTAAACTCAGGTTGTTAGCCGCAGTTTTTTAGCATAGCTATAAGTGTCTTCTCTTTTTTTATTTGCTTTATCCCTAGGTGGTTCCAAGTTGGGAAATGCAGATAGACTGCACTGCATCACTTTCTGCTCACCTTGTCAAAGTAGCGTAACTGGTAATCCAGGATGATCCCATTGGGCTGGTCTGGCTGAGGCCATAATAGTGTGATGCTACTAGTAGTACAACTCACCTGATGCATCATAGGGACAGCAGAGGGGACTAGAATAAAAGAGAGGAAAGAGACATTGCAAAGGGATAAGCTTAACAATGAACTATAATTGAATATCCATTATGATGAGTCAATAAGTCAGGTCAGCTCTTCCTTTAATTTCCCTTAATTTGCATTATGAAGTACTTGATAAACTAACCAGAAAAAATCCAGGTATAATTCTCCTCTACTGGGAGATACAGTCACTGACAACTTGGACAGAAAGAAAATGAAGAAATCCACATCCAACTGATCATGCACAGGAATTATGGAATTATCTATATTGTAGCTGGAACATTATTCTGATCTTCAATTTTGCCATTTTAACATGCAAGAAGAGAAAATGTTCAGTGCCACTGCCTTGTCCTAGGAGTATGCTTGGACAATGTGACAGTGGTCTGAGCAAAAGCAGAGCACACTACCTCTCTTCTGCTTCTCCCCCGGATCATGATTCTTTGCCTCGGGAAAAAAGTCAAGTATGGGCTACCAGAGTAATGGAGGCTTTTCACTACCAGATCACAGTTGCAAACCAGAAGACAGAGGCAGATGAGAACATTGATGTGTTAAGGAACAGACTTTGAAGCATTCCTCAGTTCAGTGGTCCCATTTCAGTTACAGATCATAGAGAATGAAAGCCACTGATTTTCACAGCCTGATATGCAGCCTTGTGTTCAGACTAGCTCCTCGATCTCAGGCCAATCCTTGTCAGGACTGTTGCCCAGATGTCAAAACTACCACCGTATTTGAGACTCTCAGTCCCTCTGCAGGCCACTGAATCATAGAAGTCCAGTTTGAATGGGCTTCTAGCTAGCACTACTGCCTGTAACCACCACCTAAAGGTCACTCTTAACTGTGCGTGTGTGGAAGCTTCACATATATTTTTTCTGTCTGTTCTTAAATAGCTTGCTAAGCTTCTGTCTTTTGGTGAACAGGCCAGTCTGGTATACTACCCAGATGATGCTGCTAGCTCTCTTGATTCCATTATGATATTGTTTACAGTCTGTGTCAGATATTAAATACCATAGGAAAATGTCTACTCCCCTTTATGTAGAAAGCAAGAATCTGAACATCAAACATAAAAGAGGGTTTTGGAAGCATGAATCTAAACCAGAAAGCAAGCAAGAACTTGTTTCTAGCAATTTTAGAAAACTTTTGATCAGCTATTCTTAAAGTTTGAAGTTCAGTTCAAGAATTTGAGACTTGTGTAATCGCCATTACTTCTCAATAACCTGAAACTCATTAAATCAGTAGAAAGGAAGCAAAATATCTTTAAGATAATATGATTAATGATTTCAATCACTGTTCACTGAACTAAAATTAGATTAAAATGAGAAACAATCCAAGCTACTATTTGGACTAGTATTATCTGTCATTCCAGAGGCACCATTCACATGTTCTGAAGACAACAGAGGTACAGAACACCTACTTAATAGCAGACCCTTCCCTGAAGTAGTTAGTTCTGCTAAAAAGTGTCCTCAGAGCAGGAAGGGAGATGAATGGTTGTTAAAGCCACTTGCATGCAAAGCTTTCTGGAGAATGAAAATCCACTTCTACAAAAACATCCATGAATTTATACATACACAAACACACACACACATGCACACTCCAGGTTCATGCAAAAGCTAAGAGAATATGAGTTTCTTCTTAGGAAGAGATACCCAAGCAAAAATCTCAGGATAATTGAAAGTGGTTCCTTCAGCCTGCCAGCTGTCTGTCCACAAAGATCTTACCAAGTTTTGCTTTCTCTCAGCAAGAAAAATGTTATGTTGCCAAGAAACCTCCAGATAGGCAGCTAGGGAACCCTAATTTTCCTATTGGAAGTAACATTTTCAGCAACATTTAAACTTTCCTGAAAAAGCATGCCAATGAAAAGCTGTGACCTAATTTCACTGATTTTACACAATGGACATAAACTTCCTTGATGCAAGGAATGAAGCAGAGACATTTGGCAAATCATCAAAAACTGCAGAATAGCATTTTCTTCCCTCATTAATTGTGAAAAAGATAAAAGGATCATTTTTAATAGCAAGATAAAATTATTCTGAAAGATATAATTCAAATGGGCTCCAAACAGCTCAGGCAAGTGGGAACCAGTTAAAAATGTAAATGAAACAAAAATGTAAGAGTATAAACCATAAAATTATTTCTCTCATCCTTACTCCTTTTATTTCTAACAATTGTCTTTCAAACAAGATTGCACAACTACTTCATCTGCTAATGACAATGTTGCGACAAGGATGGAAGACAGCAGCAATTAACAAAGACCAGATATAGCATTTAAGACACAAATTAATAAGACTGCATTCAAATTATAATGGGAGGAAAATGGGATAACTGGTTAGTTAACATTTGATGAAGACAACTTCCTTCTATAGGACATAAAGCACACACAGGGAGAGGTACAAACCTAAATATACAGCTACACTGCCAGGGAAGAGCTCACTTGCTTCTAGTTTCAAATGAAGATTTTGCAGGATTATTGGAATTAAATCTCCCCTCCATCCCTGCCCTACCACCTCTTTTCATTCCTCTCCTTCCCACCTCCAACAGTTATTGTTCCCACCCTTCTCATTTCTTCCCAATCCACAATTTTCCCCTACCTGGAAGGAATACTCAAAGTCAACTAACAACATTTGACATGCATTTTAGTTAAAACATGTCCATTTTGATTTATTAGGTACTGTCAATTTTCAGCTACCCACCACCAACTTCTCTCTTGCCTATGGTACAAAGACCTGAGCTGGCACTGTGCATAGTATATTTAGGGACAGCAAAGCAAAATCTGTACTAGAACAACGGTGATAAATGGTACTTTACACAGATGGGCAGTATGCATAAGCAGGCTACAACTACTGGAATTAGAAATACTAGGAAACATAAAAAAAAAAATCACTGGTGTGGCTTTACCCAGAGTTAAACTGTGTATCTCTCTCAATCATGCTTCACAACATTCTAGAATCTCTTATCCATGTATGTCCATCAGTGAGGGTAATTGTGGGAGGGATGCCCAGGCTAATGCAGTCTGCTGTATTAAAAATAGTAATTTCAGTGATATGTACCTAATAAGCATATACTACTTAAGGCAAAAGCCTAAACCAGCAAAAATGCTCAGTAATAAAAATAGCTATGAATCAATACCATGTTTAATCTACCTCTCTAAGAAAGAATTCAGACTTTGATACATGTGTTCACCTCTCTTTTAAGGACAAAACTTAGGAAACACTGGCCAGGGAGCTCTCCCACCAATTCCAAGTAAAAGAAGCATCTAGATTTCTCCTTTGAAAAATTTCATATTAAGGTGATGTGAAATGTGAACGTATTTCTGGGTGGAATAAGTACGTATTTCCTGTCAGAAGTGTATGATAAACTTACTTTCCCAGTGTTAATAAATTAGGGAGTATAAAGTTCAAGGTTTTATGTCTTAAGACAACACCCAAACTATTCAACCTCTGCTGCCACAGAAGTGGCTAGACGGGTATTTTCCTTTGTACGCATGCCAACTATTAAGCTATCAAAGCTTGTTTCATGTACACAAGTGTCCAGTTCTATGTTGATTTGTCACTTCTATTAATTTTGCTCTTTTTACATGGGGTTTACAAATGGACAGATGCTACATATGTGTCTAATGACAGCTGAAATCGCAGGGCCTGATTCAATTCAGTCTGAACAGTTGGACTAGATAATCGTTGTAGGTCCCTTCCAACCAAATTGAACTAGTCTAGTCTAGTCTAGTCCATTCTTATTATTCACTGAGTGCAAGCAACATTTGTGATCAGACCTCTAAGGACTGACAAAGGACTGCTTTTTATAAACTATTTATAAAATAGCAAATATATGGGAAATTGTTGCAGATATAAAATCTAATTAAAGCTGTAAAGTAGTCCAAACACCAGATAAATATAGCTCCCCAAATTCTACTTTTTGTGGGCTGTCAGTTGCAACTCTTCTACATGGTGAGATAAATTTTTTCCTGTTAGCACACAGGGGTGGATTTAATATATTTTGAGTACCTTGAAAATACTACATTCTCCGAGTTAACAATGTTTGACAAGTTTCTGCTGTTTTCTAATAAAGCTGATGTCCTTGACTGTAGTATCTATTCATATGAGCAACATATGCTTGTAAGCCTGAAAATGTACCTAAATCAACAAACTAGGTGAGGAAGGAATGTGAAGGAACTGCAGACTAGTAGAACACTAAATGCAATCCCCACTTATGCAGGGCACAGCCAAGTGCCATTCTCAGCAGACCATGAAGGTCTCTGGCATGTGACATTCAGTCCATATTCTGTGCAGATACCCATGACAGGCAGCTGAATCCCATCCCCGGTCAGTACAATCACTGGAAATTAATAAGCAATTTGGCTCACTCTAAAGCAAAGACCCAAGGAGCAATTCACTTGTCCATGCACTAGAGAGGCCTCCTCTATCTGTCCTCTCTGTCACCCAGATGGCATTCCAGTAGGTGCTGGATCTTCTACTGTTCCTGTGTCGTATCTGCTAGCCCTGAGTAGACAGATGCCTTGGCTACACCGGGGTGTCTCAGACGGCCTTAGATGCTTACACGTGAAAAACTGAATGGAGCTGAGAGCTAACAGCTGGAAGTAGCCTCATGTTCAGAGGCACTGATCCTCACGGGGGACTTCAACCACCCTAATATCTGCTGGAGGAGGAGAGGAGGCTGAGAGAGCTGGGACAGTTCAGGCTGGAGAAGAGAAGGCTTGCAGGGATCTCATCAATGTGCACAAATATTAGAAGGGAGGATGCAAACGGGACAAAGACAGGCTCTTTTCAGTGGTGCCCCGTGACAGGCCCACGGGCAGCAGGCACACACTGAAAAGCAGGAGGTTCCCCCTGAACACAGGGGAACACTTTTTACCTCGAGGGTGACTGAGCAGTGGAGCCGGTTACCCAGAGCGGTTGTGGAGTCTCCCTCCTCAAATAAATTCAAGTGTGTTCTCGACGTGGTCGTGGGTGACCTGCTTGAGGTGACCCTGCTTGAGCAGGGTGGGTTTGGGAAGATGTCCTCCAGAGATCTCTTCTAAGCTTAGCCATTTCTGATTCTGACCAGGCAGTTGAACTACTCATTCAGCAGTACTGTCTGGACATCCACAGACTACAGCAGGAGCTCACACAGCTGGCTCACAGGTTAACTGGATTCAAATTAAACGCTGCCAGAGCCTCTGTGTTCTTTCTAGTTTTTTATGTTTTTTTCTTCCCCTTCCATCTCACCTCATAAGCTTCTGAAAGCATCCAGTACTTCTCTCGTATTCCACATGGTTTGATCAGGCTCAGCTATGCCTCTAATGTTCTCTAATATGCCTCTATATTCTCTAATAGTAGACCCAAATCTACCATTCTCACATTCTTTTTTCTCATTCATTACCTCTTCAAGTATTCTATTATCTTCATATTCTAAGCAAATGCCATGAAGACCCTCGTTTTGTTCCACACGTCTTCCCACATATTATCTTCAGGGATGATCAGTCTGCATACAGCATGGGAGTTCCCACCTTCATGTGTTTAATATATTATCTTTATTTTGAAAATGTCCTATGTCTTTTCCACAGACTTCAATTTAGTTCTGACATTTTCTCTAAATAGCTGAAAATCTTTTAAAAGTACCTTGGGTTATCTTCTGTCATAATCTTGTACTTCCTGTGGACAAAGAGTGCTTTAGAATGGCAAATTTGTTAGTTATTTTCACTTCCCTCACCTCTATTATTACTATGTTTTTGTGTATGGGTTTCATTTATGCCTAATAAACAGGAAAAAATCCTTTATGCCACAAGGTGTCATGCTTTATTATGCACTTCCTATTTCTATTTGAAAAAGTTTCTGTCTTCATTTGAAGAGTTGCTGAAATCTGAAATGTGAAAACAAGCACATTATTCTCTGCTCATGCTGCAGAGATAGGGCATGGTAAAGAGAGAAACTGGAATAATTTATTTTAGTGACCATAAAAATTTGTATTAAGTCCCAGTCACAACTGGGCAAATCTGCTGAAGTTGGCAAAGCTGACAAATGGCACCATGAGTAAAATTAAACCTTAAGAGTATTTTTGTTGTTCCTACATAAGAAGAAAACAACAGAGCTATTTTTTCTAGGGACTTTTGTCAAGTGTTCAGAGTTGGGAATTAGATTGCAAATAAACAAACAGCTTGTTACTTTGAAAATTAATGTAGTTCATTTGGAGGACAATGCACAGAGTTCACACTCCACTTCCTTTACCTGCTAGTTTTAGCCTGGCTAAATACAGTAGTATGTAGCCTATGACAGCTCTTTTTATTTCTTTCCTGTTTTGATCAAGAAAATGACTTGCCCTTGTCCCTGCTCTTGACAACTAAGTCTACTGAACTCTTTTGTCTGTCCTTGGAGAAGCAAACATTTTCAAGCAATTCATCCACTTCCCTTCATAATCATACTTAGCATTTAATTCTTTTCCTCTTCACTCACCATTTCACCTAAAAATCTTCTGTCAGGTCCTCTTAAATTTCCTGGCACAACCCATAACTGTCCTTGTCCCCATTCAGACTCTCGCAGAAGCCTTCAGACTGTCTAGCTTTCATTTCTGCAGTTCTACAATTTTTTTGTATTGCCACGTCCCACTCCTTTGAATTCAACTGTTGTAGAAGGCTGATACACATCTTTTCACATGTGCAAGGCAACCTGGTCACATAAGCTTTATCCTCACATATCTCCATTAGCTCTCATAATGTCTGGATTCAGTTAAAAAAAATCTACTTGATTTTAAAAGTCTACATAGATTTGTTCCAGTATTTGAGTCTCTGAGGTCTTTATCTCTTCCTCTTCTTTCTGGGAATGTAACAACTGCCTGAATGAGTAAGTTCAGTAGCGTGTCTCTGGCAACAGACATTACTACATGCTTCAGTGGAAGGTGTAGGAGAAAAAAAAGGACAGGTAGTTACAGCTGTGCATAGAGAAAGTTTTATCACAGTCCTTTAAATGACAACATGACTTCTGTTGTAAGACATGAGAAGAGGTATTTTTTTACTCTGAAAAGTACACTCGAAGATGTTAAAATAATCATTAAAATTTTAGTCAGTTTAAATTTTTTTGTTTTAATAATATGGTTGGATTTTAAGTCCTTTGTTTTCTTTGTGTCAGGCTCCCCTCTGTAAAGAACCGTAATTCCACTACAGTTACATAAATAGACTTTCCCCGTGTAGTTCATGCTATCTAGAACAGCTTCCCAACATCTTTCCACACATCTTTTCACTTCTTTAGGTATTCACCCTCACCACTTCAAACCTGAGCAATTCCCTTCTCTCTTGTTTCATCTCTGGACTGTTATTCCTTCTGGTAATTTGCATATCATATTTGCATGTCATACAATTACTATCCAAACAGGTTTCAGATTAAATTACTATTATTCAGATTAATTTAATATATTAACGGAAGTTTTCCAGCACCAGTACTTTTTATTATGTCTTCAGACACATAGTCCCTGAAGAGCAGGAACATCATAAAGAGGCTTCCATGGAAAGATGTGATTGTATAACAAAAGAATCCTACTATACTTTGAATCAGGGCTAGCAGACTGTTAAGGGCAAGCAAACTTGGATGAACAGTGTTTTAGAGACACATGAAGAATGAAGAGGTAGCAGGGGAAACAGAAAAGGAGAACTGTTTCAGCACAGAATATTGCCTAAGATACCTCTAACAATGGAGCAGAACGTAGGGAGGAGGATTTTTTGGATCAGCAACTCAAAGAAGAGAACTCCAACTGATATATGAATAAGCAGAATATTCAGAAACTTTCAGGGTTTTCTTTGGTCACCTTTAATTCAATAGAGAGATAATTTTTGCTATGATCATTTGTTCTGAAAGTTTATCTTTCTCCAGTTTGCTTTTTTCATACCTTTCATGCCTTCCTGTCCCCTCTTTGTCTCTTTCAGAACATATGACCCTGAAATGTCCATCTCTGCTTGTATAATAAGAATAGGAATAATAATAATGATAACAATAATAATAATGATGATGATAATAATAACAACAAAAACAACACAAGAACAATATAAGCCATGCTAAAGTGAAAAACTGCTGAAGGGATTGAAGGGAGGGAGGAAGTATGGATGAGACAGGCCACGTGATGGAGGAAGCAGGGCCTCGTTAGTATGAGCTGTCACTATGAATCAAGGGCAGCTCATCTCAAGCTCACTCCTAAAGATCTTGAGGAAGAGCAAGGAAAAAAAGAAAACAAGCCCAAACACAGAAAGAAGCCATTCAGTACATACTGATGTTTAAGAAAGTTGGCCTCCCTTGAAACTGCTTCAGTGCATGCCCAACACCCCCAAAGAGACCAGAAAGCACCTGGAGGAATAGGACTGGTCAGAAAAGTCCAACAGAAGCAAAAGAAGAGAGTAGATTTAGTGATTCCAGGCAGGAGAAGGAAGAAGCTACTCAATTAAAGTACCTCAGATATAGATGAATACGGCTGAGATGAGAAAAAGAAGGAAAATTCTTTAGGATGTTAATAGAAGACCAACCTGTCTTCAGCAGAAGCCAAAGGAACTGCCTGGAATTACCATACAAATTACTGATCCATATCTTTTTATTTAAACAAGAACTGATCGCCCACTTGCAGCCAGCCTCTTAAGAGGACCAGGTATTCTATACCCGCTCTGATACACAATGCATGTCAGGTAACATTTCAAAGGGAAGAAACAGACGTTGTCAAACCCCTGGCATTTGCTACCAGTAGGAAATTACTTGGGGTGTATATATATGCCCTCCCTTTCCACAGCATCAAAGCGGAAATGACAAGATGTGATTTAACCAAGATCATAATGCCACATCTGGTTTCACAGCATTTCTATTGAGCTTTATTGAAGCCTGGTTATGCAGGGGTTTCCACGACTACACTGTGGAATATCATTAGGATTTTGTTTGAGTTTAATACTTACACATCTCTAAATGTTTACAGACATTTTCTGTCACTAAGTTCAAATTGTTCTCCCTCTTTCTCCTCCTCATCACATTACTCATTTTATCCTCTTAACCAAGCTATGTACAATTCCTCTCCATACTAGCTTAGACATGATTGTAAAGAACAACATATACCCAGTCTCTTACTGCTGACATTTAGCAGAACTATATGCCTGTATTCATGTGTCCCTCTGTAGCTTGTATATATTTACAGAAAATCAGAATTTGCTTGATGCTGTTCTCCATTTTCTTCCATATATATATATATGCCTTCTGTATGCTATCCGTCAGTCTGACCTACTCTTCAAGTCTTTAATCTCTCTCCCCTTCCTCTGACTGACTACACAAGCCATTAGTATTTTAGTTTAGTCATGCCTGCAGTTTAGTTCCTAGTTACAAGGATCATAACACCTTTGATATGACTGTACAACACATTTTAATATTTCTACTGTGTAAAAGGCAAAAAAAACATCGAATAATATTGGTTTCCTATTGACAGAAGAATAATATTCCAAGACCACTTATTAAAACAGCAAGGTTGAAAAGGCAAAACAAGGTAGAAGAAAATACATGGAACGCAGAAGAAGGTAGAGCAATTTCAGTAAAATAGGAATGGTGATTCTGCTTATGGATCCTTTGTCAAAATGCTATTTAACACCTCTCCAGGAATTGTAAGAATTGTAGTTTTCCTATTCTTTTATGACCCACAAGATGGCACAGTGTAACACTTATATTTAGGTGATGAGCAAATATGTATACATTCTTTCTTGTCGTACAGAGCCTATCTGTACCTTTAACTGTATCTTTATCTCTAGACAGTGCCTACCTGTCTCTCTATTTTCCAGTTTCCTTACTTTGATATGCAGCAAGGCAGAGGTGCACTAGAGTATGAAGTGAAAGGAGGGGAATGAAAAGTGATGTATAGGGACAAGAAAGGATGGAAAAAGTGTATCTCAAAACACAGAAAGACAAAAAAGTGAACAGGTGAAAAATGCTGGAAAGACTGACTGAAGTATAGGAAGATGAAATGGAGAAGAGTAGGAGATAGAGAAGGTGAAGAGGAAATGCTCACTAAGAGCTGCTGTGGCAAGCTGATGCTCACAAAATCCCTGTCAAACCCTGATAGTGTCCTGTCTTGCACAATGAAGTAACATGCATTGTCTGACCCACAGGACTACATCTCCCATTTCCATCTTCTCCAGTGCAGCTTCTGCCCCAACAACTCTTCTCCATATACAACCACGTTAGCTGCTAAACTGTTTTTCTGCCAAGAAGGAAGAAAGGAAAGCCCATTCAGAGAAAGCAGGATGAGAAAGGCAGAAGTGAAATCATGGAATGAACTGGGCAAGATAAAAAAAAGTCACAACACACAAGAAGTGAAAGCTCCAGGATTCAGAAGATAAAAGCAAATCAAATGAGTCAAAAGTGAAAATTTTGGGGCTCAGATGCAGGATCTCCTCACCTGTCTGGCTGGTGCTAACATTGATGGTGGCATAGTGCGGTGCTTCTGAACTCAATTCAGTCACCAAGTTGACAGCTTGGATCTCAAAGGTGTACTGCACATGGGCCAAGAGATTGGAGACTTGAACGCGGCTTTCTGTCAGGCCCACCTGGCGTGGTTCAAATTGCACACTGTCCCCACAGCGCACACATGGCCCTGAGGACCCTGCTGGGCATACTTTGCAGATGACATTGAAGAAAACATCCTTGCGGCCACCCAGGTCCTTGGGGAGTCGCCAGGTCAGGAGCACATTGGAGCCAACAATTTCATAGCTAAGGTCACGGGGAGCAGAGGGGATGCCTGGAAGACAGAATGAAAGATCAAAATCCCATGAAAGAACAGGTGAGAGGTGGGGGAGGGAAGAAGACAAAGCAGGGAGGAAAAGAACAGAAGAACAAGTTGATTTTTCTTCTCATTCTTACTCTTCTCTAGTAGTTTCTCTGAACAAGGCTAAGAAAAACATATTCTTTGCTGTATCAAACATATGCTTATATACATGAAGGAGCAACTATACAATCACATTTTAGACAAACAGAATTATGAAGAAGGGTCTTTCTTTCATGGGTGTGACTTTTACTTTTCCCTAAAAGAGCAGCCAGTGTTTAGGAAAATTCCAAGCCTTTGAAATTTTACATTTTGCACAAGCTTAGTTAAGATTTGTCTTTACTGAGACCTCTAATTCTCTCCTTTGGCACCCTGTACCTCTCAATTCTCTCAGACTTCAGTTAGCCTGTTCCATCTATTGCAGGAACTGAACACCATTTTCCCAATGATTATTCCTGCTGCCAGCCAGATTCCTGAATGGCATCGGGATCAAACTCTGACAGCTGAAAAACTGCACATTCTGTGCATCTACCACCTCCCCTGCTGGCACAGAGACAGTGAAGAGGAAGAAAAATCAGAGGGTGAGAAGATGGCATGGGGATGAGAATGAGACAATACACTGGAGCTAGAAAGTGAAAAGATTAGACGGGTAAAAGTAAGCAGCAGTGTTGCACTGATAAACCTGGGCATAGACACAAAGCAAGACTGGAAGGGCAGGGACAGGGAGGCTGAGCTCAGTAACAGGGAGGGGCAAGGGAAACATGATTTACCAAACATTTCCATCCGAAGGCTGTAATGAAATTGAAGAATAGGTATTCTCACCATCACTCTATAGTCAAGAAATACTAATGAAAACTATGGGCAAAGCCTTTTCTCTGTCTAATGCTGATCGATATTAAGGATGACACCCTCTATTAGTACATGTGGATGAGGTTTTTCTGGGAATCTTTCTGTCTGCAATCTAGTTCATGGCTGGAGCATTTGAGTATTTCCAATAGCTATATTTCCCTGGGGACTCACATTTGCAGTGTTGTTAAAAAAAATAAATTATGCTGGAAAATTGCATACAGAAGACTTTAAAAAATGTGTAACTAACAAGATGAAGCAAGCATTTGTGCATCAGGAAACGTCAGAACGTAATTTTCTTTTGTGATCTTAACTGGGCCACTCAGTATTTGCACTGTGATATGATATTTTATTGTATGATCACATACTAGCTTTCCCTGAGGATTCTTATCACAGTCAATGCAAAGGATAGACCACTGCTCAGGAAGAAGAATCCCTGTGAAGTAAAGATTGTTTGATGCTGCTGAAGATGGATTCTGTGCAGTATAAGAAGCAAGGAATTACAGAAAAAAAAGCCACAGTCACATTTCCTAATTTCTGAGTGTTTCACTTCAGAGCCATAAAGTGTTTGGAAGATGATTTAGGAATTTAATTTTTTTCCCTGTCACTTTCACAAAGTTCAAGGGTGATGTTTCATGTGCTATTTAAACTATATTTTTGAGTGCTAAGCACCAATATTATTTCATTTTCTGCACCTAACTATTCTTTTGTGACTTATTAATTTTCATAATAAATGGCTGTGCAAAGTCATAACTGATGGGAACCACAGAGATGCCAATGAAAAAATGAATTATTTTCCCATAAATAAACTGCAGAATTTGAAATCTGTGCTGTAAATATGGTCTTCACACTTTCTATGATAAAGGGAAGAAAATATTAGCAATGGTCTTAGTTAAGGTTGAATGAGTCATCTAAAATTTGACTTTTTTAAAATTTCTGAGCATCTAGTATTACAACATCCCAGTATTCTCGAAACACAGTTTTACCAATGTATCAACATTGCAAAAAGCATGTGGGAACACTTCTGCCTTCTCATCTACATTCAGTGAGTGGATATAGCCTGGAGTCAGATGGAGGAACAAATGGAAGTTTTGGGTTATTTCAGAGGTCATGAGAAGACGTGAATTGCAACTCCCCGGAATCATTCACGCACATTCTCTCTCATTAACTGTCCTTCTTGGTCCATCCAAGCTTTCAAATGCTCCATTCAAATACCTACCAGTGCAGGGAGCATCAGGATTGTCTGAAGCAGATCGATAGTAGTGGTTCTGACACACACATTCACTGGAACCTGTCAGTGGAGCATGGCTGTTGGCAGGGCATAGATGGCAGGGGTCATCTCCCACAGATACTTTGAAGAAACCAAGGGGACAGGCTAAGAGGAGGAAAATGAAAGAGACAAAAGCAGGAAACTCATTAATTCAGATTCCAGAAACAACGCAATCTTATTTACATTTAACTCATGCTGCTGCTGCTGTAGGAAGTAGCTGCTACATAGAGTAGCTACTACTGGTTTTATTGCTCTATGAAGCATGTATAGTTAAAGTTGCAATTTCAGAACAGTTTATTTTATTCTATACAATAGCTGATTAAATTGATTCACTGGCAGATGAAAGAGAAACACTCCAGAGACCACTCTGGCCATCTGAAATAATTGTCTTCTCATTACTCAATCAAAGAGCTCTAGTGTTGGTGTTCTGGGTTTCAGTGAGTGGTGGGTTTTTTTGGTGGCAGGGGAGGGAGATATAGGGGTGGCCCCCTGTGAGAAGCTTCTCGAAGCTCCCCCAGCTCCAAGTCAGCTCCACCTCTGCACCAAAACTGAGCCCATCAGCTGTGCCTCTGCAATAATATATTTAAGAAGGGACGTGGTGAGGAGGAGTCAGACTTGTGAGGAGCTGCGGCAGCTGCGTGAACACCAAGGTCAGTGGAGGAACGGAGGAAGAAAGGAGGGGAGAGGTGTGCCGGAGCAGAGACCCCCCTGTATCCTGTGGTGAGATGGCAGGGCAGCCCCCCCCCCCCCCCGCCCAGCCATGAAGATCTACGGTGGAGCAGACATTGATTTATGGCCTGTGGCTTCTTCTTGGAATAATCAAGGTGCTGTGCCCAAAGAAGGCTGGGTTCTCGTGGGAAAAGGCAGCCCCGCTGCTGTAGTTCAGCGCTGGGAGGATTGCAGCATGCGGGGGTGTCCCACGCTGGAGCAGCTCGGGAAGGGCTGCAGCCGTGGGAGGGAATCCAGTCGGAGAAAGCTGGTGTCCCACAGCAGAGCAGTGTAAGGAAACGCTGCGGCCCGTGGGAGGGACTCACGTCAGAGAAAGTTTGTGGAGGACTGTCTGCTGTGAGAGGGGGACCACAATGGAGCAGGGGGAGAAGTTCCAGAAGCTCCCCCCACTGAAGATGGAAAAAGCAGCAGCACTGACTGCACTCCCCATTCCCTGCCCCTGCGCCGCTGGGGGGAGGAGGTAGAGATATCAGGAGCAGAGCTGAGCCCGGGAAGAAGGGAGGGGTGGGGGGAAGGTGTTCTCAAGATGTGGCAATGCTTCTCACTGTCCTACTCTGTTAAGTGTTGTTGTTAGTGTCTGTAATAAATGTATGTTCTTTTTTTTTCTTCCCCTAACGAGTCTGTCTTCTGCCCGTGACTATAATGGGTGATTTGCCCCTCCCAGTCTTACCTCGAACCCCAAGCCTGGCTCATCTGCCCCTTCTCATCACCGGAAGAGAAGGAAGGAGTGAGTGGCTGCATGGTGGTTGGCTGCCAACCAGGCTCAAGCCACGACAGTTGGAAAAGCCAAAGATCATAGTCACATGATCTGTTTGGAAACAACCATTTCCAAACACACCACCTCCTTCCCACCCGACACAGCCACAAAAATGGATTTTTATGCTGCCTTCAACAGTTTAATTGCTTGAACCAATATAAACCACCATGGCTGATTTTGCATCAACATTAGGAGCAGGCACTCAGACTGGCAGTCCTTTTGTTTTCCTGTAGGTCTGGAAAATTCCCAATATTGGATGAAAGCCTCTTAATTTAGTCAAATTTAATCTGCAAATGCATAGGAACATGCCTATGCAAAAAGCTGAAACAAGGATGGAAATCCATCCTACAGGGAAAGAAAAAGAAAAAATAACTTATTAACAATATGGGAGTATGGCACATTCTAGATTTGGCAAAGATGTTATGCTGACTTACCTTATAGAAGGTGCTTGGATCTTACACGGAAGTGCTACAACAGAGATTTTACAATTTTTATGTAAGTCTTCTAATGCTGATTTTCTATATAAATAGATACAGCTCTTTTAGATTATATGGACCAGCAAACTCAGGTGAAAGTTCATTTGTGGACTGACATTTCATTAGTTGAGTTCACAATAAAGAGCATTTAGAGGGAATGGGAAACTTTCAGGTAGACCCCAGATGAGCGTTTGATATAAAAAGACTCAAGGAACACATTTGAGAAGAACTGTCCTAGTGGTTACCATAATCAGAACATTCCAAAGGATTGTGAATAGTAAAAAGTTGTATAAAAAAAAACCCCAAAAATGTGTAAGAGAAGAATATTGTATACAGGTGTTAATATGAAGTTAGGGTACCTAATGAACGTTCTAAAATGGAACATCACACCAGAAGCTGCAGAGTTAGACCATCTGGTTACTACTTGCTGTAGTTACAGGCTTCCACCTCCAGTGGCAATTATTTGGAAAAGTTTCTAATCCACATAGGTGCTGAGTGGCCACTGATGCCTATTTCTTAACATCTCCACAAAAACAGAGTAGTTTGCTTATCTAATTTTCTTCTCATATGCTTTCAACTGCCTTTGCTTTTGGTTTTCAAAGCCCACTGTAGAACTTTGATGTATACTGTTTGACTGCAGATATGCAAACCTTAACAAAGTTGAAAAGGAGACATAACAGCCAATAACATCTGTGGAGGCCCATCAGATTTACACCTGTTATATTATCTTCTCTGTCAGAAGTCTTCTTGGCTGCAGAGTAATCTCCACATGTACTGTGATAAGAGTGGGAAGTCCTGGAACAGGTCAGACCATAAAAGGGACTTCAATAACTCTGAATCATAGCTATTAGATAGAACACTGATGCTTCTCAGCAGTCAGAAAACAACAATATTCAGTGTGTGATACATTGGCATACAGAAAGGAAGAGGGAATAAGAGATTGTAATTTTGCATATGATGACTGATGGTAAGAAAAGAGCAACTGCCTTTGCCCTCTGGCCTTTATCCAGCAGAAAAATCAAATTATTTTTATATGGAAAGATTTGTCCCTATCTTCCTGTGGACAAATAAGTAAGCAAGATTTTGTCCACTTTATGAATTATATCCCTTTCATTCAGTTTCGGGTTCTGATAACAGCCACAGATATAGAATTTTCACATTTCTTGGCAAATGCACATGTACTAAAACTATGAGTATTATGAATGGGGAGTTCTCATCCAACTCACTGAATAGTCATTCAACCAAATTTTACCACTTTCAGGGATCTTTATTTCTTTATTATTTTCTTACAAGTCATTTTACCTCATCTGTTTTTTCTTGCATCAAACCCCTTCTCAAGATTTTGTCAAGGCTTTGAAGTAATGGCATATTCATTCCACCTGTCAAGGTAGACCCTTGGAGAATGGTTCTTTTTCTTCATTCAGTACTAAAGCCTGACATCAAGTAGGAAATGACCTTGCTGCTAGTCACAGTAGTGAAAATGAACAGGTAATGATAATGCCTGCAGTCTATGTAATGCTAAAGGAAATCTGTAGACGATACAGAATTTACCCCTGAAGTTCAAAAATGTATCTACCCTACAAGAGTAGTGCTAAGAGAACTGAGGTAGGTTAATCTCTAGTCCAATTGCAAATCATATGGAAAACTAGACAAAGCTGTGAATGAAGAAGAATTTGTCTGGTATTTAGTAAATACAATTTCTTTTAAAATAAATATGGTTGTGTTAAAAATAAACAAACATGTATTTTTACACATTGCTTTGAAGTCTACTGGAAACTCACTGTTGAGATTGGGTCTGCAGGGATGGTACACTGTTGATGAGTTAGACAAAGGTATTAAGCAGAAGTGCAATGTTGTAGATTTTACGTAGTGGAATGAACATGCCAGCAGAACTACCACCTCAGCAAAGAGAGCCAGCTTATATAAGGTAGAGCATTTTTATTGCTTAAAAGGCCATGCAAGATTTCATTAATGCTATGGACTCCAAGTGACCAGAAGCATTCAACAGCTGCTTACAAAAACCAACCAACCAACCAATGCAGCAAGAATACAAACCTTTATATAGGGACACGGTGTCTGCTAATGGATAATGATGCTATCTACACATACTACTGATATAGTACAATACTAGAGACAATACTTTGGGAAAGGTACTTGTAACAAATACTAGAGATCAAATACTTAGCTATTCTTTCATATTTGCCTCACAAAATCTAATTTCTTCATCCATGCACTATGCTTGCCATTATATGGCTGCACTGTATGCAAGGGCAGGTTAGTGCTGTCTCCCCTAGCATTTGCCCAGTGTGTTATGCTTTTTGTGCTGTCAAACTTTGGTGGTTTCTTGCTATCTATTCTCTCTGTTACTCACTGAGGGAGCACCTATTCTTGCATGTAATCCCAGAACTGTGAAAGTCAGTGAATGAAGAATTGTTTCTTTATGCTGAAGAGCAATGTCGGCACGAAAACAGATAACTTTACATTAAATTACAAATTTAAACAAGAATAATGCTTCCACAAGCTAAGGCAGGAAGCTTGTGAGAAAAACTCCCAATACAAGCACAGGAGAAAAAAAAAGCGTAACCATATTTAAGAAGGAACCTTGCCTGTTTCTGAATTGATTTTGTGATACAGTTGCCATGGAGAGCAAAGTAGCAGACTTAATATAAACATATCTCCCCCTCCCAATGTCTCCAGGTCCAATACTTCCTTGTCCTGTATTTAACATAAACAGAGTGTGAAGCAGCCACATAGGCTCATTTATAAGCACTCCACTATACCTGAGTAAACTGGACAAATGAAATTCCGCTGCAGCTGTTTCACCAACAAAACAAATTTAAGTAATATTTCTATTCTCACACGGAGAAGAGGTGGAAATTCTGCCGTTTTGGATATCATGTTCCTCCTCAGTGATCCAAAGAAACATATGAAAGAGGAGTACAAACAGTGAGTTAAAATCTCCATTAAGATGTATCATTTTTACAAGATGAATCAAGTATAAAAAAAAAACAACAACTGTGATGGCTAATTTAGTTTCTGTGTGAAAAAAAGAACCCTAAAATGTTAAGTTACCACATCACAGATAGAAGTGAGCTAAGAAGGCCACCTGTAAGAAAAAAACTGAGAGGAGGCTAGTACATGGCGATCCCCACTTATGCAGGGCACAGCCAAGTGCCATTCTCAGCAGACCATGAAGGTCTCTGGCATGTGACATTCAGTCCATATTCTGTGCAGATACCCATGTCAGGCAGCTGAATCCCATCCCCGGTCAGTACAATCACTGGAAATTAATAAGCAATTTGGCTCACTCTAAAGCAAAGACCCAAGGAGCAATTCACTTGTCCATGCACTAGAGAGGCCTCCTCTATCTGTCCTCTCTGTCACCCAGATGGCATTCCAGTAGGTGCTGGATCTTCTACTGTTCCTGTGTCGTATCTGCTAGCCCTGAGTAGACAGATGCCTTGGCTACACCGGGGTGTCTCAGACGGCCTTAGATGCTTACACGTGAAAAACTGAATGGAGCTGAGAGCTAACAGCTGGAAGTAGCCTCATGTTCAGAGGCACTGATCCTCACGGGGGACTTCAACCACCCTAATATCTGCTGGAGGAGGAGAGGAGGCTGAGAGAGCTGGGACAGTTCAGGCTGGAGAAGAGAAGGCTTGCAGGGATCTCATCAATGTGCACAAATATTAGAAGGGAGGATGCAAACGGGACAAAGACAGGCTCTTTTCAGTGGTGCCCCGTGACAGGCCCACGGGCAGCAGGCACACACTGAAAAGCAGGAGGTTCCCCCTGAACACAGGGGAACACTTTTTACCTCGAGGGTGACTGAGCAGTGGAGCCGGTTACCCAGAGCGGTTGTGGAGTCTCCCTCCTCAAATAAATTCAAGTGTGTTCTCGACGTGGTCGTGGGTGACCTGCTCGAGGTGACCCTGCTTGAGCAGGGTGGGTTTGAGAAGATGTCCTCCAGAGATCAGCTATTTTGTGACTTGTCTTAAACATATGGAAATTAAAACGTGTGGATAGGTCCCTGTGGTCTTGGCTGCTTCACTGCCAGCTTTTTCACTACATACATGATTGTGAGTGGACAGGCAACAATGAATGGAAAGTTCCTGATACTAGGCTACATCTCATTTCATACTTATATATTAGATTTGCAATTTTGGCCAATAAGACAGGACTGACTACAGTAGACACTAACTGGCCTTCATGTAGCTAAAGAATGGCCTCCACAAGCAGGGACTTTAGCTATGATACATATGTCTAAACCGTGACCCTTATCTCTTCATCCAGTCAGGGAGCTGCTTACCTTCACAAGCACCTTTATCCCTTTCCAAAATTTCCTAAGATATGCTAGCTCACTGCACTCAGGACCGTAGCCCACAGACGGCAACAATATTTTTTCCCATGACATGGAGCTTTTCCTGGGATTACCTCAGCCCAGTGACTCTATAAATAGTATATCAAAGGTCACGTAAGGAAGAAAGAGAAAAAAATCCCCTGGCAATCTAAATAGGCAAAAGCCACTTCCTTTTATTCTAGCAGTTACAGTGAGCCTAGGCTTATCTTCCCACACACAGACAGAAGCCATATCTCATTTGTTTCTGAAGGATCCCTTTTTTCACACAATGAGATTTTTCAGTTTTCATGTACCTTACATTCCCTTCTTATTGCAGATCATGACATCATGTCCACTTGCTGTGGTCCTACAATCTCTGCAGACGACTACTGTGCTCACTGGAGACAGACATAACAAGTATCCAGGCTGAAGCAAGCCCATCATCACTAGGACTAGCATGTTTTCCTTCAGTGAACATTGCTGTTTCAGGACGATTCCTGAGAAAGCCTGAAAAAGAGCATTTTTTCCTGCAACACCTCCACTCTGTGCCTGCAGAACAACTTCACACAAAACACCAATCAAGCCACAGGCCCTGTCACTGGGATAGTACAACTTGATCATCCCCCATGTTTTCCCCAGTACTTTCCAGTAAAACAAAGATTTAGCTCTCATTGAGTGACAATATTCAGTGCATGGACAGAGGTTTCGCAGAGCTAGCACCTCAGGGGGTGCAAGCTTCCCATCATGTCAAGTTTACTATGAAAGGAGAAGGCAGATTTCGGAGTGCGCAAGCGCTTTACTCTCAGCTTGTCTCAGTCATTTTTCATATCTTGGCACAGTGTCAGAATGCCACAGCAGTTTAGCTGGGCACAGCTCATCTCAGAGACACTGACCTAATTTTCCGCAGTTCCCCAGTACAACACTTGGCCCTGTGTTGCCTGTATTTGCCTGGCTGCTCACTAGAGACAAGTTCCAGCCAGGAGGCCAGAGGAGCAGTTTCTGAGACTTCTAACAGTAAAAAATATCAAAACCAGCAGAGAAGAGTGCTGGAATTGTGGGGTGTGAGGGGAATGAAGAAAATGAAAACGGGGAAGGGACAGACCAAGAATCAGAGAAGTTAAGACAGAGAAAGAGGCACTGAAAAGCTCATTTGGACAGTAAGGGCAGAGAGGAAATATTCTGAGAGCAAAACCAAATACAGCAAGGGATGAGGGACCAAGAAGGGCAGTCAGAAACTTCAGCAGAGCTTTATGTACCGCCAGCAGTGCTTTTAGGAAACATGATACAGGTGACACTGACTTTTTGTACCCAGATATGATTTGGAATTGAGCTGGGACATAGGGAGACATTTAGAAGAGCATAAAATTGCTCTCTTCCTCACTGAGACAAGTGATCTGTTTCTTATGTGGGAGTTCTGCTCCCAGATGTACTGTGGAGCAACAAGAATGAATACTAGATGTGAGAGTATCAAAAATTAACAGTGGCAAAGCCGGCACTGGAGTCAAACCGAGAGGGATGAATGGACATAGCTGAATTTGAGGACTAGGGAAAACTGGATGTGCAGTGCTACAGAAGGCCTCAAATGAGAATGACTCTAGGCAAAGCAGAATCAGCACGGAGTCTAAAACAGGAGATGACTGGTATGGGTCATGCCACTTGCTTTAGCTAGATAATGGGAGGCACTGGTAGAATAAGCCCTGAGCTGAATCAATTGGAAAGAGGGATGAACTTTGGCAGTTACAGAGGGCAGTATGTTGGAAAGGATTTAATAATTTATAATATTGTAAAAATATGACTTGGACATTACTCTCTTATAATGCAAGATGGCATAATTAGCATGCAAAAGGCATACTAGAGAAGAAAAATCTAAGTGACTTTTAGATAAAATACTGGTTTATTTTTTTCCCCAGAAATAAGCCTATGACTAGCTTAGGGTGTCAGGAACTAATTTCCCACTGGGGCAGGCTATTCCACAGTGACTCTTACTGTGTATATCTTGCATCTTGTTCTGAATAAGGTAGGATCAGCCAGAGTTAGAAGCAAGGCATGGCGAAGTGAAAGGGCCCCAGGTTGATCTAGTTTCATAGTTTCTAGAACTGTTAAGGTGGGGAAGAGATAGTGGAAAATGAAAGAAACAGGAAAGAAGAGTGTGGCTTTTGGGTTTTTTAAATGGAAAAGAAGACAATCAAATCAATGGGAATAAAATAAGTTAAGTGACTAAAAACTGTTTCCTGCTGAACTGTTGATAGGAGATCATCTGAGAAGGATTTTTAGGTAAAAGAGGTGAAACTGAAGCAATGAGTAGGTAGTTATATATTGGGAGGACTGTCAGGGAAGGGGCTGCGTGAAGAAAAAAAGGCAAAACAAGAGAGGTAACATTTGGGCGAGGGAAGGATGGAATATGAGTAGTGAGCAACCAGTGGATATAGGTAAAGCAGCAAACTACTTGAAAAGCACCAAAAAGCACCCTCTTGATACAGAGGTCACCTAGTCAGACCCGACCACTACCACAACCTTGCCACATAAATCTAATACACTACAATAGCTGACAAGGGGATCAGCTGCCCAAGCCCAACAAGGGGACTTCACAAGGATGCAAAGCCCTGCCCCCAATCTCATGACTGAAATAGCTCCTTCCACTCTATCCCTTTCTAAATATGGTTTCATCCATGTTTTTTTCCTATACTCCCGTGATCTTATCTCCCTCAGATGTCAAAGCTGGATAAAGGAAGAAGAGTCAGTCCTCTGAGCTACAAAACCAGCAGGTGGGTAGATGGAGAGTAATTGCAAATGTAGAGGTATACTGATACAGTAATGGCACATTTTCAGTGATGTGGGACAAACATCCTATTGGACACTGCTATGGGACTGAGCAGAAAAACAGACATGGAACTTGATTTGCAAAACTGACTTGGAATTAATATGTATTTGGGCTTGAAAAAAAAAAAAAAAAGATAAACTCCATGTTATTAAATTAATAGTTCTGTTTCAGTGATTTTTCCAGTTAATACTTGACCTTACTTCTTCATTTGGAAGTCAGCTTAGCATTTTATCAAGTAGGCATGTCGCTGTTCTCTACTTTATCATTTTTGAAATACTTCTGATGTCTCTGTCACAAATTCTACGCACTATTTCAAAAGCGTCTGGTAACTTAAATCCCATGTAACTTCTAGATAAAAGTCAATGATAAGCTGTGGGCAGCGAATCCCAATAAACACATTATATTGTAAAATGGTTTGTGGGGATGAAATCCAGGAACAACTGTTTTCAGTAATGAAGCTGTTGATCTGAGAGAACATTTGGGAGAACATCCAATCAGTCCAGAATTTTGTGAACCAGTAGCCTAGGACGGCCTAATCACCCAGAACTTTCCATTTCTAGCCTTCTATGTGGAAAAACACCTAGAGTTGCAGGAAACCTTGCAAGGCAAGGCACCCTGTGTGTATACATCTACAGAAAGATAAGGAGCTAAGGTCCTGACCTTCCTTTTTCCTCAGTAAACTGCCATTCACCTTAGTGTTCAGCATGAGAAAATGTCTACTTGGACATAGACAAAAATGAATCCCACACACACCACATCCCACATTACCTAGAGGGCTTACTAAAGGACGTTGTTTCATTCCCGTATTTAGCTGGAGAATTTGGCTATATAGTAAGAAACAGCAGGCAGTCTTATGAAATTAATGAAAGAAAGTATCTTAATTCATGGTAGGGGGCAGGAAAAAAAAAAAAAAAAGGGGGAGATGGGGGGCTCTCTGTCTGCTCCAAATGGTTCTTGTCAGATTCTTTCTTCTAAATAAAGAGGTAACAGCTGGTCCAGGAAGGACTCCACAGGCTTCCATACGGTGAGGGGGAAGGCAATGCCCACACACTCTTCTACTAAAGTGTAAGAAGGAAACTTGCTTCTCCTTCCTATTTTTGGTTCATTCTTCAATCTTATTAAGAAGAGCTCTCTGCATCAATAGAAATCTGCCCTTGGCCTATTGCTTTTCTTCTGTATTTCATAAAGAACACTGTAGCAATTCTATCACAGTGTAATTCTGTTCTTGGGAAGGGAGAACACACAGAGCAGTCCTGGAAAGGACTCCATGCAAAGAAACACCAAGCAAGGGGACAAACTACACTAGCTGAATTTGACTCCATCCAGGCAGAAGAAGACACCAAAAATGGTGAACAAGCCAGAGGAGTTTACAAGAAACATGAGAAGAAAAAATACCTTCTAACATTAAGGTTTATTATTTGGTTGTCTTTGGCCATTCTAAGCTGCTCATGAAATCTCAGGAAGTAAATGAAAGGAACAGTGTTTTGTAGTTTGATAGACTATCATTATTTCAGTTATTCCTCCTTAAAATAGTTACCATTTTCATCTGTCTCCAGCTTCTGTGATAATGGGGCTTCAAGGAAGTATCAGCTTTCATTAAATGCTATAAAAAAGGGAAGATAAGATTTTTTAAAAATCCCTACTTTTATTTGCCAAGCCTAATTTCCATGACTTTTTAGTGCTCAAAACTACTATCTAATACTAAATAACTGACTGTCAATTTACCTGGATTGTGAACTAGTCATGCTACTGATGCAGACCACAAAGCTAAGTGCCATATAGAGCTGCTCTACGTCCATTTGGGCTTTCTGTCTCAGGAGTGAATGTAGTTACATTTCTTTCAGGATGAGCAAGATGAAAAGGCACACACATTTTAATCATTCTAAAAACTTAAACAAATAAAAAGCACTTACCAATTTTAATTGCTCTGTAAGTCTCCAGCACAATGAACTGTTTTTTAATAAAGTTATTTTGCATGACACCAATCACTTAATAAAACAGCAATTTGAGTGGGTTCCACATTACATTTATTTTTTAGGGTACTAAGTGTGATGCAACAACATTTTACATTGCTACGATATCTTGAGTAGATGCACATTAAAACCAAGGAAGCACCAGAAGAACATTATACACAAAATTATGTAACCAATGTAAGCAATTTGGTCTAATGGACTGTGTTAAGCTTGACATAGAAAGGCAGTAATGACATCAGACTGGGTGTTCAAACCTGGACAGATTTTGGTCCAATACTATTACTGGGTGATACATACTTCCTCCTAGAAACATTTCACAGAAAATACCATGAGCTCCAGGGTAGAGAGCACATTAGAGGTAATAATAATACATTATGACTGTTTTTTCTTAGCAAGCCAGGCTCATAGATCCCTGCTGCACGTTACCTGTCCCATGACCAGGCTGCTGCCATTCCTTTCTTTCTCTATCCCTAGTTCCAACAGCACTAGCAAAAGGGCCCAAACTAGTTAGGATGGTAGAGTGTATTAGCTCTGGGCTCAGCTCTGCTCCATGTGGCATCTCTCCTCTAATGCTGTTGCCTCTTGGTGAAGAAGTAGAACTATGTTAGATATGGCTAGTTGCAACTCTTGCTAATTCTGTATATGTAGCCTAACAGTCTGTCTCTAGTGCTGTCAGAGGAGGCTGCTAGTAAGCATTCTCTGTGAGAAACGATTTCATCTCCTAGCTCTGTGAACTTTTGGCAAATACCAAATACTAACACAAAGAACCAACAAAGAAGTGTCTGCCTAAGGGGTAGGGAAAAAGGGTATCTCACCTTGGCAGGCTCGTTCACCATCAACAGGCTGGTAGCCAGCCTTGCAGGTGCATCGTCCAATGGCCACCATCCACTCCCCTTCTCCATTGCAGTGCAACCGAACACCTGAAGACCCAGTTACGCTTGTCTCTTCTGCATTAGGTACACATGTCCCTGGTGACTCCACTAGTGAGGTTCTCTCCCCTCCAGCAAAAGTTTCAGGGAAGGAGGCAAATCCTTTAACCATAGCTGGGCATTTGTAGAAGAAGACTTGGACTGCCACCAGGGACATGCAGGCTCCTGAGTCCTGGAAGGCCAGGTAAAAGCCATGCTTGGTGAGTGGCCCAAAGCTACGTACTTTAACATTCATCTTTACCACCTTCCCAGTGCTGTCCACCTGGGAAAAGCTTTCATCAGCTGCAATTGTATCCACTTTGGTCCAGGGGCCCTCCCGCCACTCTGGCAGTTCCTGAGAAACTATGTCAGCCTCTGACTGGTGGTAGTAGAGCGTGAAAGTCTCCTTGCAAGAAGAAGCCACAGTGCGCATGCTGGCACAGTCTCTCACTGAGAAACAGAGGCGGACATGGACTCGGTGGGCTCCGTGTCGCTCTATGAAGTGAGTACGCAACCAGTTATTCTGACCTGGTTCAGCCACTTTACAGACTTCAAAGGTTCGGATCAGGCGCTTCTTGTCATCCAGGACACTTACCTCATCCCACTGTAATGGATATATGGGAAAGAAAAGGAAGAAACAGTGAAAAGAATATGGCTTCAGTGTTCAACTGCACCAAAAATACAGGACAGTACTTCTTCCCCTTCCTTCTTGTCATGTCTATGACAAGACCTGAACCTGCTGATGGCATGTGCAGCACAGCACTCTAGGCAGGACAAAGTATGACCCTGTAAAGAAGGACTCTTGAACCTTGCAAATAAAAACTGTTGTGACAGAAAACATAATTCATGCAAAGCTGTCGCATGGCATTGAGAACCTTAACATCAAAGAGTCACACTTTCTACCCTCCTATTTCCACATCTCTTATCTCCAGAGACAAAACACACAACACAAACAAATGAGACAGAGAAACAAGACTGTTCTTTGGAGAAAACATTAAAGCAGAAGACCCTTCTACCCAACTTTATCACAGTTGGAGCTGTGCTATTCCATCTCTGTTGCACACAAACCAACTCAGCAGGGCCACTGCAGGGGCAAGCCCAGTATCTGTTTTGTGCCAGGAGGAAGGCAAAGGGGAGGGGTAGGGCAGGGGTGGAAGCAGGTTACTGCACAAAGGTGTAAGAGAAACCCCTCCTCACCCTCTCAACTAGCTTTACAGAATAGGTACAAGGCCCTGGGTATGACAGATGAAGCACATAATGAGATAGAAGAGAAGGAACCTGTGCAAAAGCTCTTGCCAAGGTCACATTGACCAAGTCCTCGTAACAAGACCTGCATTAAGACCAGTGTTGAGGAGGAACAAAGGCACGTGTCCTGGTTCAGGCTGGAATAGAGTTCATGTTTGGTTTTGGTAGCTGGAGGAGTGCTGATGCACACTGAAATTTCAGGGACTCTCCAGCTCCGTGTGCCCTGCCTGTGTGCAGGTATGCAAGAAGCAGGGAGGGAACACAGCTGGAGCACTGGGCCCAGATTGGCTGATATTCCATGTCATGTGACATTATGCTCACCATATAAGGGAAGGAGTGGGTGGGAAGAGGTGCTCTCACTTCCGGGATTGTTGCTGCGGCGTCTTTGTGTTTCAGGATCGCTAGCCGGGAGCGGGTGGGCTGTCGGTTGGTGGGTGGTGTGCAACTGTATTGTACATTGACTGTTTATACTGTCACCATTTTATTTTATTACTCTTATTAAACTGTTTCTATCTCAAACTGTGAGTCCCCCTTTTCCCCTCCAATTCCCTCCCCATTCCCAAGTGGGGGAGGGTGGGTGAGCGGCTGCGTGGTGTTTGGCTGCTGACCCAGCTCAAACCATGACAGCAGGTTACGGTCTTTGGTGACTCTCTCCTGTTCAAACAAAAGCACCCATTTGCAGACTGGACCATCTTTTCAGGAAGTTCGCTGTCTCCCTGGGGCCTGGATTAGAGATGTTACCAGATGATGGAAGAGCTTAGTACAGCCTTCAGACTATTACCCACTCTTGCTCTTTCAAGTGGGTACTAATGATGTTGCAACAAAAAGCCTAGGGTCAATCAAAAGAGATTTCAGGGCACTGGGAAGAATGCTAAAAAATCCAGGAGCACAGGTACTGTCTTCCTCAATCCTTCCAGTAATGGGGAGAAACTCTGGATGAAACAGATGATCCTGAGATATCAATATCCGGCACCTCCACCAAAACTTTTGGGTTTATAACCATGGAGGTGTCTTTGAGGCACAAGGTGGGTCCTGACAGGATCCACCTGTCCTGATGCAGGAAATGCATCTTTGCTCATAAGATGGCGGGACTGATTGAGAGGGCTTTAATCTAGAATCGATGGGGGCAGGGGATACAACAGGTGAGCTGAAGGTAAGCCAAGGGTTGGCATAGCATCGTCTGAGGGTGGTAATGCTAATGGGAAGATTTCCTCTGCTCCTGGGAGCATGGAAGGCTCAGGAGCACATCTGAAATGCTTGTACACCAACACATGCAGTATGAGAAACAAACAGGATGAACTGGAAGCATTGGTCAGTCCCCTGAGCTATTATATCATTGATATTAGTGAGGCTTGGTGGAATGAGTCCCATAAGCGAGTGCTGAGATGGAGGTCTACAGGCTGTTCAGGAAGGAGAGGCAGAGCATGGGAGGTAGAGGAGCTGCAGTGTATATATGGGAGAGGTTTGACTGTACAGCCCTTACAGTTAGCTATGATGTGATTGAGAATCTCTGGGTGAGGATTAGGGGGATGGAAAACAATGGAATTGTTGTAGTGTTTACTACCGATCACCCAGCCAGGATGTTAACACTGATGAGTTATTTTATAGACAATTAGGAGAAAGCTCTGGATTAGCAGCACTTGTCCTTATGGGAGATCTTAACTTCCCAGACATCAAAAACTGGGAACACCATACTACTGTGGCAAGCAAGTCTGGGCAATTCTTGGCTTGGGGAAGAAGACTTCTTGTCGCAAGTCATCAGTGAGATAACTATAAAAGATGCCCTCCTAGACTTGCTAGTTGTGACTAGAAAAGGACTTGTGATGGTAGGTGGCTGTCTTGGTCACAGTGATCAGGAAATGGTTGAGTTTAAAGTTTTTGGTGTAATGAAAGAAAAGGAAAGCAGAGTTTCTACCCTGGATTTCAAGAGAGCATACTTTAAACTATTCAGGGAGCCGCTCAGCAGTGTCCCTTGGGAATTTGCTTTTGAGAGCTTAGGAGTCCATAAGTGCTTGTCAGTTTTTAAGAACCACCTTTTAGAAGCACAGAAGCAGGCAATTCCAATGTGTTAGAATTCAACTAAGTGGGGCAGAAGACCATCTTGGCTGAATAGAGACCTCCTTGCAGAGCTCAAGGGGAAAAAGAAATTAAATGACCTCTGGAAGCAAGGTCAGGCTTCACAGGAAAACTACAGAGCTGTGGTTTGTATATGCAGGGAGAAGACATGAAAGGTCAAAACTCAATTAGAGTTGAAATTGGCCAGTGTTGTGTCAGACAACAAGAAAGGCTTTTTAAAGTACATTAATAGCAAGAGGAGGTCTAAAGAAAACATTGGACCAAACCTTCTTCCAGATGGTTACCTGACATATAGGGATAGAGAAGAAGCAGAGGCATTCAATGCTTTTTTTTTGCCTCAGTCTTTAATAACAGTGATAGACCTTGGGCTGCCCAGTCCCCTGAGTTGGTGAACCATGAATGCAGGAACAGTGATTTTCTATTTGTGGACATTGGCAAAAGGGACCAGCTGTATCAGCTGAATGTTCACAAGTCCATGGGCCTGATGAGATTCATCCTTGAGTACTGAAGGAGGTAGCTGATATTACAGCAGGACCACTCTTGATGATCTACCGACAGTCTTGGTAGTCTGGGGAGGTCCCTGCTCACTGGAAGATAGCCAGTATTATTCCAATTTACAAGATGTGAGGGAAGACCCAGGGAACTGCAAGCCTGTTAGTCTAACCTCAGTACCTGGAAAAATTGTGGAGAAGATCATAGTGGGTACTACTGAAAGGCATTTAAAGACCAATGCAATCATTAGGCACAGTCAACATGGGTTCACAAAGGGAAAGCTCTATCTAACTAATTTGATATCCTTCTATGATAAGGTCACCTGCCTAGTGGATGAAGGGAAGGTGGTAGATGTAGATTTTCTAGATTTTAGTAAGGTTATTGATACTGTCCCTCACAGCAATATTCTGGACAAGTTGTCCAAATGGAAAGTAGCCCTGAAGAAAGGGATCTGGGGGTGCTGGTTGACAGCAGGCTCAGTAGAAGCCAGCAGTGTGCCCTGGTAGACAAGAGGGCAAATCGCATCCCGGGGTTCATCAAACACAGCATAACAAGCTGGTCAAGAGCGGTGATTATCTGCCATATACAGTGTTGGTGTGGCCTCACCTTGAGTACTGTGTGCAGTTCTGGGCCCCACAATTTAAGAAGAATGTGAAGGTCCTTGAATGTGTCAAGATGAGAGCAACCAAGCTCATGGAAGGGCAGGAAGTTATGTCCAATGGGGAGCAGCTAAGGAATCTAGGCTCGTCTAGTTTGGAGAAAAGGAGGCTGAAGGGTGACCTCATTGCTCTCTGCAGCTTCCTGAGGAGGGGAACCGGACAGATCTTCTCCCTGCTATCCAGGAGAGGTTCAGAATTGACATTAGGAAACTTTTCTTTACTGAGAGGATGGTCAACCACTGGAACAGGCTTCCTAGAGAGGTGGTTGATGCCCCATGCCTGTCAGTGTTGAAGAGATATTTGGGCAATGTCCTTAATAACATACTTTAACTTTTGATCAGTCGTGATCAGGCAGTTGTACTAGATGATCATAGTAGGCCACTTTCAACCATTCCATTCCATTCCATTCCATTCCATTCCATTCCATTCCATTCCATTCCATTCCATTCCATTCCATTCTATTCTATTCTATTCTATTCTATTCTATTCTATTCTATTCTATTCTATTCTATTCTATTCTATTCTATTCTATTCTATTCTATTCTATTCTATTCTATTCTATTCCATTCCATTCCATTCCATTCCATTCCATTCCATTCCATTCCATTCCATCTGTGTGGAGGGATGGCTGAAGACCTCATGAGTATTTCTGAAGGAGAGTGGAAGGAAGACAGTAAGGAGGTGGTGATAGTATCCCACCCAGTATCCTCCTCTCTCAACAATCTGCCTTTGCACAACGTACCGCATTCAAATTGTTCATATGTACATATCCATAAAACAAGTCTCATTGGTTCCAGTTTCCCTTTCTTCATCAGATGCATGTATGCCCCCCAGCAGAGGTGTGGTCAAGAAGAGGACGAGGGAAATGCTTACCCCATCAGAAGGGTGAGTGGTCCAGCCAATCTCCGAGGTCTCTCCAGTTGTATCCAGAAGTATTTCTGTTTATATTTTAAAAAATGAAATTAAAAAAAAAGTATTTTGTACTCCAAGTCAGGCTAAAATCTTATGGCTCTCACCAGATTGTCTCTGCAAAAAAAAAAAAAAACCCCACCCAAAAGCATGTCTTGTAGAGGGCTTCCACACACCCAGAATGTACATTCATGTTTTGCTATTAAATATGATAAGCTACATCCATACTAGTAAATTAAGCAGGGCCATGAGAGAGGCAGAAGCACTGGGCACATAATAATGCTAATTCATGATTAGCAAGTTGTTTGGCAATATTCTGGTCAGATGAAAACTGCCAGGCAAAGCATAAGCACACTGACAGCATGGATAGGAGTTATCATAATCAGCAGTACAGATGAAGCCACCCTCTTTTTGGAAAGGAAAGGATGGGACAAAGAGATGAGTTATATGCGTGCATGCCAGTCTCCTCAGGACCATGGTTGCCCATTTCATTTGCAGGTGTAAATGTGGACACAAGGCCAAGAGACTTTTTGTTTCCAGCTCTGGAACCAAATTTCTGTGGGAGTTTAGGATGATGACCCGTTTGATCCTGTAACGGATTCACTTTGTTCTGGAGCTGGGCATTAGGCTGCAAGCCTGTGTACGAGTCCCAGTTTTATCAGAAAAACAGTATTAAATAGTCTCTTGAATTATACTGCTTAGGGGTAGGGTACATGTAGAATTTCACAGGCCTAGTTTATTCCCAGAACTAGTCTGCATTTCCACTGTTACTGAACCTACCACTGGAGACAGGTACTAGGCTCCACTGCTCTTGGAGATGTTATTCTCTGTTCAGGTGCAAAGAAATACAGTAGAGATGGTGACAATGCCAGCTATACACACACACTATTCTCCAGAAGTGAATGTCAAGGTCTGAGAGCACCCTGGAAGTTACTGGTATGCAAGCATGTGTGTTTTTCTGTGCACATTTATAGTGAGGACACATCGGAAGAGAAAGACTCTGTCAAATAGGCATTTACATGTGTTGATACATATTTGTCGTGGTTTGAGCCCAGAGGGCAACTGAGCATCATGCAGCCATTCACTCCCTCTCAGGAGTGGGAAGGATAAAATAAAGTAAAAGGCTCAGGAATCCAGATAAGGACAGGGACGGGTGCTCACCCATTGTGGTCACAGGCAAAAGACAAACTCGTTAGGGGAAGAAAAAAAGAACATCGCTTTAATTCAAACACTAACAAAGACAACACTTAACAAACAAGGTGGGACAGTAAGAAGTGCCACCACATCCAAAAGCACCTCCCCTCACCCCTCCCTTCTTCCTGGGCTCAACTCTGCTCACAATCTCTCTACCTCCTCCCCCAGCAGTACAGGGGGCAGAGGATTGGGGTTACAGTCAGCTTGCTGCTTCTTCCTCCTCGGGAGGTGGGGTGAGCGCTGCACATTCCTCCCCTGTTCCATGTGGCTCCCATCTAACTGGACAGAGTCCTCCATGACCCTTCTCTGGTGTGAGTCCTTCCCATGGGATGCAGCCATTCCCGTGCTGATCCATCATGGGTCACCCCCATGTGTTGCAGTCTTCCCAGTGCCCAATTACAACAGCGAGGTTTCTTGTCCCCTCAGAGTTGCAGCTTCCTTTAAGTACAGATGCCTGTCCTGGTGTGGGCTCCTCCACAGATGCAGGTCAGGCTCTACTTCACCATGGACCTCCATGGGTGGCAGGGGGGACGGCCCTGCCATCTCACCACAGGATACAGGGGTCTCTGCTCTGCACCTCCACTACTTCTTTCTCCTTCCTTCCACTGACCTGGGTATTCACATAGGTGTCCTCCTCGTACGATTCCTCCTCACAAGTACCAACCCCCTCTCAGGTTCCCCTTCTTAAATACATTATTGCAGAGGCACAGGCACCACTGCTAATTCGTTTGGCCTTGGCCAGAGGCAGGTCCAATTTGGAGCTGGGGGAGCTTTCGAGAAACTTCTCACAAAGTCCATCGCTGTATCCCCCTCCTCTGCTACCAAAAAACCCATCAACATCAAGATCAACTGGGCAGAAGTTGGAAGTGATTACACATTGTTATTACAGATTGGGCTGTTCAGAATAAGCATGTTAATGATTTTCAGATTTTGGTTAGCTTATACTTTCAAGCAAGACACTAGTGCTAGTGTTACAGGCAAAATGTTCCCCTGTTGCAGGAGGATGACAATTTACCCAAGGATGACTGGCCCTTTGACAACCTTCATGAAGGCAGAGATGGACTAACAGCATTCTAGGTTGCAAAAATGGCATAACAGCTCTCTGGATTGAAGAACACTTGTCCTCAGTGTCCTAGCAGTGGAGTGGTACAATAGGAATTATACAACCCAAGTCTAGGCAAACTATAGCCACTGAGAAGAAAGTTGACCCTGAGAAGCCAATGAAAGAATCGTTTTACCTGTGGGATGAGAAGCTGGTGCTAAGAATGACCAGACCATAGAATCACAAAATGAAACAAGCTGAAAGGAAAGTATAGAGGTCATCTTGATCAACACTCCTCTCAATTCCAGGTTGCTCATGGCCTTCTCCAATTTGATTCTGAATATATCCAAATGTACACATACTTTAGCAGATAAGGAAAAGGGCACTAGGGTAAAATGTAACATTCAGAGAATTTTCTTTGTTATGCAGCTGAATACCTCAAGCAGCAAAGCTCTCTGGCTTAACAGACTTCTTGCAAAGAACTTAAATATTACTGAGCTTATTCTGCCTTGTATGATCATGCCTTGAACATGAACAAGTAGGAAGACTGTGAGTGCTCTCTAAGAGGGCCGGAAAGAGAAAGCATTCTCTGGGCTTGTGCAAAAATATTGTTAGGGGTTGCCAAATCCAGTAACCTTACATAAGTATGGCTGCTGCAGCTCCATGTCCCCAGGACCAATCAGTAGCAACAGGGGGTAGTCCCAATAGGCACTACACATACACAAACGGCCAGCCATAAAGATCAACACAGACAGAAACACTCACTAATCATGCAAACAGAAACAGCACCAACAGCCTCATCCTGATCTCCTTTCTGGCTGTTCAGGATGAAGGTCTGTTTGCGGGAAATATATATGTATTTATATACAGTGTGGATCCCTACAATAACTGTCCTTAAACATTCATTCTCCAGTCGCTGACCCCTGCATCTGTGGACTACCCATTTGCTGGCCCCTGCACAAATAAGCACCTGAAGCTTGCAGCCCCACTAGTATTCCTAGTATCCACACACCCTCACTCACCGATACATCCCTTCACACACACATACACAGGCACACTATGAATCCTCTACTTTTTAGACATGAGGTCTACCCAGTAGTTTGTCCTGGGTTCCCATTCTCCTAGGTTGCTGGCACTTGGACATGTGAGCCCCCAAGGTCTGCAGACAGTTGCTGCAGTGCTACCACACTCCACAGAACCCCACTTAGACACACACACATGCAGAGGCACACACACTATGGATCCCTCCCGTAACTTACTTTAGACACTGAGCCTACCCAGCAATGTCTCGTTCATCCCCCAGGCTCTGTGGTGTCTCCCTGGCTTCCCAACCCACTTACTTTACTAACCAGCTAGTCTGACTTGATATTTGCTAGAGATCATATTGTTCTCTATACTTATATAAGCTCACTCACTCCAGTTGCTGGCACCACCGATGCACAGATCCTATGACTCATGGTCCAACTTGAGTTCCTGGCACTTGATTTTCATCCATTCTAGGCTCTCCAGTTACTGCAGAACTGACACATCGGCCCCTATGATCTGTGGTTCAAATCCAATTGCTGGAATTTAAACATTCACATACACACAAAATAAAGCCCTCTCACCCAGGTTAACTAATGAAAAATCGAATTTTATAATAAGATAGGATAGACTGTGGTGATCAGGTGCAGGTCAAGGCCTGACAGGAGTAATGACCAGCAGCCTGTTTCCACGACTGGCCCGTTATCTCTCTATTTTCTCACACTTGATCCTCCCCAAATATACCCCGATCCCTCATTTTGTCCACTTATGGTTCCTCCCCTAAACAACCCATGGTAATTTTGCAGAAGCCTCAGATGGTCTTCCCTACACCCCATAATAAATCCCATGCCCCTGCTGGTAGTAATCCCGCTCAATCTTCACGGTGTTCCAGAGAGCACTTCCACTGACTTATCTTAATGAGTTCCATTCCCACTCAATGGTCTGACCACACTCCTGTGATAGCCCTGGGAGAAGCTGGGTCAGGGTGCTTATTACTGTTAGGTTATTTGGGTTCCCCTGCCTGTTATTGTTCCTCTGTGCTCCTCTTAGCGTGGGGAGAAGAGCCTTTTATCAAGCAACCAAAAAAATATATTTATATACGGAGGCTATCACTTGGCAACTGAATACAGTGATACCTTTGGGAAGCCGTAAATACACTAGAACTTCTTCTAAAACTAAACAGCTATTGTGGTGAAGTAAATAATATATCAGTGGTTAGTGACATATGCAACTGCAACAAGTATTTTATTTTTCAAGAATGAGTGGATGAAACAATCAAAAAACCAAACAAAAATAGATTTGATGTTATTTTTTAACAAAAAATGTGTTTTTTACAGTTCAGCTATGACTTAACATGAAAATACAAGCTACAAAGTTGTAAAATATACCTCCTAATATATGAGTTTATATACAAAAGCAACCTATATGAGACAAATGAGTTTGATTTTTTTCTTGGATAAATCTATATTGTGAATATAGATTTACCGCTCCTATAGTTTTATCACTCCTGCAATTAATGTTCCTGGTTTACTTCTGTATTTGCAATTAATAAAGGAAGCTATTTGGAGCCAATGAGATAATGCAGTTAGGGAGTTCCATGAAGTATAGTATTTTTTAACTACTTCCTATGTCAGAGCAAAATGCTGACACTATCAAAACATCAAAGCTGTCATCCGCATGGAGGAATTCTCAAACTCCAATCAGGAGTTACATACCATCTGTGAAAGATGACAGCCAAATGGTCTAGGATATGGAAATACACATCTATGTGCAAGGTAGCGCAGCTTTTAAGCTTTACGAATGACTGTGTGTTTTTCTCTTTACCTTCCCTATCCTTTTGTGAAAGCTCTAGGGAAACTGCCAGGATTAGCATGTTGTACTAATTCCTCTGCTGATGTCAGGAAATGCGAACATCAGGAAATAAATTAAATTACATTAAATGCTTAGTTTCAACTCTGCATATGCAATTAAGTTAAAGTATTATCTATAACTTTCCTAGTAATACAATACAATATGTATTCTGACACGGCTTAAGGGATTCATTCTTCAAACATCCACTACTGAGTATAGAACTCACCCAAATGCTACTGCCATCAAACTGGCTACTTTATATGAGAGTACAGTGTGATTTTGAAAGTTTATCTATGCTTTCCTGATTATTTTTTTTTTGCATAAACATTAAAAAGTGAGCTTGGGTCTGGTTTGACTGAAGGATAAATTGAAAGTCCCAGATACCATATATATATTTTTGAAGCTTTAATTAGCGTTGAATATAAACAGTGTTAGTTGCAGCATGAATAGCCTTTACTGTCCTACTGGCCTCCAAGCAGAAAGAGCTAGCCTGCAGCTTGTGAACAGCTTCATCACAGGGCTATGGTGTATACCTGGGAATGGGGATGTCCTACCACAGGCCCTACAGAGTAATCTATTATGGGAGAAAACAAATCAAGTGGAGCTGCTAAGACTGACCAAAGGGATAACCCAGACACCCCTTCTCTTACAAACAAGATGCACATCCAGCCCAGTTCCATTCACATTTTGAATGTCTACAACAGGATAATCCTCTGCCTGGGCTTTCCAAGCATGTGGCAAAGATTCTGGCATGCAGGGAAGTCTTAGAAAAGAACTGGGAAAAATACAACAGTAAACCTTTGCTAGGATTTTAATAACCCATATGAATCACAAGAAACTGAAGTAAAAACTTAATTTTACTTTTTTTTTTTTTTTTTTCCCTGAAGTAAAATAACATCCATTTAAAACTTCCTTTGTATATAATAAAACAACAGGCAATGGTATTTTTTACTCTGAGGATTACCTCTGAGGAAAGTATAGCTCACTTCACTTCAAAGACAAGACAATCTGAGCAATCAGTATTTCTTGAATACAAACTGTTCTGAGTTCTGCAAAATGATCTTGTGTTTACAGTTGTAAATATTTATAACTCAGTCAAAGCAAAACCAATATTCCACAGAAAAATCAACTCTGTGCCCTCACAAGAGCTATTTCATTAGCAAGTTATCACTTGCTCTCATCTATTTTTAATGTAGCCCATCGGGCATTCTTAAATTCTATGTTTCACCAACTTTTACAATCAGAAGCGTTAACTTACAAAAATGTTAAATGGTAAATTGTAGACAATAATTATATACATGCATAGATACTCACAGAAATAAAATTTCTGTATTTCTTTACATATTTTTAAGAAAAATGAAAAATTATTTTCTTTCAGCCAGCATGTAGCACAAAAATAGCACTCCCCAAACTAAAAGCTCAGAAACTCGCAGAGCTATAAACACTGGAAAATGCAGTCTTAATTAAAACTTTCACCCAAGCTTGTTTCCTTTTATAAAGCTAAAATAATAAGTTTACAAATATCTTCCATTAGCAAAACAGTTTTCCCTCATGCTTCCCATGCAGTTTTTTTTAGTCTAAAAATTGTATCTGGAAAATTTTGGACAGACATTCTCATTCCTAAAATCAGTGTGTCCAAATACTACATCTGTATCAAGTAAGTTGAACCTAATGATTATTTTTTATGCATTAAAAACAACAATAACAGCAAAAATATTTTCAATTGCTTACAAGATCTGCTTTACTTCTGGTTCATTAAGGGGTTTAAGATCCCATTAGGCCCTGTAAAAGGGTACTTACTTTCCTTCTATTTGAAAATCATTATGCAAAAAAATTATCTGCTTTCTTCATAATGCACAGAAAGACAGTTCGAATACTTTGGCTATTTTTCTTCCCCTCTCTATAGCTTCTCCTTCTTTTCCTAACAATTTACATTAAGGTTTTATCAATATTGGTTTACTCCTGGTAGAAAATTTCAAACAAAGATTAGTTTGAGACAGAAAGCAATTTACATTCAGCCTGTTTAAACTGAACTCCAATGCCTGAGAAACACCTGGAAGAAAAATTACCTTGATTGATTTTCCCACTCAGTCAATCCTCTTCAATTAGAGGTGAGATGTATTTTAGACACCATATAAAACTTCTAAGAAACCTTACAAAAACTAAAGACCAAATTGGATATTCCCTGTATTTTTCAACTTAAAACTGAAACCCTAAGTTCAAGTTTCTGCTATATATAATGAGTCAACAAAATGGCCATGGGCCTTTTTTCTCCCTGATGGATAACTGTAGTGAAGCAAAGCATTCTACATAACTATCATCCAACTTTCCTTCCCCTAATGCATAATTCTTCTTTGACCACAACAAAAATACTTACCTCTGAGATGCAAGTTAGTTTTGGAGTGCAAGCCTAGGACCATGTAGTACAGTCACAATGCACAGTGCTGACTCCCCTCACTTAATTGAGAGTTGAAATTTAGCTCACGGGTGCCTTTACTGCTTCACCTCCATAGGCAGAATTTTTCTGTCCTATTTTAATGCAGGCAATTCAACCATGTGATCTGTGAAGCTGTACCACACAGTGTTTTCTAAATTCTTTTATCTCTACAAACTTACAGGAGTGATTACTGAATTCCAGAAATGGCAGTTCCTACAGGCATCACTGAATTACTTTGTATTTTCAGACAAGGGACATTTTCTCTCCCTTATCTACCTCAGTTCCTCTACCAGTTACACTAAGGAATAACATAGTACTTTGTAAAATCATTTTTACATAAGCAATTAACAAAGTTGTTGAGATTTAAGAATTTGTATTATAATCTTACACCAATTATTTTCTCTCTGAACTTCCTTCCATTTCATTCCCCTCCTATTAATAGAAGAAATCCTTTAACAAGCTTTCCTCTTCATTATTAATAAGAAAAAAACAGTATTCTCTTTTTCTTAGATCTCACCCTATTCTTCTTTCCCTTCCTCTAGGTCTTTCCTTCCTTGTTTCCCTCTGATTCCCTCTCTCCTTCCCCTCCTTTTTCAGAGGCTTTCACATATGCAAGAGATGAACATTCGTCACAAAGCAGTGCAGTTCATTGAGCACATGTAGCTGCAAGGATATTTCCTGGAACAAACAAGAGGATTGTTTACAATACCTCTGCCCTTCTCTAACTCTCTCCTGTAGCTCTCATTTTATCTCCTGTTCTCATCACCCTCCCTCCTACCATCTGTCCTTTCTTCTCCCATTTTCTTGGCCTCTCTTGTCCCCTGCCCACCTTTTCTCTATCCTGTCTTCACTGCTCTCTCCCTCCTCGCCTCTGCTGGATGAATACAAACTGCCTCTTCTTTTTAATGCAAAGTATTATCTCCATCTTTATTACATGAGGTAAGCTGTTCAGATGACAGGGACAAAAATTCCTGATTTCAGCCCTCTGGATGCTGCCTTGCAGAACAGCATAAACACTGAGAGAGCGTTCCGCAAAAAAAAACATGATACAAGAACAGGAGCACAAGAATCAAATACAGACAAAGCATAAACAAGGAGCTTATTCCTGAGGCAAAAAAAAAAAAAAAATTATGCTTTGAGACTGTCACTTCTGAGATAGCTAGTAGTTCACTCATGGTCCTTCATAAGTGGGTTTGCTTGTCCTGCTGGAAACAATACTAGGTATCTTCTTACACCTCATGAGATAGTGATCAACTATCAGACAGGAAGATGTGCTCAATGTTCATCTAGACTAGGATACGCATACTGGTATACGGTATATATAATTCAACAGTATTGTTGCAATACTGTTGCATTATATAAAATCTGTTCTTACCTTCTAGCGAGGTGGCCAGATGAAAGAAGCAGATGATCCAGAGCCAACCCATTCCTGCCACTTTTCTTGCACTGATGCCAGCATTAGAATCCATGAAGATTCTCTGTAGGTACCACCATCTCCAAAAAACCACACACTACTCCCTTGTAATGGCCAAAGATTTCTTGGAGTATTTTAATATCTTTCCAAATCAAAGCACAGAGGCCTTCACACAGGAATACTGGTTAAGAGAAAACAGAATGTAGAAACAGAAATCAGATCACAATAATACAGAATTGGCAGTTTTTATACACCCACTCCATCATTTACTACTTCTGAGATACAGGTGAAAAAGTGTAGTGCAGACCCAGTACTTAACATACACCCACTCCCCAAGACTTCAGTCCCAGTTGTTTTGTACACTGTGACAGTACACACAGATTTTGAGACATTCATGGCATCAGGGAGAATGGTGTTCCCAGATCAATGTTAATCTGTCCCACAATATAGGCTGTATTCTTACTTTAAGTCCTGACCATTTGCATCTTTCACAACGCCTCTTGGAAGATCTCCATTCCATTTCCTCTGCATGCTTTCCAAATTCTGTCTCTTAAATTCTAAATTATACTTTGCTTTTTAAGGACTCTGCAGGGCAGTAGCCATGACAGGAGAGTTTTCACCATTTATGACAATACAAATCTGCACTGCTGATACACTTGTAACTGTAATTCAGATGCAGGCATTTGTCCCTTTAAGCATATGACTGTACAACACTACTGAAGTGGGACAGTATTTTTCCCATTAATCTGTCAAAGGTGAGGAAGAAAATGTTGTGATATTTAAGGTCAAACAGGGAGACTGCGTTACAGCCAGGAAAAGCACACAAGTCCAAATTTTTTATCTTAAGTGGGAAAAAATCCAAACAAAATGCCACCACCACCATTATGAACCTGACATAAAGGCTCATCTCACAGTCAGGGAGCAGCATGTCAGGGAGCACCATATCAATCCAGCACAATAATTTTGTTAAGTGTGGTATTTCTGGCTCCATTTGCCCAGTTCTCAGGCCACCGGAGAAATATTGTGGTAATATGTAGGTTACATGCAAAAAGCTAGTATGTTTTGTTTCTTTAGGTGCTCTTTGCACAGAGCATTGAAAACACGTCAATGTCTTCTGTGAGACAGTGAAGCGTAGCTAAGCAGAAAGAAAAATGTCTCAAGCAATATAGAGAAATGGCTCAGTAACCTGGATGAAATAGGGGAGAGACGAGTTGTAATTAAAAGAGGCAACTTCACTGCAATTATCTGAAAATCTTGCAGTGGAGGATTTGAGTATGTTCACTGTAGCAGAGAAAAAAGCAGCCTGGGGAGTATGAGAAAAGGCAATGGAGTTCAACTTGATTTGCTTTACTAAAGAAAGGGAGAAATTACTGGACAATATGGAATAGTTGTCTCTTACACTGCCCCTAATTAGAACCTGCAGCACCAAACACAGATAAAACATAGGCACCCTGAGCATCACTAAAATGTATGGAAACTAAAGGGAGCTGAGGAAGAAGCAAAAACTTTGATTCATGATTTATGAGGAAAGAGAAAAATAAAATCAGTTAAGTGTAACTGAGGAAAAATGAAAATTAAATGGGATGATGGATATAATACAGGTACTGCATATTAGTTTATGAAGCATGTATATACCACAGAAGAAAGACACCACTGGATGAAACTGTAAAAAGGAGAAAATTCCAGGCTGAACAATTCAGAAAACTCTTCTTTATAAAGAAAAAACTATCCAAGCACATGGAAGTGCTCTCCAGGAACGGGGTTGAAGACTACTGCCCAAGCCACCAAAACCAAGACTTGGTATACCAGAATCAAGCCTGCATGACTACTCTACATAGAGACATAATTACTCAGCATTTGTCTTGCCAGTCAATCTATAACGTTATAACACCTAAAAGCCTTTCTAGGCCAGCCAACTCCTGAGAGATGGGGACTTTTAAACGTTCATTTTGAGTGCAAATAAATGCAGGAACAGAGGTCAAATAAACTGAAGAAAACTTTCATTTCAGCCAATGGGACTGCATTCATTACAGAAGGTTTGAAAACAGCCCACAGTTCAGACTTTTTCAATGTCACATAACTTATGAGCGGTAGAGCAGGAAACAGAACCCAAATATGCTCTGGCTGCTGGATCTCAGGACAAAGTCTTGAACTTATGAGGTAATAGGTACGGAGGAAATGAATTTGCTACCACAAAACAGAACTAGAAAAACCCTGCTACCAAGAAGCAGACATAAAATAATTTCTGGCTCCAAGGAAAACAAATATTCTCCTGTCCTTCCTACCTGCACATCTCTCTCACAACATCTGTTCATCTTATCCTGATAGATCCCGTATCTCAGCACTGTTGCACTGCTCTTCATGAGGTATCATACAGCCTTTGTCTGGATTAGACTGGAAAATTATTTTTCCCTGAAATAAACTGTGGCTAAACCAACTCCTAAATCAAAACCAGCTTTTTAAAAAAGGTAAATTTGTCTTTTTTTTTTTTTTTTTTTTTTTGATTCTACCTCTTCTACACCTCAATGAAAAATGCTTACTGCACAATGAAGGATATAGGAGAACATTATGGAAGCATTTAAGTGTGAGTAGTATGGAAGCACTAGCTTCTCTGAATTAAAGAGTACCAAGCCCCTACATTGCTAACCACTGCCCTGCCCTTTCTCCCAGCACTTGATGTGTGCAGAATCTGACTACAGCCAAAGACACTCATCTTTCATTCTTCAGTTCTCCTACTATTCCTTCCCTACACCAAATTACTTCAACAGAAACCTCAAACCATTCCAACTTCTAAACCACCCTATTCTCTTGTCCACATAAGCACCTTTCCATGGCCTTTTCAGCTTGTTACTTATTCCAAAACCACTTTCAGACAGATTACCTCTCCTTGCTACAAAATCCATTATCTACCATTTTCCTCCAAATCCAACTGCAAAGTCATAGTCCTTCCCTGCACAAGATCCTTTAACAAACCTCATTAAATACCCCTTCTTATCCTTTCTCTCTGCCAGCTACATAGACCTTGCAACCCACGTACCAGCTGTCAATCCTTCTTATGTTAACCCTTCCATAAAGGATTCTAAATAATTTTTGGGCATACACTTCCTTGGCTAGTGGAATGATCTCCAACTCCTTGGAAGTCCTGAAAATCACAAAGCACCTGAAAAGCATGACAGTTCCCGAAGATCCAAATGTTTTTTAATGATTCAACCCTATAAAACAGTGAAAATTCCAAGCAGTCAGAAAAGACCAGTTGTATATTGTCTTTGCTTTAGTACCAAGCTCCAAGAGATGGGAGACAGAAGTCTACAGGTTATCTGCTTACATTATTCACCAATGCTATCACGATTGTTTACTTTGGCATCATCACTGTGTTAGCTAGATTGCCAAAATTTAATTTTGTTCAGGATCCCAATAACATAGATTAATAAAATCACCAGTATTTTCAAGAATCCTGGTTTCTTAGCTAAACAACCAGTGAGGGAGAAGAGTTTTTCAGGAAGCTTGTCAAAGCAATGGAGCTTCCTCAGCTTCTTTGGGCATCTGTTCTAGTGCTGAACTACTGCTGGGTTGGGTTTTTTTTTTCTTCCTTATATAGTCAGAGTCTTCCCTGCTCTCTTTTGTTGTGTATCTCAACAGAGGAGAGTCAGCTCTTGCCTAGCATCTCAAAGCTTCTTCTACACAAGACTGCAAACACAAACCATTTTAGTTGGAAAGCCCTGAATGTGAAACACAGTATGCCTGGCTTCACTGGCACTTTTTACAGCCTATTTCTTCTTACCAGACAGCCAGTGCTGTAATTTCTCTTTTCTGAACTCAGTCTTGAAGTGGGAACATTTTACTACAGTCTCCAGGCAAATGATGCTCAGTGCTACAGGATAGATAGCGATAGCGCTCACATATGTACTAGGACAACTGACACTTGTTCAGGTCTGTGCTCATGAGATTTCTGTCACAAAGGGGGCTCCTGTGCACCCATCCTGTACCCAAACTGTGGCAAATAATTAAGTATTTCATGCAGCTGGTATCTCTGCAGCAGTTTCCGTATGTAAATAAAGGATTGCCCCAAAGTTCAAGCACTGTCAACAACAACACCTGAAGAGCCACAGGACACTAGTGTTGCTAAATGGGTCAGCATTGATTCAAAATTCTCTTACATCACTGCATGTACTTTTATTAGAAGGGAAATACATTTTGCTACTAGGTTTGTGTAGTCACTTATTTTAGACTACATCAATGGCATATGTCTTCGAGTCTTGATGGAGGTGGTCAGGCACATGACAAACCTAAGAGAGATCTCCTTAGAATGGACTGCTTTTTTCCTTCTGGGTTTGCATGGCACTCTGAGACTGAGCAAGAACAGTGACAGCTAGATAAACTGTATTAATTCTCTGCTGGCCACAGGCTCTGATGCACCTAAGCTTCAAGTAAAACCTTTTGCTTTCTAATCCTTTTGATTCCAGCCATAAATCATTAGACAGACCTTTGCTGAAGCATGTTTTAGCTTAGCATGCGGGCAGCATGTAGCTACAGGTCAGAAAGTAATGCACATTGATCCTACTCCCCTCTGACAGATACCACCTGCAGAACCTGACATCAAATAGCAGTTAAGCGTTCATCCAAACCATGCACCTGTCTGAGTTCTGCAGGAGGAGTTTAGGCACGCCTTTAGGATTAAGATAAAAACTAGGATTGTTCAGGCACTGCACAAACCTCCTGGAGAAAAGATGAGGGCCTGACAGCTTCTTCCTCTCCATGAATGGAATGTAGCTGTTTCTTTGAGTTCTGTGAAATTAGAGCAAACCAGATGCATCAGGAAGAACTATTAGTTCCAGACCCCAGTTCCTACAGGAGACCTAAGGGCAGTTCTAATATGTTATTCCCTAAAAGCTGACAGGAGCTTGATCCACTATAGAGAGGATGCTCCATCCTGCACTACTTTGTAAAAATCCTAACTCTAATATTTGTCCAAGTATCTCATTCCCAGGAGGCATGGAGGCAAATGGAAGCAATGGGTCTGTCAACACAACATAAATATTGTTAGTTCTTAATCGACAGTTTCTGACAGCCTTCCTTACTGGAAGAACATTTGTGGTTTTGAATGTGCAGTCAAGAGAATAACAATTCTGCATGCTTTAGTGCAAACTATATTTCAAAACACAAGAAAGAACACTGAAGTAGATCAGTGTCCATCTCACCCAAGTTTCCTCTGTGTCTCCAGTGCCAGGAAGAGGTGCTATTTGGAGACAGCTTGCAAGCCTGGCCTCTATGTCATCTACTCCCCTACTATTCCTCCAGCATTCACAAACACAGGACTAGGGTTACTAGAGAGTATACCCCAATTCATTTCCTTTAGTATCACTATGAACTTATCTAAACCCTGTTTTGAACTTGCAATAGATTTGAAAAGGTATCTATCCCTGTGTAACAAAGTACTTTTATGTATTTTAAATTGTTCTACTAATAGAAGCTGAAATTGTAATAATGCCAGATTTTTACTCTTTTTATTCTTCCTAACTGTCCCAAGAACTTTTCCAAATCATCTTGTTTCCTCCCACTGGAACAATGCTTCCCCCTCCTTCATTGTCAACTGACTCCTCTAGGCCTATTTCACAGTAGAAATCATATGGGTATAGCTTCACACTGCTACACTTGATTCAACAGATTCCCCTCATATTTGCCATATAACTTCCTCACACAAAGCATCTAGATGCAAAATAAATGCACCTCAAAAAATCTTCAGGGCAAAGAAAATGCTGTACCTTTGCAGGCACAGTCTTTTCTCCTGTTTGTCCTGGGTTTGAGTGAGTGGTGGGGTTTTTTGCACATTTTACACTATCATAACAGTTTAATATTATCTATCAGAAGCATAAAAAAGATAAATGAGCACAACACCTAGGAGAGTCAATAAACTACTATTCCAATTAAACTGTGCTGCACACTAATTCATCACATTTAGGCAGAGTACAAAAAGTGGAATTGATACTTCTTCTCATTCATGATAAATAGGGAACCATGATGGTGTTATCCATCAAGCAAGAGGCCTTTTCCCCTCCTTTCCCCCCAGTTCCTTCCTACTATAAATGTTCCTTTGCCACTGAGATGCCCTTGCAGCTATGGTCATGCATCTCACTAGGGTAATCCTCACAATGCTGTTGTGAAAAGCTGTCACTCAATGCTTGGTAACACTTCGAGCATGACATAATACTGCCTAGCTTCTTTCTTAGACTATAATTATATTAACTGCTATTCATACAAATCTTTCTACATCCTAAACAAGAAGTGAATGGAGGGGAGAGCAACACATAATTTATCACTTAGGGTTTTAATATTATCAAGTTAATGTGTTTTTCTTCAAAAATTTATCACTGGGGCATATAGCAGCAAAGAGAAGTGTTTAATTAAATATATAAATAATTTCATTAGTAGTTGTATATCCTTTTATCCTCTGATAATATTTGAGATTATTTTGAATTACTCCAAAATACTTTAAAAATATCTGAGAGAGTGGAATTTGTAACAAAGCCTTGTGGAGTCCTTATGCTCTGTTCAGTTTATTATTTAATCTTGAGAGAAGGGCTCTAGGTGCTAATGTATAACTAACCTTAAAGGATTTTTTCCCTCAACAATGTACTTCCTAAAAGATTTCCTCTAGCTGACTTGATAATTTGTTTCTTACAGATTATCTAAATAGGGTTGTGTCTGTGCCTTTTGGGGTTCTTTAAGTTTACAATGGCAATCCAAAGGTTGATTCTGAATGCTCTCCAAAGAAAGGGATTTATTTCCTCGTTTACCATGGAAACACCACAGTCTTGAAGCTGATCTTCCACACTGATTATATATTTCCTAGTGGGATCCAACTTAAGAAATTCCATAGCCCTTAAAGGGAAGAGATGCTTATTTTCCTGAATTTTTATTAAGCCTTTGAGTCCCAGACAGGGTGTCCAAATTAGATGCATAATCACTCAAACAACCTCTACAGTCAGTGGACTGAGCTGAATCATCTTCAGTAGGTACCTAAGATCTGCGCTAATTAAAAAAGGGAGCTATGGACTGCCAGACAGCCACCTCCATATGATTCCTTTGGTGCAGCCTAAAGGTATCTGGGGAGATTCTGAGCCTCTGTGCTGTCTTCCAACACATACAGGTGTCCACATCAGCATTTCTTTAGATAACCACAGTGCTTTCCTTTAAGTCTCTCTTCTCTGCCATGACACACATGCCTGGCTAGAGAAGCCTCACAACTATGCTTGTGACTTTAGTTTATCTTTCTAACGAAAAATTCATTCACCGCTGCTCTGTGTTTCTGCAGACTCTCATAACGCCTCCCCATTATGTTTCTGCTATGACTAACAAGAGGGACACTGATCTCTTGAAACTTGCAATTTAGAAAAAAAAAATTTTCATTAAAGATACAGAATCTTTCTCCAACCTGCTTATTAGGTACTTGAATTACATGCATATTAAGCATAACAAAGCTCCAAAATAAAATCTCTTCCCACTTCACAAGATTTGACTTAATTGACAATTTTTATAGTGATTCACGTACTTTTCAAAGAAACAATGGTAATTATACTGAAGTTTCTAACATTAACACCTGGAAGAAAAATCCCAGCTCTAGAATATTAATAACATTATAGCATGAAAAAATGTGAAGAAATGTATTGCTGTATATGTGTCGTGGTTTGAGCCTGGTCAGCAGCCACGGAGCCACTGTCTCTCCCTTCTCTTCTGGCAATGAGAAGGGGCAGATGAGCCAGGCTTGGGGTTCAAGATAGGACCAGGAGGGACAGATCACCCATTATGGTCACAAGCAAAAGGCAGACTTGTTAGGGGAAGAAAAAAGAAGAACATACATTTATTACAGACACTAACAACACATAACAGAGTAGGACAGTGAGAAGCATTGCCACATCTTGAGAACACCTTCCCCCCACCCCTCCCTTCTTCCTGGGCTCAGTTCTCGCTAGATGCTAGAGATGCTCCCGATATCTCTACCTCCTCCCCGCAGCAGCGCAGGGGCAGGGAATGGGGTGTGCAGTCAGTGCTGCCATTTCTTCCATCTACAGTGGGGGGAGCTTCTAGAACTTGTTCCCCCCTGCTCCATCCTCCCAGTGCTGAACTACAGCAGCGGGGCTACCTTTTCCGAAAAGACCCCGGCCTTCATCGGGCACAGCACCTTGATCATCCACGTGAAAAACACAGGCCATAAATCAATGTCTGCTCCACTGTAGATCTTTGTGGGTGGCAGGGGGGGGCCGCCCTGCCGTCTCCCCACAGGATACAGGGGGGTCTCTGCTCCGGCACACCTCCTCCCTCCTTTCTTCCTCCGTTCCTCCACTGACCTTGGTGTTCATGCAGCTGCAGCAACTCCTCCTCACAAGTCCCACTGCCCATCACCACGTCCCTTCTTAAATACATTATCGCAGAGGCGCAGCCGATTGGCTCAATTTCCCAAACAGAAGTGGAGCTGACGTGGAGCTGGGGGAGCTTCGAGAAGCTTCTCACAGGGGGCCGCCCCGATAGCCCCCTCCCCTGCCACCAAAAAACTCCACCACTCACTCAACCCAGGACAGTATGTTAGCCAACACTTGCCTGATAGAAACCCTCCTTAAAAGTAATAGTTATTGGAGTGATACAGAAATTACTCCCTTTGAATTTTCATACAGTAAATAAATGAGACTGCAGAAAGAAGAGGGAGAAAAATAATCAAGAGGTGGCCAACACATTTATCCTCTTTAATGGACAGAGAAGGTAACAGCTGTACCTATAGGGTGTGATCTTACCAACTTTAATTACTCAGAAAACTTGTCTCAGTACAGCTATGCACAGATCCTTGCAATGTACTTTTTTCTATGTAGAAATAAATATGAAGTTTTCAACTTCAAGAATGATTTACCTTTAACAAAGATACTTTTATCTGTACAAAAGAAGGCATAAGGCATCAGAGAGGAAAAAAATAGGTAATTTACAAGCTCTAGGACACAGCACCAAACCTTCCTCAAGCACTGTGTAAAAGGTTGTATTTCCAAAATCCTAAACATGAAATTTTATGTTTAGGGGATTTGACTTAAGTATCCCTAAAGATGGCTGCATTATTAATTTCTAAGTGAAAAAATTCTGTGGTAGTAAAATTCTTTGAAAATTGCCATTTTCTTTTCAACTATCAATATCTAAGTTTAAGTAAACACTTCAAATTTCACAGTAATTTTATGATATAACAAGTTTGAAAACAACAAGGAAAAAGATTCATACTATTTCAATATCAAGAAAGGGAAGGAAAATCAAAGTTTTTCACAAACAGCATTTAAACAAAGGATGTGTGACACAAAGCGTATGTGCCTAAAATCATGTTCTCACCTACTCAGCAATGATGATCTTGCTTCTTTTTCATCTGAAATTAGCTTTATTATATATCAAGTTCTGATTGCTGATGGATGGAAAATGATACAGAGGCCGAGCACAGTGTTAGCATCGGCTAGACAAGCAACACCACAAATCAGACAAATAGCCCTGACGTATGCTGACCCAGTCTGTGAGAGCATCTGCAAATATGCATAGACAAACCAAGCACAGAGCTGCCAAAGGGCCTTAAAGGCACTGTCAGGACACTGGAAAAGAAACCATGGGCCTGAAGGGTTGAGTGGGGGGAAAAGTGAGAGTGGCTTACAAAAGTAAGATATGGATAAGCCTAAGAAAAGGGATATTGTATGCTAGTGCTGTTTCCTGTTTTAAATTAAGAATGTAGCCTTACATAGCATGGCTAGAAATATATGAATCAAGACCTCCGCACAAACACTCAAAACATACGATGGAGGGCAAAAAGCAAACTGAGGATATTTTTCTTACAATTATCTCTCTGGACAAAAGTCTGTAAAGCCCTTTAGTAAGGATTAAGATTTTCTTCAGCTGCAGCAAAGAACCTTATGTTTTTTTGTACAAGTATACTTACTGTCTTCATCTCTAACTTTGTGTAAAGGACGGTGTCTAAAAGATGTTTATACAAATGAATGTCTGTCTCAACACTGCTGGACTGTGTCGAAACCACCAATGGATGTCTGCCTCAGCATTGCTGGAGCAACCCACCTGCTACTTTCTAATGCTTTAGCAAACATAGTCACAGAAACTGCTACACCCCCCATAAGCCCAGACAACCAGAAAACATTACAAAGAAGAATACATCCTTGAAGATAAAGGAAGCAAGACAACCTTGAAGATAAGATAGAGAGACCCTGAGCTTGCATCAATCCTGTTAGACCAGTCTGAACCACTTAGGGATGCAAATCCAGTTAAAGTCAAACATTCAATCAGGAGGAAGATGCTGAGCCTTCATTAGTCAACCACCAAAGGATACCCCACGACCACCACCACATTTGATAGAGCATGTAAATGATTTCTTGGAAATCCCCAAACCTTTCCCGGAAAACCTATGCATATGGATAACCTTGTTAGTGGTCGCAATCGCAAATAGAACTTTTCTACACCAAGCAGATAAGCAGGCACTTCTTTATTCCAGTGCTGGAGAACATGGGGGATAGCTCCACCAAAGACTTGTTCTCCGACAGGTACAAAGCACAACATATTTATACACTTTTTCAGCAGAGTCATGGTTACATAAGATCAACAAAATTCATAAAGTTTAGTTTGACCTTATTAATGACTGGCTTTCAGTTACCTCACCTGACCTCTATTCCTATTCTACAGAAATCATTGGTCATCTTTACTGATTGATTTGAATAGAATGGGGGGAGGGTAATGATTAGCATATTCATGCTATTTCCTGGAAATCATTATCATATGCAAATGTCCCTAACGCATGCGTGGTTATGTTGGACGGGGGTCCTCTGGTGGTCGTCGATAGTCTTCCTCCCTGTGTCCGCTGGTTGAACTCCATCCCTGCGCACGCTCATTTCATCTTTGGCCAATGCTCATTTCTTCTTTGGCCGATCTTCCCAACCAAGACCAGTTTCTTCTGGTACCTATTGTTTCAAATCAAGATCCATAACCAGTACCCACTGGTTTGATTCAGAGTCCATAACGATTCGTACAGTGTTCAAGGCACATGGCATACTAGCTACCTAATCTTAAGAGCCTTAGTGTGCTTTATATTCTCATAGCTGCTATAGTTTCATTTTAAATCAAAGTAATATTTTAAACTAAAATCAAAACAGTATTCTAGGATTCAAGCTATTTTATTAAGGTAATTGCAACAATCTTACCCTTGCACACGCGCCCAGACCTGGGGACAGAAAAAAGACCCTGAAACACCGCCCCCCCCTAGAGACGGTATTGGGCATGTGCACCACCACTGAGTGATGAGTGCATGCGAACAAGACAGCTTTTAGGATATGTCAATCAATCCTCGGGAAGAGCGACAACACTTCAATATAAGAGCCATGACGACCAGCATCAAATGGAATTCCCCACCTGATGTGAAGTTAATTCGGACTGATGGGACTGCCCCAGCTCCGTTGTGGTAGCTACTGCATCTTTACTTTCCTTTGTTTTTAACTCTTCCTTCTCTCTCTCTCTCTCTCTCTCTTTCTTGCATCTACACGAATATTGATGTAACTAATAAACTTCTTTTCTTTTTGGCATTTGACCTCGTTTGGTCTTAATCTCACTGTGGGAATAACAATGAATCTCCCCTGACCAGAATTTTCCTGGGTTGGGACATTTTGCTTTTGACTTTATGAGGGCTTTACAGTAAGGAGTATTTAGCATAAGCAGAAAATGCATGCTATTCATATTCACAGTATCCAAACTTATGCTATCCATTAGGAGGTAGTGACAGCACTGGCAATCGGTTAAAAGATAATGGTCCTCTTCTATGAGAAATGCCTGCATTTTGAAATTGCCTTTCATTCCATGAGATAAACTGACATTTCAAAACAGACTACAGAAAGAACTAAGAATATTAAAACATCTTCATGTAAGTGCTGCTCTTTCTATTAATCTCCTCTCTGGCTTCAAGGAAGCAACTTGGGTTTTCAGAGAATGTCCTTCCTGACTTAAGGGTTAATTATAAATACTTTCTTCCATTTTAATCAGTTTCACAGCCTTAGGCTGTTACAGAGCTTGGTTCTCAAATTGTTGGCTGCATGCATTTTCAGTTAGATGCTACTTTTGTTTTAAAAAACTATTGAATTATTAGCATTATTTATCATATTTTTTTATTCCTGTTAAGAGAACAAGGAAATAATATTTATTTGTAAAACAGAAGGAAGAAAAGCACTGAATCACTTTACTGACTTGTTAACTGCCTTGATCTTGCTGTCCAAAACTCTTCATGCAGTTGATTACCAGCTAGCTTCCACCCAATTATACCCCCACATCTATTGCAAATACAAGTTTCTGACTTCGTAAGATTGCCCTAACAGAGGCCTGTGACATGATATATTCCCTGAATGGAATGGGAATAAGAAATTATCTTCAGCCAAGACGATTCTCTTAAATTTTGCTGACTGCACCAACAGGCTATACAATACACAAGCTTTGGCTCCAGTATGTAAATTAGAGTATTTGATGTGGAAATATATGCACAGAACTAGGAAGCTATGAGGGAGAAATGGCACAGAGAAGAGTTCTACCACAGTTTTCATCCTCATATGACCACTGTTTGCATAGATGGGAACACTATCTGTTCCACCATTAGTTTCAGCCTCATGTTTCCATTAGGCACTAAAACACTACAAAATAATCCTACAGCTGCACTGATCACACTCTACAGAACTGCACATCAACACTAACAATAGTCTGTCTATAACCATCTTTGCAGGAGGTGTCACTGCACTGTGCAGTAGCAAGCAACCAGGGAGCTACCTTGGTAGCAATCTCTCAAGACAGCACGAACACAGAGACAGGAACCATGAAATCTAGAACTTATTCTGGGAAAACTTTAAGAAAATAGATGATTTAACCAGTTTTGCTCTCTTCAGTTCTAGCCTCCAAATCCATAATCTTCGTTCAGTCTCCTTCCCTCATAGTACCTTGGTCTCCTGTTAAAATGACTGAACTAAGTAACAAGAACAGGCAATATAATTCTCCTATTCAACTTCAGAAACATCTGACTTTTCTTTAACACTAAGTTTCTTCTACCTTTTGTCAGTGATATCTATATTTATTTATTTACTTATTTAGAGGACAACATTATTGATTCATGCAGGTTCAAGGCTTAGACCACGCTCTCACTTTGATTCTGGAATCAGCTTGCCCCAAATTGGCTCTTGTCTAAGAGACAGCTGAGAGAGCAATGAGGCAGAAAAGGCAGCTTGAACAAGAGAAGTGAGATCAAGGCTGCAAAGAAGAGGGAGATGACCTTAAAGGAAATCACTGGGTGGAACAATTAGCTGAGTTCAGTGAAGTATCGTAGGGAGCCCATGTGTAGTGAAAGTGGGTTACAGAGCCCCACCAAAATTTGAACTTGCCACTGGCAGAGCCTGCAGAGCAGCCAATTCCATCCATTCTCAAGTCCTTCCCTCCTCCTCTATCCTGCATTTCCAGTTCATTGTTTCCACCCGCAGGAAATAGGAACATTATGTGCCACTAACACTTCAGCAAAACAGAAAAAGTCTGAAGCGGAAGGCCAAGCAGGATACAGCAGAAAGATATTTCAGGCTCATACCATCTCTTTCTAATGCATGTTTGCATTATATTTCATGCCAGATATGAAACCAATAACATATCTCAGAGCTCATCCTGCCTTCTCTGTGTCTCAAAGGCTTATTTATATTTCAATGTGAATGATGGAGCTCACTGATCTTGTTACAGCCATGTCCAACTTCAAACCAAAGGATTACACCTGAAATGGAGCAAAGACAACACTCCACTTCCTTTCCTTGGGTACCAACTGGTCTTGGTTGTAACACTGTAGATCCAAGATGCATTTTCTGTCAGGAAGGTAGCCCCTCCCCCAGTTGCTGGTAAGGCTGTAATAATAGAAACTGAAAGAGGGGGATGAGCATCTTCATTTATTCAACATCTAGCCTACAGTCCCCAGTCAACTGCAGGATTTTTGTCTGTGTATTCCTTTAGGCTTTCCTAGTTATATTTTTAAATGACATAAGCAATAGAGCTTCCATGACTCCCTGCAATCTACTTAGACCCTTGGTGGAGAAAACATGCCTTAATACTGAACCCAAAATCATCTAATTTGTGCAATTTGAGCTAGCCCTTTTACTTTAGTCACATTGCCTAGGATCCTGCCAACAGTCTCCCAGGTACTATAGATACTCCAGAGGAACCCTTTTCCAGCCATCATTAAGCTAGTTCTTTCTAATAGCATGTCAAAAATTCCCTATAGTCTCCTCATCACTGCTGTTGCTCTTCACTGAGCTCCCAGTTAATCAGTGCATGGCAGAGAAGTTCACAAATACAAATAGCCCACGTGCATTTGCATTATTGCCATAAAGTCAAGGATTTCAACACCACAGGTTCAGAGGCACAGGAGAAAATATAGAAAACACTGGGCTGATCTGCAGTGATCTGGGGTGGAAAAAGCAAGGCCTACTCCAGAAGAATCATATAAAAACTAATTTTAAAAGAACTTTATGAGGTTTTAGGTCATGTTCCCCTTTCCCACTCTGATTTCTAGCCACACAACTCTGTAAAATTGAGACACGATGACCTTTAAAGAACTTAACATTTTTATTTTTACTCTGTTTCCAAAGACTGATCTGTTTTCTTTACACCCTGTCACCACACGCACTGTTGGGGTTAATTCATTGGACAGAATCAAAATGATCTATTTAAGAAACAATTTCTTAAGCCATTCTCTTCAGGTAACAGGAATCTTGTCACTAATTTGATTTCCCTAGTTGCAGAAACCTGAAGCTCTCCAGAGTCACTTCTAATTCAAGATGGGTAAAATTATCCATGAGAAACACTCAATTGCCAACACAATTATTCAAATCAGCATTAGGACAACTTTTAACTGAAGCAAGGAGCACAAGTGAGGCATCATTCCCATTATGCTATTTCACCAAATGTCTTTCTGGTGTTCAGCCTGGGGCCCTGACCAAAAAAGGTGCTACAGTAAGGCTCAAAAGAAAACTAACTGTTCTTCAGCATCTGACTGCACATACGTGTCTCAGCAGAAAACAACACCAAGACACATGCAAACTACAGAAAATTCCCTCCGTCAAGCCTCTATCTTCTAGATTTTAACAGACAGCTGATTTATGCTCAGGTCAGCACAATTTGTTCTGAAATCACACTGTACTGAACCTTTATCCATTTCTAACATGCTTAGACACTGGAGGAGGAGGCAGCCACTAAGGTCCTCTCTGCACTAGTAATTAAATTAACATTTCTCAACAGAACTATTCCATTCCAGATACCATGATAATGGCAGTGATAACTACTGATAGGTAGCCCCTTTATTAACAACACACACTCCAAAAGGGATTAGCAAACTCACTGAAAAGTGAAAGTACATATTTGCATTCCCATTGTTGCTGGCACCAGCACCTACTGACATTAGCAAGCAACAGACAACTGCAGACAAGCTTCCCAACCCAGCTGTGCTTCCAAGCAGCTTCTTCCTGGCTCAAAATCAAGAAGGAGTAATTTCAAACATATTCCTGGTGCAGAAAGCATTTCAAATTCTGCTTACTGGAATTAAATTGATCCTAGCTGTGAGTGAAACTTAACATTTGGAAATTCAAATAATATTAAAAGCGGTCCAGTTTGAATTTCCAAATTGAAATTATTCAAAACCTGCCCAGAAATCTCTGCAACAATATCCCTCTTGTGACATCCTACCTTCTTCTTAAATAATAGTTAGGATGATAAGAGTCCTGCCAAGGAATCCTGCTTCTGTATGTAGACATCCTCAGTATCTGAGAGAACTTGTGGTAAGCCTTATGGTAAATGCCTTCACACAGGCATCTGTATCCTACACACTGCCCCTGAAGTGGTCAGCTGGGCCAAACAGATTCATATCATGTGAATGTCAGTAAATAGGAGACAGATCAGGTCATTTAGGGAGCTTTGAAAGCTTTACAGTAACTTGAAGGAACATCAGTATACTAAACCAGAAATAAGTTACAAAGAGTCAGTAGGCCTCAGCCTCTGGCTTCTAGGGTTTAATTACATGATTTAGACACACTGGATATTTTCCAGAGACATGGCACAGAGGAAAAAACACTGCATTTGGAAACCGCAGAATCAGCGGAGGAATCACTTAGTTGGCAAGCTACTCCCAGGATAGTACTTTTTTTCTCCTCTTTAACTGTTGCTGTGTGCATGTATGCATGTATATGGGAGGGTGTGTGTGCACGTGAAACGTTTGAACAAACATTTGCTTAACAAGCAAGCCGTAAGTAGCAGAATGCACAGGGGCCTCTGGAGGCATGAAAAATTGAAAACACTAACTAGAAGACCTTGTCTTCCACAGCAGCTTCTTTTCTCAGAAGTGGTCTTGAGAACAATCTTCAAGTACCACGTCTGTGACAGGATGATCAGCCTACTCCATGGTAACTTTTTAAAAGGGAAGACAGCATCTTCCATATAAAATATTGTGCCAGTACCTCCATAAAGCACATACTTCTAAATTTTCTTTTTTTTTTTTTTTTTTTAATACCACATGTATTAATAGTATACTTAAAATAAAATACTGTTCCTCGTGGCAGAGGAATATTTCTTGAAAACACAAAGTACTGGTGTAGTTCTCTGTTAAGTTTGTATAAATCAAATGTAAGAAGAGTGACAGCATGAAATGGCATTTTCTTACTCAGCAGATTTGCTGCTCACATATCAGAATATCATGGCTGACATGAGTCATTAAGGAGTTCTTATCCTTTTTGGGGTCTGTTGACATAGCACAGTTGGCACCACTCGAGACAGAGAGCTAGTTTGCTGCTGCAGAACACCTACAAAATTATTTACAAAATACACATAAGTTATGTCCATGACACTACATGGTTGCCAAAGAGAGAAAATACGGAGAGAAGAGGGATGTCCAGTCTGTTATAAATAACAGAAGGATTTTGCTTTCTCTAAAAGTAATTAAACAATTACTTTTATTGAGTTAGGCTAAAGGTGTTATTAAATTAGTATTGTTAAAATTATAAAAGTTAAGCAAGCCTTTTTTGATCACAAAATTAGGCATATGGTTGGGCATTGTGTGGAACTGGTCAAGCAAGAGGATGGGGGGGTGGTCTGTGGTTAGGTGTCATGGAAAGGGGAACCTGGATGGGAGGGGCCGGGGAAGAATGGAAGCCGGCAGAAAAGGGTTAAGTGAAGAACTCCTGATGAAGAGCAACCTGGACTTTGCCGTCCCACCCCATCTCCACCCCAACCCCCCCCCATTTCCATCCCAACACCCCCATATCCACCGAAACTCCCACCCCTTCCCGAGGGCAGTGGAAAAGTTCTGAGAGAGACAGCCTCGGAGAAACAAAGTAAAAGGAGCTGTCTGTGCAGGCGTAAAGAGGAGAAAACCCGCCATTTTCGCTCAACCAATGAAATCTTCTGGTTGCTCTATAAAAAGAAGCCCCTGTTGGGGCGGAGTGCACGCCATTGCGCCCAGTGCTGTATTCTTTGCTCCACTGACTTTGAATAAAATATTTTTTTGGTATGCATGAGCGTGTTTCTCACAAGTCCAAGACTTAACAGGCAGAAGCTAAATGATAAGGTTGCAAGAAGCTGGAATTCTGCTGAATTTGTGGAGTCAGTAATTGGAAAAAGTATGTTAACTGTATTGCTGTAAGATGATATAAAACTTCCTAACAAAATAAAAATTTTGCTTTTTTGAAACAGTAGGACAGAACAGTAATATAATACTAAAGCAGGCTTAAGAAAAAATGTAAGAGAAAATAATGACAAAACTACAGGAGGCTTTTAAGTTTCCTCCTATAGCTGTAATCAACTTTTATCTTTATAGAAATGAGCCTTTTAGCTTTTGGAAAAAAATCACTGTATGTTTATGACCAAGAACAGCTGATTTGGAATATTCTTTACAAACACTTTTTCACAATAGTGCCCTTCTTGGGTGATACTGCTATCCTTTTTGGTGGTTAAGCCACATTATAAAGATCTAGCTTGATCACACATACCAGTTTCTTCTTCTTCCATCTTCTACTGTTCATGTCTGCAGTAAACATACACAATATGTCCGCAGAAATGAGAAATAAACTGTGCAACCTTAAATGTGCTCTAAAGGTATTTTGCACTCATTTGTAGGGACTTTAGGAGAACCTTCCGCACAGGGCCTGCCAAGGGATAATGCATGGCTAACAAGAAAAAGCAGGATTTAGGGGGAGCAGACCTATAGAGGGAAACATTCCTTAAGTCAGAGGAAAAGCATGCATAAATCTCATAACAGTGCAAGTATCCAGGGAAGGAGATTTGACCATGAAGCAACTCTATGTTAATGAAGGCACACAAGGTAAGGTGTGAGAAACTGTAGTGATCTCTTTCTTACATGATACTCTGCGTGTGTCACGTGCAGTAGCAAAGGGGAGATGGGGAAGACATCTGCATCTGGACACAAAGAGGAATGTACACAGTGAATTTGTATAAGCATAAAGAAGGCAACTCTCAGTGGACTGAGGGATCAGCTCTCTGTCAGACACATCTGCTGGCAGCCTATGGGAGCATGCTGGAGAATAAGCAGCTGTCTCCTTGGAGCCACCAGCTGCCTCTCCTCCAAAAAGTGTTGTGCCATCGGTCAGCCTGCAAGTCTAATACAGAAGGCAATGACAGTAGCAGCCTTGGGCAAAAGAGAGGAGACATCTCTCCCCCAACCCACTCCAGAAAATGTCTCTATAGCCCAAGCTGTTCTTGCCACAGCTAACAGATTGGAAGAGCTGAGAAGCTCAGAACAGAGCAAGAAAACATGCCTTTCTGCAGGGTTTTGGTGATTAAACTAGAGATGATACAAACCTGTTGCATACAAGCTCCAATGCCCAAAAATAATGGTATTTCCAAGTATCAAAACACATGACCATACAAACAATACTGTGTAGCTCAGTGCAAGCACAAGAAAGTCAATTAGGATAGAACTCAGAAGACAAGAAAGAATGTTTAGTGGATAGAGGGGCACACAGACATGTCAAGGAATTAAAAACTGCACATGTATAATTTGGCTAAGAGGGCATACACACAAAAGGCAGTAAGGGAAAGGATATAACTACGTGCAGTTTTCTGAGGCTTGCCAAAACACTAGCAAAATAAACTGAAGTGGTGCAAGGTGTTAAATTTAGGGAATGAACTTCTAGAAAAAAGCAGATCCTATTTTCAGCACAGAAATCAAGTATCGTCAAAGAAAAAAGATTATTAGATTGTGGATTATCTATTTCTGGTTCCCAAATGAACCTCAGCATTGGAATTATTTCAAACTGGGAATGAAGAAAGACCCCAAAATAGTCACTAGATCTTGTGTTAGTGGCTTGGGGCAGGTGGATCAGCTGTGACTAAACAGGTGCACCCCATGCCCAGTTTCCATGTTTCTGGTCAGAACCTACATAACAAGGAAGAAGGGAGCCTTCCGTGTTCATCCCAGCTGAGGCTGCAGATCTGCCCCTGTAACAGACTTGTCTGGTGCCAGATACTCTTCCCACTGTCTTGACCTTGTTTCCATTTGCCCTCTCACTCTCCTTCCTCATCAATCTGCATGACTTGATATCACTGCTAATAAAGGATGCCACGTGGGGGGATTTGCTTCCCTATCTCTACTCTCTTATTTCTAGAATTTGTGGGGGAAGCAGGTGATACTCACTCTTATCCCCAACTGAATGAGTGTGGTGGCAGCAAGAGAACCTTCAGAGTAAGTGAAATCATCTCAGCAGATACATGAAAGCCAAATTTAAATTACCCATCAAAACAGCCACTCCCATATTCACAGATCTATTTAGCAGAAGTAGTAGTACCTTACCTCATCTCCTTGAAAAATAGGTTAACGTGTCTCTTCTCTGCCACAAGCACTCATACAGCCATTTGTCCCCCGTAAGAGCATTAAACAACCCTATCCACAAAGCAGGCCACAAAGCCTTCCTTGTATCGTTCCATGAGGATCAGAAACCTATACAAGCATGCATCTACCCCAGTCTTCCTGCTTCAGTCTTCAAAGGCAGCATTTAGCTACGGCTCTTCAAGGAGCTAGAGAGAAACAACACGGATAGAAGCACACCAAACACACCATGCAAGTGTGGAAGACATCTGGTTTTGATGGCGATTTCTGCGAGCAGAGAAACCGTGGCCCGATTTCATACAGGTTTTCTCTCCCTGACCACACACGGGCACCTGACAGGAGAGGCGCTTGGGCGGGGGGTGTGTGTGTGTGTGTCTTTCTGGGCACTTCGAGTCCCAGTAACACAGCCTTTAAACAGCAGATACCAGGAAAGGAGAAAAAAAAACAAACCTGAGGAGTTTTTATCCCTTTCATAAGTAGTACTCGTTTGTTCTGCGTCTCCCGCCGCCACGGCCAGCATAGACCTGAAGATATCCTCGGCCCCGGCCCCTCTTCCTCAGATCCCTCCGGCCAGGCTCACAACATCCTTCCCCGCCGGCCCGCTCGCCCGACACAATACCTTTTGCAGGACTCCAGCAACACCCCTTTCACTTCCCAGCATTACTCAAGCAGTTTTCGCAGCAGCCCCTTCCTGCTAGAGCCGTGCCCGACCGGCATCAGAAAAGTTGGACAAAGACCATTTTCACCGTCGGAGTTCCACCACCTCGATGGGCTCAGCGCCAAACCCCTCCCGCTCCGCACCCGCCGCCGCTTTGTCCCCCGGCCGCGGGCACAGCCCTTGGCCCGCGACCGATGCCTCCAGCAGGTCGGATGCTTGCGAGCAGTCCCGATCCCTGCGCTCCTCTCCAGGCCCTTCTCTGTGAACGTTTTTTCCACTCCCCCCCCCCGCCCAGGCCGCCCCCCCACTTACAGAGGAGGATCTGCCTTGTCCCCTTTCCCCGGGCTCTCACGCTTCCCCCCCTTCCCTCCTCGCCCTGCCCCTCCTCCCCTCATCAGCGAGCGCAACCCCCCACCCCTCCCGCCCCTCCCCCGCCGACCTGCTCTCCCGCGCGGAGGCCCAGCCTCGCGCAGCGGCCCGCGGCGGCAAACGCGGGCGCTGCGCGGTCCCACGTTCTGAGGCGGCGGCGGCCGCTCCTGCTTGTCAGTTCCGCGGCGTTCACCGTCCTCCCTGCCAGCCTCGCCGGCTCCCCCGGCCCCCGCCGCCGCGCTCTCGGCTCTGCCGGCTGCCGCAGCCGGGGCTGGCCGGGGTGGAGCGCGGTGCGGACGAGGCCTCCCCTCACAGCCGCTCCGCCGGGCGGCACCGGGTTCCGTCCGCGGGTCGCTCCGCTGCTCACGCTTCCTCCACCCGGTGTCTTCCAGAGGTGGGGGGGGGATTTTCCAAGTGGGTCTTCCCTCGCCGGAGGCTCCGAGCTGCGGGCCAGGGTTTTTTCTGGGGGGGGGGGGGTTGCCCGGGTGTGACTGGAGGTGTGCGTGACCCTGCTAGGTTTGTGCCAGAAGGTGCGGTGTGGCAGTGCTGGAGGAGCAGCAGCAATTGCCGATCCTTGGACGGTTTCTCTGGGCTGTGGGAATCCGTGTTGCTGTATGGCATCTACTGTGGCAAGCCAGCTTAAAGTTAGCACGGGGGTGCTTACTTGCACTCTGCTTCCAAATGCTCAAGGTCAAATGTCACAGAGGCTATCTGCGTCCTTGATTCTAGGTACTAACAAACTTCAGCTCAACAAGCAATGGGGTGGATAAATCAACCGGGGTTCCTTAATTCTCCTAAAGAAGGACCTCCACTTCCAGTGTAGAGAGAAAGGACTGGAAGCATCTTTCTGGGTCACTCTTATCAGCTGCTGGTGCAAGAAAAAGAGTATACCTACCCAATCTACAAATGTCACTGGGCTGAACACAGAGAAATGTTAGAGGATGAGGCATGCTGCATAACCCTTTGATTATACCTACCGTTCAGTGAGTTACACGGACAGCTGGCAGAAAATGAGGATGCTGTGAGCTACAGTGCAGAGTGTGCCTATTTGGACTCAGTGGAAAAATATATCAAAACTCAGTGGCTTACAATTCACAAATACCTCTGTGATAACACTGAGCAGAATTTTGGGCCTCTCCTGCCAAAGTAACTTGGTTTGAAGTACAAGCTTCACATTACAGACAATATAAAGTGACCATGATTCCCTTCAGTGTAAAACACTGGTACACATACAAAAGCACAAATGCACATTAGACACCTCACTGCATGATAAAATGTATAAACTTCTGCTTAGGAGAAGTACTATCAGCAGATAGTGCCACATCTCTGAGTTCAAAAAGCTAGGATTAGTTTACACACATCACAGCCTTTTCTAGTAGTTCTGTATTTATGCAGAATAACACAAATACCTACCTCTTCCCAGACAGCATAGTTTCTTTCCTAATCCTCTCTGTGGGGGTTTCTAGACACCAATTACAACAGATCTCTTTCCTTCCAACTCCCTCCTTGGCCCCAATCCTCCCCTCTCCGCCTCGGTCGGATTATAAAATAAATTGACTTCTGGAGAAATTGCAGGTACTCAGCTCCTCTTGGAATCTGGCCCTTGCTTAGTTCGGTAGTAAATTTTTACACATTTTCCTTTCTTCCTCCTTTTAGTACTATAAGGAGCATCTGGCTCCTAGAAAGGAGCAGTGGGACTGTACCATTGTACCGGGGTTGGGAAAGAGGTTAAGTAGCCGCATTGTTCAGTAGCTGCAGAAACACTTCCTCCCCTTTATGGTAATGGAATATTCCCCCCCAAACCTCATCCTCCTCCTTACAGAAGGAAAGCCAAGCACAAGCGAGCTGCTACTCTGAATGGAGAAGTCTGGGAAAAGTTCCTGTGCTACAAGGAGGCACACATGCACGTGCAACATCCAAACCCTGTTTAAAATCTTTCTTGGTGGAAGGCAAGACAACTAGGGATTACTAGGGATTAATTTTAAGGCAGTTAACTGTTCTTTCTTCAAGCTGCAGCATTTTGCAGTGTATGCGTTTATGTCTTCAAAAACTTTTCCAGTTTCTGAAACCTTCCTCTACTAGACAGATTATCATACCTCAAAACTCACCCCTCTCAAAAATGTAAACAATCACAGCCTAGACATGACAGAAACAGAGAAACAAAAGCTCTCCATCCCAACCTACCATGGATAGATCAGATTCTCAGGTCGGTCTTAAATGTGACAAAACTACCATACCTTATGCAAAAGTGTGGCTGCATGATATAGATCAGTGGTCTCCAAAGTGAGGTGCATGCACCCCAAGGGGTGTGTGAAATGACCCATTGGGCTGCAGGAATAAAATATTAGAACTTCAGTAGTACATTTATGTATTTTGTAAATAAGTAAATATATATATATATTGGTGGTGTATGCTAAAGTTTTTTATCAATAGGGGTACATGATAAAAAAAGCTTGGAGACCACTGATACAGACAATCATGTGCTCCAATTTACATAGACAGACATTCATTTTATAGACACAGAATTCCACACAATAGCGAGTTGCAAGTATCCAGACACACAAACAGATCTTGTAATAATTAAAGCAAGAAAAGGTGCAGTTATTAAAACAATGGTCAGAACAGCAAAACATAATCCATTTCATAACTAACCTCTTCACTGTGTGAAACATGTTAGGTCTTGAAGAGAAGAGAGTAGGAATGTGCAGGGCAGACCACACAAACCAAAGAGAAGAAAACCACCCATGAGGGAATAGCTGAGGAAGATAAAAGGGAGGGGTGAGGCTAAGACAAGGGGAATAGAGTTTCAAAGGAAAAAGAGAGAAAAAGGAGGGTAAGAGAGAGAGGTGGGAGACGGAGGTAGAGAAAGCAAGATACACACAGATGAACTATTAAAGACAGACAAGGACAGAACAGGATATGGAGAAGAAAGGGAGGAGCTGGGAATATCAAGTAGAATAGCAAGCAGAGGAAAGAGTAAGAAGGGTACTATTATACTATACATGAGAGGACATGTTTGACAGGCAGTTTTGAAGCAGAACTATTTTCAGGGGACAAAATCTTCAAGAAGATTTTCTCAAGGGCAGATTTATCACTTCAAAAATATAAAATAGCACATTTTTCCTTTCCAGATTTCTGAAAAATAATCATATGGATCAGTAAATTAAAACCTTATAATACTCTTCTGGATACCATGTATTATGGCCCTGTTTTGTTTGTTGACGTGTTTGGTGAATAAAGGTATTTTCTCCCTAAGAAAGCCTACTATAGAAAGAGAAGAAGCTTACAGAAAATTTATAAGAGATAACTGAAAATAATTTAGGGATGCTCAGAAGTGCAAAAGGACTGAGAAGCAGCCCAAGATGGAGTGTGAAAGACCAGACCCTGCAGATTCACATTCTCTACTCTGGCTCTTGCTAGTCATTAGTACAAAGTCATGCATTTTTTTGTTTATTTTTTAATCTTTATCACAAATAATAATATTTACTACAAGTAAAGAGGCTTCTTACAGGTTTCAGTTCTCCCTTGAAATAAGCAGTGTTTCTGCTTACAGAACAGGCTTGTTCTCTGTTTTGTCCTTCTCTGCCATTACTCACTTCTGCTTAGACTATTGTTTCCTGAGCTTTAATGAAAATTAAACCGGAGAGGGAAAAAAAAAAACCAACCCAACCTACATTAGCTGAATGTGCATGCACCTGTATTTTTAATGACTAATGTTATTAAGTATGTGTATCTGATGTTATGAAAATTCCCTTTCTTAACTATTATATCAACCATTCTTTATAGTATGACAGTGTATTAACTTTGTTAATATATGTATTAGTTCACATTATACACTGTATTGTCATGAGGTAGTGAAACTTTACTGAAGATGGTAGTATTGTTCCTTAGTAAAAAATCTTAAGGGCAGCCCAGTCCTGAAAATAAGGACTTTGCTTCTTGGAAGCTTGCTTTGTCCATGAAAGATAAAGGATACCCCTGGATAACTAAGAAGCATCCTAGCCCACATCTTTGAAACCCTCCCAGCATCATCTGGCATCATAGATAAGTAACTATGGCAAGACTGGCTCCAGAAACATATGGATCAATAGATAAGCAGCAACAATGCTGCAAAATTATAGTTGCTTTGCAGAGTTTTACTGTGATTAGTAATCAATAGTCTGAGTGCTAGTGATTAGTCAAATCATGTAGTACCTGAATGTTTGAAGGGTATAAGAATCATGTGTAAAACCACATACGTGTTGCCTCAATTTGACTAGGACGCCTCATGCACATGAATTAGTATTTACCCTTTCAATTCTATACTTTGCATCCTAACCTCTCTCCTCAGTTGGCACGGGTCAGTTGCAAATTTTCATGACAGTCTCAAAGGTGAAGAAACAGCTAGACTTGTGCCAGTTCACTGGAGCTACAATCTAAATGTCTGTTTATCCATCCATTTTCTAGCAGTTTACCTATACAATCCAAGCATTTTGACACACTCATCACACAGATTGAGTGCTAGTGTTTGTAGAGCTAACACCCTGAAGTAATTTATGCTGTAGACCAGGATTTGAGGAACATTTAAAAGGAAAAGTAGCTGCCTGGGAATCCATGACTGGTTTTACAATTAGCCTGGTCCCATGTTGGAACTGGGCACTTTGGGAATATTTAGTCAATTCTGTGGAGGCCTGCAATCTGGCTGGGTATATTCAATACTGGCTGCTAGGTTTTTACCTGAATGCCCAGACCTAATAAATAAATTTGAAGCTTACTGGGACATAAGACACTACAGGGTTTCTGAAGCTGCCAAAGGGGGAAAAAATAAAATGAATGAGCCCTATAGCCCATGGCACAGGAACAGAAGTGTGCAGCCATAAATTAGAGATATATATATTTATGTCGTGCATTGTGGAGACATTTTACATCAACGAAGGTCATGATGATCTTGAAGGTTTTTGAATAACAGAAAAAGAAGGGATTTTGAACAACAGAAAAATAAAGTCACAACAGACCTTGAAGGGTTTTGAATAACAGAAGAATAAAGGGGTTTGAATAACAGAAAAATAAGGTAATGTCCTGGGTTGAGTGAGTGGTGGAGATTTTTGGTGGCAGGGGAGGGGGCTATCGGGGCGGCCCACTGTGAGAAGCTTCTCGAAGCTCCCCCAGCTCCAAGTCAGCTCCACTTCTGTTTGGGAAATCGAGCCAATTGGCTGCGCCTCTGCGATAACGTATTTAAGAAGGGACGTGGTGATGGGCAGTGGGACTTGTGAGGAGGAGTTGCTGCAGCTGCGTGAACACCAAGGTCAGTGGAGGAACGGAGGAAGAAAGGAGGGGGGAGGTGTGCCGGAGCAGAGACCCCCCTGTATCCTGTGGGGAGATGGCAGGGCAGCCCCCCTGCCACACATGGAGATCTATGGTGGAGCAGACATTGATTTATGGCCTGTGGCTCCTGCTCGAAATAATCAAGGTGCTGTGCCCGATGAAGGCCGGGGTCTCATGGGAAAAGGCAGCCCCGTTGCTGTAATTCAGCGCTGGGAGGATTGCAGCATGCAGGGGAGTCCCACGCCGGAGCAGCTCGGGAAGGGCTGCAGCCGTGGGAGGGAATCCAGTCGGAGAAAGTTAGTGACCCATGACGGAGCAGTGTGGGGAACGCTGCGGCCCATGGGAGGAATTCATGTCGGAGAAACTTGGTGGAGGACTGTCTCCTGTGAGAGGGGGACCACGATGGAGCAGGAGGAACAAGTTCCGGACACTCCCCTCACTGAAGATGAAGAAAGTGTCAGCACTGACTGCACCCCCCATTCCCTGCCCCTGCGCCACTGGGGGAGGAGGTAGAGATATCGGGAGCAGAGCTGAGCCCGGGAAGAAGGGAGGGGTGGGGGGAAGGTGTTCTCAAGATGTGGCAATGCTTCTCACTGTCCTACTCTGTTATGTGTTGTTAGTGTCTGTAATAAATGTATGTTCTTTTTTTTCTTCCCCTAACGAGTCTGCCTTTTGCTCGTGATCATAAAAGGGGGATTTTTTCCCCATCCCAGTCCTATCTTGAACCCCAAGCCTGGCTCTCTGTCCCTTCTCATTGCCGGAGGGGAAGGGAGAGAGAGCTGCTGCATTGTGGTTGGCTGCCAATCAGGCCTAAACCATGACAGGTAACAACAGACCTTGTATAACAGAAAAATAAGGTAACAACAGACCTTGAAGTTTTTGGAATAACAGAAAAATAAGGTTTATGAATAACAGAAAAATAAGAACGTTATCAGTGAACAACAGAGGACTTTGGAAGAATGCCTGAAGAAAAAAAAAAAGTAAAAAAGCAAGTTATAATGACAAGGGAAAAAAAATGTGTAGTTAAGGTAGCCAAACAAATGTTAGAATAGGTGTGTGAGTAATGTATGTTAACCAATAAGCACTTATGTTGGTGGTGTGGACAACTTTGTAGGAGGATAAGAACGCAGCTTTCTGCATAATAAAGGGTCTTCAATATAAGTATTGGAGTCTGTGTCGTCAATCTCCTCAATGCATGCTTTTTCTAAAGTCCTATGAACCCCCTAGAAAGTATGAATGTATAGGTATATCTCTTACAAAGGTATATATATCTCTTGCAATCATCTCTGTATTCTATCAATAATCTGAGACTAGAATTTTCTATCTGCTAATCCATGTTGATCCATGTACCAAGTTTCACTCACTTCCTTTGGAGGTGTGCTGTGACCCCAGTGACCAAGCATGAAATTTCTAATTTCTGCTGGATTTGTGAACAGGAGGAACTGCGAACTCGTGTTGGACTAGCATAGACAAAGTACCACTGTACTTTTTTCCGAATTGTCTGTTTGACTTGGAATGAAGAAGGGCTCAAATAAATTGCAATTATCCCAGTGTTTTGTTGTTTCAATAAGAGTGTTTGGAAGTATTCCATACTTAGAGTGTATCTGTGCTTAATTAAGGTGACTGTTGCTAATTTGAAGAATGACTCCAGAAAGCTGCATAAGCTTTCAAAAAGGTCTGTTTTCTGTTGCATGCTTATGATCAAGAGAAAAAAAAAAAAAAAGTATCAACAGTTGCGTAGATGGCAAGTTACATTTCCTAAGTGCCCTAGGATTTAAGCAAAATTGCCCTCATAAAAAGATCCCATAACACACAACTTGTTCTTGGAAGCCCGGTAGAAGAATAAGGACAGTAAGTTGCTGGAGTTGAAGGGCAGAGTGGTGAAGGTTACACATTCTTAAGAAGCTGAAAGGGGGTGAAGCTGTGGTTCTGTAAGACTGTAAGGAACCTATGGTTTCTCTTTGACTCCTAGACTGGGCAGCTTGCGCCACCCTGTGTCAAAGTACAAGATCGCTGAGTCTGCTCAAAGTTACAGTAAGAGGTTATATAAATGACTGCACTTTCAGTTTAACTCTTGGCTGAAAAATGAGTAGGAAAGAACTACAAATGTAGTTTGTATTGGAATAAAATTATTTATTTTCTTCCTTAGAGAAAAAGAACGTGGGAAGTGTTAAAGCAATTAATTTTGTTTAGTGTGAATCACTCCATTTAACTTACTTATTTCAGGAGCTCTTCAGAGAGGGAAATGAAGGACTAGATGCATAAAGCCGCTGACAGAAGTGTTTCATGAACAGAACAAGTTTGTAGCCTGGCAGTTCCTGGGTTCCAGTCTGTAGCCTGGGTGCCAGTTTATTCCCCAGGGAGTGCTTAATCACTTGGAAGACAGAAAACATCTCAACAGGAAACATTAATTTCTCCATTCACTATGCACAGGCTGGCATGCTCGGGAACCTCGTGGTGGAAACATATCTGTAGAAAACAGTTTAAAATCACTGTAGTGTGGTGTGGGAACTGCTTCTAAGGCTGTGTACACACAGATGTTTCAAGCCCAAAAGAGTACAAACCTCTACTGAGATAGACAGCCTTACTCTCTATTTTCTCTGCCCTGAGCTGTAAGTCCTCATCACCTTTCCTGTGCTGGCATCAAAGATTTGTGCAGTGACCTCGATCAAAGAACTGATGTGGCTGAAAACTAATTCAGCAAAAATTATATGTAAAGTTTTGGAGTGTGTGTGGGAGCTTTTACAGAGCTGTATAAATGCTTAGCTGGAAGATAGATGAGAAGGCAGAGAATGTGCAGGTTGGGGAGGGACAGGGAAGAATGCTCCTTTTAGCAGCAACCCGGCTGATGTACGTTTAAGTGGACATATGCCAGTTCCCAGAGTGTGAGGCCTTTAATACTGAATATCCCATAATACAGATGGGTTTTCACTACCCCTTGCTCTTGCAGTCTGTGACTGAAACTGTTCTCTTCCCACCAAAAAGAAAGCTGAAAAAAGAAAGAAAATCTTTCAGAAACTATGGAAGCTACAAAAGATAAACTGAAAATGCCTCCAAAAATTGTTGAAACGCCATTGTTCAGTAAATCTGCTAAACACTGGGGGTGTGGCGGTGGGAAATCATCCAGGCTTAACCACAGTGTAACATGAAAAGCATAAAAACCCTATTTATTAGGCAGCGCTCCTGCGGAAGGTAGGTGTGTGAGAGACTGGACGGGTTAATGCCTCGAGCACTGTGGCTGCAGAGCAGCGGTGAGCTGCAGGTTGTGGGGGCAGGAGCTGGGGACGGCAGGCGGGCGGCTCAGGCGGGCCTCCAGCCCAGCGCCTGAGACCACGCCGTTCCACCTTGACGGGCCAAGATGACCCACAGCATTTATTTGAGGAAGGGGCGTACGACCCCTCGCCACCACCACACACACACCCCCCCCCAGCCCCCAGTGGCACCTGCGCAGAAGATCGAGGGATATGTTAAGCTGCACAGGTTTTCGAAAGCCACCTAAATCCTCAAAGGGGCATGACTGGTGCAGTCAAGAGGCAGGGACTAGCACCTGAACACCACCCTCTTTTTCACCACGCATGTAAATGAGGCCAGGAAAGCCCACCCTTTTCCTCACCTCGCATGTAAATGAGCACAAAAGGATCTGCCCCCTCTTGCCTCGTGTGCAAATGAGCCAGCATATTTAAGGAACAGCGAGCTGTGTCACTGTGTGTAGCCTACCACCGTTGTGGACAGATCAGGAGCTGGACCAGAGATGTCACTGGAACCCAGGATGGTGAGCTGGATTTCTCCTCTACTTCTATTATTCTATCTTTCTCTTTCTTTCATATGCTATGGACTCTTCAGCTCTTCATAGAACAACAGGGTTTAATATCTACTATTGAGAACTGTTTTACAGAGCTTTAATGAGGTTTAATTACCTTTAGAAGGTTTAATTAGTTTCTTCCAAAATAGCTTCTCCTGTTAAGAATTTTTTTAACTGATTGTTTGGTGTTACATCACCTTGATTTAGCCCAAAGGTATCTCAGATACCTGAGTGTATTGGCCAGGATGGCACCCTCCAGCAATAATTGGCCTATGTATTAAGAGATAAGTCCAGCTGCCTCTAGTCCTTCTAATCTTTGAAGACTGGCTAGAATGCAACAGGATTAATCTCTTACCAAATTAATTTATCACCTTGAATGCAACAAAGCACCTTGAAGGTAACAGGAGCAATGAACAACTACTGTTTGTCATGTTGGGGAACGTTCTATTATAATCATCTCGGCTTTCTTGCTTATGTTCCTGAATTATAGAATCATAGAATGTCTTGAGTTGAAAGGCACTCATAAAGAACATAGAGTTCAACTCCCTGCTCCTCACAGGACGACTTAAAACTAGACCATATGACTAAGAGCTTCATCCAGATGCTCCTCGAACTCTGACAGGCTTAGTGACATGAACACTGCCCTGGGGAGCTTGTTCCAGTGAAAAACCACCCTCTCAGTGAAGAAACTTTTCCTAATATCCAATCTGAACTTTCCCTGAGGCAGCTTCATTCCATTTCAATGGAATGAAAAGACAATAAAAATGTTTTTATAAATACATTAACAATAAAAGGAAGGACAAGGAGAATCTCCATCCCTTATTGGATGCAGAGGGGAAACATAGTAACAAAGAATGAGGAAAACACTGAGGTACTTGATGCCTTACTTGCCTCAGTCTTTAATAGTAAGGGCAGTTGATCTCCGGGCACCCAGCCTCCTGAGCTGGAAGGCAGTGGTGGGAGCAGAATGAAGCCCTTATAACCCAAGCAGAAATGGTTAGCTAACTGCTTCACCAATTATACACACACAAGTCTATGGGGCCAGATGGGATCCAACCACAGCTACTGAGGGAGCTGGCAGAAGTGCTCACCAAGCCACTTTCAATCATATATCATCAGTCCTGGCTAACGAGGTAGATTCCAGTTGACTGGAAGGTAACAAAAGTGAAACCCATCTACAAGAAGGGCTGGAAGGAGGATTTGGGGAACTACAGGCCTGTCAGTCTGCCCTTGGTGCTGGGGAAGGTTATGGAGCAGATTATCTTGATTGCTATCACATGACACATACAGGACAACCAGGTGATCAGTCAGAATGGGTTAATGAAAGGCAGGTCCTACCTGACTAACCTGATCTACTTCTGTGACAAGGTGACCTGCTTAGTGGATGAGGGAAAGGATGTGGATGTTGTCTACCTAGACTTCAGTAAAGCCTTTGACACCATTTCCAACAGCATTCTTCTGGAGAATTTGTCTGCTCATGGCTTGGACAGGTATACTCTTTGTTGGGTAAGAAACTGGCTGGATGGCCAGTCCCAAAGAGTTGTGGTGAATTGAATTAAGTCCAGTTGGTGGCCCGTCACAGGTGGCATTCTCCAGGGCTCAGTACTGGAGCCAGTTCTGTTTAATATCTTTATCAATGATCTGGGTGAGAGGATCAAGTGCACCCTCAGTGAGTTTGCACGACACCAAGTTGGGTGGGAGTGTTGATCTGCATGAGAGTAGGAAGGCTCTACAGAGAGATCTGGACAGGCTGAATCAATCGGCCATGGCCAGCTGTATGAGATTCAACAAGGTTAAGTGCTAGGTCCTGCACTTGGGTCACAACAACCCCATGCAATGCTACAGGCTTGGGGGAGAGTGGCTGAAAAGCTGCCTGGTGGAAAAGGACCTGGAGGCACTAGTCCACAGCCAGCTGAATATGAACAAGCAGTGTGTCCAGGTGGCCAAGAAGGGCAGTAGCATCCTGGCTTGTATCAGAAATAGTGTAGCCAGCAGGACTAGGGAAGTGATTGTCCCCCTGTACTTGGCACTGATGAGGCTGCATCTCAAGTACTGTGCTCATTTTTGAGCCCCTCACTACAAGAAAGACATTGGGGTGCTGGAGGTCATCCAAAGAACATTGAAGCTGGTGAAGGGTCTAGAGAACAAGTTTTAAGAGGAGCAGCTGAGGGAACTGGGGTTGTTTAGTCTGGAGAAAAGGAAGCTGAGGGGAGACCTCATCACTCTCTACAACTACCCGAAAGGAGGTTATAGTGAGGTGAGTGTTGGTCTCTTCTCACAGGTAGAAAATTATAGGACAAGAGGAAATTGCCTCAGGTTGCAACAGGGAGTATTAGATTGGATACTAGGAAAAATTTCTTCACTGAAAGGGTGGTCAAGTATTGAAACAGGCTGACCAGGGAAATGGTTGAGTCTCCATCCCTGGAGGTATTTAAAAGACATGAAGATGTGGCACTTAAGGACATAGCTTAGCACTGGACTTTGCAACGCTAGGTTTTCTGTTAGACTTGGTGATCTTAAATGTCTCTTTCAACCTAAATGATTATAGACAGATTCTTCCTGTCCTATTGCTGTGTTGGAAAATGGGTGAAGAAAAAAAAAATTATTTAGGGTAGCATAAGAACTTAAGCAATCTGTCAAACACTTGTAACATGTTGTTCATTGCACAGAGATGCTTGAGCTAGGCAAGCATGATAAAAACCTCCTGGGAAATGCATAAATAGGGAAACTCCTAATCAGAAGCCCCTGTCCTTTCTCAAAGGTGATGCACTCAAACCACAACAGTTGGGGAGAGAAAGAGAGGGTGATTCAAGTTCTGAATAAGGGTTTAGTTGTATAGCAGGGAGAACTAGAAGGGGGATGTGACTTCATGAGGAGGAAAGGGGAGAGGTACTGCAAGCCCCTCTTCAGCAAGCAGTAGGGAATAATGGGGCAGTAACAGTTAACGTTCAGTTTTCAGTAAGTGACCTGAGGTCATGGATGGAATTAGCAGGGACATACAAGGACAATCCAGAGAAAGTATCAGAGGTATTTGAGACTATAGTTAGAACCCAAGATTCTGATTGGAATGACTTCCAGGTAGTGTTACATACTCTGTTATTTACAAGTTCTATTTACAATTTACCACTTCTGATGAAAGAACTATGGTAATAGCTAAAGCAAAAGAGAAGGCTGAGAGAATACGTGCCCAGAATGCTCAGCTGGGAAATGTAAATGATCACTTCCCACCAGTGGATCCCAGATAGGATCCAAAGAACCCAGCTCATAGAGAATTATTAACCAGATACCAGAGATTAATAGTGTTTGGTATGAACCATGCCATCCCAAAGACTATCAATCTGTCCAAATTTTATCAGGTACTATGGGGAAAAGATGAGTCTCCCTCTGATTTTCATGAGTGATTAATGTCTGCAGCCCAGAGATACACAAATCTGGATCCTGACAGGGAAAGGGATGCTTTGCAATTAGTTACTTTGTTTGTGGGGCAGTCAGCCCCTGATATCCAAAAGAAACTTCAAAAACTGGAGGGGGAGGATTTGAGGAACCATAATAAGATATTGGAAGTAGCCTGGAAATTATATAAAAACAAGGAAGTGATTGAAAAGCATCAGGAGAAAAGATTGATTGCTCTACTAACCAAACAGGGGATATGGAGAGGGGATTATAGAGGATGGGGCAGAGGTAGAATTGGAAGGGATGGGTATAAACACCAACCTCTAGATATGGATTAATGTGCTATTTGCAAGGGAAAAGGACACTGGGAATGGAAATGCCCAAGAAAGGAAAGAGCTGGTGGGGTTATCCCTGAACATGTTACGAGGTTAATGATTCTGGATGAGGCATGAAGAGGACCGGGGAAGTCATCCCCTGGTTACATTGATGCTGGGGAATGAGGAATTAGATTTTCTGGTAGACACTGGAGCTGAATATTCTGTTTTGAATACTTGCAAAGGGGCTTTTAGACAAAATGCTATAAATGTAGTTGGTGCCATGGGAAAAGGGGAGAATAGACCATTCTTTCCACCTATGAAATTTAAGATAGGTAACAATTGGTTGACACATCAATTTCTGTATATGCCAGAATGTCTAATGTCTTTGCTAGGCAGGGACACATTAACTAAATTGGATGCTTGAATAGATTTTGATAACAGTCAAATACAGGTACATATTCTGGAAAGTAAAGCACTGGAATCCCACGTTCTTATGTTACAGCAGCCTAAAGTGGAGGAAAAAATTTTGGAGGAGGTAGGAAATGCTGTCATGGTTTTATTCTGGGCTACTGATACTCCAGGGAGATCAAGAGCAGCAGAACAAGTAAGAATACATCTGAAACCTAATGCCAGGCTGGTAAGGCAGAAGGAATGTCTTTTAAAATTAGAAGTAAGAAAGAGATTAGTAAAATTTATAAGTCTGTGAAATACAAATTGCTAGTAAAATGTCAATCAGTTTATAATACTCCCATTTTGCCAGGAAAGAAACCCCATTTGGAGAAGTATAGATTAGTACAAGATCTTAGAACTATTAGTCAGGTAGTGCAGGACATACACCCAGTAGTAGCTATTAACCACAATTCAAGGAAATGATAAATGGTTTAGAGTATTGGACTTAAAGGATGATTTCTTCTGCGTATCGCTGGATCTGGGCAGTCAGGCACTTTTTGCATTTGAATGGAAAAGTCCGAGTATGGGGCAAAAGAAAAAACTCGGTTGGACTGTGGTGCCATGAGGGTTCAGAAACAGTCTCACCTTGTTTGGAAACCAACTGACAAAGGAACTGGAACTATGGAAAAAGCACAATGAGAGTATAACTATCCTTCAATACATGGGTTACATTCTGATAGCTGCTTCCTCCCAGAATGAGTGTATTCAGATAACTATTAGCCTGTTAAATTTTCTAGGGCAAGCTGGCTACCGAGTATCCAAGAAAAAGGTGCAGATATTAAAGACTCAGGTCCTTTATTTGGGGTTCATCATTTCACAGGGGCAGTGGAGCCTGGGAACAGAGTGGAAGGAGGCAATTTTCCAAACACCAGAACCACTATTAGTGTGGCATCTATGTGCCTTTTTGGGCATGGCCAGATGGTGCCAACTGTGGTTTCCTAATTTTGAACTAATTGTGAAACCACTGTATGGAATAATTAAGGAGTCAAAGGAGATACTACATGGGACTCCTGAATGCAGATCTGCCTTTCAAACCCTATAAAAGGCTTTGACTGCCCCAGCCCTGGGCTTGCCTGATTTAACAAAACCATTCAAACTATTTGTACACAAGCAACGCCATCAGGCTCTGGGAGTGTTAACTCAGAGACTGGGGCCATGGAAAAGAGCTGTAGGGTATTTTTCTAAGCAGCTCAATAATGTCAGCAGAGGATGGCCAGCATGTTTGAGAGCTGTGGCAGCCACCATTCTACTAATTCAAGAAGCCTGGAAACTGACACTGGGAAAGAAAATGACTGTCTGTGCCTCACATGGTGGTTTCCATACTGGAGCAAAAGGGGGGCCACTGGCTATCCCCAAGCAGAATGCTGAAATATCAAGTAGTTTGCCTAGAGCAGGAAGATGTGGAATTAAAAATAACTAATGCTCTTAACCCTGCAATGTTTTTAGATCCTGTGTCTCAAGGGGAGGAAATGCTGCAACACTATTGTCTCCAAACCATCAAACAAGTATACTCAAGCAGAGAAGACTTAAGAGATAATCTAATAGAAGAATGTGAGGAAGAACCATTTACAGACGGTGGCAGCTATATGCGTGAAGGAAAATGAAGAGCTGGCTACGCAGTGGTAACTCAGACTGAGGTTGTGGAAGCTCAACCTTTACCTATTAAGACCTCAGCCCAAAAGGTGGAACTGGTAACATTTTATAACGGGCATTAGAACTATCAAATGGGAGAAGAGTTAACATCTGGACAGACTCCAAATATGCATTTGGAGTAGTACATGCCCCTGGAGCCATATGGAAAGAAAGAGTATTACTATCAGCCCAAGGATCGCCAATGAAGTATGGCAATGTTATCAATCAATTACTAGAAAGTGTCCAGTTACCAAAAGAAGTAGCTATTATACATTGTAAAGCCCATCAGTTTGGACATACCTCAGTCAATATAGGAAATTGATTATCAGACAAAACAGCAAAGGAGGTGGCAGAGAGAAGCATCCTAGTTATTGTACCATCCAAACAGGTAAAACTACTGAAAGGGGCACCTGAATATCAGAGCCAGGATAATCAATTAGATGAAGTATTAAAAGCTCATTGAAATTTGGAGGGATGGTGGGTAACTATAGATTGGCAAGTCATAGTACCAGTCTGTAATGAAACAGTTAGCTGAAGATAAACATAATGTAATAAATTAGGCAACAGAGGCTATTTATTATAGACAGCTTGAGAAGCCAAGTGCTCAGCGTAAGGGTGACAGGAATTGTTAAAAGTGTTGTTAGTAAGTGTAAGATCTGCTTACAGAGTAACCCACATTCATACAAGAGACCCCCTCTAGGAAACAAAAAAAGGCAATTGCCCTGGAGACTACTGGCAAATAGATTTTTCAGAACTACCTTGATGAGAGGGATATCGATATCTGCTAGTGTTGGTTGATACCTTTTCAGGATGGCCTGAAGCCTTTCCCTGTCACACCAATGAAGTTACGGAAGTAGCAGAAGTTCTGTTAAAAGAAATAGTACCCAGATTTGGAGTTCCATTGGGAATACCATCAGATAGAGGACCTCATTTAATAGCAGAGGTTGTGCAGAATTTATCCAAGATAAAGGAACTTAAATGGGACCTGCATACCCTATGGAAACCACAGTCTAGTAGGAAGGTAGAAAGGATGACTCAGAGCCTAAAGGGGCAAATTAGTAAAATTTGTCAGGAAGCATCACTTAAATGGCTGATGGTTCTTCCTTTAGCTCTATTACAAACCAGGATTCAACCAAACTAAAGAAAAGGTGAGCCCTTATGAAATAGTATACAGAAGGCCCTATCAAATAAATGTTTTTCCAGGGGACAGTCATGTAATGGGAAACTGTAGCTTAAGGGAATATGTAACATCCTTGGGGAAAGTACTCTCATCTTTGTATAGATTTGTTATTTTAGCCTCTCCAGTGAATTTAGATGTTGCAGCAAATCCCTGTCACCCAGGAGACTCAGTGCACATCAGGACCTGGAGTAATGAACCTCTTTAAGAAAAGTGGAAAGGACTATTTCAAGTCCTCCTGACCACCCGCATGACAGTCAAAGTTGAAGGGATTGAACTGTGGATGCATTTCACTCGGGTGAAATCAGCCCCACCACCAGAGGAGCCTCAGTGGAGAGTGGGATCGGCAGAGGGTCTATGAATGAAACTAACAAGAAAATAAGGACATTTCTCACAGTATTATGCATTCTGGGGTGAGGTGTAGCTGAAATAAATACCTTAATTGATAGAGAGGTCAGGGCAGACTTAGAAGAAAATTTGATTCTGAATTTAATAAAAGCGTTTGGTCGAATGCATAATCTTACCAGTATCACACCATGTATTCCAGTTCCTCATTCAGCCAGTCAACCAATTAGATGGGGAATCTTACCAATAAAGTCATCTTTCTTAGAGGAGTATGATAATATCACAAAAGCCTTTAAGTGGGCTAATGCTTCCTATTACGTAGGCAAAGAGAATAAACTTAGACAAAGAGGGAGCGATGTTTTACAAGATGCTACCCCTTGGAGATCAGGGAATAATAGAACAGTATTTGGGAGGGGTTCAGAGGAACAATGTCCTGAAGGGTCACAGCCCTTAAATGCTCAATTTCTGCAAATAGCATTAACAGCCTCAGGTGGACAGACTGCAGGTTTATTATGTACTGTGTTATTAGTAACACAGAGTTTCAATGTGACCACTGCTCTGGAACGTACCAACCTTAGAAGAAAGCTTAAAACTTGGACCAGACCTTTGGAAGGATATTAGAAGTATATGGGAAATATAGATTGGTGCTTTTATTGGGGCATGAATTCTGGTTATAATATCAGCAAAGCCAACTGGAGATTATCTAATGTTTTAAGTCATAGTAAATTATCAATCCTATCTTCTATTTTGATGGAATGTTGCCAGAAACAAAATTTTTCAGCTGAAGATTGTAGGCAAGAAATTCCATCCCCAGGTTACAAGACATGGGTTGTGTTGGATGGATATTGGACTACCTAGCTACTACCTAGTATAGTAACCAGACAAGTGATTTTAGGATTATTGACCTTACGTCCTACCTGGAGAAAGAGTCCAATCAAAGCCCACTACTGGGGATGAATTAGAAAGAAAATGAAAGAGATACAAGAGATATTGAAGTAGAAAAAAATCTTGATACTTGGACAGGGTCTTCTGCAACAGTGCAACTTGATTGGGGACTCCAAAATTTCCTATTACCAGGACTAATGGTTTAAAAAAAATCAAATATTTTGATAGATCAAATATATTGATAGAAAATTTGACTTGGCAAGTAGAAACCTTGTTGAGAGCCACTCAAAGGATTTCAAATTATAAATAAGCAGGTCCAAGCCAGTACTAAAATGATGTTGCAAAATACACTAGCCTTAGACTTGCTATTAGTTAGGGAACAAGGGTGGATACCTTAAATTGGATAAAGAACATTGCTGTATTCACACCCCAAACTTCACTGACAACCTGCAGGAACAATTAGATAAAATGAGAAAAGTAGCAGAAGACAGCAGAGCAATCATGGATGCAGCAGAAAATAAATGGCTTAATAAAATAGGTGGATGGTCTCTAAGAGGATGGTTGGCCACATTGTTGGAAGGAATGATTTATGTAATTATAATTGTAATTGTTATAGGAACCTGCATAGGTTGTAATAAAGGACCATTGAGAAGAATATGTGGAAGTATTAAGAAAACCAAACTACTTCCAGAGGGGGCAACTGTTGGAAAATGGATGAAGAAAAAAAAAGTTGTTTAGGGTAGTATTGTGGTTGATCTCAGAGGGCAGATGAGCACTACGCAACCTTTCACTTGCCCCAAGCCAGGCTTGGGATTCGAGATAGAACAGGAAGGGATAAATCATCCATTGTGGTCATGGGCAAAAGGCAGACTCGTTAGGGGAGTTAAAAAAGAGCATAAATTTGTTACAGGCATTAAAAATAACAACATTTAACAGACAGAGTAGGACAGTGAGAAGCATTACCACATCTTGAAAACACCTTCCCTCACCTCCCCCTTCTTTCTGGGCTCAGCTCTGCTCCTGATTTCTCTACTACCCCCTTGCAGTGGCACAGGGGCAAGGAATGGGAGTCAGTGCTGCTGATTATTCCATCTTTGGTGGGAGGAGCTTCTGGAACTTCTTCCTCCTGCTCCATCGTGGTCCCCCTCTCACAGGAGACAGTCCTCCAAAACTTCTCTCTGACTTGAATCCCTCCCATTGGCTGCAGCCCTTCCCAAGCTGCTCCAGCATGGGACACCCCCATATGCTGCAATCCTCCCAGTGCCAAACTACAACAGTGGGGGCTGCTTCTTCCGACAGGATCTTGGCTGGCTTTGGGTGCAGCCACCTTAATTGATCATGTGAGGTCCCTCACAGGCCATAGATCAGTGTCTGTTCCACCATAGACCTTCACAGGGTCCCCCCTGCCACCCTGCTGTGTCACCAGAAGATACAGGGGGGTCTCTGCTCTGGCACACCCCCCCTCCATTCTTCCTCCATTGACCTTGGTGTTCATGCAGCTGCCACAACTCCTCCCAGTTCCCTTCTTAAATACGTTATCACAGAGGCACAGCTGATTGGCTCAGCCTTGGTTCAGTGGTGGGTCTGACTTGGATCCAGGGGAACTTTGAGAAGCTTCTCACAGAGAGCCATTGCTGTAGCCCCCTCCCTTGCTACCAAAAAACCCCACCACTCACTCAAACACAGGACAGGTAGCATAAGAACCTAAGCAATCAGCCAAACACCTGCAACAGCTGGTCACTAGAGAGAGGAGATTAGCACCTCCCCCTCTGATGCACCCGTTGAGGAAGTTGTAGACTGCAATGAGGTCACCCATCAGCTTTCTCTTCTCTAAGCTGAACAAACCAAGTGATCTTTTGCTTTTGAGACCTTTCACCATCTTGGTCACCCTCCTCTGGACATACTCTAATAGTTTGATGTCCTTCTTATATTGAGGCACCCACAACTGCACAGAGTACTTGAGATGGGGACGCACCAGTGCAGTGTAGAGTGGGACATAGACCTCCCTCGACAGGCTAGCTATGCTGTTCTTGATGCACCCCATGATATGGTTGGCCCTTTTGGCTACCAAGGCACACTGTTGACTCTCATTCAGCTTGCCATTGACCCAAACCCTCAGATCTCTTTCCACAGATCTGTTATCCAGCCTCTCGTCTCCTAGTTTGTATGTATTAGAGTCCAGGATGTGAACAGAGAGAACTAAGATCTGTGAAAAAGTTAGGAAAAAGAATTGAAAAAACCTGGAGAAGGGAGTGCACTTTTGAACTGGATCTCAGGAGAGTAGAGAGCCAGTGGAGGTGTTTGAGTAATAAAATTTTCCTTGCACTGAAGTTTGCATACTGGGGTTCACAGGCTAAAAGAAAATATGTGGAGGTTCTAGCATTTCTCTAGCTCTTTCAAGAGAGCATGGAATTCTAGTTCACTGGCGGGATGTAAAATCAGATAAAGCATGCCATTGAGGAGTGCCTATTTCAAAAACCACGTGATGGGGCCAGAGAATGCCACTTTGTATTTCTGTAACTGAACAATGCCACTCGGTGGGCAAAAGTGGTATTGTTAGCTAACAGAACAGCATGCTGCTTAACATCCAAGCATCCCAAAGCACAACAAAACCTGCAGGTAGGGATATCAGCATCCACTGACCTCCAACTGATGGTTCACAGGAGTACCATTTACTAGAAGGAGAGGTATAAAAGCACTGTGTATAAAATATTTTAGAAATTCCATGGAAAAAAGCCAAAGCTTGGAGAAGTACTAACCCTCTCTGTTCAAGGGAACTTACTATCACTGCACATTTCAGGGTAGGCTTATTTCCTCCAACCAACTGAACTTAGTAGAGAAAATATTTTGAAATTAGCTACCATGCCGCTCCACTGGAGGGATACTCATGAATTCTAAGTGACTATGATTAATCATGATCTACTATCCTGCTGGGCTGTGTTGTGCTGCCGAATGTATCTTGAAGCAATGGATGCTCTCTGTTCCAAGTAAGCATTATCCTAGTGACACTGTGTGATGCTACACTGTGGAAAAATAAACTAGTTTTTAAAGAAGTCCTTTTTTTTTTTTTTTTTTTTTTTTTTTTTTTTTTTTTTTTCTATGACTATTATTTCCTCTATGATGCTTGTTGAAGCTGTACTCTTTCAAGCAAGAGTCAGGGTCCTGACAGCACCAGTATGGCTTAATTGCCCTGAACAACCTCACCTGCACCCTCCAACAACTCAGTCTCTATTCATTGCCCCAAGGAGCTGTATTTAAGCTCAAACCTAGGCACACATTCCCTGTCTAAGCTATGCTGTAGGTAGTGCCTAGTCTTTACCTGTGTTGTTTCTGACATGTTGATTTGGTTCATGGATGGAACATGGACTTGACTTGTCACTTTGTACTTATCTAATGATCAGTTGATGGAACCTCTCATTGTCACCAGCCCTGCTTTTGGACTGTGGGACTATGGCTTTATCAGTGAGGATGCTGTTTCTGCCTGTCTTGTGATCTTAGATTTCTGCTCTTGTGGGAAGAAATGGCCTTCTTCCCTTGTTCTTATTGTTTCATGAAAAACTCAACATTCATGTCCTTATCAATAGGTTTTTTAAAGTTATTGTCACATATTTCTTAATATATAATTGGTGGTAAGTGCTGGTACAATAATGACATCTCTGTCTGTAAATGCAGTTCCTTTCCTAGGACTTCTCTGTGGGTTGTACACACTAGAAGATTGTGCTTGCAACTGGTGAAACAGAAATAACCTTAGACCAATAAAACTCAACAGCCATTTTTTATGCAGTGGTGGATGAAGTTGCTGTAGAGAAGTGTCATCCTGATTAATTTCATTTGGACGATGTATGGTGACTTGAGACTAAGTCAGGGTGGTCTTGCATAGGTGCTACCACAGCAACAACCCCCCCAACCTTTTAGCAGCTTTTTCTTGATTAATATGTGGTTTGTTTTGATCAGCCAGTCAGAACCATAGAAAAGAATAATCTCAAAGCTCATTTTGAGAATGTGCCTTCAGGTGAAAATAAATGTAACAACAGGATACTAAAAGGATTTGGCCTTTTGTGCTAAATAACTGGTGTACAGGGGTACTGGCATGCAGGAAGATCTGGAGAACCCTAGACTAAGCTCTTTAAAACCCAAGAAATCTAGGATAGTAAGCTATTCAAAGTTATGTGCCTCTGCCACGTGATCTCAAGCCCCTTCAGCTAGTGTTAATAACATTATCTGTTTTGCAGACAGGAAAAAAAAAGACAGCAGAGGGCAGCAAGATTTCACATGAGGAGCCAGTGAGTTAGGAGACATCTCTTTACAGGAAAAAAACACACGTGAGGTGTGCAAAAGAAAAGTGATGCTGAGTTCTAAATCAAAAACAGGGTGAAATGCAGCTCATTCAGAGCATTAGTGAGTGAGTCATTTTTATTCAAGTGAGCTGTAGTGCACAGCTCTGCATCAGCAACATTAGAGTCTCTTTGCAGTGATAGAGTGCACTCAGTTTCTAGGAGGAGCTGCAAGCTCCTTTTTGTTGTATTGCTAGGTGTAATGCACTACTAACCTGCAGATCCTGCTTTGCACTTGTTAGGAAAAGCACTAGGGATATTTCATGGAACATATTTACAAATTGCCTGTTCTCATGTTGACAGTCTCCTGCTGGCTTATCTAAAGGATTTCTTTCCTACTTAGTGATGACTGGATTGGTGGAAAAAGATTCTTAGGAGCACTTTCAAAGGCAGTGTCATTCAGGAAAGGCCAGCTCAAGGCCTTTCTATGTTACTTTGCCAAAATACAGGCATTGATTGGAACACTTCTCAGATCCCATTAGCGTTACTGAGACATTAATTCAGGCTTTTTACAAGCTAGAGCAGGGAGATGTCATCCTAGAAATACAGTAGGTTTTATGGGAAATTTCATGGAGCTACTTCTGCAAGATCTATCAGTGACAGTCATGCTTCTGACAACCGTATGTAGTTAGATCTCACCTGCATTCATTAGGTTCCAAAGTGCTGTGCAGAGAGAACTGCCAAGGCCGTAATCTTGCCTTTAACACAGGCTTCAACTTTCATGTTTCCTTTACTTCTGAAAATGCCATTTGTAAGGGAAAGAATGTTGTTTTCGAATAACAAGCCTGATAAGAATAGGGGGATCGGTTCACCAGAGCGATTCACAAACACTTAAGTCCCCAGCCTACGGCTAGAAGATAAATGGTCTTTTTGTCAGCTGTGATGACCCAGTACTTGGATATAGTTTTATGTGGATGGAGATACCAAAAGGCTTGGGGAACCTGAACTTTCGAACTTTTAATCTTGGTAAGTTTGTGTGATGGAGCTCATGCATATTAACTTCTCCGTCCTGCAGAGAGCCAAGGTCCATTTCCATGAACATGCGACGTATGAACACCTGCATGAAGAGGCGTGTTGGTAGGCAGTTCGGGAAATCTGTACCCCCTGTAGTACCCAGCCAGTGAGGAATGGGGGGAGAGAACTTGCGGTCGGGAGAAAGGGATATAAACCAGCGCACGATGGCTGCTCGGCGTGTCCAGCTGGTGGGGCGCCCGGATTTGCAAGTGAGGCGCGGAATCACGGCTTTAGAACCAGTAAGGTTATACAGTAGGTATGTTTATTCAGTGCTGGGCGCATGGGGGGATCATTTCCTCCAAATGCATGCGCAGCTTGGAGCCAAAAGCGGCTCCTTTTTATTATGTAGAGTGTTCCATATATGTATCACAATTCCGGGAATAGGGAGAGAATATTACAATTAGTTCCGAGAAATCCTTAAAATATCCACTCCCTCCAAACCCCCCCCTCCCCGGCGCCCACCCTCCCCTAGCAACTCTCATGTTATCAAATAAATGGCAGGTCTTAACAAAACACAGGGCATGTCCCAACAAACAAAGGGCATGTCCCAACAAACAAAGGGCATGTCCCAACAAGCAATCTTAACAGACAAAGGGCATGTCTCAACCCCCAGGTGCAACGTTTCCTGAGGGTGGGGGGGGCCATCTGGTTTCCTTAGATCACAAGAACATAATAAAATGTGCTTCACAACGCATCCTGTCTGAGCCATTGATCATTGGCAATTAAGTGTTTCTCACACCATTGATCTAGTAATAAAAATACTATGTTAAGTTTTTCTTTACACATCAACAAAGCAAAGAAAGAAACTCTATGCTGCTGATAGAGAACCATGCACTGCAGCTCACTTCCTGCATAAAAGGAGTAACAGTTTTGACAAGGTATAATCAAGTGAACAATAAACAGCTGTAGAAAAGGAAGCAAGAATGGTGAACTTGTTGCTGTAGTTTGCAGCAAGATTGACCTGGGCACCCAAATAAATATATATATATATATATATATTTTAAAATATATATTTTTTTATATATACATATAGGATTTGTACATGCAAAATGGATGGTACAGTTGTATCCTTGTAGTTGATTTTGTGTCTGCTTGTAAAGGAGGATATAGCAGACGGCTTGTCTGTGCACAAAATGCAGATGAGGAAAAGGATACCTCTCCTACAGTAGCTAATGTAGCCTGTGTGCAGTGAGGTGCTTTATGGTTTCACAATCAACAAGATGAACATGGGTGTGGTTGAAAGATTTCTGTCTGTAACTGCAGTAGTTTGCATTCTTGACTAAGTATTCTCTGGCTCAGAGAAAAAAAATAGCTTCAAGGTTGCAACTTCAGATAAATACAAGACTGTTCTTGAGACAAATGTGGAAGCTTTAGATATGTCGTGATGAGGTCAAGGAGCAAGATGGCATGGCACCTTTGTTTAACTGTGCAGTGGAACAGCTTAGCAATAGTCTTGAGAGTCTAAACAGGAGTTCCAGAACAAGATGAATTCTCTTTAAGGAGCAGTCATAGGCCTCTGGACGCAGGCACTGGGTTCTGGGTTAGGGAGTGGGTTTGGTTTTCAGACCTCACCCAACTTTAAGCAGAAGAGCTGTTTGTTGTGCTCATGGCTAGCTGTGAGGCTTGCTTTAGCAGCATTTGTGCTAATAATGGAATGCTTAGAGATAATTTTAATGGTCTTTCTGCAAGAATGATACATGAATTAATGAAATATACCATGCTGGAGGGAAAAATGCTATCCCTGTAAGGGAGTTTTCAGGCTCAAGAGCAAAAGAGAAAGGTTAGAAGTCCAAATCCATTTTTTCCATAATCAGTGCAAACTAATGGATTAATAGATGGTCCCTAGCCTGATAAGCTATTAGGCAGTCACTTCGTGCAATCTGCCTTGATAGGAACTCTGTGTTGCAGGCAGCGCTGGCCTCCTCCTCTCTGCTGTGGCCCATTCTGCCTCAGACACATTACATCTGCGTTATCATGTTACCTCATAGAGGGCTCTGAGCCAAATGACTGCTTATCATCTCTGGTGTTGGAGCACACTTTGGGATGCCAGGAGTGATTGGGAGAAACTTCAGCATGGCCTGGCCTTTGCATCATTGTCTAGTGCTCTCCTACAGCTATTCTGGATGATCATGCCCACAGTTACGAGCAGAAGGTCAGCCTGATGGACCAGCAGTCTTCCTTTGCTTCTTGTCCAAAGTGTGGAAGATGGTTTGAGGTGATGTTTCTTTTACAGTCAAAGTCATGGAAATTCTTTAACCTCAGGAGATGGTTAGATCAGAGGATGGAATTAATCAGACAGAGAATGGAGAAGAGAACACAATTGAAATAAGATGCTCAGAAGGGAACAAAAGAGTGATATATCTGTTTTCACTTAAATATAAGTTGTCTAAAAAATAAGAGGGGGAAGTGGTATGTGCAGCCCTAAGTGAACTTGGCATAAGTCAGAACAAAAATCTGAAGGAAAGACTAGAGTGACCAGGATAACATAATAGAGAATACTAAACATCCAGCCAAAATAAACTGTGTTGATGATGGAACAATACTATCTACAATAAGAATTTAGAACTGGTTCAAATGAAAAAGAGCATCAATCTCAATGAAGGTGGATTGAAATTCTAGGACTGGGTAGGAAGGAGATAGTACCAGATCTACATTGCCAGTGGCCTAACAGGAATGGCAACAGTCTTATGCTGTGCTGAAATTTCCATGACCTTCAGATGCATTGAACAAGTAACAAACAGGGATCTGAAGCAGAGACACTACTGATGAGTTAGGGATCTCCTGAAAGGAAACCTATCACTCAGCCCTGAATAATAGTAGCAGTTGAAATTCTAGCAATGAAGAGTGCTAAGAGACCCCTGACAATGAGCTAAATTATTTCTCAACATCTGTTGATTCTATAAAACACGAGAACCATGCCAAAAGCCATGCTGAAATCCTTCTTTGTATAACTGGTCTTCACCAGAAGTGTTATCTGAAATTAAATTGACCAGAGATGAAGTTATGGAACAAGCAAATGATACTAAATTTCAATCATCAGATCTTTTTCAAATAAAAATCCTATGATAACACAAATCTGAAACAGCTGGCTTAGACAGGCATGTATAATCTCTCATGTAAGCTGTTCTTGATACCTATGACTAGAAGGTGCAAATGTGACACTAATTCTTAAATAGGAGTAATGTAGAAAAAACCAAAGGGCCTATTTTCTGTATTTCCTCTTGGCTGTTTTTCTGACAGGAAGGTAATTAGGGGATTCAAACAAAATACTTTTTTCATAAAAACAGTAGTATTTTTGATAAACATTTTTATGGTAGGGGTAATGTCTTTTTTTCTTAAAAGTCATATTTGTATTCAATTAAGCAGTTCTCAACATGTTTTCTTTTCTTGTAAATATTAACCTTGATAATAATATTTTTTTCCCCACATTTTACAATTTTGGAGTCAAACAAAAATCCCAAAATAACTGGCTAAAAGGATAACCATGTGGGGAATGATGCATTTATGGGACATGTCTATAAATGTGTTCATATGTATCCTAGGTACATAGATCATATAATATCTGCATACGTTGGTCCAGCTTTGTGCAATAGCTTGTTAGGATGTAGCAGTGTTCAGTGGTCTGGTCCCACAGATAGTAGTGTTGCAGTTTTTCCAAACAATTGCTTTATATACTCTCAGATGTAGCTTTCATATGTTCCTGGGTTCCAAATTCATGAAGACCGTGTTGCAGCCATTCATTCTCACTGAAAAGAAAGTAAGCCTATCACAATATTGAGCTAATGATTACCCAGGTCATGCCATGCTCAGATCCACAGCAAGACATTTTGATACCTTTACTTTTACAACTTCCCCAGGAAGTCCAATCTTCCAACAAACTCACTGCCAGGATTATGTGATGGGGTCTCTCCCTCCAACAGCCTGCACTTAATAGTCCTAGAAGTAAAATACTCAGCTGGAACTTGGCAGACTAGGTTTAACTCTACCTCTTGCTTGCTTTTGCCTTGACTTAACCACTGGTGTGTAACAGGATGTTGTGGGTCAGATTTTCCTTTCGAAATTATTTCACTTTGTATTAAATACTTATTGATCAGACATAGAATCTGTCCCATGTGGAAATTCTAATCTAATATTTTTTATACAATAGAGAAACATTTGTCATTGATCACTTCTCAATACCCTACAACATAGTACACTAGAGAGTTGATTTGTCTGGATTCAGCTCCTGGCTTGAAACAATGACAACATGGGATTTGAATCTAGATATCCTCCTTGGATATTTTACCTATTATATGGCTGTAGGCCACTCCCCTTTCCCCTAGGCCCACATAAACTCAGAGGAAGAGTCTAACTATATGTTCTCTGTGAAAGAAGGTTTCTCTTTCCAGCACATTCACCTGGATCTCAGGACAACTTTTACAGCATATCTAGTTAGGTACCTCATCAGCTACTTCAAGCACTAGTTTCCTCCCTCATCTGCATTATGTCGGCTTTGTGAAATCCTGTTCTCAGTATCAGCTCTGAGATCTTTCTCCTACAGGTAAAGAACTCATGTATTTCCGAGTCAACACTTTCAATTCAACATTTCACATTCGCCAGTTTAATGACAGACATATGTATCTCTGGTGCAGTAGTTCCAGTCCCCTTTCCATCGAGTTCTGCCAATGCAAAGAGACGTGGGAAATACAGCCGCTAAAGATCACTGTAAATATCCATTCATGCCACCAGATGGTACCTTTCACTTAAATAAGAAATAATAGTTTCAGTAGCACAGAGATTACGCTGTTTCATTTTAGCATTGGTTTCTGGGGCCTCATATCAAAGATATGGATGTCAAGTATGACTGCTGCGATGGTTCCCACTGTGCATCTAAAATGCTGTGGTAGAACAGTCATCAGTCTCCTTAACATAGATCAAAAGACTGTGTCAGAGGCAGTGGTATCACTCTCCATCCTAGAAGTTGGGTTTATAATTAGTACAGGTATTGTTGGGACAACTAAGGGAAAATAAGTTAGATGTTTGCTTCAGGAGCAACCCAAGTTTCCTTCACTTTTGGTGTATGCTGAGGCTACAACAGGCTCCTATATAAAGCTCTCCACAAAACAAGACCATGCATGCTGGTTCTGACAGGTGGAGAAGGATGAAAAAATAATGAAGTTCTCTGCAGTCACCAATAAAAAAAACAAACAAACAAACACACTTTGTTACACTAAACATTTTCTGTTTTATTCTGGAAACGAAATATCAAAAGGTAAAATAAAACATACAAGGGTAAATAAAAAGGCAGTTGTCCTATATGACAATATCCTGTCTAATAGAATGAGAAAAAATTCCATCTGAGTCAGTTTGAAACTTTGTGTTTTCAACCGATACACTTCAAACAAAGTGTTTGTGTGAAACTTCTTGCAAAAAAGAGCTTGTTTCTCATCATAGATTTAGCTGTTACAGAGAGCTCTGCTATTGGTTTAAGAGAAACCTGTGAAACAGACCTATATAGCAGCCTGTTTTAGGGGCATGCTCACTGACTACTGAGGCAGAAATGAGGATGTTGACAGCTTGGTGTGTGGCCATGTACTTCTTTGGAGCAGGTAAGGAATCAGTAGAGCTATGATGCTGGCTCTGCTGCTGGGAGAATGCAGTTTACTTGTTTTACTGTGATTTTATTTTGCTTTGTCTTACAGGAGCTAAAATCACCCAAACCTCAAGCCTTGTGCTGAAAGAAGATGAGAAAGCTACTCTGACATGCAGTCAGAATGATAATCACAATTCGATGTACTGGTATCTGCAGCAGCCAGGGAAGGAGCTACAAATGCTCTATTACTCCATTGGTGCAAATCAGCAAGAAGAGGTTAGCACTTACACTGGATACAAAGCTAACCGGTTAAACCTCGCAGACTTCTATTTGAATATTTTATCTGTGAAGATGAACCATTCAGCTGTCTATTTCTGTGCCAGCAGTTTGGACACAACACTTCAAAGTCACTCGCTTTCTTTACACAAACTTCTTTCCAACCCCTTTCCTCTGATGGCAGCCGATCTCAGCACAAGAAAAGGGTGTGTCAGCCAATAGCCTGTTCACAAACCAGATGTTTTGGAGGAGTTGGAAAAAGAGAGGCAGAATAGGTCTTTGAAGTGCAGGTAATTGCTGAACTCCTCTTTCCTGATCAGCCCTCTAGTCAGAACAATCAATAAAGATTGTTAACTAAATGCAGACATAAAATAAAGGAAATTGAAACTGCAATCTACACAGCCACAAATTATTTTCCCCAAAGCCATTTTTTTACCTGTCACAAAACTGTTACTTGAAACATACATATGTCTAAGTCTGAAATACTCTAGAGATAGTGAGGTGTATGTGAGCTCTCATTCCCCTCTGAACATTATCAACCAGTAAAAGCCACCATGCTTTTCACTGTGCTTGGAAAGGTTACCTTAATCATAAGAAATCTGTAAAGCTAAGATTGTCAGTAGTAATGAGAAGGGGTCTGGACAAAAAGTGCTGTAAGAACAGAAGTTAAACAGAACTAATATACCACAGATTGTATTAAAATTACAAAAGAGCAGCCATTACTATGGTCTGCAAGTGGATAGACACAGTTAAATGTGTATGGAGGATATAAAGAGGAAAGTGACATAATAAAAAGTAGTACGCATCTTAGAATGAATTCACATACAAGAAGAATAACATGTAGATTTCCATTTATTCAGAAATTGCTCCGACTATACAATTTACTTCTGGCTACATAGTGAAGCACATGCCACTATGTGTGTCACATCTATTTCTTTATGAGTCATACCTCTCTCACAGTTTGCTAAGCAGCAATGCAATCTATATTAATCTGGTTTATTCCTTCCCTCTATGGATCAGTTCTGAGGTGTTTTTTGTTTTATTTTTTTTTTTTACCCCAGGCAACTTTGTGATGTTCCTCATTCAAAGTCTTGTAGTTCTTTCTGACTTTGATCTAAGCCCTAATATGAACACTTCCTCAGAAAGCATCCATATTTTGAATACAAAAATGTAGAGGGATGAACAAGCAGGATGTGAACATAATTTTATTTAGTGTATAATCTCTCCCTGGTGGAATAGTTCAGGCTTGGCACGAAGAGTCTTGTGTCTCACACAAAAAGACCTACCAGTCTTTCCAGCACAACCATTCTTCCAGATAGTGTCACTGATGCAGTGGGATTAGTCATAGCATGAGATACTCTTTGGTGTAAGCCTTCCATGATGATAATATAACAAATTGTCCTAAATTGTCCTAAAGCAAGAAAGCACTAAACAAAGTCCTTCTGATGTGTAAAAGTTACCTGCTTAATTTGCTAGTCCTGAAATAAAGAATAATAATAATGTGTTTTCAGTCAGAGGGTTTGGGAAAGGTTTAAAGAAAGGATGTAGATTGGGAACATTCCATAATTAGACACAGCATCCACATTATGAGATTATTCTTATCCTAATTAAAATTATGACAATTTATTTTCTAAATGCTCTAGGGTAGAAGAGTATCTATAGTACTACATATGCAGGGTAAGCATACTGATCTTCAAGGGAAACTTCCAATTTGTGATTACTGTGCATTATTTCCTCCTTGGGAAAGGAGTTATTGGATTACAGGTATACTCCATAGGGAAAAGTTGAAAAAACCTTTTCCTGAGTCCTTTAAATATCAGTTGACTGGCTAGGGAGCAGCTTTGTAGTAAAGTAATTAACTATGAACAAGCAGCAAGCCCTTTCAGCAATGAAGGCTAATTACATTTTTGGTTCCATTAGCAAAAAATCAGTTAGCATGTTGAAGCACTTTTGTGTCTTTATTTGGAATACTACCTCTATTGTCCCTACACACCCCTACCCTGCCCCAGTGCAACAGAGATATCAATAAATTTTAGAAAGTTCAGTAGAGGGTCACTAAGATGATCAAGGGACTGGAGCAGAAACCTAAAAGGAGAGGCTGAGGGATCTGATTTTATTCACCTTGGAAAGGGGAAGGCTAAAGGATGGCTAATTGCATGACCCCAACTGCCTAAACAGAATTGGAGTCTTAGAGGGGCACAGTGGAAGCCAGTGGAAAAAAGCTGCAGCAAGATAAACTGATTAGGCATAATGAAAAAGTGCTTCCTCCTGAAGGCACTGGAAAAGATTTCTCAGAGAGCTTGTGAATTCTCTGTCCTTGAAGATATTCAGAAATCACCTGGATCAACATGATCTAGCTTTGGAACTAGTCTTGTTTTGAACAACAGTTTGGGTTGAGAGACCTCCAGAAGTCCCCTCCCATAAAAATTTTTCTATAAGATTTTTAACAACTTGCTTTGCTGTTTTGAGATACCAAGAAAAAGCATATGTTATTTTGTTTTGTTCTGTTTTAATTTGTAAAGGCAGATCAGCAGCTCCCCCAACACCCACAAGCCTTTTGTTTTTTTGTGTGTGGTACATCAGAAACAGCAGCTGCACACACAAAACCTACCTGCAGACTTCTGTAACAAGAAGATTGTGTGATAACGTGAGATAAAAAACCCACCAGCTTTCATAAGGCCCGTATGTGTCACTATTTCTGTCCAACTGTAATATGGTGAAAAGCTTGCTGCACCCTGTGCCTCATCCTGAGAGGCGAGGGTGCTGTTGTGGTAAGAGAGACTGATGCATTATCAAAACGTCTTTTTGAGTAAATGTGAAACCACATCCTGTTTTGCTAAAATTCAACTGCTGTTCCCTTAAAGACATATTTTCAAGCACATTTTGGCATGTCATCTGCTCTGATTCTGAGGTACTGTTTTATGCTGAGTCCTCCAGAGACAGTTCCCTCTTCCTTTGAAGACCCTGGCTATGCTAGACAGAAGTTCCCTTCAGGGCCTCCTACTCCTTCTGCCTTGCTATTGCATTCCTAGATGTTCTGCTTCCAAAATTCCACAAGCACTCCCCTATCTTGGCCTGCATTATTCCTACCTCTATTTAGGATACATCTATACATAAAAGGTATGACTCTCTTCTCCACTTATTCCTGAGGGAACTACCTCTGAGTTACCAGTTTTTTAACTTGTGCCATAAGGTAATAGCGTAATGGGATGCAAAGTGGCTGAAAGATCTCCAGAAACACTCTCCAGGATTATTAATCCCTTGGGTTTACGGTTTATGCTGTGCAGAAATGGTGCCCACAAAGACACAGCTTTAAAGAACTACACTCTGGTTCCCCTTCCTCCTCCCCCTGGATTAGATTCTCTTCTCTTTTTCTGAGTTGCATCCTTTTTTTCTTTCTTCTCCTTTAATTTTCTTGATCATTCTTATTTTTATTATTTTCTTATTCTTCCTGATTTTCCTTTTTACTCCTTTCTTTAAAGAGACCACACATCTTGATAATACTTCATTCATTGTCTTGTACAATATCTCCCTGGAGTTCTTTCCCTCTTTTTGTCTAAAGCCCTCCCCTTCATTCTCACTAGCTTGTTCTCTTGAAAATAATGAGAAACAGAATATAATTTTAGAGAAGTGGATTTATATAAATATCAGTTTTAAGACATCATTTTGCCTGAAGTGGTCTCCTATACAGTTAAAATTAATTAAGACAAATGTGTACTGAGTAGGACTGTGTTTTTCTCCTTGGCCCTATGCATCAGCCCCATCACAAACATCCCATACAAAACGCTCTTGAAAATGATCATAATGTACATGAACTTCCCAGCTGTAGCACTTCTGATAGCTTTCAGAAAAGTAAAGGAAAAAGCAATAAATAAAAAACAACAGAGAAAGAAAACATTTCTTTAGAAAACTTTACTAGACAAGGACTTTTTTTTTTTTTTTTTTTTTTCATTCTACTGATTAGGAGAGCTTGTTCAGTGCTCATTTGCACAAATTATAACTTGTCTGCACTTAGCAGAAATATCATATTAACTAATACTAGACTTCTCACATTCACATTGGTATGACTGATTTGGAATTGGTCTGAAGAATAAATTGGGGTCATCAAATGAAACCGGATTTGGAGTCCTTCTCATGGGAATATAATTTATACTAATTCTGCAGTATATGTAAGGAGATAACGTACTGTAGAATGTGGGGTCAGTGACTTAGCAAAGTGTTCTAACTGCTTGCTAGAATATCAACATGCACCTTTATGCTAGGTGTAGGTCTGCTGCTCTAAGTGGCAATTTTATGCTGAAACGTTGAGTTCTATCAGCCAGTCTCATGGAAGATTTCATGAGTGTAGATAGAATCGGATGCTCACATACATGAATGCGTATTCAACAAGAATATGAATGCTTGTGTCCATACATGTACAATCCTGCACCTATGCATACAGAGATGAATAGCTGTGCCTGCCAGTAAAGGCAAACACAGGACGGATTGAGACACACAAGACATGTTTCTTTGCATACACAGGCGCAAACAAACTCACTGTCAAGAAGGAAAACCATTAATGGTTTAACTTACCTTTGAAGATACTGCAGTCAAAAAAACAGAAGAAAATAAATAGGAGATATTATTTGAGCCGAGATATGTATCAGCACCACTTTTAAAGTGCTCTGTTTGTACAATCACTTGTACAATAGAGGGTGGGTGTGGGAATGAGAATTACATGGCTTTAATCAAGTTCAGAGAACAGGGTTGGATTCTTGCGCTTGGTCTCAATTTCCTGGGGACTGACAGATCTGAGTTAAGTGTAGTATACTGGCAAGAAACATGCCTTCAGTAATGATTGCTTACTCTAAATATAGGAGCCTCCGAGAATGACCCCTAAACCAATGTATAATTTTTACTCACCAGCATCACTGTAAATTAATTTGTGTACTGATTCCAGTGTTCCATTCTTAAAAAAATTGGCAACACACTCAAAATGATTCAAAGTGTTGAACCATTCCTGGAATGAGGCCGAAGGATGGCTGGTCAATGAGTAGGTACTCCCATTCCACGTGGAAAACTCATCTGTCCCCACGCCTTCTGTCCTTTTAGCACCATTCACCTTCCAGACCAGATTCAGGTGGTCAGGGTAGAAACCAGAGGCCAGCCATACCAATGTGGCCTTGCTCTTCTTTGCTTTGATGGGGAAAAAATGGCCACAGCTGGAGGTATGATTTCATTGTTGTTCCCTGAAACTGAAAGCAACACGGACCAAAGCCTTCACCCTCATATATCTAAATATCAGATCATGTGTATTTTTGTAGAAATATGTGTGTTGGAGACTGGATGCTGAATTAAAAATTCAGTGTGACCTATAGTGCTGAGAATGCAGGATCATGATCTTCAGTCTAAAAGAAAATTGTATTTACATTAAATTTTATTTGTCTTTCCATCATAGTCTGTACTAAATATACCATGCTATACATGACATTTAAGTCAAAATTAGTAGGTTTGTGAACAGAATGTGACTCTGGGATTTAAAATATAAAGGTACAGAGCAAGTACAAAACTTTTTCTCTGAGTACTGACCAAATAGCCAAGCTTACTGAAACTAAGGTACTAATTGAAAAAAATAATATAGTTCTCTGGTTTGTTGTGTTAAGCCATACAATGAGCAGGGGAAAAACTGATCTTCTGCATTCATCCGCTATTGTCTTCATCTCTTTCTGTGTATGTCCATCTCATCAGGTCCTAAGTAAAGATATTTCTGAAAATTCTTAGCTTATTTCAGCTCAATCCTACAGTTTTAAAAATAAAAATAACCAGGCAAACAATTTGACCACCCCTGAAACATATTACCTACAAAATCTTTAACCTACACAGTTACCCAAAAGAATAAAAAAGTGAATGTGTTGTTATTTAGCAAAGAAGTAGTAGGCTATGTTTTCTTGGCTAATTCAGTAAGCTTAGTTCCTGTCACAAAATGTTGTTCATATACAGAGCACAAAAACATAACAGAGTAGTCAAACCCACACCCCACACACCTGTTGAAGAAAACAAGGATTGAAATTGTGAAGGCTTGACTCTGCACTACTAATACCATTTCCACTCTGCTGTAAAATAAGTGCACTAGTTCCATGCTGTCTTCTCTTGGAGCCAAAAAGGACAGAAAATACAAGTTTGTTAGAGTATGGAAAGAAGAAAATGGTACTTCAGTTGTGTATTTCACAGCACTTGTCAGCTCCATCATGTATATTAAAACTACCTCCTTTTTTTTTCCTTGCATAAATTCATGGCAATGCAGAAAAGAATTGAGATCAGAAAAAAACCCAGGGTTAAATTCCTCTTGCCAAAAGTCTGTTTGTCTGTGTTTGAAAATATGAATTATTGAGTTTTGTGGTTATGTATGTGCATTATGTATGAATATTTCCCGTGCTACAGGGATGTTCTGTGATATACCCTCTTTAATTCAGATTCTTCCCATTTATCTTTTCTTGCACTGTCATTGGATGACTTTACAGAATTTTCTCCCATATTAGCTTGTATAGTTTTTCCTGATTTTCTTTTTCAGACTCATTTGACCATCTCCTCTGCTCTTTCTCCTTCCCTACCAGTCTGATAGGAATCCAGTGTATACATCTGAAATCTGAATATCCAGACAGAATGGTAGACAGCTTAGATATGTCATGATAAAAATAACTTTAATGGCTCTAAATAGTGCATAAGTAACCAGACTGAAACTAAAAACAGAAAGTGGAATTTTGACTCTAATGAAATTACTGGAAGATTTATCACCCATTTCAATGAAACTAGCATTTTAACATTTGGTTTTCTATTTTCACTTTCTGGATCCAGTGTTCAGGGTCAGCACTAGTTTGCCTGCACCTAACGAGAAAAATGTCATTTTACCAATTTTTCTGTAGCTGGGCTTGCAGGTCATTTCTATTTCCCTTAAAATGATATCTGGATCCTACCTTTTCAAAGCATAAATGCTGTCAATTAGGAAATGCTGACACACTATCTAGAACTGCAAACTGGTTTTCTGCAGCAATATGTTAATTTTCACCATAGCCATACCACAGTAGGTTTATTCACTCATGCACAACTGCACTTCGGCACCACAATGGCCATCTGCTTACCTGTTTTTAAGCATGCTGTGTTGCCTGGCTCTTTTCTCTCTGTTAGAGGATTCCAGTATCACCAGACTCTACTGATTTAGGTCTCATCAAAAATTCCAAAAATCTTAAGAGAATGGTATTTGCCATATTTTTTTCTTACATAGAACTGTTTAGCCACTCCTTCAAAATGTTGTTTGTTTGCTCCAAAACACCTGTTCCCAAGTTTCTCCCTAATTCATTTTGACCAAACTTCACCATAACCTTTCTGAAAGTCTACATGTGAGAACAGGATTGATCAGGATTTTTTTTATAAACTTAATAAATGCAGCCATTTCCACCAAATGTCCTTATAGATTATATTCATCTTAATGTGTTCCAGACAGAGCTAGAATTATTTTTATATTCCATTCTGATGTGCTCTAGTCTACCCTAACTTTACAGAGCATGAATAATGAGGCACCTTCATGAAAGAACGCATCATCTGAATCCAAACACCCCCCTCTGTGTTTACCCTTATCACACTCCCAGAATCTTGCCCCTTGCACAGCCTAAAACACTCTTCTCATGATTTCCACTTGTCCAGAACTGTTATTTTTGTTGCTTCTCTGAAATATTGGATATTGGCAGAGCACAGACTCACAGTGTAATATCAAAACTACTCATACGTGTCCTGGGCTGCTGTCCAGTGATAAACACCTTAAACATTAAAATATCTTTTTTTTTTTTTTTTCAGAATAATAGCCAAAGGTGTGCTGAAAAGAAGGTATATCAGTCTATCTAAGTAGTACTTGGTTATTAAATAGTCTACACTGTTTTCTAATATTGATTTGAATTGCAGCATAAAAACAGTCCCTCATTTCTCTGTCATTAGTAAAGCACTATACTGTCTGGTTCTGTAGTCTGACATCAATAGCCTCACAAGTTTTAGGAATCATGATCTATATTGTAAGATCCAGTGTCATTCATTTGGACCCCCTCTTGTTTTCTTCCCCTCCAGCTTCCACATCTTTTGCCAGTTCCTTCTGAATATCTGTACAGCCTTCCCAGACCTACTTCTGCCTTTTCCTTTTTCATGGACACACATTCCATTTGGATATGACAGTGGGAGATAGACTGTAGGAATAGAGGGAATCATAATGATTTTGTAGGCATTTTGTACATTCTGTAGGCAGTTTTGTTCTGGGGAAAAGACTTGCTCAGTCACACAGTTCATTTCTGGTAGAACAGAACCAGTAGACTCAGCAAACAGAGTAGAGTCTCTGGGAGTTCTGCATTGTAGAGGTAGTATATTCTTCCAGAATACACTTATCTGACTGGAGGTATCTTACTGTTTGGTCTTGACTCATCCTTCTCACCCCCTTCGGTTTATTCCATTACACTTACTTGTTTGCTAGCTTTCCCCACAGTTTTATTAATCTGACAAATTAACACCAAAGTATCCTATTCACAGGGCAAATTTAATAACAGTAATTCAACTGGTTAGTTTGTCCTCTTCTTCACAGTCCCTACTGTCTTCCTCTTCCTTGACCTTCTTTCCTGAAACATCAGCCTTAACCTTCTTAGAGAAGTTCTGCTGACTCAAACCCTTCCACTGCACTTTTTTTTTCTTACCCAGAACAGTAAGCCATGTTCCTTGTTCAAAAGAGTATTACTGCTCACCTTCATATAAAAATTGTCTGAGGCACTTTTTCTCTCTTTCTCTTTTTTTTTTTGGCACAAAATTTCTATTTCCTAATCTCACATACCCAGAAAAGCCACTCCTGAAAGATTCTCCACCCCCGAAAGAGCTGTACTAGCCATGGAGATTCAGTATGCTACTTCAGTTAGGCAGTGTCTACAGCATTGAAACACCAGGATCACAGGAAAGATCCTGTTCATCCTTCTCTTGCAGTTCTTCACTCTCTTTATTTCCCTTTCTTTCAAGCTTAACAAAAAAAATATTTTTATTTAATCTGTTTTGATGTTAAGCATCCTCTTTCCCATGAACATATAAATACTACTTTTAGGCATGGGATTTAGCAAAACCCTGACTGTCAGGTGTCTCAGACAACAATTTTTCTATTTTTAGGCCACTTATCATATATTCTACCATTTCACAGTCCAGCTGACTGAAGTGTGATCATGCAGCCTGACATTTTCCCTCACCCCTTAATTCTGCAGAATTTTGAATCACTTAATCGCCAATTGCTTACTCATGCACCCTCCTTCCTATAATTCATACAATGATCAGATGCTTAACCCACAAAATTTGTTTTCTCTTCTCCCATAATTAATGTTCTACTTGCTTCAAGTAATGAGGAACCCAAAAGTAGATGTCCTTTTCAAGGTAAAGTTTTATCATAGCCACCAGAAAGAATTCCTATTGTACATGTTTCTTGGGAGATGTTGCTTCAGATATGCAAAAGCTGGCTCCCACAAAAAGGTCAGTACCTCTGGCGTGTGCTTACAAAAATGTTTGTCAAGGAGGGTGAAAGAGAATTGACATAGGCACTCCGTTTTTCTGTCAGCCTCTACTTATCACTCAGTGTAACCACTGAGGTTTGTTGCCTGAGGCTGAGGGGGAAACAGTAAGAAAACAGTACATATCTGCTGTGACAGTGCTAAGGTTCTGAAGGGTTGAGGACAAAGAACCATCCATCAACTCTCTTCCCTCTCTCCCCTCCTCACCTCCTGTGATCTAGGAAATTTTTGACACAGAAGTTCACTAATTGATAGGAGTGGGGAACTGTTTTATTTTCTGTTCTCAGGACCCTGGGGGCCTGACTTGTGCCAACAGGTAATTGTCCCCTATTTCACCTTCACTTCAGATTATATCCTTTTGTTCCAAATGTTATTTCTTAAGTATATTAATCCTTCGCTTGCATTTTCAGACAGCAGTCCCTTGCCATCAGTCCTTCTCCTCCTCATAAAATACATAATTGGAGTTCTAATTTGTCCCTTAATTTATCTTTCAGTTCCTGAATAGAGTGTTATTGCCTTGATCTGCAGATGATTTCCAGCTCACGAGTTTTACTTCAAGAATCAAAACATCACCTTCTTTCTTCTAGGCGTTCCCCACTAATACTCTGTCTGTGTCTCTTTGGGTTTTTTTCCCTTCTTCTGTATCTTTGTCTATTTCTTTGAATCTTACAAAAGCAAGAGTGACCTAGATGGTCTTTTACAATGATCAGGGCAAATGTGGCAAAAATTATTTATGAAAATAACAATTGCTGCTGTAAGACTGATACACACATTAACTTAAACATGACTTGACTAAAATAGAAAATGTAGGTATAAAAAGAAGTAATTGTAAAACAAAATCCTTTCTAGGTTTCCTTTATTTTATTTCAAGCATACTTTGTAAACATTTTCTTAATTGTAACAGTTATCTTGGTCCCTCCTCCAAACTGCAGTGGTTCTGTGTAAGCATAGCTAAAAATTACTGCTAAAATTGTTAAAATCTTGCAGATAGAAGCCCAAATGGCTAAGATTGTTACACTGCGTTGTCTGAGTTAGTTTGTGTAAAGGAGAAATCAACTCAGATTTCCTCCCTTAGTGGGGAAACAGATGCCAAGACTACATGAGTTAGAGGGACATTAAATTATTCAGTTGAGGATATAAAAAAGTGCTCTTTTTGTTCACACCTTGTGAATTTGACACCCATCAAGGCATTTTTGTAAAAAGCAGTCTCTCAGAAAACAGTTCTTTGTTTGAAGCAGCCATGAGAGTACATAAGTAATAGTTGTAATCAGAACACCAAATAAATCTTTGTTCAATATGATATTTCCTTCTGTTCTGAAGTGTTTTGAGGAGATTAAAGAATTCGCAAGCACAGACCAGGATAAAATACTCCATTATATGGAATTATACCCATCTGTCCCATAGCACTAAGACTTTTTTTTTTTTTTTTTTTCTGATAATGACATTAAAAAAGATATTCCAGGTTCCCCTCAAATCTATCATCAGATCCTCTTCAAACAAATGTATTAACTGACAGGTGACCTTTAATCTATTCACTGTATTTTTCTTCTTTACCATAATGAGCCTGGTGCTGTCACCAAGCTAATCTCAAGTAAGAACACAGTGAGAGAAAAAGCAGCTACCATGCCTTTCCTGAAAGGGTGTCACTTCTCATCTGGCTAGTGTTCGGTTCCCTTCTCTACCACTCTTGAATTCTGCATCTATTCTGGCTAGAAATCAGCCTTTTTTTTTTTTTTTTTTTTTTTTTTTTTTTTATTAGCAGGTGTGTGAGGATTTGCTTAGATGACAGAAACCAGAATTGGAAGAGAGCTCCTCTTCTGACCAGTCACACGGGCAAATATAGTGGATTAAGTCCTAAAGCCTTGCACCTTCCTGATTTTGCTGTACTTATTTTAAATAGGAATGCAAAAATGTTAGAATAGTTGTGTTGGTCATACTGAAAGGTTCTTATAAACTAATACAATATGAAGAGTGAATGTCAAACAAAAACTGTAAGACTAAAGAAAGCATGTAGTGGTTACTTTTCTAAACTACTCTTTAATCTCCAATGCTTTTAAGTTCAGGGATCACAGTAAAATTTAAAAATCCTTTATAGTTTTGTCCTAATTTTCTGATCTCACACTAACTCCAGATAAACATTAAATTTATAAGTGTTCTTAGTAATAGAGACTTTTCCTGCTTTACATCAGCAGAGATGGATTTAACAATTACTCTAAGGTGCCTTCTGCCAAGGTAATAAAACATTTTAACCCTGTTTCCTAAATCAACCCTTTAGCACGTTTTATTGGTTGTGTCAGCATTTTATTCTGTAACGAATTAATATGATACAGTAAGAAATAAAAATACCTAAGTAAACTTACCAAGCACTGTCAGCTGGGTACCTTGTCCAAAGTGCAGTGATGAGTTTGCACAATATTTTGAAGGACCAGAATTTTCTGCCACTAGAAAACCTCAACTGCACATAAAACCTGTATGATATCATGCTATATGCTACTTTTCATGACATCTCAAACAGAGAGGACCCTTATGCTCTTATTCATGTTAGAAAATACAGTGCTTTTTCAGAATAATATGCTGAAATAGATGGTATATTGCTCCAAGAGGTACTATACGTAGTGCATCCAGCCTATCTAGGAAGTAGATTTTTCCATCTCTATCTGTGTCTCACAGACTAAGACTGTTCTCAGTCTTAGTCTCAAAATTCAATCTGAGACACCTTCTGTAAATAAAAGCAGAAACAGTGAAGCTCTCCCCTTTCTGCCACCAGGAAGCTGTGCTAGAGAAGAATTGAGTTTCTGAAATGCATCTATTCAGCACCTATTTCCCCTGACTTCCTTTTTGCTCACTTTTCATACAAAAGATTTCTTTTTGTCTTGAAAAAAAAAAAAAAATTCCACTGTCATGTATTTGTTAAAAGTGTAAGCTTCTTTTCCTTACCTAGTACCATTACATGGGTCTCAGGAACAAAGTGCTGAATATGTATCACAGTACTACAGAGACTACCTCAAAATATAACCCTCCCTGTAATAAAAATGGGGGGCAGCAGTATGAATATCCCATGTGAAAAATCGAGGAAGGAGGTGTGTCATCCTAGGAGACAATTCCAAGGAGTGATGCTCACAGGAGACATTGCAGGAATGCTGATAGTGCTAACAAGTAGGTCACAGAAGCCACTTCCCAAAAGGAAGCGGTGTAAATGCTGTTTCACAGGAAATTGGAAAATAGTCTGGACAACATCCTAAGGAGTATCCTTTTGGGTATGTTGTCAAAAGGATAATACGGGTGTGGGAGGGTAGATACAGTAGAACTCCTTGTATCCTCCTACCTATAAGTCACTTACCTGACATAGTGCTTTCTGTTTGTAACACTGTTTATAAACAGGTTGAAATTACTATTTTTTTCTTGTGAAGATATTGTACTCATTTCTTCTTATCCCTCAAGCAGGCAGAATCTTCCAAGCCCACATGTGGGAGAGGCAATATGGTTGGCATGTGGCTGCTCATTAATGACCATAAAACTGCTGATGGCTGTTTAGAGGATGATCGGATGATCTGCTTGAGACTGTCTGGTAATGGTGGAAATATATATAGAATGGTGATGGACTGAGCAAAATGTATTTCTACACACACGGTCTGCCATGAAGTCTAGACTAGAAAACCTCCCATGCGAAGACAAACAGGAGTGCTGTCAGGATTTTGTTACAGGACAAAAAGACTTTTCTATGTGGATGATTTCTGGGTATCAGGAGAAGAGGATTCTCTATGTTTTGTCCACCTGCTCTGCTGAGCATACTCCTCAGGAGTATAATCTCAGAGTAAGCTTCAGAGTTTATCCCTTCTCGGAGGAGTAAAGGTCTCCCAAAGAAACGCATCACTGTGTCACCAGTCTTCCCACAGTGGTTGGGCTTCATACAAAACCAGTGCTTCCTTCAGCTCTACCACCAGTGGTTGAGGACAAACTTTTGAAAATGCAAGAGTCTGTGCTTATATACAGTGAATTTAAAAAACTAGGTCTTGTCTGTGTTTCATGTCTCTATTGCAGAGACATCTGGAAAGATAGAAGGACTCCTGTACCTCTGTATGCAGATTTTTACTGTATTATTTGTCTCCTGTGACCCACTACCTTTCACTAAGCCAATCTTGTATTTATATCTGATGAGAAACAGGAAGGGGAGATGGTTGTGATAGGCTGAAAACTACAGAGACACTGATATGGGTATGAGCACATCATACAGATGCTAAATACTAGTAGGAAGCTAAATAGCACAGGTACACTAACAAGGGGGAGTTCAGGGTTGTCATGGGGTGGTTTAGGGGTGAGGTAGTCACGGGAAGAAAACACCGCTCAGTGACATGGAATCTAAAATATATTTACTAAATCAGATGGGCATAGTGAGAAGGTAGCAATTCCTATTCTAAGATTTCTGGCATGTGCACATACACACAAATTGTACAGCAAACACATCAATCAAACCTCCCCAGTGCAGCTATAGCCAGCATCTTGAACTCAGGTGAACAAGACGCTCACTCCAACCTAAGTCCAGGATGGTCACCTGGATATTAATGTGGACCTCAGACTCAGTCTTCTACAGTATTGGACATTAGTTAATGTGTTTGTCTAGAGGAGCTCTTGTCTCAAATATTTCTCTAACTTAGATGATTGGCAGAAGTCAATGTTGGCCTTGCTAGTCATGACACACCAGGTTGGCCGCTTTGACTTTCTCCATATATGAAGCCAATTAGCATTTGTTACCTGGGTGACAGTCACCTTGTAGCCTCCCACTGTGTATGTAACAAGGATAGAAAGTTTTTAAGTTTTGATGAATGTAATCCAGAACTCTCAGCTAGGCCTCCCGAATAATAGTGATATGTGCCTTTGTTTCTCAGTGAATCTTGGAATCACTTAATGAGTGAGAACAGGACAGGTGTCGTCAAAGTCTCGTTCCATCTGAGTGGTACTTTCAGGCAGGCTTCACTCTGTAGTACTTTCTGTTAGGGCCTGAGCGTGCCTGTAGGCATTAATGTCCCCAACCACCTTCATCTGTCACCTCCACCCTCTGCCCATGGGCCCAGGATCTCCATTTAACCTTAGACCTGGGCCTTCAATTATTCCCTAGTCTATGTTGTAGGTGTACCTGTATCCAGCTCTCTCTCTGATCCTGCCTCCTGAATGGACCTGGTACCTATGTGGTAGGTAGCTTTTTTCTTGATGGATCCCCTCATATGCACATCGTTGCTTGTCTCCAGTCATGTCTTTGGTCCTGTATCTTGGATAGACTCTGAACCATGACTCCATGCAACAGCAATGTGCCCTTGTGGCAAAGAAAACTAATGGTATCCTGGTCTGCATTAGGAGGAATGTTGACAACTGGTTGAGAGAGGTGATCCTTTCCCTCTGCTCAGCTCTGGTAAGGCCACACCTGGCGTCCTGTGTCTGGGCTCCCCAGTAAAAGAGAGACATGGACATACTGGAGAGTATCCAGAAAAGATCCACAAATATGATTAAGGGACTGGAACATGTCTCATACGAGGAGAGACTAGGAGAGCTGGGATTGTTCAACCTGGAGAAGAAAAGGCTTCCAGGGATCTTGTGAATGTGCACAAATACTTGAAGGAAGTATGCAAAGAGGACAGAGACAGGCTCTTTTCAGTGGTGTCCAGTGACAGGACCAGAGGCAGCAGGCACACACTGAAATGCAGGAAGTTTCTTCTAAACACAGGGAAACACTTTATTACTCTGAGGGTGACTAAGGACTGGAGCACATCATCCAGAGAGCTTGTGGAGTCTCCATCCTTGGAGATAATTAAAAGCCGCCCAGGCCCTGGGCAACTGGCTCTGGGTGGCCCTGCTTGAACTCAGTGGGTGGACAAGATAACCTCCAGAGGTCTCTTCCAACCTCAAATATTCTGTGTTTCTGTGAAAGGCTGCATTTTAGCCTCCTTTTCAATCCTGTCTCTGGATCACAGTCCAGCTCAATCTTCTTTTGCTCCTGATTGCACTTCCTGAATATATCCTGGACCTGGTTCACTGCTTGCCTTGCTTGGGACTGTTGGTTAAACCCTGCACCCTACTCTGCTTGCTTTGTTCAGGTGCTGTAGGACTATGCCCTGGTTAGTGATTGCACTGCCTGAGCTGTGGTTACCCTCAGTTCCTGGTTTGCCTTCCCCACTGGCCCTTGCTACTTCTTGTCGTGTTTCTCAGCAGTATATACATAACTAATAATGCCTAGACATATTCATACAGTCTCTCTTCACAGTAGTTTCCAGGAGAAAGTAGTAGAAGCCAAACATAGAGAATGATGAGGGGTTTCAGCAGGGAGCGGAGAAGATTTATCAGCCATGCTGGAGAAGTGATTCAGTATGAGCTTCAAGAATGATCTTTAACAGGAATGATTTGTGCAAGCCTTGGATGCAAAATCAAGCATTACAGTGTAAAACAAGGGAGATTTTTTTTTTTTTCATGTGCAAGAGGACAATAATCTAACTGGGAAGAGCATAACATGAACTAATGTCTGGGAGCTGAAATCAGTGATGTACTGAAGCCTTATTGGGGTGCTGGAGCATGTCCAAAGAAGATCAATGAAGCTGGTGGAGTGTCTAGAGAACAAGTTGTATGAAGAGTAGCTGAGGGAACTGGGGTTGTTTAGTCTGGAGAAAAGGAGGCTGAGGAGAGACCTTATTGCTCTCTACAACTACCCAAAAGGAAGTTGTAGAGAGGTGGATGTCAGTTTCTCCTCCCTGGTAGCAAGCAATAGAACAGGATGAAATGGCCTCAAGTTGCATTGGGGGAGGTTTAAATTAAAAATTTGGAAAGATTTCTTCACCAAAAGGGTTATCAAACATTGGAACAGGCTGCCCAGGGAAGTGGTTGAGTCACCATTCCTGGAGGTGGTTAAAGGACAGGTAGGTGTGGCACTTAGGGACATGGCTTTGTGGTGAACTTGGCAGTGTTAAATTTACAGTTGGACTCGATAATCTTAAAGGTCTTTTCCAACCTAAATGATTCTATGATTCTATCAAATATCTCCTGATGGAAATAAGTCTGAAATACTCAGGAGTGAAGGTACTCAACTACTGAAACAAATTATCAAGAAAGGATGTGTTTTCTTCACTTCTTGAAGTCAGCATTACTTTCTTTATTATCTTAGTGAAAAGTAAAATTAAACTTATACATTTTTGGTGTGCAATATGAAAGATATCAAGACGATAATTTAATGGCCCCTTCTGGCCTCTTTACAGATACATGAGCTCATGAAAATGGTAGCTCTGAAATTAGTTTCCAAACTGGTTTTGGAAGTTTGGCCTTGGCTTGTTGATGCCAGCTGCTGGCAGACTGAGGTCTTCTCATGGTTTATCTTTTCCAAGAAAAGGAGGTATTTACCCAGTTTATTCTTTTGTAAGGCTCCATTGGGTGGAGACAATAAAGGAAAAATGCATTTTCATACCACCTGTAGCTGTTCTCTAATCTGGAGTTGATGGGTCATCTTTGACACTGCAAAGACTGACCTAAATTATGTACAGGTTATTCTAAGCAATTAACATATGGTATAGGCAAAGATTGGCTGCTCTCTACACATGTTTATTCTTCTTCTTAGGAATGTTTGTGACATGCCCTAGGGAGTGGAACAATTCCTTCTGGGCCAGGTTCATCAGTCTGGACAACCTTATTGTCACTATAGAGACATCACAAGATGGGAATGGACAAGACTCTTGACCTGTGGAGATGTGAGTAGTACTTCCCTTGCTTTTTGAACTCTGTTCATCAATAGCTCTGGCCTGTTACTTTCAGTCTTCTTCCAAGGGTTACATTTTGATAATAGTCAAACTTTAATTTTCACAGCCTTCCTGCATCTCTCACATGATACCGTCATCTTACATCCTTATCCAGTGTTGGATGCAGTAGAACAGTGTGTCTATCCTCTAGCAATATAAAAACACTAGCATCACTCCAATCACATATCAGGGTGGGTGTAGGCAAAAGTACAGAAGAATATTCTAAAGACCCATATGCATGTTAAACAGGAGTACACCATAGACGTAATGCTGCTCACACATGTCCTGCCAGTGTTTCTTTTTGTGTAGGAGTTAAAAAATGTATTTGTTATTTTCTTTTATTCTCACTCTGAAATATATACATATTTTTTTTTTTTTTTTTTGTCCAAATAAGTGTGTAAACTTCATTTACCTATATTTTAGATTCTGTACTATGAGCAAAAGAGCAACTTGGTCTTCATGGCTTGTTTAGTACTTGGCTTCTATGATGAGAAAGGCAGCAGTGAGGCCCTTCTGTAACAGCAGTGGGAATTACATTTCATAATAAAGAAATGGGGGAGCTATGCTGGTGTGTAGATGCTTCCATACTTTCCATCTGGCAACATGCATGATATTGCAGACAATGCCAAAAAAGACTTAGGTTTTTTCCTTCCTCTGCACCCAGTAAATTTATGACTGTAAAACCACAGGATCATGTTTTCTGCCCTCCACCTCCATTTTTCTTTTCTTCATTTAGCCTAAGATTGGACCCATCTTTTCAGATTATGAACTGCTGTGGCACAAATATTGACAAGGTTGGGATGAAACGTAGGAAGTTGATTTTTGCTAATGCTGACAAGCTGTGCCACTGTCCATCTAAATAGTGCTGTGCAGTAGGCATGGGTTGGTTAATGCCCTAAATACTCTAAGATGGCTAGAAGTGAATTGTAAGTTCTAACTATTTTATTTGGGGTTTCTGAATCCAATAGCCCAATAGTGTCAAAGATGCTGCAGCTCCTTTTCCTTATGTTTCCTTGGTTTTTCCACTAACAACGCTGAGTGTGTATTCCCAAATGTCATAGAAACACATGCACAATACAAATGTATATACACATGCAGCAGCCACACAAATCAATACAGACAGAAACACTCATGCAAACACAGATGGCACTAAGAGACCTGCATGTATGAGCCCCTGAGGCCTGCAGCCCCACTCCACTTACTGGTACAGACCCACTCACTCACAGGTACAAACACTCATTCACTCCTCCACGCACACATGCTGGACCACAGGAGCTGGACTTAGACACTCAGTGTACCCATCAACTGGCCCCAGATTCCCCAATCCTCTAGTTACATCATATACCCCACATGCACACAGGGACCCACACTTACACTCTATGGATCTCCCAGAAACTGGCCTTAGACATACAGTCTGCTTGCTAGCTGGCACTGAATACTCTCTCCCCCAGCTGCTGGTACTGGAATGTGGAAGCCTCTGAAACCTGCAGCCCCACTCCAGTTGTTGGTACACACTGTAAGTACTGAATAAGCTTTCTACTGTTCTCATAACAGATAAATTATTCTTAGTGAAAATTCTTTAATGTGAGTTCCTTATGATACTACACATCACTGGAAAGGGTGTAGTAGGACGTTATTGCTACAAAAGACCAAATGAAAAAACAACAACTCATGCTTCTTGAATGGAAAAGAAACTAAAATTTTATTCCTAATTCAAGGACCTGGGTTCTCAACCCGTGAGCATTAAGAAGGTGTGAGTTTTAAAGATATGATACAATACAATATGATGTGATATGGAAATATGGTGAAAAACCAACATTGATTACAACAATGTGGAAAGAACAGGAGGGGTACAGAGATTCACCAGGAAATAACATTCAGTCATTCTTAGACAGAAGCACAGATCCTTTGCTATAATTTGCTGTGTTCTTGTTGATGTGATGAAGAGGACTCTTCATTTATTCTCTATACAACTTGCCACCAGCCTAATTGAAAACAAAACAGAACGAACAAATAAAAAAAAAATAAGCAAAAGGAACAAATACAATAATCTAAGAAATAATAGACCATATTTATCAGTGTCTCAACTGTTGTGTCTCCTGAGAACATTAACAGAAATTACCATGTTTTATCTCCTTGCTCTGTCCCTTTTTTGTACCACGGAAGTATCTTGACCCATACAAATTATTTAGTTACATACTGAACTACAATCTCGGCACACAATTTAGTGTGTTAGATGACTAATCTGGTGGCCGTCTACATTAGTGACTGCGTCAGTGGACAAGGGAAGAGCTAAAGATGTCATCTATCTGGACTTCTGTAAGGCCTTTGATACAGCCCACCACAACATTCTTGCTGCTAAGGTGGAGAGATATGTGTTTAATGGATGGACTGTTACAAGTTATTGGATGGATGTCCACATCTGAAGAGTTACAATCAATGGCTCGATGTCCAGGTAGAAACCAGTAACAAGTAGTGTCCTCAAGGGTCTGGACTGGGACTGACACCATTTAATATCAGTGTGATAATTTAATTACCAGTGTGTCACTGATGGGGGGACTGAATGCACTGTCATCAAGTTTGCAGGTGGCACCACTCTGAGTAGGGCAGCTGATACGCTTGAGGGAAGGGATGCCATCCAGAGGGACCCAGAAATGCCTGAGAAATGGGCCCATGTGAACATCATGAAGTTCAACAAGGCCAAGTGCAAAGTCCTTCACCTGGGGGTCCAGGCAATCACCAGGATCGGTACAGACTGGGGGGATGAATGGTTAGAGAGCAGCCCTGTGGAGAAGGACTTGGGGATGCTGGTGGATGAAAAATTGTATGTCAGTTGGACATGTGCACTTGCAGTCCAGACAGGCAGCTGTGTCCTGGGCTTCATTAAAAGAAGTGTGGCCAGCGGGTTGAGGGAGGTGATTCTGCCCCTCTGCTCTCACATGACCCCCCCCTGGAGCCCCGCATCCAGTTCTGGGGGCCCCCAGCACAAGGAAGACATGGGCATGTTTGACCGGGTTCAGAAGAGGGCCATAAAAACGATCAGAGGGCTGGAACACCTCTCCCATGAAGAAAGGCTGAGAGAGTTGGGGTTGTTTAGCTTGAAGAAGAAAAGACTCCAGGGAGACATTCTTGCAGCCTTTCATTATACAAGGAGGCTTATGAAAAAGATAGAGACTTTTTACCAAGGTCTGCAGTGACAGGACTAGGGGCAACAATTTCAAACTGATACAGGGTAGCTTTAGATTAGATATAAGGAAGAAATCTGTTATGATGTGGGCAGTAAGACACTGGAACAGGTTGCTCAGAGAAGCTGTGGATGTCCCATCATTGGAAGTATTCAAAGTTGAGTTGGAAGGGCATTTCAGCAACTTGATCTAGTGGAAAATGTCCCTATTCATGGTAGGGGTGTTGGACTAGATGATCTTTAAAGGTCCCTTCCGACCCAAACTATTCTGTGTTTTTATGACTGTGATCCAGTAAAGCACAAGCCTATTCCATCTAGTACCCTTGGAAAAGGACACAAAGACATTATTGAGATTGTGTTCATACTCACCCTCAACATCTCCCAGTCCTGCTTTTAAAGGAACAAGTCCTGAAGCTTCCACTACTCTCACTGGGAATATCTTTCAGCCATATGAGAAACTTACTGATAAAAATTATTTCCTGGTAGTTAGTTAAGTCTCTCTCATTTGTTCAGATTTATCCCATTGTTCTTTGTAAATCTTTGTAAGTCTTTGTTCAGATTTATCCCACGTATCTCCTCAAAACCCGTGCTTATTATTTCACTGCAGGCATGAGTCCCTTTTCCATGCTTACAGAAAGGTATCATAAATATGATATTTCCCTTCTTTACTTTCTGGAGTTGTCCTTCATTTTCATCTTTTTTCCATGTGTTTAAATAGTATTTTGAGAAGGAGTTTCTCTTCTAGATAGCATTGGTTTTATTTGAGTACTGGAAAAACAATAATAGAAAACTCATCACATGATTTTTCAAACCACCCTGCAAAAATCCTGGCAGAATACATGGAGAACTACCCCACAACTGAGAGCAGATCCAGTCTGTATCCACTGATCCTTGTACTAGTGAGTAAGCTCAACCTTTTAGTGGCACGCTTGCCTACCTTGGCTGTCCACACCAGACTGCTCACCAAAACTGCATAGAGCAAGGCTTTGCTGCAGAGAATGAGGTAAGTGAGCTTCAGAGAATTTCCATAGTGCAAGTAGGACTCTGCAAATCAAACAGCATTTGTGTATTGAATTATCATCATCAGAAGAGACTAGATCTAATGTAGCATTAGCTAAGCAACACAAAGGAACTAGAGCTAAATGAATGGCTCTGTTGACACAAGATAGAAAGGCATGGGAAAGAACACTGTGATTCAAAGAATGGAAAGAGAAAGCGAGTCTAGGAAAGACAGCAATTGACTTTATGCTAAGAAAGTATGTCCTGATTGGGAATGTTTAACCATTGTGTTGCTACACCTACTGAAAAACTAGGCTGTTCATGTGAATCCCTCCTAGGAACTCAAATTAAACTGAATCACAAGATACAAATTTTTTTCACCTGTTATTGTCAGTGGCCTTCTGAGTGCTGCTGATATATTAGGGAGGTATTACATAGCACAGAATAATATGGTATCTAGAATTTTTATTCTTGCAGATTTTTCACTCTTAAAGGAATTGCAGTAGTATTGACACCAGTCTGATCTTGGTTCAGCCCTAAGATTCCTGAAGCATTAAAGAAGTTGGTAAGAGTATAAATATGTATACATAGAGGAAAGAAACATAATTTTTAATATTGATATCCTCACAGTTTGGAGGAGAATGTGACTTGTAATGAGAAATATTCTGAACTTGATGGTAAGAAATATTCAGAATTCCAGATTCCGAATCTTGATGTCATAATCACTTGGCTAAGTATTAATTTTTAATTTCATGGCTGAACAAGCAGATTCCCAACAGAAGGCAGTGTTAAGGACTGGAAGAGATGATAAAAAGAGCAAATTACACTCTATAGGAAGGCTTCACAATTTCTTCTGTTATTGCAAAAGGGAATCATAAAGAAGACCTAATAAAATCAAAACACAACTACATACAGCATGCACGTACAACCCTTCTAAAGTTCTTCTTTTTTTTTTTTACTCTAACATACAAATCACTTAGATGAAGAAGTACAAGTTATTCTTGTAGTGGAAATATCACACGGCTTGTACTTAGCATCAGTAAAACTGGAAGCAAAATACCTACAGATATTTGTCTGTGAGAAGACACACGTACCTTCCGTGAGTGCACAACCTGAAAGAGAAAAATGAACTGAAAGTCATGTTTCTCTTCAATGTAAATAGAACACAAATTTTAGATGTTTCAATTTACAATATACCACCTGATTCATTTTACTATACTACATATTTTTTATACTATTCATTTAACTATAATACAGAAATTTCTCAGTGAAAATCTGAAGAAACCTTTCAAAAACTATAGCTGTATAATGATAATGTGGATACAGAGGCCCAGGAATATGAAGAGACATATACAAATACCTACATATTTACATATATATTTTTGCCATAACAACACCCTGTATAGAAGCTGGACATAGATGTGTTTCACATCATAGCCCACACCCTTTTGATTTGTGATTTCTAGTTTGTACAGCATGGTGATACACATTTTTTACTCACCAGCATCACCATAGATTAATTTGTGTATCGATTCCAGTGTTCCATTCTTAAAAAAATTGGCCACACACTCGAAACGATTTAAAGGGTTGAACCATTCCTGGGCTGAGATCCTCAGGCGGCTGGTCAATGAATAAGTACTCCCATTCTGTGTGGAAAACTCATCTGTCCCCACGCCTTCTGTCCTTTTAGCACCATTCACCTTCCAGACCAGATTCAGGTGGTCAGGGTAGAAACCAGAGGCCAGGCATACCAATGTGGCCTTGCTCTTCTGTTGGATCTCTTGTTTCGATGGGGAAAAGATGGCCACAACTGGAGGTATGATTTCATCATTCTTCCCTAAAACAGAAAGCAGTATTGACCAGAATCTCCCATTACTATCTTCAATCAGAAACCCCTTAAAATTGTACTGTATTTGTGCTGTGTGACTGCTGATATATCTGGTCTTTTAACGAATTTCTACTAGATGATTTATATCTATTAGATAGGTAGACACCAGGAAACTGGAAGTCTTTACCCATTACACAGAAGCATAAAAGATGTGGCTACAGAAGTGCATGAATGTTTGAATTTGTGGTATTGCCTCTGTCAGAAGAATAGGAAAGCTGAAAAGAAGCTGAGCAAACAGGTAGGCAGAAAACTACCCAGTAGTGCTATAGAGCCTGTGTTTGTAATATTGTACTAATAGATAATAGTCTGTGTTATAAGGCGCAAACATCTTCACATTCCTTGAGATGTACTAAGACATGATGTTTATTGCAGTTTTCAGAATTATACTGCCGTGTAATACCTTACATGAACCTCCCCATTTGAGAGGTGACTTGAGCGGAAAGAGCTAATCTTTCTCTGTGTCTGAAGTGAAGAACACTTTAGGCAGGTAACCTGAGTCTGCCTCGGACAAGTTTTGCTTTAGCTCTTAACTTCTGATCCTCTTCTAAGACTATGAAATGTCTCTTTATGTTATTTAATATTTAGGTTATCCTGGGTATGAGAAACCCTCATCCTAGGCTACACATCTTCCCAAAATGATACAAGATTCTCTACACTCACAAGTTGTCCCCTGCCCTAAAGGGCTTAATGCCTACATACAAGACTAAACCAAATAGACTTCTATAGTCAGAAGTATATACAAGGCAACAATGAGATGTTACTCAGAAGCTAGGCACAGATCCTAAAAAGCGACTTTTTTTTTTTTTTTTTTTTTTCCCCCATATACTTTATTAGAGTGCCTTTTTTATTCATCTAGCATGGTAAGCTCACCGATCGTTGTATCCAGGTCTGCAGAATGCACATGGAAACAGAAATGCAGAGAAAACTACGGAGCCAAAGAGAAAACTTACTTTTTTTCAGTGTGAAGGCACTGTAAATTGTAGATATTCTTCCTGATCACTCCCTCCTTTCTAGAGTGGAGAGAATGTTCAGAATTGGCAGAAACTTCTATCTTGCATAGATCTTGACCCCTAAGCCTTAGTGTTTTCTTTCAACTATTAGGCTTACTCATGATTGTCGGTGCTTAGTCTACAAAGATGACTTGGGTGCTTTTGTGAAAAAGTGCAAGCTTGTACAGACTTCAGAAGAGGTAACTAGATAGTAATAGAGACAATGCCCTAGAAGGTTTGGCACTGCTCTGCTTTCCTTCCAGTGGATATGAGGAGAGGTTGATCACTTTCACTGATCTGTTCTAGTACTTGGCTTTATGAATTTTCTTCCTGTCCTAACATTTTTTCTGACACAAATTAATTGGCTTATAGCCTAAATGGCTAATAAGTGAAGGCATGTAAACAGATAGGGAAGACAGTAAAGAAAAATGAGAGACCTTTAACAGACTAAAGCAAAAAAAGACAAAGAGGCATGCAGGTGAAAAAGGCAGACAGAAAGAATGATAAAACTACTGGAAAGACAAAGCCAGAGAATAAGCATGCTTGAAATGGAATAAGGATACTTATACAAGCAAGAACAGAGGCAATCAGAAAAAAGTGTTGTCAACAGCCCATTCTGTTCTGGTCTTCCACAGTGTTCATAGTAGACACTGGCACAATGCTTGGTTTCCCTGCCTGACTCAACAGACACAGGAAGCCAGACTTCACCTCTGAAATGTTGCTTTTGACTGTTACATAGATGAACTGCAAAAACTTGCAGACCAAAGAATTTCCCAACCTCTATAATGTTTGTTCCCAACATGTTTTCTTGGGGAATGGGATGAAACAGAATTATTTCTTCCTTTCTCCCTTCATGAAGTTCCCAGTAAGGGAAGAGAAAAGCAACAGACACAAGGATCTCAAAATTCATGCGTGCAAATCCTACACTTCCATATTAGCACATTTCATTTTAATAACCAACCAATAAACATTAATTCTGTCATCATGGGTGTATGAAAAAAAAATCATTATTCTGCTATTAATTAAGAATACTCTTGCCCCTTAAACCAGTATCACGTGTATCACAAAGATCTGACTTCTGTCTTAGTAGGACTGTGAGTTTTGTTCCACTGCCAAAGTACAGTCTTTCATTATTCACACTGTTTTGCAGCTGCTGGAAAACCTCTCCTCTACTCTTAGTCCTCTGAGCCAAACATGCGGACTAACTCTCCCCTCGTGGTACTAGCAAAAGAAGAAACACACAATACATTAATTTATTGTCCCCTAAAAAAAAAAATAAAGGTCTGTAAGGAAACACCACATCTGTGTGTCTAGCCAGGTGAGATCAATCTCAGAAATACCTCTTCCAGAGCCCTTTTTCTTCAGGCTTATGTGAATTGTTTGCTGCAGCTTTCATTATTTCTTTAGAGGACATTTATCTATTTATCTAGGTGTACTATTAGAAAATAATCTCCCATATGCAGACAGAATAATTTTCTTTGCTTATTTTCAACTAAACAGCCTAATTTCCTTAATTTCCTCATTTCATTTCAACATCATGAATATTCCTCTCTTGTAAAATATTTTTTTTTTAATTTATTTTACTTACTTTACTTATATGTTGTAATATATAACACAGGACCGTAGTCCACTCTCCCCACTGTAGCAGTTCCTAACCATCCCTCCTTTTCTCCTTCCCTAGAAGAAAGTCTCTGCTTTTATTCTCTCTGCTCTCTTAGCTATGATTATAAAAGTTATCTGCATGATTCACTATGGACAATGAGGGATCAGTGTATTGATTTTCGTCGGTTCAGGCACCACACTGAAGTTCAAAAAACATGCTGATCACTGATTTTTTCCTATGGAGATGTGATTTTATCACTCATAATCATTTCATTCTGCAGTGGAAATGTGTAGTATGAAAGCCTGAGTTATCAATTCTTCTGACTCCAGGAGCAACACAATGAGAATAAGAGATCACCATCATTTATGAGAGTCTTAGAAGCAACCTTGTTTTCCCTTGAATTTGGAGGAGAGAGACCCCAAATTCAGAAATGTGGCCCAGAGAAACATTCCCTGAGAGCTACTTTTAATTTAACTGAACCACATATTCTGTTTCTGTGGTTTTCAGTGGCCGTCTGAGCATCTACTCTGAAATCGAGAGATCATTGTCCTAAATGATCTTTTCACCTTCATCCTGACAAGCCTATTTTGTTGAAACAAACTTGCTGTGCTGTGGAGAGTTGTTTTCTACAACAACAAGGAAGTAAACAGCTGCAGAGGCTGTTAGTATTGCTTATGACAAAGTTGAGTATTGATTTGTGGCTTCTATTTTGTCAACTAATAATGTTAGTGCACTTATTCATCTTTCTCAGTTATCTGAGATAGATAACGGAGTAATTTAAGTTTGTAGAATCTTGATTTTGTTTTCTAGACCTGTCCAAAGTATAACTGTAACTCAGTTCTTTCCAGACAGCCTTTCATTGACTTGTCCTTAATTACCTGTAGTCCCAAGAAAACTAGCAGTATAGAGAAGAGTCATACTTTTGGGGAATAGTGGGTTTTGCAGATGCTGATTTATTAAGACAATATACTTATGATATGCAACTATTTTTAACCCATTCCTTATCCTAATTATTTCTATGGACAACTTTTTATCCACTGAAAATACATTCATTCTGTTCTCCAAAGTCAAATGTGTGTCCTTACATAGAATACTAAACTTAGTCTATTATCCAAAGTAGACTTGGTTACTAGCACATTAGGAAAACACCAGTTTAATGAAAGACAGAATAAGGTTGAAGTGAACTTCTCTAAAGATAATACCTGGGATTTGAAGTGATTTAGAAAAGAAAACAGAAATTTCTTACCCATTACTGTAAGTTTTGTGCCATCGCCGAAAATCATGCTATTTGTGGCCACAGTGACAAAGTGTTGTATCATAAGCTAAGAAAAGGGATACACTGCAGTTGAATTCAGTAAACAGAAGATTAAGCAATGTTTACTGTATCTGGAATCTCAAAAATCTGTCAATCTCTACCTGAAGAGCTTTGGCAGAAAACCAGCTTGAAATGTCATTGTATAATCTGTAGAATTTATAACAGCATTTCCCAGCGTCTCTTGATACTGATTTTTATTGTCTACATTTCACCTCAAGTTAGTTTACAACCTTTCTCTAATCTCCATGTTATCTCATTGATATTACCTGCTATTCTCATTTTGCAGATTGAGAAACCATGAAGATGTACCCAGAGTGGGCTGTCATTGTCTAGAAATATAATTCCTCTACAAGTAGAGTTTCCTTACTGTCAGTCTTGTACTCTAAGGATTTTGAAGCCTTCCTTTTTGTAACTTGTGGAGTTAATAATCAAATAATATTTGCTTTGTGGTTGTCATAGTCACATGCCTTTTCATATAGGTGGGTTGCCTTTGTGGCACTGAACTAAAACAAATCCATTTGTTTTCTCTTCAATGGCAGGCCAGCCATCTTGAATAGTTTTTCAGGATCCCAGTCAGTTTTCTGATAGGTTAAAAGTAATGCACACAAGGAGAGTCCAGAAGAATCAGTAGGCTGGTCTCAGACAAATTCTTGATATCCATTAGGAAGAACTGCAACAGAGAAGGATTGTAGAAAAACCTTTGTGCTCGCAGGCATGAGTCAGTCAGTGGACACTGGAGACTCATTTAAGCGAGAAAACCCCAACATTTTTTATATAGTGCCTCTGAGAGATACCTGCTACATGTCAGAATTCCTTTTCTAACACTTTTATCACATTATTAAAGAATTATTTTGTGGTCCATTGTAAACATTATAGATCAGAAAAAAATACTAATTCTCTGCTTCACATACTCTGATAGGTTTTAGGTGTATCTGCAGTCAATCTGGTTTGCTGAAAATTATTTCAGTGTCTCAGCATCTCCTGGCTTGTTTTCCAGAGAGGGCAGGCTCGGTTCTCGGATGATGAAAGTAAGACCTAGCATACTACGCCTGTCAAGAAAAAGCAAAACAGGACAGGCCCACCGTGCTGCAGGATTCTCTGTAGCTGTCTTAACACACTTTCCCACAAGGCTTACGCACATATGGGTTTTTGTAAAGGCCTCCTGGGGAATGTATCACTGTGGATCACCTGTCCCCACAACGATACAACCTCGTACAAAAACAATCCCACCCATGGCTCCACCCTCCCTTTTTTGTCACCTAGTCCCATGAAAGATTACCATGGGAACCACAGACCACATCCTTTCTCTGCCATTACTGTTTCTGTGTGATAGTCTGATTACCTCTTAGTGTATCCATTATCCCTGAATTTATAATCCTGATTTTTTTTCTACAGACAAAAAATTTAGTTGTTTGTTTATTTGTTTGTTTGTTTTTATTTTACTAGCTGGTTTTAAATGCTGTTATTTGTCATTTGATAACTTCAAGACAGTGTTCATGCTGCTTTCCTTCCCACTCTTTTTTTCTTCTGCCCCAGTATGATAAACAGACCTCAAGCCCATAGTAACTGGTTTGCACTGAGAGTGATTTGCTTACTGCAGACTTGTGTTTCTGTTTGTAGCCTGGCTTGATTGTGAATATCCTCTTTGATCTGTGCTGGACTTGTCACAGTTGTTCTGAAAGGGAGGGAAGTAGGATGCTGTGCTCTTATGTTTGTATTCCTCTGACTGCTCTGTCATAGGAGGCAGGAGTACAGGCTTCTTCCAGGTGCCTGTGACCCTGACTGTGAAAAGGCTTCATCTAAGACTAAGAGCGATGTGTCTTCATTTTGGAGACTGTCTAATGGGAGTGGGGACAGCCAGTGACAGTCTCCCTTCCGAACACATAACTAAATGGAGACACAAAACTGTATTTTTTACCCCCATAGGTTTGTCCAGCTATGACATAACTCCCAAGAAGGAAAGATACACAGTCACTGTGCCAGTGAGACTGTGTGTATCAGCACATACTGAGACAATACAGGGAAAGACATGCATGTGAGCAAACCCATTTAGGTTTGGGGCATACGCAGCCCACCCTGGCCTAGTCACATAAAAGCTCAAGACATAGTCAGCAACACAACCAAGTATCTGGAGTAAATATATTGTTCATATTGCTCTTTAATGGTTTCACTTCAGTCTGTCTTGATATAAAAAAATAGGCTGTAAACACAGACACAATCCTTTGAATCAAGGTAATTCTACTAGGCAAATCATGAATGATTTTCTCTTGTTTTCAGATATCACAGAAGAACCGGTTATTTTTGATACAGCCTATTCAGTTGGGAACAGCTGTTAGTGTCCCAGGGAAGGGAATGAGAAACATAGACCCAGCTGAATCATTTAGAACCAAGACATAGGACTACAGGAGGACTACAGAGATATTTGACAGGTGTACTCAGGTGCCCCTACAGTATCCTCTCTCCTACAACAGCAAAACTGTGTGCTTAAATCACTAATGATGGGAATGATTGCAGACATTCGTCTTTGTTTAGGCTGAAATCTTTTAAAGTATACATTTAGCATTTTATTTGTTTAGCTCTGCCTAAATAATAACATTAATAATGAGATATTACTTGCCTGCCTTGGTTTTAGCCTAGCTCTGATCAGAGCACTGTTTATTCAGGGTCTAAAACCATTCTAATAAAATTCATTTAAGATTATTCCGTCTCTTTCTCCAGTCTACAGCTCCATTAGTGTCCTTACTGTCACTGACTCTGTCCCATATGGTGTCTTTCATTTCAGAACAAGCGAATCACTTCTGTGTTAATTTTGAAGCAGTGTTTCTATGTGGTGCTAATATCACCTCTGGGCATATTAATAAGGCAGTTTCCAAGACATGCCAGTAGAGACCAGTCTTGTCCCACTTGATTCATCTGTAACCCGTCAAAAGGAAAGGCCATGTAGACCATGAATTCACATGAGTGAGAAGAAGAGAAGAGAGAAAAGAGTTCCTTGATTTTTATTTCCATGTCACTCATGGGAGGCATCATGGGCCAAGATGTGTAAAACTTCAGACATGAAGGAAAGGTGAGAATATGCAAGTAAGAGACAGCTAGGGCCATATTTTCTAATAATGGTGTCATTTTAGTGGGGAAATGTCACATTTGAAAAGTAGTGATCATATCACTTACACTAGCCCAGGATTCTTCTTTAGAGTTTACAGAAGCAGCAGCTACAAAGCAGGAGGCAGAACTGGAGAGGTGCCTTGAGCTTTATAGATTTGTTTTAGGGACACTAGGAAGTTTTCTTCATAAATATTCAGTACTTGTGACCATGAACCCTTGAAATTAAGGAATGGCCCCTTTTCAGGGCATATCTGTGTACTGAAAAGATAAGGTGATGGAAGCAGAGGATGTGTAAAATCACATTCTGTGGTGGGTTGACCTTGACTGGCTGCCAAGGTGCCCACCAAGCCCCTCTATAATTCTCCCTCCTCAGCAGGATGGGAGAGGAGAAAATAAGACGAAAAAGAACTCATTGGTTGAGATAAACGCAATTTAATAAAGAAAAAGCAAAAGCCATGTGCAAAAGCAAAGGAAAACCAGAAGATTTATTCTCTACTTCCTATGAGCAGGTGATGTTCAGCCTAGGAAGTAGAGCCTCAGTACATGTAGCGGTTGCTCAGGAAGATGAAGACCTTAATAACAAATGTCCCCATTCCTCCTCCTTCCTCTTAGCTCTTTATTGCTGAGGATGGCATTATATGGTATGGAGTATCCCTTTGGTCAGATCGGGTCTGTTGTTCTGGCTACGTCCCCTCCCAAACTCTTGCCCACCCCCAGCCTTTGGAGCAGGGGTTGGGAGTGGGTTTTGAGACACTGCCTTGATGCTCTGTGAGCACTGCTCAGATAACACTGGTGTGTTATCAACACCTTTCTAGCTACAAAGCACAGCACTATGAGGACTGCTATGAGGAAAACTAACTTCATCCCAGCCAGACCCAATATGCATCCCTATGCATGCAGTGATGCTATACCATCCTACCTATATATATTTCATTTATTTCCTTCCCTTTGTTTTCCCTCTCTTCTAGTATTTGTCTACTCAAGCTTCTTGCTAGATCCCACTGATTTGCACTCAAGTTGTTCCAATAAAGAACAATATTGTTTCTCAAATGTTCATCATCTGCTCCCAACCCAATACCTGTGTTGGATGATTAACACAAGGTTATCTGTCCTTTTATTTCTGTTCTGAGTCAGCTCTTGTTTCACAGGAAGCTTGAGAAGCAGCAGCTGTGGTGGAAAAAAATCTTCTGTTTAATGTCTTCATTAATGATCTTGATGATGGGGCAGAGTGTAGCCTCAGCAACTTTGCAGACACCAAACTGGGAGGAGTGGCTGGTGCATCACAGGGTCATGCTGCCATCCAGAGAGACCTCAACAAGCTGGAGAAATGGGCCAACAATAGCATCATGAAGTTCAACAAGGAGAAATGCAAAGTCCTGCACCTGAGGAGGAATAACCCCGTGAACCAGTATATGGTGAGGGAGACTCAGCTGGAAAGCAGCTTGGCAGAAAAGGAACTGGGGATCCTCATGGACAGCAAGTTGAATATGAGCCAGCAATGTGCCCTTACTGCAAAGAAAACGAATGGTATCCGGGGCTGTATTAGACAAAGTATTGCCATCAGGTTGAGGGAGGTGATTCTTCCCCTTTATTCAGCACTGTTAAGGCCACACCTGGAGTACTGTGTCTAATTCTGGGCTCTTCACTACGAGAGACATGGACGTACTAGAAAACGTTTAACAAAGAATCACAAAGATGATTAAGGCAGTGGAGCACCTCACATAGGAGGAGAGGCTGAGAGACCTCGGACTGTTTAGCCTAGAGAGAGAAGGCTCGGGAGTGATCTGTTTAATGTATATAAGTACCTGAAGGGAGGGTGCAAAGAAGATGGAGACAGACTGTTTTCAGCGCTGCCCAGTGACAGAACCAGAGGCAATAGGCACAAACTGAAACACAGGAGGACTCTTTCTACATACAAGAAAACACTTTTTTACTGTGAGCGTGACTGAGCACTGAATAGGTTGCCAAGGGAAGTTGTGGAGTCTCCATGCTTAGGGATACTAAAAAAACGTCTATGCACAGTTCTGGGCCACTGGCTCTAGGTGGCCCTGCTAGACCAGGGGTTTGGACAAGAGGACCTTCAGAGGCTCCTTCCAACCTCAACCATTCTGTAGTTATATGATGCTGTGAAACCCTCCAAGTAGTTGCAGGATGACCACATCACACAGTATAGCATAATTATCTGAATAGACATGTGTCTTTACACATTCTCTCCTTTCACCAACTTAACTTCTGAGTGGCCAGTAAAACATATAGACTGCAGGTCGGCTATTTTTGACAAACTGCTGTTCATTACAAATATACAGCTGTTTACACACATGTCCCTGAGATGTAACTGCTGAGCATCTACAACAAGTAGCTTTGCCTATGGTTTCTATAGCTACAGCTCCCCTGCCACTTTCTACAGCAGGAGAAAAAGGAGAATAAATATGAGGACAGGGAGTATGACAAGGAGAGTATGTGTTTCATGAGAAATTTATTAGATTAGCTTCTTTTTGTGCAATGCTACTTCAAACTGGCAAAAGAAGTACTGCATAGGAGAAAATTGTGCCTCAGAGCTGGAATAGGGAACTGTGACTGCAGAACTTCAAGATGGCAATGACCACTAGAGATCTCTGTGGTTTTCTACTAATACCTAGAAATTGCACAGTTGTGACCATTTGATAGCCAGCTCATTAGTCTGCTGAACCTTGAAGACTACTGATAACTTTGTTTTTACAGGGCCTTAAAATTGTTTGCCACTGTAAACTAGAAATGCTAGAGCTGAGAAATAGAAGGGGATCCTTCCTCTGTTATGTTCCCAGAGCTGACAAAGCTGTTTTTCAGTGTTTATGTAAGAGGTCTGAGCTAGGACTGGAACATTTTGATTTTTCAGCAACTGATAATTTATTAAAAGAGAATAAAAGAAAAATATAAAAAAAAAAAAAATCACCTGAAAGTCACTCCCAAAGTTACCACCATAGTGTTTATATTCCTTAATGATTCCAGCATGAACTGCTTTTCCTAAAACTTTCACAGGGCATTTGGATCACCAGTAATAGTTCCAGAGAGCAACAGAGTGAATGTGTTTGGTACCTATGTAAAGATGATCTCTATATAAGAAGATCAGAGGCTGAGAGAATAAAGAACTCAGTGTGTCTTTGCTATACGAGAAATGATGCTTTCCCAGTGCTTCCCTGCTGTATGTCTGTAGCCTGATATGAACAGTGGATAGATCATGGTCCTGTGTTCTGAGGAGCAGATGAGCGCTCTTTGGAAGCATATCCAGCTTTGCCACATCAGTGAGCAGCATAGTACATTTGCTACCTGTGATAGTTACGTGTTTCTTATGCTATGTCTTCCATAGGAACATGCAAGACAATCAGTCTGTGCTCAATGCTATGCAGACTGTCAAAGATGACTTGAAAACAGAAGCCCAAAGTACACAAGTGTATAGCCATACTTTCTTAAAGATACCTTTTGCTCTTTTATGTGCTGTTTCTCTTTCTTTGAAGAAAAGTTAAGTCCTAGGTTATGTGATAAATACAGAACAGACAAACCATGGCAAGTGGGGGAATCCTAATACCCTGCCCTCACTTTTCCCAGGCCAATCACAGAAGACCAATTCACAAGGGGAGCACCAGGTGACAACAGCTTTTTGTGGTTTCCTTTCTCTGCCTATGAGGTTTTGCCATGAAGAGATGTCTTGGTCCAGCTCAGAACTGTGTGCATTTCTGTGTCAAGGAAGAGGGGGTTCCTGCAACTAAGCAGTGTGTGGGGCAGGTGAATAAAAGTACAGCAGGACACACTGCTACTTGTAAAGCTTCCAAGGGGCTGCCCTTTCCACAATGGCAGATATGCCTGGTCCCCTGGATATGTTTCCTCCCACCTGTACTGATGCCATCCTCCCATGTCCATAATCAGAACCTAGACTCTCCTCCCACACCAGACTCATTGGGCTCCTCTGTCTTTGGGTGGATCATCAGTGCATGGAAGAACCTTGAATTCTTTTTCTGCTTTGTACTCTTGGTGCTATGGTGGGATCCATGAGTAACTCATGGCCCAGAACATAGCTGTGCTTCTGGAGCACCAGTATTAAGAAGTATCTGCTGCCTTTCACTAACCACATCAGCAGTCCCTCAATTCTTAATGCTGATCTATGGGCTTGTATTTCTGAAGGTTTTTTGTCTCTGAAGCTAGATGCTGCTGCACTGTTTTGTCTGTCCCTCTTCCCTCCAAAAAGTCCTCTCTCTATTCCTCCACGTCTTCCTTGTCTTTTGTCTGGTCTTCCTCTGATCCTCTCCAATCTGTCTCACTCACATTTTTCAGAGACTCAATCTCTCACACAGGCAAGGTGGGGATTTTATCTTAGTGCTCAACCCCCTACCTGTACCGTGTGATCAGTCACAGCACAGAAATACGTGGCTTCATCCTTGGATGTCACATTCTTGATTGTCATAACAGAGAGATCATTATTGTCTCTGTTTATCTCAAACTTAGCCTCACTGTAACCATCTTCATAAGAGTTCTGCATCCATGTAGTAGTACTGGCTACTAACTTCAGACCATTTCTTGGAGGCTGCTGGTACCAGAACATATAGGCAAGTGTGGTATAATTCTGGTAGCAGGAGATGTCCACAGTCTCTCCAGCTCTCTTAAGGATTTCTTCTGGCCATTGTGTGATGAGATATCCAAGCCCAGCACCTGCATGAGTGAGAGAGAAAGTGAGGAGAAGTACAGATGATGGTCACCTCACACTAGCCCTGCATGGCCTGGATGAGAGCTGTGCTGCAGATGGATCTGTTGTCCCTCACCAGGTAAAAGAGCAAGCAAAACAGTCAGCATGGCCTGCCAGGTGTCCCAGAGCAGCAAGTTACTGCTCACTGTGAGTTAGGAGAGAAGAGGCTAGAGAGAGACTGATGCCCCTCCCATTGTTCTGATCTTTCTATCAAGGTCAGGCAGAGAAGAGACAAGGGATGGACCACCTTCGATACTCTCTTTGGTGAGCCATTAAAAGCAAATCTAAGTATTCATGTGTCTGTAAGTTTTCCAGAAGACAGGCAGTGTTATGCGCTCCCGTCAAAATGTGAGACTGCTTGCAGACCATTAAGTTGCTGATTGAATGTTGTACTGCCTGTCATTCCATCATTGTACATGTCTGAGTATTGGATTTGCCAGGCATGAACCTGGGACTATTGGTCTCATAAATTATTTTTTGACTCATTTACACCTATGGATATAATTTGGTCCATCTTTCCAGAAGGGTTTATTCCAGTAAATGTAAACATGTATTGCTTCATTCTGGAGACATGTACCGTAAAGATGATACTTCAGAACTCAGCACTTATGTTAGGCAGAAGCAAAGATGATAAATCAAGAGACAAAAATCATGTTTAATCACATCTTAATTTCTTCAGTTTTCCAGTCAGGGAAACAATCATCCTAGGAGCTCCAATTTACTTCCTAATTACAAAAATCAAGGCACCTCTGGCAGTCATTTTTTCTGAATTCAAAAACTGTGATTAATTAGTTAAGAGAAATTACCTGAGAAACTATAGCTTCTTCCCAGACAAGAAAGACTGTATATTCTATATGATGGTATAAAAGTTTTGTATGATCTTCAGTGACATGGATGCTTAGCATATGAGAACTAGAGTTTTGACCATGGCTCTTGTTCAGTTTCTGTCAATTCTTGCCACTGAAGATTTTCTCAGGAGAAATTATTCCTTACCCATGCTCCAGTGAGGTTGAGCCCTGTGCTACATGCTATTACAGTTTCAGTTTCACTTGTTGAGGAATTGTAGACAATACAGAATATTTTTTTTTAATTACCTTCCATATCTTTTACATTTTTCTTTGAACTTTTGTGCTATTTTCAATGTCAATACAGCAGTTAACAAATAAGTTTCACCAAATTTAATATGCCTTTATATTCTTTTATGGTTTTGACATAAATTATCTTTGATGCATATTTTTAGCATTTACTCCCCTCAACTTATTATTCTTTTTTATCTTTCATAGAAGTCTTATCTTGATTTTACTTGTTCTCCATCAGAATTTATTGACATTTTGCTCTTTCACCTTACTGCTAGGATGGAACACCTTGAGACACTCCTGGGCCATGTTGAGACAGTTCCATGGGACACTGCTGCTTTGATGAATGTCCTACATGTCTTTTGCATGGAGACACTACAGGATTTTTAGTCTGATTATTGTCTGTCACACTGAACCTTTTAGAAACCTTTTCCTCCGTTGGTAATCAGACTTAAAGTCCTGGTGGAAGAAACTATTTCGGAGACTTGATGGGATATGAAACAGACTATGGAGACTGTGGAAATTAGTTCTAGGATTATGCTGTGTAAGAACTCTGGGAGAAGGAAAAAAAAATTTCAGTGCAGCTGGGCTGCACATAATTCTCTAGTCACATGCATCAGAATTTACTAGTCAATCCAGGATGAAGATTTTTATTCTGAGTAACTTTTCTGTCTCAGGAAACAAAAAATGAGTGCGCATTCTCTGAAAGAAGTATCTGGAAGATGTAACTCAGGACCTCTAGTGTGTCTCTCAGGAATTACCTAACATGTTGCTGCCTTCTGAAGAGTAGCTGGATTGACAGTTCAAAACATCGAATTCTTTCAGTTTACTTTCTCTTCAGATTAAAGAAGAAACAAGGGGAAACAAACAAACAAACAAAAAGTAACAATATAAATCAAGGTGTAGTCAAGCTTCCCCCAATCAGGACCTGAACTAATGGATTTGGGAAAGAATAGATGTAGGAAAATAAAGGAATAAAGTTATAAAAGGGGCCAGTTATAGGTAAACAGGCTGCTGGTGAGTATTCTTGTCTGCCTATGCCTTGTACCTGCTTAGCTCAGTATATCTATGTCTTATTAAATTCCATTTCTAAGTATTTCTCGGAGGGAGGGAGTGTCTATGATGTGTGCATGTGTTTTGTGTATGGAGGTCTAAGTGCTGGGAACTGGAACCAGACCACAGGTACCAGCAACCAGAGAAACCAGAGTGAATGAACTTAAGCACCAGAAACTGAAGCAGGGCCACAGGCAAGCGTGGCTGTGTATTCATCATGCCAGCAGATGGGGCAAGGGAGGGTGTGTGAGTGTGTGGGATCACTAGTGAGAATGAAACCAGACTAGCTGGCAAGGAAGTGATGTGACCTGGGTTCTGGGGTGGGGTGTATCTTTAATGGGAAGGCCAGCCTGAGGTAGCAACCGGAGGGACCAGGGGAGTAGCAGGCACCTATTGGAGAGGGGAGTGGAGTGTGGGTGCATACCAGCAATTGGAGGGGGGCTCTAGGACTTGAGGGCTCATAGGTCCAGGACCTGGACAATGAGGTGACTGGGATTCAGGGGCAGCTACTGGGCAGACTTGATGTCTAAGCACAGGTATGGAAAGGATGCACACTGTACATATTTATACATATATTTCCTGCTATTGAACCCTCATCCAGTTCAGCTAGAGATATACACAAGATGAGGCCATTGGTGCTGTTCCTGTTTGTGTGGTACTGTTTCTATTTGTGTGAGTGTTGGGTGCATCTCTCTGCACTGATCTGTGTACACATGTATATATGTGTTTTATGCATGTGTGTCTACTGGGAATGCATTCTCAGCCTTGCTACCTGCTGGGCCAAGCGGCATGGAGCTGTGGCAGACTAGCAGATTCAGCCCAGCCTAACAGTAAGCCTCAGGGAAAGCACTGAGATCTCATTCTTGAGGGAAAAAAGAGACTGTAGAAGAGATGTGACATTGAGGAAAAAGCAGAGGTGCACTGCCTGTGTGGAAGAGAACCAAAGGAAAAAGGAAAGGCTTCCTACTGAAAAGTGTTTAACAAAAGTTGGAAACAATAAGAACGTGCTTAGCAGAGGTTTGTGCTGGATTTTGAAACTAATGTAATGAAACGGAGGATCAAGCAAAAATTGGCTTTCCAGTCCTGAACGATAGAGAAAAATGACTCTTGCAACACAAGGAAGGCACTGGCAGCCCATTTTCAGAGCTACATATAGACTTAGTACTTAAAGCCATTACCATCAGATGGGTCTTTAGTCTTAGCAGATTTAAGGCATCTCAGGCCAGTTCCTTTCAGTAGCCTACACTGGTAAAGAAAGTTTCTCTAGGGCCACTTGTTTGCAGACAATTCTTAGAGAAATCCTTCCTCCTCAGGCTGGTCATTCCAAATCCCTTGCCCAGTCAGACCTGTGCTGCTCCTTTCACACCTCTCATCCTCAACCAGTCCATTCTAATTTAATTTCTAATCCAGCTGTGTCTGCTTGCCTGGTGCAAGTTCCTCTTCCTCATCTATTCTATTTCACTGTGCCATCCTCACTGGCTGCCACCTCTAAACTCCTTCTCCAGCTTTTTCAGACCACCTGACCTTCTACCTCACCACCTTTACATTCTTCCAGTCTTTCTTTGGCCTCCCTTTTCTTTCACAAACTGTCCATCCTGTATTCTTACATCAGAGGGAATTTCTAGGTTTGAAGATGCTAAAATCACCCAGTAGTGTCCTAGTTTACACAGGTTTGGGGTGCACAGACCCTTCAGGAGAGGTTTTTCTGGCTGCTCTCTCTAGATCATGTGCATGAGGTGGATTAAATAAATACTTTAAAACCTGATCTCCCCCATCTCCTATGTCCTTGCAGGACCCTTCCTTTCCTTTCTGGTCTGGCCATTTCTGAAGATTCCTGGGACACAGTCTGTTTCCCACCTTAAAGGCTGAGGCTGTATATCCCTGTATATCCACTTTTGGCTTCATGTGGGACCACCACTGTTCTCATGAGTTTCCCACCCTTATGCCAAGTACCACGGTCTCTTCTTACTTCATTATTCCCCCCCAGTGCCTCTGACCCACTGCCCTCCAGGACCTCTCCCTAGTTCCTGAGTTCAGGCATGCTGAAAGAATTCTTAACTTTCTTCTTCCCAAAAAGAGAACTTAACAAAAATTAGAATAGCAGCAACATAAACATAAGTCCCTGCCCACCCTTCCATTCCCCATCCTTCCTTTCTTAACCAATCTTCTTCCATGCTTTACATTGCTATGAGGTCATAGGCCTTTTCCCCACCTGCTTGTTATTGTTTTTCTTCCCTAGCAGCTAGTCTGTGTTACCTGATAGATCCCGGTAAACCCAGTCCACCTACCTGAGATGGTCTTGAGATGTGAAGGGGAAAGCTGATGATCATTTGTCACAGCTGTTGCCCATGGCCTGATTGCTCTGTGCCTGTGGTCTCTGATCACTGTTTGATCTACCACCATGTTATAAGCCAGACTGGTCTGACTAGGGGGTTGTAGCTGTTTCAAAATTCCCTCAGGCTAAATTAAGGTGAAACAACACCAAATGATCACTTAGAAGTTTTACTTAAGGTAGAAGCAACCTCAACTTGGAAGTTGTAAGTGGTGTGGCTTCTATTAAAACTTTTTATAAGAAGAAAGAGATTAAAAGGAAAGGAAGGGGGTGGAGGAGGAGAAAGAGAGAGGGAGATATCACCACCTGTCGTGGTTTGGGCCTGGTTGGCAGCAACCACCACACAGCCGCTCTCTCTCCCTTCTCTTCCAGCAATAAGAAGAGACAGAGAGCCAGGTTTGGGGTTCGAGATAGGACTGGGATGGGGAAAAAAATCACCCTTTATGTTCATGGGCAAAAGGCAGACTTGTTAGGGGAAGAAAAAAAGAACATATATTTATTACAGACACTAACAACACATAACAGAGTAGGACAGTGAGAAGCATTGTCACATCTTGAGAACACCTTCCCCCCACCCCTCTCTTCTTCCCGGGCTCAGCTCTGCTCCCGATATCTCTACCTCCTCCCCCAGTGGCGCAGGGGCAGGGACTAGGGGGTGCAGTCAGTGCTGCTGGTTCTTCCATCTTCAGTGGGCGAAGCTTCTGGAACTTGTTCCCTCTGCTCCATCGTGGTCCCCCTCTCACAGCAGACAGTCCTCCACAAACTTTTTCCATCGTGAGTCCCTCCCATGGGCCGCAATGTTCCCCACACTGCTCCAGTGTGGGACACCAACTTTCTCCGACTGGATTCCTTCCCACGGCTGCACCCCTTCCCGAGCTGCTCCGGCGTGGGACTCCCCCACGTGCTGCAATCCTCCCAGCGCTGAATTACAGCAGCGGGGCTGCCTTTTCCCACAAGACCCCAGCCTTCTTTGGGCACAGCACCTGGATCATCCAGGCAAAAAACACAGGCCATAAATCAATGTCTGCTCCACCGTAGATCTCCATGGGTGTCGGGGGGGGGCCGCCCTGCCGTCTCACCACAGGATACAGGGGGGTCTCTTCTCCAGCACACCTCCCCCCTCCTTTCTTCCTCCATTCTTCCACTGACCTTGGTGTTCACGCAGCGGAAGCAACTCCTCCTCACCAGTCCCACTGAATGTCACCACGTCCCTTCTTAAATAAATTATTGCAGAGGCGCATCTGACTGGCTCAGTTTTCAAGCAGAGGTGGAGCTGACTTGGAGCTGGGGGAGGTTCAAGAAGCTTCTCACATGGGGCCGCCCCTATAGCCCTCTCCCCTCCTACCAAAAAATCCCACCACTCACTCAAACCCAGGACAGCCCCATAAAAAGTCATTTTTCTTTCGGGTCACTTGATAAAGAGGGCTTACGATCAGACTGTAATTTGGAATATGAATTCTCCAGAAACCCACAATGTCTAAGAAATATTGTGTTTCCTTTCTGCTAGTTGGTGGGGACATAGCTGTTATTTTATTAATCACATCCATTGGAATCTGACGATGTCCATCTTGCCATTTTATTCCTAAAAACTGAATCTCCTGTGCAGGGCCCTTGACTTTACCCTGTTTTATGGCAAAACCAGCTCTCAAAATAATTTTAACTACTTTTTCTCCCTTCTGAAAAACTTCTTCTACTGTATTCCCCCAAACAATGATGTCATCAATGTATTGTAGGTGTTCCGGAGCTTCACCCTATTCCACGGATGTAAAGGCTTTGGGGGAATGTGTTGCATGAATTTATCCGACCATTCAGAGTCAGTTCACAAAAGTAGTCAAGATTTACAAGGCCTTGCCCAACAGCTTAAGGCTAATAACTGGAACCCCTTCTCTGACTGGGTTTGGTGGGGGGGTTTGGGTCTGTGGCTTAAGAGAATTTTTCTTTGTTGTTTGGAGTTCTTGTATTGATTATGATGCTATTGCTAATCATTTGCTTTCTTTACTTTATTGGAATAGTTCATGTTGTATTTAGCCAAATCATAGACAAAGCTATGAATGTACAATTGCAAATTGTGCTTATGCTTCGGTAAATAAATAAAAATGGGGGAGATGTGGGAAACAAGAGACAAGGAGTAGCTGCACAGCAAACAAGACACACAATCCAAGTGCTGATTGGACATAGCTATGTGCATCCCTGCAGCTGCAGGATAAGAAAATACCATCTGAAGAGAGAGAAAAGAGAAGTGAAAAAAGACCAACATTGACCCACACTGCCCCATAGATCTGTATTAGCTTTATTGTTCTATTAATAAACGATTCAGCTTTGATCTAAGCTTGAGTCCATGCCTTCACACGCTGCAACATTTGAATAATTTTATTTGGAAAAACAGTGTTCTCTATGGTAAACTCACACACACGGTGCTCAAGAAGAGGAAGCTGCTAAAATAAACTTAACAACACTGAGAGGTTTTGGTTTCGGTTCTGGTTTTGTTTTGGTTGGTTGTTTTTTGTTGGTTTGGGTTTTTTGGGGGTTGGTTGGTTTTAGTTTTATTTGTTTTTTTTTCCCTCCAAAAAAGAAATACATAGTATCTTACAGTCCATTATCTACAATATTCAGCTTCTGGTAAAAATAGGCATTTTTGAGAATGACACCGTCAGCACAGAAGGATCTCAAAGGGGTTTGAGTGTTGCTCTCAACAGCTGCTGTGTATATGAGACAGGCAAACAACTACACATCTTCCTAAGCACAAATGTATTTTCAAATTGAAGTGTGTCCTCTGAAATAATTTCAAACAGCGCCCTATCTTAGGAAAGGCTTATGATTAACTGATACGTTATTTGTACTTTCTACCAGCGCCTGTTAATGCCCGCATTTGAATCTTCAAATTTTCCACTGTGTACTTTTTGTCTGGAGAAAACCTTGGACTAGAGATAAGACCATTTCAGAAAACGTATTTCTAGCAGCAGCTGCTTCCAGTCCACCAGTCTGGGCTTGAGGTTGTGTCAAGATCATGAAATACATACTGTTTGTCACCTTTGTTGGTGTGGCTGGTGAGTATATTTTTTACTTATCTTTTTGCAATTTATAAGGACGCTCATTTTCTGAGCAAATTTGCGAGGTAGTCTATGGTGGGAAAGTTCAGTCCAGTTTCAACCTGCAAAACTCTTAAGGCAGAGCACTGCAATGTCATGTCTCTCAACTGCAGTCTGTTCGTAATTGCTTGTGTCACAAAATGGGGAATGAATGCCTTCACAGGGGTTCTTGACCAAAGAATACTGAAACGTGTCCATAGCTTCAGAGAAGACTGTCTCTCTCTTAAGGACTATGAAGTGTGAAAATAACACCTCTGGCTCAGGAAGACCTAAAGCTGATGTAAAGTTTTGGACTATGGGCGAGTGCTATATAACTGCAGATTTGTTTTGTACTTACACTCAGTCCACTATTGACCACTACTGCAGACAACATCCTGGGACAGAAACACCTTTGGTCCGCTCCAACAAGAACTTTTCTATGTTCTTGTGTTCACTCTCAAACTAGCAGCCAATGCAGATAGGTGAGACACCAACCTAAATCTGATCAATTTTAGGGAGCAGCAAATGAATGTCCATGAGACTTGCCCACCACTGCTACCGTGACATTTTATAGAAGTAGAGCTTACGAGTGAGATGCTTCAGTCAGTCACAGGGGTGAAAGATTCCTTATGCCGGGTGTTAACATATGCCACTTCTTATCTCCCAGTTGCCTTCCCCAGCAGCGCTGACGATGACGACGACAAGATCGTGGGAGGCTACACCTGTGCAGCAAATTCTGTCCCCTATCAGGTGTCCCTGAATTCTGGGTACCACTTCTGTGGAGGTTCCCTCATCAACAGCCAGTGGGTTCTGTCAGCTGCCCACTGCTACAAGTCGTGAGTGCAAAAAAAATGTATTCTTCCATAACGTTCTTCTTTCTTACAGTTCACTTCTAGCAAGAATTCTGTGCTGTGAGATCCAAATATGTAAATGACTCCATTCTGACAGGAAACAACAAAGGAATAGGTGGCTCATTCAGGAAGCTGGGCTGAGGCATCATAAGGGGTTTCCCGCTTCTGCAAATGTGCCTGTGAATGCAGAGCACTTTCTGAAATGACAATGGGATAATCTAGCAACAAGTCATGGGCTGCGAGTTAATCTTGCTAAAACTTAGTCACTGGAGAACAGGAAGAGAAATGAGGTCAGGGTGATAGCAGTTTGCCTTTTTCCAGAATGAAACACTGTTATGTATCCAACCCATCCCAGCTCAACAAAATAAACCTGCAGAAATTCACCACCTGTCCTGGGAGTGGGTAAGACCTCAGTGTGGATGCCCAGGACTTAGTGCGGGACAAGAACGGTAACCTGCGTGAAAACAGCTGCTATGATAGAGACGTTGAAGCGAGTGAACCACATGGTGACAGGGAGCTTCCTCGTGACTTCTCAGCAGCAGTAAAGTTTATGTCATTCCTTCTCTTTTCCAGTCGCATCCAAGTGCAGCTTGGGAAGCATAACCTGGCACACACAGAATCGACACAGCAGTTGATTAATTCAGCTAAAGTCATCCGTCACCCTGGCTACAGCTCTGCAACACTGGACAATGACATTATGCTCATCAAGCTTGCCAAACCAGCCCAGCTCAACCGAGCTGTCCAAACAGTTCCCCTGCCTACCAGATGTGTGGCCACGGGCACCATGTGCTTAATCTCTGGCTGGGGCAACACACTCAGCAATGCCAGTGAGTACTCTGTGGGAATGTGTGGCATCGTGAGGGTGGTTGTGGTTTGGGCCTGATCGGCAACCAACCCCCGCAGCTGGTCACCCTCCTTTCCCCCTCCCCACCTGGGAATGGGGGAGGGAATTAGAGGGGTGAAGGGAGATTCGCAGGCTGAGATAAGAACAGTTTAATAATGGCAATAAAACGAGAACAATGACGATGATAGGGGAAAAACAAAAAGAAAAATATAAACAGGCAAGGTACAGCGTAATTGCTCACCACCCGCTGACCAATACCCAGACCGTTCCCGGCCAGTGACCCCGAGATACCAAGATCCCACAATCGCAATCCCAGAAGCGAGAGAGCTCCTTCCCAACCACCCCTCCTCTATACAGTGAGCATGACGTTCCATGATATGGAATATTTCATGGGCCAGTTAGGGTCAGGTGCTGTGGCCGTGCTCCCTCCCTGCTCCCTGTTCCCTTGAGCATGGGCAGGACATGGGGAGTCGGGGAGTCCTTGAAGTCTTGGTTGCAGCTGAAAACATCAGTGTGCTATCAGCATTCTTCTCATACCAAACCCAAAGCTAAATCCAAAACACAGCACTCATCTAGTCCCTGAAAAGGAATATTAACTCTATTTCAGCCCAAACCAAGACAAGGGTCCAGGAGACACGCTAAGACCTCGCAGTTAACACCAAACAGTACAGGGAAGTGCTGTGGGACATGCCTTTGAGTGACCAGTCTGTGTTGGACAGAAGCCATTTAACGGCTTTAAAGGCAAGCCTTTACAAGGTCCTTGCTCTCCTTCAGTGTTAGGAACATGGAATCACTTAAGTCATCCATGTGCCATTCACCAGCATGTTCACACTGCCATAAATTCTGTGGCCTGGCGCTATCAGCTGTGCCGTGCCAAGCACTAGCAATTTAAACACTGTCAACAGAGCTGTCAGTTCTCCGAGAACAAGATGAAAATCTGTAATTGTGGATCTAATATTACTACAAGAGAGCTCCATTCTCCTACACTGACAGTCAGAGGTGTGAACGGTGACTGGTGTCTAATCCACTGATGACAACTGAATCTGCTCCAGAGGTGAGGATGAGGTTTTCCCAAGGCCCAGGTCTCCTCTAGCGTATGTGCTACAAGAGTAGCTCTTAGCTCCGCACTTGCCAGTTGATGGTTTTCTAGGTATCAGAAAAATTAACGTGGCTGTAAGTGTAGAACGGTGGGCCCACAGGTAGAATCTGTTCCATCTAAACAAAAGGAATCCATGCTGCGATTACTGTTCAGAGGAAAAATGATGACTGCGAAAACAGGATGTTCGGTGATTACTTTTCTGATAAGGAAGATCTTCTCTGGGCTCTGATGTGAACTCAGAGATGCCACCAACCATCTTTCCCTATTTTCTTGTAGATGCGTATCCTGATACTTTGCAGTGCCTGAAGGCTCCTGTACTCTCCTCAAGCGAGTGCACCAAAGCCTATCCTGGGCAAATCACCAAGAACATGATGTGTGTAGGATTCATGGAGGGAGGGAAAGACTCCTGCCAGGTAATACATCTGCCTCTCCTTTCCCACATGTTTCTCTCCTGCCTTTTGCCAGTGGAAGAGGTTATCGTAGCAGAGAATCTGCTCCACTCACTGCACTGGCATGTCTGAATGTTGGGGGTTTTTTGAACGACAGTGGAGACTTAGGGTGAAAGTTGGTTACTGAGTGAGGCTAGGGTTTTTCCCCCTCAGTTAGTCATCGACCCTTTTTTGAGGTAGCTAATACCTCTGCCCTAAATCTCCACAAGCAGGCTGTGCCGCCTCCTGCACCTTAGGCTATTGAAAATGGAGGAGTGATGCACCAGAGAGTCAGTAGTGATCATGGTGGCTTTAGAGCTTAGGACGCAAAAGTTAGGCTTGGACTCATCAAAAATTAAGCAGCTGTTATACCAAGATTCAGGAAGTCTGGAAAATGAACACACTTGACAATTGCTCTGCATTTTACATGTACCTAGTGCCATGGAAGTATCTGGCAGAATAACGTTTAAGATGCACATATCCTAAGCGCCTGCTGAGGACTGCAGCCCTCAAAAATGGGCAGCTTACCCATCCTTATCTGTGGTGCCCTTGGAGCTAAAGTAAGGCGCAGTAGCATCAGCTGCAGAGCGGCCATCAGAAATGACCTCTGTAGAACTTCTGTGTAGAGAAAGCCCAATGGAGGGAGCTCCCTCAAATGTCAGTGATTTCTGGGATTGCTGCCTCATCACTTACGCTGACACCATTTGCTGAATATTCATATTATTTCTGTGCACAGGGGGATTCTGGCGGTCCAGTAGTCTGCAATGGGCAGCTCCAGGGCATCGTTTCCTGGGGTATTGGATGTGCACAGAAAGGCTATCCTGGGGTTTACACTAAGGTTTGTAATTATGTCTCCTGGATCAAAGCAACTATGTCTTCCAACTGAGACACTCTCATCCTAGGCAACTTGCTTTTTCTCTTCCTCATTTTCTTCTGGTTTGGGATCGGACATAAAGAAATTATCAAAAAATAAAGACTTTCAGGCACTCCTTTGTGCAACGTTTCTCTGGGTACTTCCATAGGCTATGATATGAAGAACAGGGGGAGGGAATGCCACTCTGGGGAAAATATTTAATACCTGTAGTGCTTCTCAACTAGCAGGACCTTGGAACATTTTGCAGATTTGTCTTCAGGAGTCTTTCAACCGGTTACATGCAGCCATTTCTGGAACAGAACATCTTTTCTGTTTATCAGCACACACTCTGGTGCTACAAAACTGCCTAAAACAGCTGAGAGAGTGTGCTGAATCATAGAGGCAGCATACTCCTAACGTAGAGAACAGCAGTCAGCCACACAAATGCTTCCTATCGCCCCCATTCCCACCCCCAGCAATATGACTGAACATTCCCTGATAGAACCTCCTGGAAAGCTCTACTTGGGGAGTGGAATCACCTCTTGCTAGGGCTTGTTCTCTTCATGTACCAGAGCCACTGAGGCTGCTGTCCATACCTTCTTGCTCAGTTTACTCGTTATGCTGGGTTTGCTTAGTTTTCCTGGAAGAGTCAAAGTACATATGTTCCCGGGTTCTGTTTCTAACTCTTCCTAACCCCAACTGGCACTGGAATTGAAAGTACCTGGAAAAGCTGCCAAAGTGGCCAATGGGCTGTGTAGCTGTCTCCTAAAGAAGAAAAGAGCAGTAGAGAATTTAAGTAAAATAAAAGGATAGAAAAAGCAGAAAATAGGTGAAATGGGGAGAAATTTAAAAGAAATCTGACACTGGAGGAAAGGAGTGGGGGTGTTAGCAGTAGCAGTCATGAATAGAACTTTTCTACACAAAGCAGATAAGCAGGCACTTCTTTATTCCAGCGCCGGGGAACACGGGGGATAGCTCCACCAAAGACATGTTCACCAACAGGTACAAAGCACAACATATTTATACACTTTTTCAGCAGAGTCACGTTCACGTAAGATCAACAAAATTCATAAAGTTTAATTTAACCTTAATAATGATTGGCGTTCAGTTACCTCACCTTACCTCTATTCCTATTCTACAGAAATCAGTGGTCATCTTTACCGATCGATTTAAATAGAATGGGGGGAGGGTAATGATTAGCATATTCATGCTATTTCCTGGAAATCATTATCATATGCAAATGTCTCTAACGCATGCGTGGTTATGTTGGACGGGGGTCCTCTGGTGATCGTTGATAGTCTTCCTCCCTGTGTCCGCTGGTTGAACTCCATCCCTGCGCACGCTCATTTCATCTTTGGCTGATGCCCATTTCTTCTTTGGCCGATCTTCCCAACCAAAACCAGTTTCTTCTGGTACTTATTGTTTCAAATCAAGATCCATAACCAGTATCCACTGGTTTGATTCAGAGTCCATAATGATTCTTATAGTGTTCAAGGCACATACCATACTAGCTACCTATTCCTAAGGGCCTTAGTGTGCTTTATATTCTCATAGCTGCTATAACTCCATTTTAATATCAAAGTAATAATCTAAACTAAAATTAAAATAATATTATAGGATTCAAGCTATTTTATTAAGGTAACTGCAACACCACCAGTATGAGATCTCTGGATAGGGTCATGAAGTTGAGCTAAGGCTTCTCCACCAAACCCATGTGAAAACACACACATACCAGGACAGTGAGGACGGTGGGGGTGGTTTGGAGGAGGGAGCTGGGATGAGCCTCATTTTCTCGGGAATGTGAAAAGAATAATGGGGTTGTGGGGCGGTACAGACCATAGATACAGAAGGACCAGGGAAGTGGAGAGACAGGTTTCCTGGAGGACCTCGCTCTCCTCTCTTCTCCGGGCTGGGCCCAAAGCTGAGGACTCAAGCTAGGGTAGGGGGATCTTGAAACACAGTAAAGTCCTAACTGGTGTTTCCAGACTCCAGAAATAGCCAAGAAAGCAAAATAAAAAGTTTATGCTCTAGGTGTCCGGATTTGGGAAGAGGATGATGGGAAGGGTCAAGTGTACCTTTTCTGCTTCAAAACCCCTAGGATGCTTCAGTGCTCTTGGCTAGCCCTTTTCGGAGCCCACGGGGAATCTCTTAGATGAGATGCAAGGCAACAAGTTGTCCATCTGGTCAGGGCTGTGGGGCTGGGAGTCTGGCTGCCTGGGTTCCCCGAGAGTCAGTCTTGTGTTGCCACTGGGGCCATGTGCAGAAAAATTCACCCCTTATATCTGCTATGCAAAAATTCACCAAAAAGTTAAGTCATCCTGACCGCCTCATTTGCAGCCCTGTGATTCTTCCTCAGGGAAAAATGTGAATGGTCTCTGTCTCAGGATTATTTCTGGTTTCTCTCTTGGCAGGGATTATGGGATTATTTCCCACTGGGATTGTGAGATAAACAGAATTCCAGTTATGAGTTTAGTCACACTGCAATTACGTGCTAAATGCCCATGTGTAGTTTGGGAACCATCCCAAATAGGATTTCAGATTTTTTTCCATTTGGGATTACAGGATTAATCCTCACTGAGTTTATGGGATTGACTTGAGGAGCGTTATGGTATTACTCCTCAATGACATTACAGAATTATTTTAATTGGGATAATAGGATTAATCCCCCCAAAATGATGGGAATACTTCCCATAGGCATTTTGTGATTAATCCCCTAGTGGATTATGCACTCTTCTTCTCTGGGGAAGCCATCTGTGCCCTGTACCTGGTGACAGGAGTGAAGAGCAGTGAGTTCCCAGGCTAGACCTGTGTGGGGAGAGGTTTTGGCCGACAGCTGAACATTTCTCCTGGGCAGGGGTCTAGGCTGGCCCCTGCTTCACACTGCTCCAAGGGTGACATCCATTTGTCATCCCAGGGTAAGGGCAGGTTCAATGGCAGGATTACGGTCACCAGTGCTTTCAATGGCCAGGACATAAGTGGCACGTGAGAGAGACCCCAGGCCTTGGTTCCACCTCCTGCCCCAAGGGGCACAGAGAGGCCATCCATCCCATCTTGACCAAGGGACAAAGGGAAGTTGGGGCAGGGGCATCCAGGCTAGGTTGGTCTGGTCCAGAGAGGTCCAGGTAGTGTGGAGTGCAGCCCCAATAGCTGAAAGGGAGATAAGCTTTTCTGTGTGATGGAGGAAGGAGCACAGGACAAAAGTCAAGGATTGGGAACACTCATATTGGACAAATCCTGGAGCCCTGATCTAAGAATGCAATCCTGTGTGATGGGACCTCGCTAGAATCTCTTTGAAATCACAGGGGTTTTTTAAGAATCCCAGAACTAGTTTCAGCAAAGGAGTTCACCTTAACCATGCGTCCTGGTTTGGGCTGGAATAGAGTTGTGTCTTTCTGGTAGCTAGAATAGTGCTGTATTTTGGATTCAGTATGGGGTTTGGTATGAGAAGAGTGGTGATAGCACACTGAGGTTTCCAATTGTTGCTGAGATTTCCAGGACTCTCCAACTCCCCATGTCCTGCCTGTGTGCAGCTGCACAAGAAGCAGGGAGGGAGCACGGCCAGAGCGCCGGGCCCAAATTGGCCAATGAAATGTTCTATATCCTGTAACGTCATGCTCACTATATAGGTGGCTGGGAAGGGGTTGTCTCTCGCTTCCGGGACTGTGATTGCGGGATATTGGTATTTCAGGATTGCTAGCTGGGAACGGGCTGGGTAACAGTCAGCGGGTGGTGAGCAATTGCACTGTTCATTGCCAGTTTACACTTTCTGTTATTGTCACTGATTTTATTCCCATTATTAAACTGTTTTCATCTCAACCTGTGAGTCTCCCTTTACCCCTCCGATTCCCTCCCCCATTCCCAGGTGGGGGAGAGTCGGTGAGCAGCTGCGTGGTGTTTGGCTGCCAACCAGGTTCAAACCATGACACCATGTAATGGTCTGTTTAGGAGAAAAGGGACAGAGGGCATCTTCTGTCTACAGAGAGTCACTTTCTATCCTCTTCTTCCTGTCACCAGACAGGATTAAAACACATTTGTCTTTCTTGACAGGACTTCAATGGACAACCAGCAGTCTACCACAAAGATCCTCTCATCCCAACATTCCCCCATTCTTCTTCAAAGCTGTACTGCACTGGGAAATACACCAAAGGCTCACAGAGGTACGTGGAGTGGTGGTGGTATCCAAGGCTGCCCTCCACTCAGGGAAGGGTTAGCTCTAGAATTGGAGCAGTTCTCTCAGGGCCCGGACCAGGGCAGTTTAGAAAGCTTTCCCAGATGCAAACCACTCCAGGTACCAGGCCCAGTCCCAGCACTGCTGCACTCCTCTGGCAAAATATTTGTCCCTTTGCTTCACCAGAATTTCCCCATCCCATCCTGTGCTCATCACCTTTCAGTCCTTTCCTGGGCACCTCCAAGAAAAGTCTGTCTCTAACCCACCCTCAAATCCCTCCAGGGAATGAGAGGCTGTAACTAAGGCTCCCCTGCCTACTCAGCTTCAGGCCAGACAAACTCAGAGCCCTCAACCTCTTCCCACTTGTCTCGCGTTCCAGCGTCCACCATCTACAAGATCCCTGATAGACATCTCCCCTGTCCTGGGGACACAGGGTGGTTCCAGTCCACTGCTCCCCCAGGTGGAGCAGGGTGACAGAATGATCCCCCTCCTGGCCCTGACAACTCCAGTCTGTCTGCCAGAGCCAAAGGGATGGTGGATTATTGCCACACAGCACCCTGTGTCTTGGGGCTCCTCACCTGCAGGACAGTGCTTCATCCCCAGGTGCCATCAAGACTTGGGCTACATCACATACATCAGAGTGTTCAGGTCACAGGGTAGTGGGATGACTCAGGGACCCCGGTACAGAGCAGCACGCCCATTGCCTGGAGACTGGTGGGGCCAAGGGACCAGTGTGCACACAGAAGTGCTCAGTGGCACTGGTCCTGCCAGTGTGCTGGAACTCAAAACTCCTGGCACTCAGCAGCGTGTTGAGCCCCAGGTTACCAGCAAGGCACCCGTACTCTCACAAACCACGGTGTGAGCAAGCCAGGAGACCCTTGAATCTTAGACACACATGAGCACACACAGGAGTGCTCCCTCTGGGGTCCCTTGCCAGATTCAACTCCAGGCTGGCCTTGGCTTCCCAGGTGGTGGAGAAGGAAAGGGCTGTGTGAGCAACGCTGCTTACCTATGAGTTAGTGAAACAGGCTGAAAGGCAAAAGAAATGGAAGAGGTTATAGGAAATAGGGGGGCAGGTGTGAGAGAGGACAGAGAAGAAAGGGGAAGGGGACAGAAAAAAAGAGAATAGAGGGGGAAAGTGAGAGGCACTCTGTGGATGGCAGAGAAATGAGGTAAGGCAGTGAGTAATCAGAAAAAAAGAAGGGTCAAAAGGTAAGTCAGAGATGGGAAAGAATAAGAACGATATTAGAGACCAGGCAGAAGACAGAGAGATGATACCACCACTTTCCTTAAGTAGACAGAGTTGGAGGGCAAGAGGAGAAAATGAGGTACAGTCAAATACAGGGCTCTGTGCCTGCTGGTGCACATCCCTGTTTGCATTGAAAGGTTTGTGCTATGCTGCTCCAGCTTTTGAGTCACTGTGGATCTTGCTCAGCACAGAAATATGTCCCTGAGTCATTGAGTAGGGCATGATCTATCTCCACAGATAAGTGACCGCCCTTAGTCCCATTACTCTTGAAGCGTTTTCTGAATTCCTGCTCAATCTCTGCCATGCCTCCTTCCACAGAGTATACAACCAGCTGCAGACCGGTATCCTTCCCCGTGAGCAACTTGTACCAGGAGATGGTTGAGAATACACTCCCCTTTTGGGAACAGTTCAGAGTCACAGAGTCTCCCACTCGGACAACTGTGTCTGGTGACTGCTGAAGAGCGTGGCCTGGAAAGAAAAGGAAAGACATGTGAGGAATGAAAGATGTTGAAGGGGAAATGAAAACACATCCTTGAAGTATGACACGGGATGGGGTGGCATAAGGATGTCAGCAAGCTATGAGACAGTGTACAATTTGTCTGAGAGAGGTACCCAGGACAGAAAAAAACCAACCAACCAAACAAACAAAATAACCCCAAAAGCAACCAACCAAAAAAACAAACAAAAGCAAGCAAACAAACAAACAAAACAAAAAATAACAAAACAAAACAAACAAAAAACCCAAGAAGAACAAACAAAACAAAAAAACCCCAGCATAACAGCCTGAAACATAATAGAAAATTTGTTGTGAAAATGACTTCAGTACACTCAGTTGAAGCATTAAAATGGGACAGAATAAATAAATTTGTAGATGTGTAGAGGTTTATGAGCTGAGACAGGAAAAGATCACCCTTTTTCATTGCCCATCCTCCCCCTGGAAGCCTTGGGGAATGGGGCACTGCCAGCAACTGGGCACACAGTTATGTCTGCAGCAGCAGCTTCAGTGCAGCTGTTCAAGCAGAAGGGAAACTCACTCACCCACAGGGCACAGAATGGCCACAAGGAACCAGTGGAGAACCATGGGGAAAGGTCACCTCCTTCCAGCAGCCTGCCCCTGTTGTCAGCATCGGCACAGAGAGGTGTGAAGAGGAGAGGCTGAGAGAGGAAGAGACGTGTCTCTGCGTGGGTGGGCACGTCAGTGAGAGACGAGCCTGAAATGTGAGAAGGTGGTTGGCTGTCTGGGAACGGTGGAGAATGACACCTGCATGCAGGCATGAGGTGCATGTATGCTGCTCCGCTGACTTCCTGCCGAGAGTGAGTATCTGTGTGTATGTGCAGGTGGGAGACAAGTGTTATCACAGGATCATGACAGGGCTGTGTGGCAGCCTGAGTGCGTGCATGGCACAGGGATACACGAAGAGGCACGAAATGAAGAGAAGAGAAGAGAAGAGAAGAGAAGAGAAGAGAAGAGAAGAGAAGAGAAGAGAAGAGAAGAGAAGAGAAGAGAAGAGAAGAGAAGAGAAGAGAAGAGAAGAGAAGAGAAGAGAAGAGAAGAGAAGAGAAGAGAAGAGAAGAGAAGAGAAGAGAAGAGAAGAGAAGAGAAGAGAAGAGAAGAGAAGAGAAGAGAAGAGAAGAGAAGAGAAGAGAAGAGAAGAGAAGAGAAGAGAAGAGAAGAGAAGAGAAGAGAAGAGAAGAGAAGAGAAGAGAAGAGAAGAGAAGAGAAGAGAAGAGAAGAGAAGAGAAGAGAAGAGAAGAGAAGAGAAGAGAAGAGAAGAGAAGAGAAGAGAAGAGAAGAGAAGAGAAGAGAAGAGAAGAGAAGAGAAGAGAAGAGAAGAGAAGAGAAGAGAAGAGAAGAGAAGAGAAGAGAAGAGAAGAGAAGAGAAGAGAAGAGAAGAGAAGAGAAGAGAAGAGAAGAGAAGAGAAGAGAAGAGAAGAGAAGAGAAGAGAAGAGAAGAGAAGAGAAGAGAAGAGAAGAGAAGAGAAGAGACATGACCTCAGGAATAACTGTTTCTGTCTGTGCCTCTCATCTGCGTCTCCTCTCTAGACGCTGTCGTACTCACAGAATCCCAACCCTGAAATCAGCCATAGGTAACCTCCTCTGGTTATCCCAGTGCTATTCGTCATGTTGCCCAGGTATGGGGAAGGCTGCTGACCTGTCATTCTGGTGTCTGTTGCAGCATGACAGAGGACTTGTGTAACTGCTCTTCTCTCCCTCCAAAGGGAGAGCTCAAGGAGAGAAGAGGTTCCCTTTGGCTCTGCACTGGGACTGCCTCTTGGGAAACGGCACCACTGAGTGATTTCTGAGAAGGGTATTCACCATGGGATATGGTGGTAAAGAATTACCTTCTCCATGCCAAATAAGAGCTGATAGTCTTCTTTTTGTAGCATTCTGCAAAGAAGAAGCAGGATGAGGATGGACAGAGAGGGAGAAAATGCTATCTCTCTACACAGAGCACAGGCTTGTTCACCAACACAAGGCTGTGGGAAATCACTGCAGGCAGGAACTGAGGCTTGCAGTTTGTGTACACTGACACAGTCTGTGTCAACAGAGAATTACTCCACATCCCCACAACACCCTGTCCAGCTGTCCAACTGAGAGGAGGCTGTGCTTGATGGGAAGGGTCTCCATTTGCCAAGGGGTTCCCTGGGCTGTGTAGGTGGCAGGGCAGTGCACTGGGAGCCTTGCAGAATGCACAGTATTTGAGGAGCTAGTGATCTCCAACAGGCCATGCCTGCTCTGTTGGGCTTGAGGGCTTGAGAAGCATGTACGTAAGCATGAGAAGCTGAAGTGTACGAGCCTGCTGGAGTGCCCCGTGCTGGCCTGTGCTGCACACTGGTGTAGGTTACGACAGAGATAACACTCTCATCTGTCAGGAAACTTTCTGTTAGTTGCACAGCTTGCTAACGTAATCTGTAATTCATGTGTATTTGGGAAAGGTGAACTGTATGTGCATCTAGGGGAGGGAGGTAGTCATCCTGACACGGAGAAGTTAGTGATCCACACAGCAATTAACCTGAGCAGGCGCAGGCCTGCGCTGTGGTACGCTGCATGTGCAATGTGTCATCCAGGCCCGCACTGTGCCGCACATATCCCTTGAACATCGGATAACCTCAGACAGGACATCGCAAGGGAGGAGCATGTGGACAGCTCCCACTTGCTACAGGCCATTATGCCACCTGCCTGGCCCTGCCTTTATCTAAAGGTGCACCAAGAACCTCTCACATGAACGTGCTTTCCGTTTGGCACTGAGAATGATTAACAGGGTTGGCTGGAGTTAAATGAGAGGAAGTCTGTGGAGCGCAGATTGAAGAGAGACAGAAAGAAGGTGGGGAGAGAAAGGGGGAAGAAGGGTTGACGGAAGTGAACATAACGTACATGAGAGTTAAATGAAGAGGGAGACAAGGATGAGTGGGGTGGCAAGGAGAGAAAGCAAGACAAATAAACTCGCTGAGTCTGAGAAGAGGAGGAAGAGAAGGCTAGGAAGCAGAGGAGGTAATAGATGGAAGGGGATCATCCTGCCTTGTGCAACACCAAGGAGGAGGAAAGCAAGTCCCTTTTGTGCAGGGGAAGGTTTGCGCTCAGCTCCCTCAGCAGCCTAGCCACTGTGTTTCACTCTCAGCACAATAGTACATGCCAGAGTCATTGAGAAAGGCATGCTCTATGAAGAGGGTCATCCCGTCGCCTTGTATCTCACTGCTCTTAATATGGTTTCGGAGATCCTCCTCAATGGTTACTTCAACACCTTCTATTGCAGAAGACACTAGCCTCAGCCTGGAGTCCTTCCCCAAAGGCAGTTTGTACCAGTACATAGCTCTGTTGGAGGATTTCTTCTTGGAACAGCTCAGATTCACAGACTGGCCTTGTCGTATCACTGTGTCTGGGGACTGTTCCAGAGCCAACGCTGGAATGGAAAAGGAGGAGCGTTGAGGAACAAAAACTGGAAAAGCATGAACTAGGCACCATGGGTTGGTAGAGAAGGGGGTGAGAAGGAACAGGACAGGTTAGGGAGCAGTGGAATGGATGGGACAGCTCTTCGGAACAGCAGGTGAGTTTCCAGTTGCTCTCCAATAGGCAAGAAACATTCCTGGGCACTTTGTGTCCAAAAAAGGGACCATTTGGGGGTTGTGCACAGATGAAAAAATAGACAGCCAATGCAGGAGATTGAGGGATTCCTGCCCACCTCATTCATTGCCCATCCTTAGCAGAGGAAGCTTTGGGGAATGGAGCACTACCAGCAACTGGGTTACACAGCTGGGACAGCAGCAGAGGAATTGATATAGGTGCTCAGGGGTCGAGTTCACTTACCCATAGGGGCCAGCATGGCCACAAAGAACCAGTAGGGAACCATGGGGGAAAAGCCCCTGTCCTTTCAGGAACTGCTTTTTGTAGCTGGCCAGAGATGTGTGAAGAGGAAGCACTCAGTGAGGATGAGGGTTGGACAGGACGTGAAATGTGAAAAAGGATTGGCTGGCTGGTAACACTGGGGGATGACACAGAAAATCACAGGAACATATGAAACCTGCAGAGAAGCAGGAAGGGGCTGGGGAGGGGAGAAGTATGTTAAATGGACAGAACTATGCTGAGGTTGCACGGGAGTCCAAGTGTGTACAAGTCAGAGGAATTCTCCCTTTCTCCTCCTGAAGTCCTTGAGAGTGGGAGGAATGAAATATGAAGGTCACACATAGGTCCCTTGTATGTGTGTCCCATGCCATGGCCTGTTCACTTCCCACCACCTCCCACCCCATCCCCGGCTGTGTGAGAGCTCTTTTTCTCTACGTAGTACTGTGAACAAAGCAATTAAAGTCACTGAGTGCAGGACCAAGAAAGGCACCACAACAGCCCCAGCATTCTTCCTGCCAAGGGCTCTCATGGGCTTTGCAGTGAAGCTCTTCCCTCATCCCTTTCTCTGAAGAGCTAAAGAGTGCCTGCTGCTTCCAGCTGCTCTCCTGCAGGGAACTGTGAGTCCCGCTGTGGTTAGTTTCTCTTCCTCTGCAGTACAGCTGGGAATGTTCCTGAACAGCACAAAGGATAGAGTGGGGTGGAGGTCTCATCTGCCCCAGACTGCCCTTACCCTTAAGACCTTTCATCCCAGTGCTCCAGGCTGGTGCAGTGATCACTGTGATGGGGATGGGGAGGTATATCAGTGGTCAGAGTGTGTGTGTGGTGTGTCTGTGTCTGTGTGTGTGTGGTGTGTCTGTGCACATGTGTGTTTTTGCACATGTGTGCATAGATATGCAGTGTGTGTGTGTGTGTGTGTGTGTGTGTGTGTGCGTGTGTGCGGGGCTCCCTCCAGCCCTGGCCCAGAAAAGCTGGTGAGAGGGGTGGAAGAGGAAGGCAAATCCCCGTGAAGAGCCCAGTCAATGTGCTGACATGGGAAACAAGCAAGAACTGAGCGTGGCCCAAAGCAGGAGGCATGAGGGAGAAGAGGTGCTAGAGACTGGGGCCAGGGTAGCCCCTCACTTGCCGACAGGCAGTAACCCAAGTTCATCCAGAGATGATTTCTCTCTGTGGCCTAGATGGGGAGCCCTGGGTGTTTCAACCTGGCGTTTCCTCTGGGGCAAGGGCTTCTGGCAGCTCTGCTTCAGGAGCACACTTTGTCTGGGAAAGCCAAAGAGAGCTCAGCAACTGAGCCCATCTGTGTAATTGCCCCTTCTGCCCTGTGAATCAACCTGTCCAAGGTGAGTTTCTTTTCTGGCAGGACTGAGCCTGTCCTCCAGAGGGGTGGGGGGCAGGGGGGAGGGGGGAGGTCTGCCACTGGGATGCAGCCAGAGAGACCTCTATGGTCTTGAAAGCAGCTGTACTGTGTAATTTTTTCATTCATGCTCTACCAGTGACACCTCTCTGCTGCTTTGCTCAGAGGCTCAACAGATTCAGGCCACTGGCAGCCTCTCCACAGTGCCCTCAGGTGCTTCTGCTCAGAAGGACATCCACATAGCCTCGCCTGAAAGGGGCCAACTCAGCACAGGCTGCTGGAGAACCCGATTAGCACAGGGAGGGATGCACAGCTAGGCGTGTGGCAAGGCTGAAAGGAACCCAGGCAACAAATGACAGAGGTCTTCACCATGCTGAGCCCTGCTGGCAGCATCTTTTCCTCCTCGTAAGAACTGTCAGACCCTGTTCCTGGAGGGCACCCTGTTTACGGGGAAGGAGAAACAAGTGGAAATGGGCTAGGTTTGCTGGTGATACGTCTGCCTCACGATGCCAGGAAGGAGAAGGCTAGTGGGCTGTCACCCAGCTCAGTGTTTCTCTAGGGAAGAAAGTTCAGTGAACGGCATGAGGAAAACTGTGCGCAGGTGCTCAATAGGAGATGCTGAATCAAGAAGTGGAGACTGGTGTTGCACAGGTCACTTGTGTGCCAGACGGCATCTCCCTCTCCCCACAATTACAGCATGAGGTGAAGGACCCCTGACCAGACCTATGCCTCACACCTCTTGAAGGATTTCTCAGCATCTGCCCTTGGTCTGTGAAAATATACCTGAGCATCAGCTTCCTCTGGGGTCTTTTACTCTGTTTTGCTATTCAGCAGCACTTGAGATAAAGAAGAGTAAGCATGTGAGGACAACCTTGTCTTGTGGCAAGCAGCAGGGGATGCAGTGGGTGGGCCAAACCAGACACTGGGAAATAACGGAATTATCAACAATCCCTTCTGAAACTTCTCTGGGATGGCCTTGTCCTGGTCATCAGGGCCATCCCTTGGCTCACTTGGGATCCCGGGACAACTTCTGGTGGTTGTGCAGCATGCCTAGGGCTCAGCTTTTGGAGCATGTCCGTGGGGTGCTGCATCTCAGTGAGGTGCTGGATGCCTGCTGAGCCGGGACTGGAAGCCCCTCCTCACACTTAGGAGGAGCTAGGTGTGGATTGGGGATGTGAGGGGAGTTGTGACATGAACTCAGAGTGGCTGGGTCTTGCTCTTTCAGTAGCTACTGGTGCTACCTCGTGGTCAAAAATCTTAACTGCTCTGGCCCAACCGTGCATTCTCCTTCCTGGGGTATATTTATGGGACAAATAAACCTCCCAGCGCATTAAGTGGGAAGGTTGTTGCACTGCACTCCACCTCACATCAGGTACATTGCCCCTCCTTCAGGAAAGAAGTATGGGGCTGGGCATAAATAGAACAGCAGCTCCAACATCAGGATTCCATCTGGCTCTGGGCACGGAGGAGATAACCACAGCGGTACAGACAGGGAAGGAAGTACTGAGAAGCCAGATGCCCGGATCCTGTTCTCAGCTTTCATTCATTCCTGGTTCTTGATTACTATTGTCCTTGGCATGACCGATGCAGGACCAGGGTGATATCTACAACAGGGGAGTCTACAACCAGGGAAGTGGAGAGACAGGTTTCCTGGAGGACCTCGCTCCCCTCTCTTCTCCGGGCTGGGCCCAAAGCTGAGGACTCAAGCTAGGGTAGGGGGGTCTTGAAACACAGTAAAGTCCTAACTGGTGTTTCCAGACTCCAGAAATAGCCAAGAAAGCAAAATAAAAAGTTTATGCTCTAGGTGTCCGGATTTGGGAAGAGGATGATGGGAAGGGTCAAGTGTACCTTTTCTGCTTCAAAACCCCTAGGATGCTTCAGTGCTCTTGGCTAGCCCTTTTTCGGAGCCCACGGGGAATCTCTTAGATGAGATGCAAGGCAACAAGTTGTCCATCTGGTCAGGGCTGTGGGGCTGGGAGTCTGGCTGCCTGGGTTCCCCGAGAGTCAGTCTTGTGTTGCCACTGGGGCCATGTGCAGAAAAATTCACCCCTTATATCTGCTATGCAAAAATTCACCAAAAAGTTAAGTCATCCTGACCGCCTCATTTGCAGCCCTGTGATTCTTCCTCAGGGAAAAATGTGAATGGTCTCTGTCTCAGGATTATTTCTGGTTTCTCTCTTGGCAGGGATTATGGGATTATTTCCCACTGGGATTTTGAGATAAACAGAATTCCAGTTATGGGTTTAGTCACACTGCAATTACGTGCTAAATGCCCATGTGTAGTTTGGGAACCATCCCAAATAGGATTTCAGATTTTTTTCCATCTGGGATTACAGGATTAATCCTCACTGAGTTTATGGGATTGACTTGAGGAGCATTATGGTATTACTCCTCAATGGCATTACAGAATTATTTTAATTGGGATAATAGGATTAATCCCCCCAAAATGATGGGAATACTTCCCATAGGCATTATGAGATTAATCCCCTAGTGGATTATGCACTCTTCTTCCCTGGGGAAGCCATCTGTGACCTATACCTGGTGACAGGAATGAAGAGCAGTGAGTGCCCAGGCTAGACCTGTGTGGGGAGAGGTTTTGGCCGACAGCTGAACATTTCTCCTGGGCAGGGGTCTAGGCTGGCCCCTGCTTCACACTGCTCCAAGGGTGACATCCATTTGTCATCCCAGGGTAAGGGCAGGTTCAATGGCAGGATTATGGTCACCAGTGCTTTCAATGGCCAGGACATAAGTGGCACATGAGAGAGACCCCAGGCCTTGGTTCCACCTCATGCCCCAAGGGGCACAGAGAGGGCATCCATACCATCCTCACCAAGGAACAAAGGGAAGTTGCGGCGGGGGCATCCAGGCTAGGTTGGTCTGGTCCAGAGAGGTCCAGGTAGTGTGGAGTGCAGCCCCAATAGCTGAAAGGGAGATAAGCTTTTCTGTGTGATGGAGGAAGGAGCACAGGACATAAGTCAAGGATTGGGAACACTCATATTGGACAAATCCTGGAGCCCTGATCTAAGAATGCAATCCTGTGTGATGGGACCTCGCTAGAATCTCTTTGAAATCACAGGGGTTTTTTAAGAATCCCAGAACTAGTTTCAGCAAAGGAGTTCACCTTAACCATGCGTCCTGGTTTGGGCTGGAATAGAGTTGTGTCTTTCTGGTAGCTAGAATAGTGCTGTATTTTGGATTCAGTATGGGGTTTGGTATGAGAAGAGTGGTGATAGCACACTGAGGTTTCCAATTGTTGCTGAGATTTCCAGGACTCTCCAACTCCCCATGTCCTGCCTGTGCGCAGCTGCACAAGAAGCAGGGAGGGAGCACGGCCAGAGCACCGGGCCCAAATTGGCCAATGAAATGTTCTATATCCTGTAACGTCATGCTCACTATATAGGTGGCTGGGAAGGGGTTGTCTCTCGCTTCCGGGACTGTGTTTGCGGGATATTGGTATTTCAGGATTGCTAGCTGGGAACGGGCTGGGTAACAGTCAGCGGGTGGTGAGCAATTGCACTGTTCATTGCCAGTTGACACTTTCTGTTATTGTCACTGATTTTATTCCCATTATTAAACTGTTTTCATCTCAACCTGTGAGTCTCCCTTTACCCCTCCGATTCCCTCCCCCCATTCCCAGGTGGGGGAGAGTCGGTGAGCAGCTGCGTGGTGTTTGGCTGCCAACCAGGTTCAAACCATGACACCATGTAATGGTCTGTTTAGGAGAAAAGGGACAGAGGGCATCTTCTGTCTACAGAGAGTCACTTTCTATCCTCTTCTTCCTGTCGCCAGACAGGATTAAAACACCTTTGTCTTTCTTGACAGGACTTCAGCGGACAACCAGCAGTCTACCACAAAGATCCTCTCATCCCAACATTCCCCCATTCTTCTTCAAAGCCTCACTGCACTGGGAAATACACCAAAGGCTCACAGAGGTACGTGGGGTGGTGGTGGTATCCAAGGCTGCCCTCCACTCAGGGAAGGGTTAGCTCTAGAATTGGAGCAGGTCTCTCAGGGCCTGGACCAGGGCAGTTTAGAAAGCTTTCCCAGATGCAAACCACTCCAAGTACCAGGCCCTGTCCCAGCACTGCTGCACTCCTCTGGCAAAATATTTGTCCCTCTGCTTCACCAGACTTTCCCCATCCCATCCTGTGCCCATCACCTTTCAGTCCTTTCCTGGGCACCTCCAAGAAAAGTCTGTCTCTAACCCACCCTCAAATTCCTCCAGGGAATGAGAGGCTGTAACTAAGGCTCCCTTGCCTACTCAGCTTCAGGCCAGACAAACTCAGAGCCCTCAACCTCTTCCCACTTGTCTTGCGTTCCAGCGTCCACCATCTACAAGACCCCTGATAGACATCTCCCCTGTCCTGGGGACACAGGGTGGTTCCAGTCCACCACTCCCCCAGGTGGAGCAGGGTGACAGAATGATCCCCCTCCTGGCCCTGACAACTCCAGTCTGTCTGCCAGAGCCAAAGGGATGGTGGATTATTGCCACACAGCACCCTGTGTCTTGGGGCTCCTCACCTGCAGGACAGTGCTTCATCCCCAGGTGCCATCAAGACTTGGGCTACATCACATACATCAGAGTGTTCAGGTCACAGGGTAGTGGGATGACTCAGGGAGCCCGGTACAGAGCAGCACGCCCATTGCCTGGAGACTGGTGGGGCCAAGGGACCAGTGTGCACACAGAAGTGCTCAGTGGCACGGTCCTGCCGGTGTGCTGGAACTCAACACTGCTGGCACTCAGCAGCGTGTTGAGCCCCAGGTTACCAGCAAGTCACCCGTACTCTCAGAAACTACGGTGTGAGCAAGCCGGGAGACCCTTGAATCTTAGAGACACATGAGCACACACAGGAGTGCTCCCTCTGGGGTCCCTTGCCAGATTCAACTCCAGGCTGGCCTTGGCTTCCCAGGTGGTGGAGAAGGAAAGGGCTGTGTGAACAAGGCTGCTTACCTATGAGTTAGGGAAACAGGCTGAAAGGGAAAAGAAATGGAAGAGGATATAGGAAATAGGGGGGCAGGTGTGAGAGAGGACAGAGAAGAAAGGGGAAGGGTACAGAAAAAAAGAGAATAGAGGAGGAAAGTGAGAGGCACTCTGTGGATGGCAGAGAAATGAGGCAAGGCAGTGATTAATCAGAAAAAAGAAGGGTCAAAAGGTAAGTCAGAGATGGGAAAGAATAAGAACGATATTAGAGACCAGGCAGAAGACAGAGAGATGATACCACCACTTTCCTTAAGTAGACAGAGTTGGAGGGCAAGAGGAGAAAATGAGGTACAGTCAAATACAGGGCTCTGTGCCTGCTGGGGCAGATCCCTGTTTGCATTGAAAGGTTTGTGCTATGCTGCTCCAGCTTTTGAGTCACTGTGCATCTTGCTCAGCACAGAAATATGTCCCTGAGTCATTGAGTAGGGCATGATCTATCTCCACAGATAAGTGACCGCCCTTAGTCCCATTACTCTTGAAGCGGTTTCTGAATTCCTGCTCAATCTCTGCCATGCCTCCTTCCACAGAGTATACAACCAGCTGCAGACCGGTATCCTTCCCCATGAGCAACTTGTACCAGGAGATGGTTGAGAATACACTCCCCTTAAGGGAACATTTCAGAGTCACAGAGTCTCCCACTCGGACAACTGTGTCTGGTGACTGCTGAAGAGCGTGGCCTGGAAAGAAAAGGAAAGAGATGTGAGGAATGAAACATGTTGAAGGGGAAATGAAAACACATCCTTGAAGTATGACACGGGATGGGGTGGCATAAGGATGTCAGCAAGCTATAAGACAGTGTACCATTTGTCTGAGAGAGGTACCCAGGACAGAAAAAAACCAACCAAACAAACAAACAAAATAACCCCAAAAGCAACCAACCAAAAAAACAAACAAAAGCAAGCAAACAAACAAACAAAACAAAAATAACAAAACAAAACAAACAAAAAAACCCAAGAAGAACAAACAAAACAAAAAAACCCCAGCATAACAGCCTGAAACATAATAGAAAATTTGTTGTGAAAATGACTTCAGTACACTCAGTTGAAGCATTAAAATGGGACAGAATAAATAAATTTGTAGATGTGTAGAGGTTTTTGAGCTGAGAGAGGAAAATATCACCCTTTTCATTGCCCATCCTCCCCCTGGAAGCTTTGGGGAATGGGGCACTGCCAGCAACTGGGCAAACAGTTATGTCTGCAGCAGCAGCTTCAGTGCAGCTGTTCAAGCAGAAGGGAAACTCACTCACCCACAGGGCACAGAATGGCCAAAAGGAACCAGTGGAGAACCATGGGGAAAGGTCACCTCCTTCCAGCAGCCTGCCCCTGTTGTCAGCAAAGGCGCAGAGAGGTGTGAAGAGGAGAGGCTGAGAGAGGAAGAGACGTGTCTCTGCGTGGGTGGGCACGTCAGTGAGAGACGAGCCTGAAATGTGAGAAGGTGGTTGGCTGTCTGGGAACGGTGGAGAATGACACCTGCATGCAGGCATGAGGTGCCTGTATGCTGCTCTGCTGACTTCCTGCCGAGTGTGAGTATCTGTGTGTATGCGCAGGTGGGAGACAAGTGTTATCACAGGATCATGACAGGGCTGTGTGGCAGCCTGAGTGCGTGTATGGCACAGGGAAACACGAAGAGACACCAAATAGAGAAGAAGAGAAGAGAAGAGAAGAGAAGAGAAGAGAAGAGAAGAGAAGAGAAGAGAAGAGAAGAGAAGAGAAGAGAAGAGAAGAGAAGAGAAGAGAAGAGAAGAGAAGAGAAGAGAAGAGAAGAGAAGAGAAGAGAAGAGAAGAGAAGAGAAGAGAAGAGAAGAGAAGAGAAGAGAAGAGAAGAGAAGAGAAGAGAAGAGAAGAGAAGAGAAGAGAAGAGAAGAGAAGAGAAGAGAAGAGAAGAGAAGAGAAGAGAAGAGAAGAGAAGAGAAGAGAAGAGAAGAGAAGAGAAGAGAAGAGAAGAGAAGAGAAGAGAAGAGAAGAGAAGAGAAGAGAAGAGAAGAGAAGAGAAGAGAAGAGAAGAGAAGAGAAGAGAAGAGAAGAGAAGAGAAGAGAAGAGAAGAGAAGAGAAGAGAAGAGAAGAGAAGAGAAGAGAAGAGAAGAGAAGAGAAGAGAAGAGAAGAGAAGAGAAGAGAAGAGAAGAGAAGAGAAGAGAAGAGAAGAGAAGAGAAGAGAAGAGAAGAGAAGAGAAGAGAAGAGAAGAGAAGAGAAGAGAAGAGAAGAGAAGAGAAGAGAAGAGAAGAGAAGAGAAGAGAAGAGAAGAGAAGAGAAGAGAAGAGACATGACCTCAGGAATAACTGTTTCTGTCTGTGCCTCTCATCTGCGTCTCCTCTCTAGACGCTGTCGTACTCACAGAATCCCAACCCTGAAATCAGCCATAGGTAACCTCCTCTGGTTATCCCAGTGCTATTCGTCATGTTGCCCAGGTATGGGGAAGGCTGCTGACCTGTCATTCTGGTGTCTGTTGCAGCATGACAGAGGACTTGTGTAACTGCTCTTCTCTCCCTCCAAAGGGAGAGCTCAAGGAGAGAAGAGGTTCCCTTTGGCTCTGCACTGGGACTGCCTCTTGGGAAACGGCACCACTGAGTGATTTCTGAGAAGGGTATTCACCATGGGATATGGTGGTAAAGAATTACCTTCTCCATGCCAAATAAGAGCTGATAGTCTTCTTTTTGTAGCATTCTGCAAAGAAGAAGCAGGATGAGGATGGACAGAGAGGGAGAAAATGCTATCTCTCTACACAGAGCACAGGCTTGTTCACCAACACAAGGCTGTGGGAAATCACTGCAGGCAGGAACTGAGGCTTGCAGTTTGTGTACACTGACACAGTCTGTGTCAACAGAGAATTACTCCACATCCCCACAACACCCTGTCCAGCTGTCCAACTGAGAGGAGGCTGTGCTTGATGGGAAGGGTCTCCATTTGCCAAGGGGTTCCCTGGGCTGTGTAGGTGGCAGGGCAGTGCACTGGGAGCCTTGCAGAATGCACAGTATTTGAGGAGCTAGTGATCTCCAACAGGCCATGCCTGCTCTGTTGGGCTTGAGGGCTTGAGAAGCATGTACGTAAGCATGAGAAGCTGAAGTGTACGAGCCTGCTGGAGTGCCCCGTGCTGGCCTGTGCTGCACACTGGTGTAGGTTACGACAGAGATAACACTCTCATCTGTCAGGAAACTTTCTGTTAGTTGCACAGCTTGCTAACGTAATCTGTAATTCATGTGTATTTGGGAAAGGTGAACTGTATGTGCATCTAGGGGAGGGAGGTAGTCATCCTGACACGGAGAAGTTAGTGATCCACACAGCAATTAACCTGAGCAGGCGCAGGCCTGCGCTGTGGTACGCTGCATGTGCAATGTGTCATCCAGGCCCGCACTGTGCCGCACATATCCCTTGAACATCGGATAACCTCAGACAGGACATCGCAAGGGAGGAGCATGTGGACAGCTCCCACTTGCTACAGGCCATTATGCCACCTGCCTGGCCCTGCCTTTATCTAAAGGTGCACCAAGAACCTCTCACATGAACGTGCTTTCCGTTTGGCACTGAGAATGATTAACAGGGTTGGCTGGAGTTAAATGAGAGGAAGTCTGTGGAGCGCAGATTGAAGAGAGACAGAAAGAAGGTGGGGAGAGAAAGGGGGAAGAAGGGTTGACGGAAGTGAACATAACGTACATGAGAGTTAAATGAAGAGGGAGACAAGGATGAGTGGGGTGGCAAGGAGAGAAAGCAAGACAAATAAACTCGCTGAGTCTGAGAAGAGGAGGAAGAGAAGGCTAGGAAGCAGAGGAGGTAATAGATGGAAGGGGATCATCCTGCCTTGTGCAACACCAAGGAGGAGGAAAGCAAGTCCCTTTTGTGCAGGGGAAGGTTTGCGCTCAGCTCCCTCAGCAGCCTAGCCACTGTGTTTCACTCTCAGCACAATAGTACATGCCAGAGTCATTGAGAAAGGCATGCTCTATGAAGAGGGTCATCCCGTCGCCTTGTATCTCACTGCTCTTAATATGGTTTCGGAGATCCTCCTCAATGGTTACTTCAACACCTTCTATTGCAGAAGACACTAGCCTCAGCCTGGAGTCCTTCCCCAAAGGCAGTTTGTACCAGTACATAGCTCTGTTGGAGGATTTCTTCTTGGAACAGCTCAGATTCACAGACTGGCCTTGTCGTATCACTGTGTCTGGGGACTGTTCCAGAGCCAACGCTGGAATGGAAAAGGAGGAGCGTTGAGGAACAAAAACTGGAAAAGCATGAACTAGGCACCATGGGTTGGTAGAGAAGGGGGTGAGAAGGAACAGGACAGGTTAGGGAGCAGTGGAATGGATGGGACAGCTCTTCGGAACAGCAGGTGAGTTTCCAGTTGCTCTCCAATAGGCAAGAAACATTCCTGGGCACTTTGTGTCCAAAAAAGGGACCATTTGGGGGTTGTGCACAGATGAAAAAATAGACAGCCAATGCAGGAGATTGAGGGATTCCTGCCCACCTCATTCATTGCCCATCCTTAGCAGAGGAAGCTTTGGGGAATGGAGCACTACCAGCAACTGGGTTACACAGCTGGGACAGCAGCAGAGGAATTGATATAGGTGCTCAGGGGTCGAGTTCACTTACCCATAGGGGCCAGCATGGCCACAAAGAACCAGTAGGGAACCATGGGGGAAAAGCCCCTGTCCTTTCAGGAACTGCTTTTTGTAGCTGGCCAGAGATGTGTGAAGAGGAAGCACTCAGTGAGGATGAGGGTTGGACAGGACGTGAAATGTGAAAAAGGATTGGCTGGCTGGTAACACTGGGGGATGACACAGAAAATCACAGGAACATATGAAACCTGCAGAGAAGCAGGAAGGGGCTGGGGAGGGGAGAAGTATGTTAAATGGACAGAACTATGCTGAGGTTGCACGGGAGTCCAAGTGTGTACAAGTCAGAGGAATTCTCCCTTTCTCCTCCTGAAGTCCTTGAGAGTGGGAGGAATGAAATATGAAGGTCACACATAGGTCCCTTGTATGTGTGTCCCATGCCATGGCCTGTTCACTTCCCACCACCTCCCACCCCATCCCCGGCTGTGTGAGAGCTCTTTTTCTCTACGTAGTACTGTGAACAAAGCAATTAAAGTCACTGAGTGCAGGACCAAGAAAGGCACCACAACAGCCCCAGCATTCTTCCTGCCAAGGGCTCTCATGGGCTTTGCAGTGAAGCTCTTCCCTCATCCCTTTCTCTGAAGAGCTAAAGAGTGCCTGCTGCTTCCAGCTGCTCTCCTGCAGGGAACTGTGAGTCCCGCTGTGGTTAGTTTCTCTTCCTCTGCAGTACAGCTGGGAATGTTCCTGAACAGCACAAAGGATAGAGTGGGGTGGAGGTCTCATCTGCCCCAGACTGCCCTTACCCTTAAGACCTTTCATCCCAGTGCTCCAGGCTGGTGCAGTGATCACTGTGATGGGGATGGGGAGGTATATCAGTGGTCAGAGTGTGTGTGTGGTGTGTCTGTGTCTGTGTGTGTGTGGTGTGTCTGTGCACATGTGTGTTTTTGCACATGTGTGCATAGATATGCAGTGTGTGTGTGTGTGTGTGTGTGTGTGTGTGCGTGTGTGCGGGGCTCCCTCCAGCCCTGGCCCAGAAAAGCTGGTGAGAGGGGTGGAAGAGGAAGGCAAATCCCCGTGAAGAGCCCAGTCAATGTGCTGACATGGGAAACAAGCAAGAACTGAGCGTGGCCCAAAGCAGGAGGCATGAGGGAGAAGAGGTGCTAGAGACTGGGGCCAGGGTAGCCCCTCACTTGCCGACAGGCAGTAACCCAAGTTCATCCAGAGATGATTTCTCTCTGTGGCCTAGATGGGGAGCCCTGGGTGTTTCAACCTGGCGTTTCCTCTGGGGCAAGGGCTTCTGGCAGCTCTGCTTCAGGAGCACACTTTGTCTGGGAAAGCCAAAGAGAGCTCAGCAACTGAGACCATCTGTGTAATTGCCCCTTCTGCCCTGTGAATCAACCTGTCCAAGGTGGGTTTCTTTTCTGGCAGGACTGAGTCTGTCCTCCAGAGGGGTGGGGGCCAGGGGGGAGGGGGAAGGTCTGCCACTGGGAAGCAGCCAGAGAGACCACTATGGTCTGGGAAAGCAGCTGTACTGTGTAATTTTTTCATTCATGCTCTACCAGTGACACCTCTCTGCTGCTTTGCTCAGAGGCTCAACAGATTCAGGCCACTGGCAGCCTCTCCACAGTGCCCTCAGGTGCTTCTGTTCAGAAGGACATCCACATGGCCTCGCCTGAATGGGGCCAACTCAGCACAGGCTAGCTGGAGAACCCGATTAGCACAGGGAGAGATGCACAGCTAGGCGTGTGGCAAGGCTGAAAGGAACCCAGGCAACAGATGACAGAGGTCTTCACTATGCTGAGCCCTGCTGGCAGCATCTTTTCCTCCTCGTAAGAACTGTCAGACCCTGTGCCTGGAGGGCACCCTGGTTATGGGGAAGGAGAAACAAGTGGAAATGGGCTAGGTTTGCTGGTGATACGTCTGCCTTGATTTGAGGAGTCTTATGGTATTACTGCTCAATGGCATTACAGAATTATTTTAATAGGGATAATAGGATTAATCCCCCCAAAATGATGGGAATACTTCCCATAGGCATTATGAGATTAATCCCCTAGTGGATTATGCACTCTTCTTCTCCGGGGAAGCCATCTGTGCCCTATACCTGGTGACAGGAGTGAAGAGCAGTGAGTTCCCAGGCTAGACCTGTGTGGGGAGAGGTTTTGGCCGATAGCTGAACATTTACGCTGGGCAGGGGTCTAGACTGGCCTCTGCTTCACACTGCTCCAAAGGTGACATCCATTTGTCATCCCAGGGTAAGGGCAGGTTCAATGGCAGGATTACGGTCACCAGTGCTTTCAATGGCCAGGACATAAGTGGCACGTGAGAGAGACCCCAGGCCTTGGTTCCACCTCATGCCCCAAGGGGCACAGAGAGGGCATCCATCCCATCTTGAACAAGGGACAAAGGGAAGTTGCGGCAGGGGCATCCAGGCTAGGTTGGTCTGGTCCAGAGTGGTCCAGGTAGTGTGGAGTGCAGCCACAATAGCTGAAAGGGAGATAAGCTTTTCTGTGTGATGGAGTAAGGAGCACTGGACATAAGTCAAGGCTGGAGGACACTCATATTGGACAAATCCTGGAGCCCTGATCTAAGACTGCAATCCTGTGTGATGGGACCTCGCTAGAATCTCTTTGAAATCACAGGGGCTTTTTAAGAATCCCAGAACTGGTTTCAGCAAAGGAGTTCACCTTAACCATGCGTCCTGGTTTGGGCTGGAATAGAGTTGTGTCTTTCTGGTAGCTAGAATAGTGCTGTATTTTGGATTCAGTATGGGGTTTGGTATGAGAAGAGTGGTGATAGCACACTGAGGTTTCCAATTGTTGCTGAGATTTCCAGGACTCTCCAACTCCCCATGTCCTGCCTGTGCGCAGCTGCACAAGAAGCAGGGAGGGAGCACGGCCAGAGCGCCGGGCCCAAATTGGCCAATGAAATGTTCTATATCCTGTAACGTCATGCTCACTATATAGGTGGCTGGGAAGGGGTTGTCTCTCGCTTCCGGGACTGTGATTGCGGGATATTGGTATTTCAGGATTGCTAGCTGGGAACGGGCTGGGTAACAGTCAGCGGGTGGTGAGCAATTGCACTGTTCATTGCCAGTTGACACTTTCTGTTATTGTCACTGATTTTATTCCCATTATTAAACTGTTTTCATCTCAACCTGTGAGTCTCCCTTTACCCCTCCGATTCCCTCCCCCATTCCCAGGTGGGGGAGAGTCGGTGAGCAGCTGCGTGGTGTTTGGCTGCCAACCAGGTTCAAACCATGACACCATGTAATGGTCTGTTTAGGAGAAAAGGGACAGAGGGCATCTTCTGTCTACAGAGAGTCACTTTCTATCCTCTTCTTCCTGTCGCCAGACAGGATTAAAACACATTTGTCTTTCTTGACAGGACTTCAATGGACAACCAGCAGTCTACCACAAAGATCCTCTCATCCCAACATTCCCCCATTCTTCTTCAAAGCCTCACTGCACTGGGAAATACACCAAAGGCTCACAGAGGTACGTGGGGTGGTGGTGGTATCCAAGGCTGCCCTCCACTCAGGGAAGGGTTAGCTCTAGAATTGGAGCAGGTCTCTCAGGGCCTGGACCAGGGCAGTTTAGAAAGCTTTCCCAGATGCAAACCACTCCAAGTACCAGGCCCTGTCCCAGCACTGCTGCACTCCTCTGGCAAAATATTTGTCCCTCTGCTTCACCAGAATTTCCCCATCCCATCCTGTGTCCATCACCTTTCAGTCCTTTCCTGGGCACCTCCAAGAAAAGTCTGTCTCTAACCCACCCTCAAATTCCTCCAGGGAATGAGAGGCTGTATCTAAGGCTCCCCTACCTGCTCAGCTTCAGGCCAGACAAACTCAGAGCCCTCAACCTCTTCCCACTTGTCTCGCATTCCAGCGTCCACCATCTACAAGACCCCTGATAGACATCTCCCCTGTCCTGGGGACACAGGGTGGTTCCAGTCCACCGCTCCCCCAGGTGGAGCAGGGTGACAGAATGATCCCCCTCCTGGCCCTGACAACTCCAGTCTGTCTGCCAGAGCCAAAGGGATGGTGGATTATTGCCACACAGCACCCTGTGTCTTGGGGCTCCTCACCTGCAGGACAGTGCTTCATCCCCAGGTGCCATCAAGACTTGGGCTACATCACATACATCAGAGTGTTCAGGTCACAGGGTAGTGGGATGACTCAGGGAGCCCGGTACAGAGCAGCACGCCCATTGCCTGGAGACTGGTGGGGCCAAGGGACCAGTGTGCACACAGAAGTGCTCAGTGGCACGGTCCTGCCGGTGTGCTGGAACTCAACACTGCTGGCACTCAGCTGCGTGTTGAGCCCCAGGTTACCAGCAAGTCACCCGTACTCTCAGAAACTACGGTGTGAGCAAGCCGGGAGACCCTTGAATCTTAGAGACACATGAGCACACACAGGAGTGCTCCCTCTGGGGTCCCTTGCCAGATTCAACTCCAGGCTGGCCTTGGCTTCCCAGGTGGTGGAGAAGGAAAGGGCTGTGTGAACAAGGCTGCTTACCTATGAGTTAGTGAAACAGGCTGAAAGGCAAAAGAAATGGAAGAGGATATAGGAAATAGGGGGGCAGGTGTGAGAGAGGACAGAGAAGAAAGGGGAAGGGGACAGAAAAAAAGAGAATAGAGGAGGAAAGTGAGAGGCACTCTGTGGATGGCAGAGAAATGAGGCAAGGCAGTGAGTAATCAGAAAAAAAGAAGGGTCAAAAGGTAAATCAGAGATGGGAAAGAATAAGAACGATATTAGAGACCAGGCAGAAGACAGAGAGATGATGCCACCACTTTCCTTAAGTAGACAGAGTTGGAGGGCAAGAGGAGAAAATGAGGTACAGTCAAATACAGGGCTCTGTGCCTGCTGGGGCAGATCCCTGTTTGCATTGAAAGGTTTGTGCTATGCTGCTCCAGCTTTTGAGTCACTGTGGATCTTGCTCAGCACAGAAATATGTCCCTGAGTCATTGAGTAGGGCATGATCTATCTCCACAGATAAGTGACCGCCCTTAGTCCCATTACTCTTGAAGCGGTTTCTGAATTCCTGCTCAATCTCTGCCATGCCTCCTTCCAAAGAGTATACAACCAGCTGCAGACCGGTATCCTTCCCCATGAGCAACTTGTACCAGTACATGGCTGAGAATACTCTCCCCTTTTGGGAACATTTCAGAGTCACAGAATCTCCCACTCGGACAACTGTGTCTGGTGACTGCTGAAGAGCATGGCCTGGAAAGAAAGGGAAAGAGATGTGAGGAATGAAACATGTTGAAGGGGAAATGAAAACACATCCTTGAAGTATGACACGGGATGGGGTGGCATAAGGATGTCAGCAAGCTATGAGACAGTGTACCATTTGTCTGAGAGAGGCACTCAGGACAAAAAAAAAACAACCAACCAACCAACCAAACGAAAAAAAACAACCAACCCCCAAAAAAACCCACACAAAACCAAAAAAAAGAAAAAAAAAACAAAACAAAACTAACAAAATCGCCAACATAACAGCCTGAAACATAATAGAAAATTTGTTATGAAAATGACTTCAGTAATCTGAGTTGAAGCATTAAAATGGAACAGAATAAACAAATTTGTAGATGTGTAGAATTTTAAGAGCTGAAAGAGGAAAAGATCACCCTTTTCATTGCCCATCCTCCCCCTGGAAGCCTTGGGGAATGGGGCACTGCCAGCAACTGGGCACACAGTTATGTCTGCAGCAGCAGCTTCAGTGCAGCTGTTCAAGCAGAAGGGAAACTCACTCACCCACAGGGCACAGAATGGCCAAAAGGAACCAGTGGAGAACCATGGAGAAAGGTCACCTCCTTCCAGCAGCCTGCCCCTGTTGTCAGCACCGGCACAGGGATGTGTGAAGAGGAGAGGCTGAGAGAGGAAGAGACGTGTCTCTTCGTGGGTGGGCACGTCAGTGAGAGACGAGCCTGAAATGTGAGAAGGTGGTTGGCTGTCTGGGAACGGTGGAGAATGACACCTGCATGCAGGCATGAGGTGTGTGTATGCTGCTCCGCTGACTTCATGCCGAAAGTATCTGTGTGTATGCGCAGGTGGGAGACAAGTGTTATCACAGGATCATGACAGAGCTGTGTGGCTGCCTGGGTGCGTGCATGGCACAGGGATACATGAAGAGGCACCAAATGAGAAGAGAAGAGAAGAGAAGAGAAGAGAAGAGAAGAGAAGAGAAGAGAAGAGAAGAGAAGAGAAGAGAAGAGAAGAGAAGAGAAGAGAAGAGAAGAGAAGAGAAGAGAAGAGAAGAGAAGAGAAGAGAAGAGAAGAGAAGAGAAGAGAAGAGAAGAGAAGAGAAGAGAAGAGAAGAGAAGAGAAGAGAAGAGAAGAGAAGAGAAGAGAAGAGAAGAGAAGAGAAGAGAAGAGAAGAGAAGAGAAGAGAAGAGAAGAGAAGAGAAGAGAAGAGAAGAGAAGAGAAGAGAAGAGAAGAGAAGAGAAGAGAAGAGAAGAGAAGAGAAGAGAAGAGAAGAGAAGAGAAGAGAAGAGAAGAGAAGAGAAGAGAAGAGAAGAGAAGAGAAGAGAAGAGAAGAGAAGAGAAGAGAAGAGAAGAGAAGAGAAGAGAAGAGAAGAGAAGAGAAGAGAAGAGAAGAGAAGAGAAGAGAAGAGAAGAGAAGAGAAGAGAAGAGAAGAGAAGAGAAGAGAAGAGAAGAGAAGAGAAGAGAAGAGAAGAGAAGAGAAGAGAAGAGAAGAGAAGAGAAGAGAAGAGAAGAGAAGAGAAGAGAAGAGAAGAGAAGAGAAGAGAAGAGAAGAGAAGAGAAGAGAAGAGAAGAGAAGAGAAGAGAAGAGAAGAGAAGAGAAGAGAAGAGAAGAGAAGAGAAGAGAAGAGAAGAGAAGAGAAGAGAAGAGAAGAGAAGAGAAGAGAAGAGAAGAGAAGAGAAGAGAAGAGAAGAGAAGAGAAGAGAAGAGAAGAGAAGAGAAGAGAAGAGAAGAGAAGAGAAGAGAAGAGAAGAGAAGAGAAGAGAAGAGAAGAGAAGAGAAGAGAAGAGAAGAGAAGAGAAGAGAAGAGAAGAGAAGAGAAGAGAAGAGAAGAGAAGAGAAGAGAAGAGAAGAGAAGAGAAGACATGACCTCAGGAATAACTGTTTCTGTCTGTGCCTCTCATCTGCGTCTCCTCTCTAGACGCTGTCGTACTCACAGAATCCCAACCCTGAAATCAGCCATAGGTAACCTCCTCTGGTTATCCCAGTGCTATTCGTCATGTTGCCCAGGTATGGGGAAGGCTGCTGACCTGTCATTCTGGTGTCTGTTGCAGCATGACAGAGGACTTGTGTAACTGCTCTTCTCTCCCTCCAAAGGGAGAGCTCAAGGAGAGAAGAGGTTCCCTTTGGCTCTGCACTGGGACTGCCTCTTGGGAAACGGCACCACTGAGCGATTTCTGAGAAGCGTATTCACCATGGGATATGGTGGTACAGAATTACCTTCTCCATGCCAAATAAGAGCTGATAGTCTTCTTTTTGTAGCATTCTGCAAAGAAGAAGCAGGATGAGGATGGACAGAGAGGGAGAAAATGCTATCTCTCTACACAGAGCACAGGCTTGTTCACCAACACAAGGCTGTGGGAAATCACTGCAGGCAGGAACTGAGGCTTGCAGTTTGTGTACACTGACACAGTCTGTGTCAACAGAGAATTACTCCACATCCCCACAACACCCTGTCCAGCTGTCCAGCTGAGAGGAGGCTGTGCTTGATGGGAAGGGTCTCCATTTGCCAAGGGGTTCCCTGGGCTGTGTAGGTGGCAGGGCAGTGCACTGGGAGCCTTGCTGAACGGACAGTATTTGAGGAGCTAGTGATCTCCAACAGGCCATGCCTGCTCTGTTGGGCTTGAGGGCTTGAGAAGCATGTACGTTAGCATGAGAAGCTGAAGTGTACGAGCCTGCTGGAGTGCCCCGTGCTGGCCTGTGCCGCACACTGGTGTAGGTTACGACAGAGATATGTCGTGGTTTAGGCCTGGTTGGCAGCCAACCACAATGCAGCAGCTCTCTCTCCCTTCCCCTCCGGCAATGAGAAGGGACAGAGAGCCAGGCTTGGGGTTCGAGATAGGACTGGGATGGGGAAAAACTCCCCTTTATGGTCACGAGCAAGAGGCAGACTCGTTAGGGGAAGAAAAAAAAGAACATACATTTATTACAAACACTAACAACACATAACAGAGTAGGACAGTGAGAAGCATTGCCACATCTTGAGAACACCTTCCCCCCACCCCTCCCTTCTTCCCGGGCTCAGCTCTGCTCCCGATATCTCTACCTCCTCCCCCAGTGGCACAGGGGCAGGGAATGGGGGTGCAGTCAGCGCTGACACTTTTTTCATCTTCGGTGAGGGGATTGTCCAGAACTCGTTCCCCCTACTCCATCGTGGTCCCCCTCTCACAGGAGACAGTCCTCCACAAACTTTCTCCAACATGAATTCCTCCCATGGGCCGCAGCATTCCCCACACTGCTCCATCATGGGTCACTAACTTCCTCTGACTGGATTCCCTCCCACACCTGCAGCCCTTCCCGAGCTGCTCCGGCGTGGGACGCCACCGCGTGCTGCAATCCTACCAGCACTGAATTAGAGCAGCGGGGCTGCCTTTTCCCATGAGACCCCGGCCTTCTTTGGGCACAGCACCTTGATTATTTCGAGCAGGAGCCACAGGCCATAAATCAATGTCTGCTCCACCGTAGATCTTCATGGGTGGCGGGGGGGGGGGGGCCGCCCTGCCGTCTCCCCACAGGATACAGGCGGGTCTCTGCTCCGGCACACCTCCCCCCTCCTTTCTTCCTCCGTTCCTCCACTGACCTTGGTGTTCATGCAGCTGCAGTAACTCCTCCTCACCAGTCCCACTGCCCGTCACCACGTCCCTTCTTAAATACGTTATCGCAGAAGCACAGCCGATTGGCTCAATTTCCCAAACAGAAGTGGAGCTGACTTGGAGCTGGAGGAGCTTCGAGAAGCTTCTCACAGGGGGCCGCCCCGATAGACCCCTCCCCTGCCACCAAAAAAACCTCCACCATTCACTCAACCCAGGACAAGATAACAAGCTCATCTGTCAGGAAACTTTCTGTTAGTTGCACAGCTTGCTAACGTAATCTGTAATTCATGTGTATTTGGGAAAGGTGAACTGTATGTGCATCTAGGGGAGGGAGGTAGTCATCCTGACACGGAGAAGTTAGTGATCCACACAGCAATTAACCTGAGCAGGCGCAGGCCTGTGCTGTGGTACGCTGCATGTGCAATGTGTCATCCAGGCCCGCACTGTGCCGCACATATCCCTTGAACATCAGATAACCTCAGACAGGACATCGCAAGGGAGGAGCATGTGGACAGCTCCCACTTGCTACAGGCCATTATGCCACCTGCCTGGCCCTGCCTTTATCTAAAGGTGCACCAAGAACCTCTCACATGAACGTGCTTTCTGTTTGGCGCTGAGAATGATTAACAGGGTTGGCTGGAGTTAAATGAGAGGAAGTCTGTGGAGCGCAGATTGAAGAGAGACAGAAAGAAGGTGGGGAGAGAAAGGGGGAAGAAGGGTTGACGGAAGTGAACATAACGTACATGAGAGTTAAATGAAGAGGGAGACAAGGATGAGTGGGGTGGCAAGGAGAGAAAGCAAGACAAATAAACTCGCTGAGTCTGAGAAGAGGAGGAAGAGAAGGCTAGGAAGCAGAGGAGGTAATAGATGGAAGGGGATCATCCTGCCTTGTGCAACACCAAGGAGGAGGAAAGCAAGTCCCTTTTGTGCAGGGGAAGGTTTGCGCTCAGCTCCCTCAGCAGCCTAGCCACTGTGTTTCACTCTCAGCACAATAGTACATGCCAGAGTCATTGAGAAAGGCATGCTCTATGAAGAGGGTCATCCCGTCGCCTTGTATCTCACTGCTCTTAATATGGTTTCGGAGATCCTCCTCAATGGTTACTTCAACACCTTCTATTGCAGAAGACACTAGCCTCAGCCCGGAGTCCTTCCCCAAAGGCAGTTTGTACCAGTACATAGCTGTGCTGGAGGATTTCTTCTTGGAACAGCTCAGATTCGTGGACTGGCCTTGTCGTATCACTGTGTCTGGGGACTGTTCCAGAGCCAACGCTGGAAGGGAAAAGGAGGAGCGTTGAGGAACAAAAAATGGAAAAGCGTGAACTAGGCACCACGGGTTGTTAGAGAAGAGGGTGAGAAGGAACAGGACAGGTTAGGGAGCAGTGGAATGGATGGGACAGCTCTTCGGAACAGCAGGTGAGTTTCCAGTTGCTCTCCAATAGGCAAGAAACATTCCTGGGCACTTTGTGTCCAAAAAAGGGACCATTTGGAGGTTGTGCACAGATGAAAAAATAGACAGCCAATGCAGGAGATTGAGGGATTCCTGCCCACCTCATTCATTGCCCATCCTTAGCAGAGGAAGCTTTGGGGAATGGAGCACTACCAGCAACTGGGTTACACAGCTGGGACAGCAGCAGAGGAATTGATATAGGTGCTCAGGGGTCGAGTTCACTTACCCATAGGGGCCAGCATGGCCACAAAGAACCAGTAGGGAACCATGGGGGAAAAGCCCCTGTCCTTTCAGGAACTGCTTTTTGTAGCTGGCCAGAGATATGTGAAGAGGAAGAACTCGGTGAGGATGAGGGTTGGACAGGACGTGAAATGTGAAAAAGGATTGGCTGGCTGGTAACACTGGGGGATGACACAGAAAATCACAGGAACATATGAAACCTGCAGAGAAGCAGGAAGGGGCTGGGGAGGGGAGAAGTATGTTAAATGGACAGAACTATGCTGAGGTTGCACGGGAGTCCAAGTGTGTACAAGTCAGAGGAATTCTCCCTTTCTCCTCCTGAAGTCCTTGAGAGTGGGAGGAATGAAATATGAAGGTCACACATAGGTCCCTTGTATGTGTGTCCCATGCCATGGCCTGTTCACTTCCCACCACCTCCCACCCCATCCCCGGCTGTGTGAGAGCTCTTTTTCTCTATGTAGTACTGTGAACAAAGCAATTCAAGTCACTGAGAGCAGGACCAAGAAAGGCACCACAACAGCCCCAGAATTCTTCCTGCCAAGGGCTCTCATGGGCTTTGCAGTGAAGCTCTTCCCTCATCCCTTTCTCTGAAGAGCTAAAGAGTGCCTGCAGCTTCCAGCTGCTCTCCTGCAGGGAACTGTGAGTCCCACTGTGGTTAGTTTCTCTTCCTCTGCAGTACAGCTGGGAATGTTCCTGAACAGCACAAAGGAAAGAGTGGGGTGGAGGTCTCATCTGCCCCACACTGCCCTTACCCTTTAGACCTTTCATCCCAGTGCTCCAGGCTGGTGCAGTGATCACTGTGATGGGGATGGGAGGTATATGAGTGGTGAGTGTGTGTGTGTGTGTGTGTGTGTGTGTAGTGTGTCTGTGTGAAGAGCCCAGGGACTGTCAATGTGCTGACGTGAAGCAAGCAAGAATTGAGCGTGGCCCAAAGCAGGAGGCATGAGGGAGAAGAGGTGCTAGAGATTTGGGCCAGGGTGGCCCCTCACTTGCCGACAGGCAGTAACGCAAGTTCATCCAGAGATGATTTCTCTCTGTGGCCTAGATGGGGAGCCCTGGGTGTCTCATCCTGGTGTTGCCTCTGGGGCAAGGGCTTCTGGCAGCTCTGCTTCAGGAGTGCACTTTGTCTGGGAAAGCCAAAGAGAGCTCAGCAACTGAGACCATCTGTGTAATTGCCCCTTCTGCCCTGTGAATCAACCTGTCCAAGGTGGGTTTCTTTTCTGGCAGGACTGAGCCTGTCCTCCAGAGGGGTGGGGGCCAGGGGGGAGGGGGGAGGTCTGCCACTGGGATGCAGCCAGAGAGACCTCTATGGTCTTGAAAGCAGCTGTACTGTGTAATTTTTTCATTCATACTCTACCAGGGACACCTCTCTGCTGCTTTGCTCAGAGGCTCAACAGATTCAGGCCACTGGCAGCCTCTCCACAGTGCCCTCAGGTGCTTCTGCTCAGAAGGACATCCACATGGCCTCGCCTGAATGGGGCCAACTCAGCACAGGCTAGCTGGAGAACCCGATTAGCACAGGGAGAGATGCACAGCTAGGCGTGTGGCAAGGCTGAAAGGAACCCAGGCAACAGATGACAGAGGTCTTCACTATGCTGAGCCCTGCTGGCAGCATCTTTTCCTCCTCGTAAGAACTGTCAGACCCTGTGCCTGGAGGGCACCCTGGTTATGGGGAAGGAGAAACAAGTAGAAATGGGCTAGGTTTGCTGGTGATACGTCTGCCTCACGATGCCAGGAAGGAGAAGGCTAGTGGGCTGTCACCCAGCTCAGTGTTTCTCTAGGGAAGAAAGTTCAGTGAACGGCATGAGGAAAACTGTGCGCAGGTGCTCAGTAGGAGATGCTGAATCAACAAGTGGAGACTGGTGTTGCACAGGTCACTTGTGTGCCAGATGGCATCTCCCTCTCCCCACAATTACAGCATGAGGTGGAGGACCCCTGACCAGACCTATGCCTCACACCTCTTGAAGGATTTCTCAGCATCTGCCCTTGGTCTGTGAAAATATACCTGAGCATCAGCTTCCTCTGGGGACTTTTACACTGTTTTGCTATTCAGCAGCACTTGAGATAAAGAAGAGTAAGCACGTGAGGACAACCTTGTCTTGTGGCAAGCAGCAGGGGATGCAGTGGGTGGGCCAAACCAGACACTGGGAAATAACGGAGTTATCAACAATCCCTTCTGAAACTTCTCTGGGATGGCCTTGTCCTGGTCACCAGGGCCATCCCTTGGCTCACTTGGGATCCCGGGACAACTTCTGGTGGTTGTGCAGCATGCCTAGGGCTCAGCTTTTGGAGCATGTCCGTGGGGTGCTGCATCTCAGTGAGGTGCTGGATGCCTGCTGAGCCGGGACTGGAAGCCCCTCCTCACACTTAGGAGGAGCTAGGTGTGGATTGGGGATGTAAGGGGAGTTGTGACATGAACTCAGAGTGGCTGGGTCTTGCTCTTTCAGCAGCTACTGGTGCTACCTCGTGGTCAAAAATCTTAACTGCTCTGGCCCAACCGTGCATTCTCCTTCCTGGGGTATATTTATGGGACAAATAAACCTCCCAGCGCATTAAGTGGGAAGGTTGTTGCACTGCACTCCACCTCGCATCAGGTACATTGCCCCTCCTTCAGGAAAGAAGTATGGGGCTGGGCATAAATAGAACAGCAGCTCCAACATCAGGATTCCATCTGGCTGTGGGCACGGAGGAGATAACCACAGCGGTACAGACAGGGAAGGAAGTACTGAGAAGCCAGATGCCCGGATCCTGTTCTCAGCTTTCATTCATTCCTGGTTCTTGATTACTATTGTCCTTGGCATGACCGATGCAGGACCAGGGTGATATCTACAACAGGGGAGTCTACAACCAGGGAAGTGGAGAGACAGGTTTCCTGGAGGACCTCGCTCTCCTCTCTTCTCCAGGCAGAGACCAAAGCTGAGGACTCAAGCTAGGGTAGGGGGGTCTTGAAACACAGTAAAGTCCTAACTGGTGTTTCCAGACTCCAGAAATAGCCAAGAAAGCAAAATAAAAAGTTTATGCTCTAGGTGTCCGGATTTGGGAAGAGGATGATGGGAAGGGTCAAGTGTACCTATTCTGCTTCAAAACCCCTAGGACGCTTCAGTGCTCTTGGCTAGCCCTTTTCGGAGCCCACGGGGAATCTCTTAGATGAGATGCAAGGCAACAAGTTGTCCATCTGGTCAGGGCTGTGGGGCTGGGAGTCTGGCTGCCTGGGTTCCCCGAGAGTCAGTCTTGTGTTGCCACTGGGGCCATGTGCAGAAAAATTCACCCCTTATATCTGCTATGCAAAAATTCACCAAAAAGTTAAGTCATCCTGACCGCCTCATTTGCAGCCCTGTGATTCTTCCTCAGGGAAAAATGTGAATGGTCTCTGTCTCAGGATTATTTCTGGTTTCTCTCTTGGCAGGGATTATGGGATTATTTCCCACTGGGATTGTGAGATAAACAGAATTCCAGTTATGGGTTTAGTCACACTGCAATTGCGTGCTAAATGCCCATGTGTAGTTTGGGAACCATCCCAAACAGGATTTCAGATTTTTTTCCATTTGGGATTACAGGATTAATCCTCACTGAGTTTATGGGATTGACATGAGGAGCGTTATGGTATTACTCCTCAATGGCATTACAGAATTATTTTAATTGGGATAATAGGATTAATCCCCCCAAAATGATGGGAATACTTCCCATAGGCATTATGTGATTAATCCCCTAGTGGATTATGCAGTCTTCTTCTCTGGGGAAGCCATCTGTGACCTATACCTGGTGACAGGAGTGAAGAGCAGTGAGTTCCCAGGCTAGACCTGTGTGGGGAGAGGTTTTGGCCGATAGCTGAACATTTGTTCTGGGCAGGGGTCTAGAATGGCCCCTGCTTCACACTGCTCCAAGGGTGACTCTCCAACTCCCCATGTCCTGCCTGTGCGCAGCTGCACAAGAAGCAGGGAGGGAGCACGGCCAGAGCACCGGGCCCAAATTGGCCAATGAAATGTTCTATATCCTGTAACGTCATGCTCACTATATAGGTGGCTGGGAAGGGGTTGTCTCTCGCTTCCGGGACTGTGATTGCGGGATATTGGTATTTCAGGATTGCTAGCTGGGAACGGGCTGGGTAACAGTCAGCGGGTGGTGAGCAATTGCACTGTTCATTGCCAGTTGACACTTTCTGTTATTGTCACTGATTTTATTCCCATTATTAAACTGTTTTCATCTCAACCTGTGAGTCTCCCTTTACCCCTCCGATTCCCTCCCCCATTCCCAGGTGGGGGAGAGTCGGTGAGCAGCTGCGTGGTGTTTGGCTGCCAACCAGGTTCAAACCATGACACCATGTAATGGTCTGTTTAGGAGAAAAGGGACAGAGGGCATCTTCTGTCTACAGAGAGTCACTTTCTATCCTCTTCTTCCTGTCGCCAGACAGGATTAAAACACATTTGTCTTTCTTGACAGGACTTCAACGGACAACCAGCAGTCTACCACAAAGATCCTCTCATCCCAACATTCCCCCATTCTTCTTCAAAGCCTCACTGCACTGGGAAATACACCAAAGGCTCACAGAGGTACGTGGGGTGGTGGTGGTATCCAAGGCTGCCCTCCACTCAGGGAAGGGTTAGCTCTAGAATTGGAGCAGGTCTCTCAGGGCCTGGACCAGGGCAGTTTAGAAAGCTTTCCCAGATGCAAACCACTCCAAGTACCAGGCCCTGTCCCAGCCCTGATGCACTCCTCTGGCAAAATATTTGTCCCTCTGCTTCACCAGAATTTCCCCATCCCATCCTGTGCCCATCACCTTTCAGTCCTTTCCTGGGCACCTCCAAGAAAAGTCTGTCTCTAACCCACCCTCAAATCCCTCCAGGGAATGAGAGGCTGTAACTAAGGCTCCTCTGCCTACTCAGCTTCAGGCCTGACAAACTCAGAGCCCTCAACCTCTTCCCACTTGTCTTGCGTTCCAGCGTCCACCATCTACAAGACCCTTGATAGACATCTCCCCTGTCCTGGGGACACAGGGTGGTTCCAGTCCACCGCTCCCCCAGGTGGAGCAGGGTGACAGAATGATCCCCCTCCTGGCCCTGACAACTCCAGTCTGTCTGCCAGAGCCAAAGGGATGGTGGATTATTGCCACACAGCACCCTGTGTCTTGGGGCTCCTCACCTGCAGGACAGTGCTTCATCCCCAGGTGCCATCAAGACTTGGGCTACATCACATACATCAGAGTGTTCAGGTCACAGGGTAGTGGGATGACTCAGGGAGCCCGGTACAGAGCAGCACGCCCATTGCCTGGAGACTGGTGGGGCCAAGGGACCAGTGTGCACACAGAAGTGCTCAGTGGCACGGTCCTGCCGGTGTGCTGGAACTCAACACTGCTGGCACTCAGCTGCGTGTTGAGCCCCAGGTTACCAGCAAGGCACCCGTACTCTCAGAAACCACGGTGTGAGCAAGCCGGGAGACCCTTGAATCTTAGAGACACATGAGCACACACAGGAGTGCTCCCTCTGGGGTCCCTTGCCAGATTCAACTCCAGGCTGGCCTTGGCTTCCCAGGTGGTGGAGAAGGAAAGGGCTGTGTGAACAAGGCTGCTTACCTATGAGTTAGTGAAACAGGCTGAAAGGCAAAAGAAATGGAAGAGGATATAGGAAATAGGGGGGCAGGTGTGAGAGAGGACAGAGAAGAAAGGGGAAGGGGACAGAAAAAAAGAGAATAGAGGAGGAAAGTGAGAGGCACTCTGTGGATGGCAGAGAAATGAGGCAAGGCAGTGAGTAATCAGAAAAAAAGAAGGGTCAAAAGGTAAGTCAGAGATGGGAAAGAATAAGAACGATATCAGAGACCAGGCAGAAGACAGAGAGATGATACCACCACTTTCCTTAAGTAGACAGAGTTGGAGGGCAAGAGGAGAAAATGAGGTACTGTCAAATACAGGGCTCTGTGCCTGCTGGGGCACATCCCTGTTTGCATTGAAAGGTTTGTGCTATGCTGCTCCAGCTTTTGAGTCACTGTGCATCTTGCTCAGCACAGAAATATGTCCCTGAGTCATTGAGTAGGGCATGATCTATCTCCACAGATAAGTGACCGCCCTTAGTCCCATTACTCTTGAAGCGGTTTCTGAATTCCTGCTCAATCTCTGCCATGCCTCCTTCCAAAGAGTATACAACCAGCTGCAGACCGGTATCCTTCCCCATGAGCAACTTGTACCAGGAGATGGCTGAGAATACACTCCCCTTAAGGGAACATTTCAGAGTCACAGAGTCTCCCACTCGGACAACTGTGTCTGGTGACTGCTGAAGAGCGTGGCCTGGAAAGAAAAGGAAAGAGATGTGAGGAATGAAACATGTTGAAGGGGAAATGAAAACACATCCTTGAAGTATGAAACGGGATGGGGTGGCATAAGGATGTCAGCAAGCCATGAGACACTGTACCATTTGTCTGAGAGAGGCACCCAGGACAGAAAAAAAACAACCAACGAAACAAAAAAAAAAAAAAAAAAAAAAAACAAACCAACCAACCAAAAAAACCACACAAAAACAAACGAAGAAAACAAAACAAAACAAAACAACCAAAAAGCACAACATAACAGCCTGAAACATAATAGAAACTTTGTTATGAAAATGAATTCAGTACACTCAGTTGAAGCATTAAAATGGGACAGAATAAACAAATCTGCCGATGTGTAGAGGTTTATGAGCTGAGAGAGGAAAAGATCACCTTTTTCATTGCCCATCCTCCCCCTGGAAGCTTTGGGGAATGGGGCACTGCCAGCAACTGGGCACACAGTTATGTCTGCAGCAGCAGCTTCAGTGCAGCTGTTCAAGCAGAAGGGAAACTCACTCACCCACAGGGCACAAAATGGCCACAAGGAACCAGTGGAGAACCATGGGGAAAGGTCACCCCCTTCCAGCAGCCTGCCCCTGTTGTCAGCACCGGCACAGAGAGGTGTGAAGAGGAGAGGCTGAGAGAGGAAGAGACGTGTCTCTGCGTGGGTGGGCACGTCAGTGAGAGACAAGCCTGAAATGTGAGAAGGTGGTTGGCTGTCTGGGAACGGTGGAGAATGACACCTGCATGCAGGCATGAGGTGCATGTATGCTGCTCCGCTGACTTCCTGCCGAGAGTGAGTATCTGTGTGTATGTGCAGGTGGGAGACAAGTGTTATCACAGGATCATGACAGGGCTGTGTGGCAGCCTGAGTTCGTGCATGGCACAGGGATACACGAAGAGGCACCAAATGAAGAGAAGAGAAGAGAAGAGAAGAGAAGAGAAGAGAAGAGAAGAGAAGAGAAGAGAAGAGAAGAGAAGAGAAGAGAAGAGAAGAGAAGAGAAGAGAAGAGAAGAGAAGAGAAGAGAAGAGAAGAGAAGAGAAGAGAAGAGAAGAGAAGAGAAGAGAAGAGAAGAGAAGAGAAGAGAAGAGAAGAGAAGAGAAGAGAAGAGAAGAGAAGAGAAGAGAAGAGAAGAGAAGAGAAGAGAAGAGAAGAGAAGAGAAGAGAAGAGAAGAGAAGAGAAGAGAAGAGAAGAGAAGAGAAGAGAAGAGAAGAGAAGAGAAGAGAAGAGAAGAGAAGAGAAGAGAAGAGAAGAGAAGAGAAGAGAAGAGAAGAGAAGAGAAGAGAAGAGAAGAGAAGAGAAGAGAAGAGAAGAGAAGAGAAGAGAAGAGAAGAGAAGAGAAGAGAAGAGAAGAGAAGAGAAGAGAAGAGAAGAGAAGAGAAGAGAAGAGAAGAGAAGAGAAGAGAAGAGAAGAGAAGAGAAGAGAAGAGAAGAGAAGAGAAGAGAAGAGAAGAGAAGAGAAGAGAAGAGAAGAGAAGAGAAGAGAAGAGAAGAGAAGAGAAGAGAAGAGAAGAGAAGAGAAGAGAAGAGAAGAGAAGAGAAGAGAAGAGAAGAGAAGAGAAGAGAAGAGAAGAGAAGAGAAGAGAAGAGAAGAGAAGAGAAGAGAAGAGAAGAGAAGAGAAGAGAAGAGAAGAGAAGAGAAGAGAAGAGAAGAGAAGAGAAGAGAAGAGAAGAGAAGAGAAGAGAAGAGAAGAGAAGAGAAGAGAAGAGAAGAGAAGAGAAGAGAAGAGAAGAGAAGAGAAGAGAAGAGAAGAGAAGAGAAGAGAAGAGAAGAGAAGAGAAGAGAAGAGAAGAGAAGAGAAGAGAAGAGAAGAGAAGAGAAGAGAAGAGAAGAGAAGAGAAGAGAAGAGAAGAGAAGAGAAGAGAAGAGAAGAGAAGAGAAGAGAAGAGAAGAGAAGAGAAGAGAAGAGAAGAGAAGAGAAGAGAAGAGAAGAGAAGAGAAGAGAAGAGAAGAGAAGAGAAGAGAAGAGAAGAGAAGAGAAGAGAAGAGAAGAGAAGAGAAGAGAAGAGAGAAGAGAAGAGAAGAGAAGAGAAGAGAAGAGAAGAGAAGAGAAGAGAAGAGAAGAGAAGAGAAGAGAAGAGAAGAGAAGAGAAGAGAAGAGAAGAGAAGAGAAGAGAAGAGAAGAGAAGAGAAGAGAAGAGAAGAGAAGAGAAGAGAAGAGAAGAGAAGAGAAGAGAAGAGAAGAGAAGAGAAGAGAAGAGAAGAGAAGAGAAGAGAAGAGAAGAGAAGAGAAGAGAAGAGAAGAGAAGAGAAGAGAAGAGAAGAGAAGAGAAGAGAAGAGAAGAGAAGAGAAGAGAAGAGAAGAGAAGAGAAGAGAAGAGAAGAGAAGAGAAGAGAAGAGAAGAGAAGAGAAGAGAAGAGAAGAGAAGAGAAGAGAAGAGAAGAGAAGAGAAGAGAAGAGAAGAGAAGAGAAGAGAAGAGAAGAGAAGAGAAGAGAAGAGAAGAGAAGAGAAGAGAAGAGAAGAGAAGAGAAGAGAAGAGAAGAGAAGAGAAGAGAGAAGAGAAGAGAAGAGAAGAGAAGAGAAGAGAAGAGAAGAGAAGAGAAGAGAAGAGAAGAGAAGAGAAGAGAAGAGAAGAGAAGAGAAGAGAAGAGAAGAGAAGAGAAGAGAAGAGAAGAGAAGAGAAGAGAAGAGAAGAGAAGAGAAGAGAAGAGAAGAGAAGAGAAGAGAAGAGAAGAGAAGAGAAGAGAAGAGAAGAGAAGAGAAGAGAAGAGAAGAGAAGAGAAGAGAAGAGAAGAGAAGAGAAGAGAAGAGAAGAGAAGAGAAGAGAAGAGAAGAGAAGAGAAGAGAAGAGAAGAGAAGAGAAGAGAAGAGAAGAGAAGAGAAGAGAAGAGAAGAGAAGAGAAGAGAAGAGAAGAGAAGAGAAGAGAAGAGAAGAGAAGAGAAGAGAAGAGAAGAGAAGAGAAGAGAAGAGAAGAGAAGAGAAGAGAAGAGAAGAGAAGAGAAGAGAAGAGAAGAGAAGAGAAGAGAAGAGAAGAGAAGAGAAGAGAAGAGAAGAGAAGAGAAGAGAAGAGAAGAGAAGAGAAGAGAAGAGAAGAGAAGAGAAGAGAAGAGAAGAGAAGAGAAGAGAAGAGAAGAGAAGAGAAGAGAAGAGAAGAGAAGAGAAGAGAAGAGAAGAGAAGAGAAGAGAAGAGAAGAGAAGAGAAGAGAAGAGAAGAGAAGAGAAGAGAAGAGAAGAGAAGAGAAGAGAAGAGAAGAGAAGAGAAGAGAAGAGAAGAGAAGAGAAGAGAAGAGAAGAGAAGAGAAGAGAAGAGAAGAGAAGAGAAGAGAAGAGAAGAGAAGAGAAGAGAAGAGAAGAGAAGAGAAGAGAAGAGAAGAGAAGAGAAGAGAAACAGACCTCAGGAATGACTGTTTCTGTCTGTGCCTCTCATCCTGAGTCTCCTCTCTAGATACTTTCGTACTCACAGAATCCCAACCCTGAAATCTGCCATAGGTAACCTCCTCTGGCTATCCCAGTGCTATTCGTCATGTTGCCCAGGTATGGGGAAGGCTGCTGACCTTTCATTCTGGTGTCTGTTGCAGCATGACAGAGGACTTGTGTAACTGCTCTTCTCTTCCCTCCAAAGGGAGAGCTCAAGGAGAGAAGAGGTTCCCTTTGGCTCTGCACTGAGACTGCCTCATGGGAAACGGCACCACTGAGCGATTTCTGAGAAGCGTATTCACCATGGGATATGGTGGTACAGAATTACCTTCTCCATGCCAAATAAGAGCTGATAGTCTTCTTTTTGTAGCATTCTGCAAAGAAGAAGCAGGATGAGGATGGACAGAGAGGGAGAAAATGCTATCTCTCTACACAGAGCACAGGCTTGTTCACCAACACAAGGCTGTGGGAAATCACTGCAGGCAGGAACTGAGGCTTGCAGTTTGTGTACACTGACACAGTCTGTGTCAACAGAGAATTACTCCACATCCCCACAACACCCTGTCCAGCTGTCCAGCTGAGAGGAGGCTGTGCTTGATGGGAAGGGTCTCCATTTGCCAAGGGGTTCCCTGGGCTGTGTAGGTGGCAGGGCAGTGCACTGGGAGCCTTGCTGAACGGACAGTATTTGAGGAGCTAGTGATCTCCAACAGGCCATGCCTGCTCTGTTGGGCTTGAGGGCTTGAGAAGCATGTACGTTAGCATGAGAAGCTGAAGTGTACGAGCCTGCTGGAGTGCCCCGTGCTGGCCTGTGCCGCACACTGGTGTAGGTTACGACAGAGATATGTCGTGGTTTAGGCCTGGTTGGCAGCCAACCACAATGCAGCAGCTCTCTCTCCCTTCCCCTCCGGCAATGAGAAGGGACAGAGAGCCAGGCTTGGGGTTCGAGATAGGACTGGGATGGGGAAAAACTCCCCTTTATGGTCACGAGCAAGAGGCAGACTCGTTAGGGGAAGAAAAAAAAGAACATACATTTATTACAGACACTAACAACACATAACGGAGTAGGACAGTGAGAAGCATTGCCACATCTTGAGAACACCTTCCCCCCACCCCTCCCTTCTTCCCGGGCTCAGCTCTGCTCCCGATATCTCTACCTCCTCCCCCAGTGGCGCAGGGGCAGGGAATGGGGGCTGCAGTCAGTGCTGACACTTCCTTCATCTTCGGTGAGGGGAGTGTCCAGAACTTGTTCCTCCTGCTCCATCGTGGCCCCCCTCTCACAGGAGACAGTCCTCCACAAACTTTCTCCAACATGAATTCCTCCCTTACGCCGCAGCGTTCCCCACACTGCTCCATCATGGGTCACTAACTTCCTCTGACTGGATTCCCTCCCACGGCTGCAGCCCTTCCTGAGCTGCTCCGGCGTGGGACTCCCCCGCGAGCTGCAATCCTCCCAGCACTGAATTAGAGCAGCGGGGCTGCCTTTTCCCATGAGACCCCGGCCTTCTTCGGGCACAGCACCTTGATTATTTCGAATAGGAGCCACAGGCCATAAATCAATGTCTGCTCCACCATAGATCTCCATGGGTGGCGGAGGGGGCCGCCCTGCCGTCTCACGACAGGATACAGGCGGGTCTCTGCTCCGGCACACCTCCCCCCTCCTTTCTTCCTCCGTTCCTCCACTGACCTTGGTGTTCACGCAGCTGCAGTAACTCCTCCTCACCAGTCCCACTGCCTGTCACCACGTCCCTTCTTAAATACGTTATCGCAGAAGCACAGCCGATTGGCTCAATTTCCCAAACAGAAGTGGAGCTGACTTGGAGCTGGAGGAGCTTCGAGAAGCTTCTCACAGGGGGCCGCCGCGATAGACCCCTCCCCTGCCACCAAAAAAACCTCCACCATTCACTCAACCCAGGACAAGATAACAAGCTCATCTGTCAGGAAACTTTCTGTTAGTTGCACAGCTTGCTAACGTAATCTGTAATTCATGTGTATTTGGGAAAGGTGAACTGTATGTGCATCTAGGGGTGGGAAGTAGTCATCCTGACCCGGAGAAGTTAGTGATCCACACAGCAATTAACCTGAGCAGGCAGCAGGCCTGTGCTGTGGTACGCTGCATGTGCAATGTGTCATCCAGGCCCGCACTGTGCCGCACATATCCCTTGAACATCGGATAACCTCAGACAGGACATCGCAAGGGAGGAGCATGTGGACAGCTCCCACTTGCTACAGGCCATTATGCCACCTGCCTGGCCCTGCCTTTATCTAAAGGTGCACCAAGAACCTCTCACATGAACGTGCTTTCCGTTTGGCACTGAGAATGATTAACAGGGTTGGCTGGAGTTAAATGAGAGGAAGTCTGTGGAGCGCAGATTGAAGAGAGACAGAAAGAGGGTGGGGAGAGAAAGGGGGAAGAAGGGTTGACGGAAGTGAACATAACGTACATGAGAGTTAAATGAAGAGGGAGACAAGGATGAGTGGGGTGGCAAGGAAAGAAAGCAAGACAAATAAGCTCGCTGAGTCTGAGAAGAGGAGGAAGGGAAGGCTAGGAAGCAGAGGAGGTAATAGATGGAAGGGGATCATCCTGCCTTGTGCAACACCAAGGAGGAGGAAAGCAAGTCCCTTTTGTGCAGGGGAAGGTTTGCGCTCAGCTCCCTCAGCAGTCTAGCCACTGTGTTTCACTCTCAGCACAATAGTACATGCCAGAGTCATTGAGAAAGGCATGCTCTATGAAGAGGGTCATCCTGTCGCCTTGTATCTCACTGCTCTTAATATGGTTTCGGAGATCCTCCTCAATGGTTACTTCAGCACCTTGTATTGCAGAAGACACTAGCCTCAGCCCGGAGTCCTTCCCCAAAGGCAGTTTGTACCAGTACATAACTATGTTGGAGGATTTCTTCTTGGAACAGCTCAGATTCACAGACTGGCCTTGTCGTATCACTGTGTCTGGGGACTGTTCCAGAGCCAACGCTGGAAGGGAAAAGGAGGAGCGTTGAGGAACAAAAAATGGAAAAGCGTGAACTAGGCACCATGGGTTGGTAGAGAAGGGGGTGAGAAGGAACAGGACAGGTTAGGGAGCAGTGGAATGGATGGGACAGCTCTTCGGAACAGCAGGTGAGTTTCCAGTTGCTCTCCAATAGGCAAGAAACATTCCTGGGCACTTTGTGTCCAAAAAAGGGACCATTTGGAGGTTGTGCACAGATGAAAAAATAGACAGCCAATGCAGGAGATTGAGGGATTCCTGCCCACCTCATTCATTGCCCATCCTTAGCAGAGGAAGCTTTGGGGAATGGAGCACTACCAGCAACTGGGTTACACAGCTGGGACAGCAGCAGAGGAATTGATATAGGTGCTCAGGGGTCGAGTTCACTTACCCATAGGGGCCAGCATGGCCACAAAGAACCAGTAGGGAACCATGGGGGAAAAAGCCCCTGTCCTTTCAGGAACTGCTTTTTGTATCTGGCCAGAGATATGTGAAGAGGAAGCACTCGGTGAGGATGAGGGTTGGACAGGACGTGAAATGTGAAAAAGGATTGGCTGGCTGGTAACACTGGGGGATGACACAGAAAATCACAGGAACATATGAACCCTGCAGAGAAGCAGGGAGGGGCTGGGGAGGGGAGAAGTATGTTAAATGGACAGAACTATGCTGAGGTTGCACGGGAGTCCAAGTGTGTACAAGTGAGAGGAATGCTAGGAGTTCCCTTTCTCCTCCTGAAGTCCTTGAGAGTGGGAGGAATGAAGTATCAAGGACACACATGGGTCCCTTGTATGTGTGTCCCATGCCATGGCCTGTTCACTTCCCGCCACCCCCCACCCCACCCCACCCCCGGCTGTGTGAGAGCTCTTTTTCTCTACGTAGTACTGTGAACAAAGCAATTCAAGTCACTGAGAGCAGGACCAAGAAAGGCACCACAACAGCCCCAGCATTCTTCCTGCCAAGGGCTCTCATGGGCTTTGCAGTGAAGCTCTTCCCTCATCCCTTTCTCTGAAGAGCTAAAGAGTGCCTGCAGCTTCCAGCTGCTCTCCTGCAGGGAACTGTGAGTCCCGCTGTGGTTAGTTTCTCTTCCTCTGCAGTACAGCTGGGAATGTTCCTGAACAGCACAAAGGAAAGAGTGGGGTGGAGGTCTCATCTGCCCCAGACTGCCCTTACCCTTAAGACCTTTCATCCCAGTGCTCCAGGCTGGTGCAGTGATCACTGTGATGGGGATGGGGAGGTATATGAGTGGTCAGTGTGTGTGTGTGGTGTGTCTGTCTCTCTGTGTGTGTGGTGTGTCTGTGCACACGTGTGTTTTTGCACATGTGTGCTTAGATATGCATTGTGTGTGTGTGTGTGTGTGCGGGGCTCCCTCCAGCCCTGGCCCAGCAAAGCTGGTGAGAGGGGTGGAAGAGGAAGGCAAATCCCCGTGAAGAGCCCAGTCAATGTGCTGACATGGGAAACAAGCAAGAACTGAGCGTGGTCCAAAGCAGGAGGCATGAGGGAGAAAAGGTGCTAGAGACTGGGGCCAGGGTGGCCCCTCACTTGCCGACAGGCAGTAACGCAAGTTCATCCAGAGATGATTTCTCTCTGTGGCCTAGATGGGGAGCCCTGGGTGTCTCATTCTGGTGTTACCTCTGGGGCAAGGGCTTCTGGCAGCTCTGCTTCAGGAGCACACTTTGTCTGGGAAAGCCAAAGAGAGCTCAGCAACTGAGACCATCTGTGTAATTGCCCCTTCTGCCCTGTGAATCAACCTGTCCAAGGTGGGTTTCTTTTCTGGCAGGACTGAGTCTGTCCTCCAGAGGGGTGGGGGGCAGGGGGGAGGGGGAAGGTCTGCCACTGGGAAGCAGCCAGAGAGACCACTAGTGTCTTGAAAGCAGCTGTACTGTGTAATTTTTTCATTCATGCTCTACCAGTGACACCTCTCTGCTGCTTTGCTCAGAGGCTCAACAGATTCAGGCCACTGGCAGCCTCTCCACAGTGCCCTCAGGTGCTTCTGTTCAGAAGGACATCCACATGGCCTCGCCTGAATGGGGCCAACTCAGCACAGGCTAGCTGGAGAATCCGATTAGCACAGGGAGGGATGCACAGCTAGGCGTGTGGCAAGGCTGAAAGGAACCCAGGCAACAAATGACAGAGGTCTTCACCATGCTGAGCCCTGCTGGCAGCATCTTTTCCTCCTCGTAAGAACTGTCAGACCCTGTGCCTGGAGGGCACCCTGGTTACGGGGAAGGAGAAACAAGTGGAAATGGGCTAGGTTTGCTGGTGATACGTCTGCCTCACGGTGCCAGGAAGGAGAAGTCTAGTGGGCTGTCACCCAGCTCAGTGTTTCTCTAGGGAAGAAAGTTCAGTGAACGGCATGAGGAAAACTGTGCGCAGGTGCTCAGTAGGAGATGCTGAATCAACAAGTGGAGACTGGTGTTGCACAGGTCACTTGTGTGCCAGATGGCATCTCCCTCTCCCCACAATTACAGCATGAGGTGGAAGACCCCTGACCAGACCTATGCCTCACACCTCTTGAAGGATTTCTCAGCATCTGCCCTTGGTCTGTGAAAATATACCTGAGCATCAGCTTCCTCTGGGGACTTTTACTCTGTTTTGCTATTCAGCAGCACTTGAGATAAAGAAGAGTAAGCATGTGAGGACAACCTTGTCTTGTGGCAAGCAGCAGGGGATGCAGTAGGTGGGCCAAACCAGACACTGGGAAATAACGGAATTATCAACAATCCCTTCTGAAACTTCTCTGGGATGGCCTTGTCCTGGTCACCAGGGCCATCCCTTGGCTCACTTGGGATCCCGGGACAACTTCTGGTGGTTGTGCAGCATGCCTAGGGCTCAGCTTTTGGAGCACGTCCGTGGGGTGCTGCATCTCAGTGAGGTGCTGGATGCCTGCTGAGCCGGGACTGGAAGCCCCTCCTCACACTTAGGAGGAGCTAGGTGTAGATTGGGGATGTGAGGGGAGTTGTGACATGAACTCAGAGTGGCAGGGTCTTGCTCTTTCAGCAGCTACTGGTGCTACCTCGTGGTCAAAAATCTTAACTGCTCTGGCCCAACCGTGCATTCTCCTTCCTGGGGTATATTTATGGGACAAATAAACCTCCCAGCGCATTAAGTGGGAAGGTTGTTGCACTGCACTCCACCTCGCATCAGGTACATTGCCCCTCCTTCAGGAAAGAAGTATGGGGCTGGGCATAAATAGAACAGCAGCTCCAACATCAGGATTCCATCTGGCTGTGGGCACGGAGGAGATAACCACAGCGGTACAGACAGGGAAGGAAGTACTGAGAAGCCAGATGCCCGGATCCTGTTCTCAGCTTTCATTCATTCCTGGCTCTTAATTACTATTGTCCTTGGCATGACCGATGCAGGACCAGGGTGATATCTACAACAGGGGAGTCTACAACCAGGGAAGTGGAGAGACAGGTTTGCTGGAGGACCTCGCTCTCCTCTCTTCTCCGGGCTGGGCCCAAAGCTGAGGACTCAAGCTAGGGTAGGGGGATCTTGAAACACAGTAAAGTCCTAACTGGTGTTTCCAGACTCTAGTAATAGCCAAGAAAGCAAAATAAAAAGTTTATGCTCTAGGTGTCCGGATTTGGGAAGAGGATGATGGGAAGGGTCAAGTGTACCTATTCTGCTTCAAAACCCCTAGGACGCTTCAGTGCTCTTGGCTAGCCCTTTTCGGAGCCCACGGGGAATCTCTTAGATGAGATGCAAGGCAACAAGTTGTCCATCTGGTCAGGGCTGTGGGGCTGGGAGTCTGGCTGCCTGGGTTCCCCGAGAGTCAGTCTTGTGTTGCCACTGGGGCCATGTGCAGAAAAATTCACCCCTTATATCTGCTATGCAAAAATTCACCAAAAAGTTAAGTCATCCTGACCGCCTCATTTGCAGCCCTGTGATTCTTCCTCAGGGAAAAATGTGAATGGTCTCTGTCTCAGGATTATTTCTGGTTTCTTTCTTGGCAGGGATTATGGGATCATTTCCCACTGGGATTGTGAGATAAACAGAATTCCAGTTATGAGTTTAGTCACACTGCAATTACGTGCTAAATGCCCATGTGTAGTTTGGGAACCATCCCAAATAGGATTTCAGATTTTTTTCCATTTGGGATTACAGGATTAATCCTCACTGAGTTTATGGGATTGACTTGAGGAGCGTTATGGTATTACTCCTCAATGGCATTACAGAATTATTTTAATTGGGATAATAGGATTAATCCCCCCAAAATGATGGGAATACTTCCCATAGGCATTATGTGATTAATCCCCTAGTGGATTATGCAGTCTTCTTCTCTGGGGAAGCCATCTGTGCCCTATACCTGGTGACAGGAGTGAAAAGCAGTGAGTTCCCAGGCTAGACCTGTGTGGGGAGAGGTTTTGGCCGATAGCTGAACATTTGCCCTGGGCAGGGGTCTAGACTGGCCCCTGCTTCACATCGCTCCAAGGGTGACATCCATTTGTCATCCCAGGGTAAGGGCAGGTTCAATGGCAGGATTACGGTCACCAGTGCTTTCAATGGCCAGGACATAAGTGGCACGTGAGAGAGACCCCAGGCCTTGGTTCCACCTCATGCCCCAAGGGGCACAGAGAGGGCATCCATCCCATCTTGACCAAGGGACAAAGGGAAGTTGGGGCAGGGGCATCCAGGCTATGTTGGTCTGGTCCAGAGAGGTCCAGGTAGTGTGGAGTGCAGCCCCAATAGCTGAAAGGGAGATAAGCTTTTCTGTGTGATGGAGTAAGGAGCACTGGACATAAATCAAGGATAGGGAACACTCATATTGGACAAATCCTGGAGCCCTGATCTAAGACTGCAATCCTGTGTGATGGGACCTCGCTAGAATCTCTTTGAAATCACAGGGGCTTTTTAAGAATCCCAGAACTGGTTTCAGCAAAGGAGTTCACCTTAACCATGCGTCCTGGTTTGGGCTGGAATAGAGTTGTGTCTTTCTGGTAGCTAGAATAGTGCTGTATTTTGGATTCAGTATGGGGTTTGGTATGAGAAGAGTGGTGATAGCACACTGAGCTTTCCAATTGTTGCTGAGATTTCCAGGACTCTCCAACTCCCCATGTCCTGCCTGTGCGCAGCTGCACAAGAAGCAGGGAGGGAGCACGGCCAGAGCACCGGGCCCAAATTGGCCAATGAAATGTTCTATATCCTGTAACGTCATGCTCACTATATAGGTGGCTGGGAAGGGGTTGTCTCTCGCTTCCGGGACTGTGTTTGCGGGATATTGGTATTTCAGGATTGCTAGCTGGGAACGGGCTGGGTAACAGTCAGCGGGTGGTGAGCAATTGCACTGTTCATTGCCAGTTGACACTTTCTGTTATTGTCACTGATTTTATTCCCATTATTAAACTGTTTTCATCTCAACCTGTGAGTCTCCCTTTACCCCTCCGATTCCCTCCCCCCATTCCCAGGTGGGGGAGAGTCGGTGAGCAGCTGCGTGGTGTTTGGCTGCCAACCAGGTTCAAACCATGACACCATGTAATGGTCTGTTTAGGAGAAAAGGGACAGAGGGGATCTTCTGTCTACAGAGAGTCACTTTCTATCCTCTTCTTCCTGTCGCCAGACAGGATTAAAACACATTTGTCTTTCTTGACAGGACTTCAATGGACAACCAGCAGTCTACCACAAAGATCCTCTCATCCCAACATTCCCCCATTCTTCTTCAAAGCCGTACTGCACTGGGAAATACACCAAAGGCTCACAGAGGTACGTGGGGTGGTGGTGGTATCCAAGGCTGCCCTCCACTCAGGGAAGGGTTAGCTCTAGAATTGGAGCAGGTCTCTCAGGGCCTGGACCAGGGCAGTTTAGAAAGCTTTCCCAGATGCAAACCACTCCAAGTACCAGGCCCTGTCCCAGCACTGCTGCACTCCTCTGGCAAAATATTTGTCCCTTTGCTTCACCAGAATTTCCCCATCCCATCCTGTGCCCATCACCTTTCAGTCCTTTCCTGGGCACCTCCAAGAAAAGTCTGTCTCTAACCCACCCTCAAATTCCCTCCAGGGAATGAGAGGCTGTAACTAAGGCTCCTCTGCCTACTCAGCTTCAGGCCAGACAAACTCAGAGCCCTCAACCTCTTCCCACTTGTCCTGTGTTCCAGCATCCACCGTCTACAAGATCCCTGATAGACATCTCCCCTGTCCTGGGGACACAGGGTGGTTCCAGTCCACCGCTCCCCCAGGTGGAGCAGGGTGACAGAATGATCCCCCTCCTGGCCCTGACAACTCCAGTCTGTCTGCCAGAGCCAAAGGGATGGTGGATTATTGCCACACAGCACCCTGTGTCTTGGGGCTCCTCACCTGCAGGACAGTGCTTCATCCCCAGGTGCCATCAAGACTTGGGCTACATCACATACATCAGAGTGTTCAGGTCACAGGGTAGTGGGATGACTCAGGGAGCCCGGTACAGAGCAGCACGCCCATTGCCTGGAGACTGGTGGGGCCAAGGGACCAGTGTGCACACAGAAGTGCTCAGTGGCACGGTCCTGCCGGTGTGCTGGAACTCAACACTGCTGGCACTCAGCTGCGTGTTGAGCCCCAGGTTACCAGCAAGGCACCCGTACTCTCAGAAACCACGGTGTGAGCAAGCCGGGAGACCCTTGAATCTTAGAGACACATGAGCACACACAGGAGTGCTCCCTCTGGGGTCCCTTGCCAGATTCAACTCCAGGCTGGCCTTGGCTTCCCAGGTGGTGGAGAAGGAAAGGGCTGTGTGAACAAGGCTGCTTACCTATGAGTTAGTGAAACAGGCTGAAAGGCAAAAGAAATGGAAGAGAATATAGGAAATAGGGGGGCAGGTGTGAGAGAGGACAGAGAAGAAAGGGGAAGGGGACAGAAAAAAAGAGAATAGAGGAGGAAAGTGAGAGGCACTCTGTGGATGGCAGAGAAATGAGGCAAGGCAGTGATTAATCAGAAAAAAGAAGGGTCAAAAGGTAAGTCAGAGATGGGAAAGAATAAGAACGATATTAGAGACCAGGCAGAAGACAGAGAGATGATACCACCACTTTCCTTAAGTAGACAGAGTTGGAGGGCAAGAGGAGAAAATGAGGTACAGTCAAATACAGGGCTCTGTGCCTGCTGGGGCAGATCCCTGTTTGCATTGAAAGGTTTGTGCTATGCTGCTCCAGCTTTTGAGTCACTGTGCATCTTGCTCAGCACAGAAATATGTCCCTGAGTCATTGAGTAGGGCATGATCTATCTCCACAGATAAGTGACCGCCCTTAGTCCCATTACTCTTGAAGCGGTTTCTGAATTCCTGCTCAATCTCTGCCATGCCTCCTTCCACAGAGTATACAACCAGCTGCAGACCGGTATCCTTCCCCATGAGCAACTTGTACCAGGAGATGGTTGAGAATACACTCCCCTTAAGGGAACATTTCAGAGTAACAGAGTCTCCCACTCGGACAACTGTGTCTGGTGACTGCTGAAGAGCGTGGCCTGGAAAGAAAAGGAAAGAGATGTGAGGAATGAAACATGTTGAAGGGGAAATGAAAACACATCCTTGAAGTATGACAGGGGATGGGGTGGCATAAGGATGTCAGCAAGTTATGAGACAGTGTACCATTTGTCTGAGAGAGGTACCCAGGACAGAAAAAAACCAAACAAACAAACAAAAAAAAACCCCAAAAGCAACCAACCAAAAAAACACACAAAAGCAAGCAAACAAACAAACAAAACAAAACAAACAAACAAACAAAAAAGAACAAACAAAACAAAAAAACCCAGCATAACAGCCTGAAACATAATAGAAAATTTGTTATGAAAATGACTTCAGTACTCTCAGTTGAAGCATAAAAATGGGACAGAATAAACAAATTTGTAGATGTGTAGAGGTTTTTGAGCTGAGAGAGGAAAAGATCACCTTTTTCATTGCCCATCCTCCCCCTGGAAGCCTTGGGGAATGGGGCACTGCCAGCAACTGGGCACACAGTTATGTCTGCAGCAGCAGCTTCAGTGCAGCTGTTCAAGCAGAAGGGAAACTCACTCACCCACAGGGCACAGAATGGCCACAAGGAACCAGTGGAGAACCATGGGGAAAGGTCACCTCCTTCCAGCAGCCTGCCCCTGTTGTCAACACCGGCACAGGGAGGTGTGAAGAGAGAGGCTGAGAGAGGAAGAGACGTGTCTCTGCGTGGGTGGGCACGTCAGTGAGAGACGAGCCTGAAATGTGAGAAGGTGGTTGGCTGGCTGGGAACGATGGAGAATGACACCTGCATGCAGGCATGAGGTGCATGTATGCTGCTCCGCTGACTTCCTGCCGAGAGTGAGTATCTGTGTGTATGTGCAGGTGGGAGACAAGTGTTATCACAGGATCATGACACGGCTGTGTGTCCCACTGCCCGTCACCACGTCCCTTCTTAAATACGTTATCGCAGAGGTGCAGCCGATTGGCTCAATTTCCCAAACAGAAGTGGAGCTGACGTGGAGCTGGAGGAGCTTCGAGAAGCTTCTCACAGGGGGCCGCCGCGATAGACCCCTCCCCTGCCACCAAAAAAACCTCCACCATTCACTCAACCCAGGACAAGATAACAAGCTCATCTGTCAGGAAACTTTCTGTTAGTTGCACAGCTTGCTAACGTAATCTGTAATTCATGTGTATTTGGGAAAGGTGAACTGTATGTGCATCTAGGGGTGGGAAGTAGTCATCCTGACCCGGAGAAGTTAGTGATCCACACAGCAATTAACCTGAGCAGGCGCAGGCCTGCGCTGTGGTACGCTGCATGTGCAATGTGTCATCCAGGCCCGCACTGTGCCGCACATATCCCTTGAACATCGGATAACCTCAGACAGGACATCGCAAGGGAGGAGCACGTGGACAGCTCCCACTTGCTACAGGCCATTATGCCACCTGCCTGGCCCTGCCTTTATCTAAAGGTGCACCAAGAACCTCTCACATGAACGTGCTTTCCGTTTGGCACTGAGAATGATTAACAGGGTTGGCTGGAGTTAAATGAGAGGAAGTCTGTGGAGCGCAGATTGAAGAGAGACAGAAAGAAGGTGGGGAGAGAAAGGGGGAAGAAGGGTTGACGGAAGTGAACATAACGTACATGAGAGTTAAATGAAGAGGGAGACAAGGATGAGTGGGGTGGCAAGGAAAGAAAGCAAGACAAATAAGCTCACTGAGTCTGAGAAGAGGAGGAAGGGAAGGCTAGGAAGCAGAGGAGGTAATAGATGGAAGGGGATCATCCTGCCTTGTGCAACACCAAGGAGGAGGAAAGCAAGTCCCTTTTGTGCAGGGGAAGGTTTGCGCTCAGCTCCCTCAGCAGCCTAGCCACTGTGTTTCACTCTCAGCACAATAGTACATGCCAGAGTCATTGAGAAAGGCATGCTCTATGAAGAGGGTCATCCCGTCGCCTTGTATCTCACTGCTCTTAATATGGTTTCGGAGATCCTCCTCAATGGTTACTTCACCACCTTGTATTGCATAAGACACTAGCCTCAGCCCGGAGTCCTTCCCCAAAGGCAGTTTGTACCAGTACATAGCTGTGCTGGAGGATTTCTTCTTGGAACAGCTCAGATTCATGGACTGGCCTTGTCGTATCACTGTGTCTGGGGACTGTTCCAGAGCCAACGCTGGAATGGAAAAGGAGGAGCGTTGAGGAACAAAAAATGGAAAAGCGTGAACTAGGCACCATGGGTTGGTAGAGAAGGGGGTGAGAAGGAACAGGACAGGTTAGGGAGCAGTGGAATGGATGGGACAGCTCTTCGGAACAGCAGGTGAGTTTCCAGTTGCTCACCAATAGGCAAGAAACATTCCTGGGCACTTTGTGTCCAAAAAAGGGACCATTTGGAGGTTGTGCACAGAAGAAAAAATAGACAGCCAATGCAGGAGATTGAGGGATTCCTGCCCACCTCATTCATTGCCCATCCTTAGCAGAGGAAGCTTTGGGGAATGGAGCACTACCAGCAACTGGGTTACACAGCTGGGACAGCAGCAGAGGAATTGATATAGGTGCTCAGGGGTCGAGTTCACTTACCCATAGGGGCCAGCATGGCCACAAAGAACCAGTAGGGAACCAATGGGGAAAAAGGCCCTGTCCTTTCAGGAACTGCTTTTTGTAGCTGGCCAGAGATATGTGAAGAGGAAGCACTCGGTGAGGATGAGGGTTGGACAGGACGTGAAATGTGAAAAAGGATTGGCTGGCTGGTAACACTGGGGGATGACACAGAAAATCACAGGAACATATGAACCCTGCAGAGAAGCAGGGAGGGGCTGGGGAGGGGAGAAGTATGTTAAATGGACAGAACTATGCTGAGGTTGTATGGGAGTCCAAGTGTGTACAAGTGAGAGGAATGCTAGGAGTTCCCTTTCTCCTCCTGAAGTCCTTGAGAGTGGGAAGAATGAAGTATGAAGGTCACACATAGGTCCCTTGTATGTGTGTCCCATGCCATGGCCTGTTCACTTCCCGCCACCCCCCACCCCACCCCACCCCCCGGCTGTGTGAGAGCTCTTTTTCTCTACGTAGTACTGTGAACAAAGCAATTCAAGTCACTGAGAGCAGGACCAAGAAAGGCACCACAACAGCCCCAGCATTCTTCCTGCCAAGGGCTCTCATGGGCTTTGCAGTGAAGCTCTTCCCTCATCCCTTTCTCTGAAGAGCTAAAGAGTGCCTGCAGCTTCCAGCTGCTCTCCTGCAGGGAACTGTGAGTCCCGCTGTGGTTAGTTTCTCTTCCTCTGCAGTACAGCTGGGAATGTTCCTGAACAGCACAAAGGAAAGAGTGGGGTGGAGGTCTCATCTGCCCTTAAGACCTTTCATCCCAGTGCTCCAGGCTGGTGCAGTGATCACTGTGATGGGGATGGGGAGGTATATCAGTGGTCAGAGTGTGTGTGTGTGTGTGTGGTGTGTCTGTGCACACGTGTGTTTTTGCACATGTGTGCTTAGATATGCATTGTGTGTGTGTGTGTGTGTGTGTGCGGGGCTCCCTCCAGCCCTGGCCCAGCAAAGCTGGTGAGAGGGGTGGAAGAGGAAGGCAAATCCCCGTGAAGAGCCCAGTCAATGTGCTGACATGGGAAACAAGCAAGAACTGAGCGTGGTCCAAAGCAGGAGGCATGAGGGAGAAGAGGTGCTAGAGACTGGGGCCAGGGTGGCCCCTCACTTGCCGACAGGCAGTAACCCAAGTTCATCCAGAGATGATTTCTCTCTGTGGCCTAGATGGGGAGCCCTGGGTGTCTCATCCTGGTGTTGCCTCTGGGGCAAGGGCTTCTGGCAGCTCTGCTTCAGGAGCACACTTTGTCTTGGAAAGCCAAAGAGAGCTCAGCAACTGAGCCCATCTGTGTAATTGCCCCTTCTGCCCTGTGAATCAACCTGTCCAAGGTGGGTTTCTTTTCTGGCAGGACTGAGTCTGTCCTCCAGAGGGGTGGGGGGCAGGGGGGAGGGGGAAGGTCTGCCACTGGGAAGCAGCCAGAGAGACCACTAGTGTCTTGAAAGCAGCTGTACTGTGTAATTTTTTCATTCATGCTCTACCAGTGACACCTCTCTGCTGCTTTGCTCAGAGGCTCAACAGATTCAGGCCACTGGCAGCCTCTCCACAGTGCCCTCAGGTGCTTCTGCTCAGAAGGACATCCACATGGCCTCACCTGAATGGGGCCAACTCAGCACAGGCTAGCTGGAGAACCCGATTAGCACAGGGAGGGATGCACAGCTAGGCGTGTGGCAAGGCTGAAAGAATCCAGGCAACAAATGACAGAGGTCTTCACCATGCTGAGCCCTGCTGGCAGCATCTTTTCCTCCTCGTAAGAACTGTCAGACCCTGTGCCTGGAGGGCACCCTGGTTACGGGGAAGGAGAAACAAGTGGAAATGGGCTAGGTTTGCTGTGATACGTCTGCCTCACGGTGCCAGGAAGGAGAAGTCTAGTGGGCTGTCACCCAGCTCAGTGTTTCTCTAGGGAAGAAAGTTCAGTGAACGGCATGAGGAAAACTGTGCGCAGGTGCTCAGTAGGAGATGCTGAATCAACAAGTGGAGACTGGTGTTGCACAGGTCACTTGTGTGCCAGATGGCATCTCCTTCTCCCCACAATTACAGCATGAGGTGGAAGACCCCTGACCAGACCTATGCCTCACACCTCTTGAAGGATTTCTCAGCATCTGCCCTTGGTCTGTGAAAATATACCTGAGCATCAGCTTCCTCTGGGGACTTTTACACTGTTTTGCTATTCAGCAGCACTTGAGATAAAGAAGAGTAAGCACGTGAGGACAACCTTGTCTTGTGGCAAGCAGCAGGGGATGCAGTGGGTGGGCCAAACCAGACACTGGGAAATAACGGAGTTATCAACAATCCCTTCTGAAACTTCTCTGGGATGGCCTTGTCCTGGTCACCAGGGCCATCCCTTGGCTCACTTGGGATCCCGGGACAACTTCTGGTGGTTGTGCAGCATGCCTAGGGCTCAGCTTTTGGAGCATGTCCGTGGGGTGCTGCATCTCAGTGAGGTGCTGGATGCCTGCTGAGCCGGGACTGGAAGCCCCTCCTCACACTTAGGAGGAGCTAGGTGTGGATTGGGGATGTGAGGGGAGTTGTGACATGAACTCAGAGTGGCTGGGTCTTGCTCTTTCAGCAGCTACTGGTGCTACCTCGTGGTCAAAAATCTTAACTGCACTGGCCCAACCGTGCATTCTCCTTCCTGGGGTATATTTATGGGACAAATAAACCTCCCAGCACATTAAGTGGGACGGTTGTTGCACTGCACTCCACCTCGCATCAGGTACATTGCCCCTCCTTCAGGAAAGAAGTATGGGGCTGGGCATAAAAGAACAGCAGCTCCAACATCAGGATTCCATCTGGCTCTGGGCACGGAGGAGATAACCACAGCGGTACAGACAGGGAAGGAAGTACTGAGAAGCCAGATGCCCGGATCCTGTTCTCAGCTTTCATGTGGAGAGATTTCATTCCTGGCTCTTAATTACTATTGTCCTTGGCATGACAGATGCAGGACCAGGGTGATATCTACATCAGGGGAGTCTGCCCCAGGAAACATCCCTGTATGTCAGCAAAACACCTTCTTCAATTATAAGACAGGCACAATTATCACAAAAGAAAGACTTTTAGTTCCTCACACATATGACTTTAATCCCTCCAGTACAGCTTGGTCGCCTGGCCTGCTCCCCCATTCCCTCATTTCTGCTTCACTAAATTCTGGAATCTCCCCATAGAAGGGAAGAGGACTCCAGCACTCAGTTACTCAGTCCCACCTGCACCCCTTGGCCTGTAGGGTTGGCATCATGCACCAGAGAGTGCCAGGAATGACACATCCCCCAGCCCCTACCCTGGACATTGTATTTGGCCATCCAGCACCAGGAAGAACCTCCTCCATCCTGCCCCTAGTAAGGCTATTCCCAGTGATGATGATTCTCTCCCCTATTTTTAAACTGTCTGTTACCTGAATTCTCCAGGGTTCATGGTTTCTGTATAAATGCATCTCAATCCCAGGCACTGGACCTGTTGTCAGTTGTTCCTGATACAGCAGGCCAACAAGAGGAAAACAGTTTCAGGGAAATCATGTTTGGGAGTGGTGGGAACATGGACAAATGGGCACACACTCACACGTGGATGTGTATGCACACACATCACTGCACATGCACTCTGTTGCTTACACACCATGAAATGCACACACATACACTCCTGTGTAGTCACACAGTTTCTTACACAATCGTTCCATGTGTACACACACAAACAGCCTTGAGCACACTCCCTGTATACTCCCCACCTCCCGCTGTGATCGTACACCATTATACACACACCAATTTTTATGACCTGGACTGAGAGCCCAGGGAGACATAAAGGTTCTGTGATCCCCTTGGGTTAAATACAGGTGAAATGACAGCAAACAACCGGTTAAAATGTTTTGCTTCCAATAGAAAAAACTTAAACTTGGAAAAGGATAGTAAGCAATGGGGTCTCTTATTGATAAATCTAGAAGAAAGAAAATAAATGAAAGAAAAGAAAAGGAGAGGAGGAGAGAGAGGAAAAGAGTCCGGTTCACCATCCAGGTTTCAGGGTTGTCTCAGATCCAGAAATCTTGCGGAGTGGGTGCTTGAGGAGATTGACGACATGGACTCCGATGTTAAGATCGAAGACCCTTTATTATTCAGAAAGCTGGGTTTTTATCCCCCTACAAAGTTGTCAATCCCCCCAACATAAGTGCTTATTGGTTAACATACATTACTCACACACCTATTCTAACATTTGATTGGCTACCTTAACTACCCATGTCTTTTTTTTTCCTTTGTCACAATAACATTTTTTCTGCAGGCATTCTTCCAAAGTCCTCTGTTGTTCACTGATATCATTCTTATTTTTCTGTTATTCATAAACCTAATTTTTCTGTTATTCCAAAACCCTCAAGGTCTGTTGTTACCTTATTTTTCTGTTATTCAGAAATGCTGTTTTTCTGTTATTCACAAACCTTGAAGGTCTGTTGTTATCTTATTTTTCTGTTATTCAAAGCCCTAATTTTTTCTGTTATTCAAAAGCCTTGAAGAGCATCATGGCCTTCATTGATGTAAAATGTCTCCACAGGTGCACACATAGCAAAATTTTCTGTTGCCTTTTAAGTTTATCAGCTGATTAGCATTCTAGACCAAAAGAGGCAGGTATTTCACAAACTCATTTCCATGAGAGACAAGGAAAAGGTGAAACATGGTTTCTGCACATGCATTGGGGGGGAATAGGGTGCACCAACCCCCTTTTCAATTGAGTCAATGGTCATGCTAACCTCACCCCCACCCACCTTATTTTTTCCTCAGTTTTTGCCTAGGCCCATCTGGTGCTGGCTATTTATTCCTTTTATCAGTCCTTTAACCTGAACATAAATTAATACCACAGCCCCTGATGGGACTATCACTAAGGCATTACAGAGACTTACTACCTTGGCGGATGAACTAGCAGAGAATTCAAGAATAGACAGTTCACTGACTGTGGCAGGTGCACCCGCCCAGTGAAATTGTGGCTCCCTGGCTGTTGAACCTTTCCTGTGCCCTTGTTCTCAGGGCTTTACAGTAGTTGGGGTCTTTGGCCAACAGGGGCTGGTATTTCCCACAGGTCAGATTCGGCTCGGGTATCAATGGAGTCCCTGGGGGGGAGCCATTTTGAGCTTGTCCCACCCGGAGCAGTGTGCTGCAGGTAAGGGCTCTCCCCTTGTGTTGGGACACTGCCCAAGGAGACTCCTCCGGGTTCCTACGGGTTGGGACGCTGCCCTGAGATGTTCCTTGAGGTTGAGAGTCCTCACCTTTTATTAGGTGAGTGATTGAGCATTTTGGGTTGTTGTTAAACCCCTGGTTGGTGTTTTGGGTTGTTCTTAAAACCCAGAAGATTGTGTGGTGATAGTTTGTTCTCCTCTCATGGGCATTTGGACCTGTTGTTTGTAGGCTTGCGGAATGTTGATTAATCGTGTATAAATTTTTTTTTTTTTTTTTTTTTTTTTTTTTATTGGTAAGTGCTTTGGGAGTTTCTGCAACACTGACTGGGTGGTTGGATTCCTAGTTTGGGAAATGGAAGGGAATGGCCATGTCTATCCTCACTTCTGTGATTGTAGGAGCAGGTGTCCTAACAGCAGTGGGATGCTGCATAATCCCTTGCACCCTAGGATTGGTCCGACACTTTATTGAAACTGCCTTGTCATAACAGATGTCTCTGGGACCACCCCCCTTACCTTGATAAGATGCTGTTAGTAGAAGAACAGGAAGAGAAGGACACAAGGGATGACCTGTCATCAGAGAAAAGATGCGAAATCATGTTGTCAACACTAGAAAATACTCATGGAGCAATACTCTGAGAATATGCAAAAAGCAACAAAGGTATAAATAAAAAACAGGGGGAAATTTTAAGGGAAAGAACATTGTTTTCACATGAAAAGCCTGATAAGAATAATGAGGGTGATTCAGAACCGCTTAAGTCCCCAGCCTACAGCTAGATGATAAAAGGTCTTTTTGTCACATGTGATGACCCAGTACTTGGATATAGTTTTAGGTGGATGGAGATACCAAAAGGCTTGGGGAACCTGAACTTTTGAACTTTTCATCTTAATATGCTTGCGTGATGAGCTCATGCATATTAACTTCTCCGCCCTGGAGAGAGCCAAGGTCCATTTCCATGAACATGCGACGTATGAACACCTACATGAAGAGGCATGTTGGTAGGCGGTTCGGGAAGTCTGTACCCCCTGTAGTACTCATCCAGTGAGGAATCAGGAGAGGGAGAAAGGGATGTAAACCATTGCACCATGGCTGTTAGGCACTTTCACTTGGTGGGGCGCCTTGTCTTGCAAGAACATAATAAAAAGTGCTTCACAACACATCCTGTATGAGCCATTGATCATTGGAAAATGAGCATTTCTCACATAGATCAATGCTTAGGGAAGGAAGATTACATTTCTTATTGCAGAGGAGCATGATCCTTGATCTCTGCTCTCTCTTTAGATGTATGCTCTAAATTCAGGACAAGAAAGATCCATGGAGAAAGTCTGGAGGGATGAAAAAGAACCAAATAATAATGGCAAGCCACAGGGACATGCAAATGGGCACAGAAAGGCATATTAGGATGCACATAAAAGGATGCCAAGAGTGCACGAATATTGGAAAAACCATGTAATACAATGAGATGGAGAACAGAGGATACAACATGCATTGCAACCTTGGACTCTCTGACTGGACACCTCATTCCAGATCTGTTGGCTTTGCAAGATTTTACTAGAATCCAGATACACAGCTCAATCCATACTTATGATTTCTAGTGAGCAGCTGACAGGACCCACAGGCTGTTGGTGAGTGGACTGTCACAGAAGTTATAGCCAACTTTCAAAGGACACTGGTAAGCAACCGAATGCTCTGGGCAATCGTAGCCTCCCACAATCTTGTCATCAACAGCATCCCCAGGAAAAAAAATAAAATGAGAGAAAGAGGATTGACTTTCACAGCACCAGGTCAGAATCCATTTTCTTAAACTGTAGCAGCAGCCAATGAGCTACAGAGGAATTAGAAAGAGCCAGAAGACTTTGGAACTTCAGAAGACTTGACTGTAACTCCTGAAATATCCTTCTGATTTATTTCTGTGCTGCTCTGAAACATGAGGCTTCATTTTTACCACCCTGAGTGAGGAAGAGAACAGAAGATCAGAAGCTGCCAAAGAACATCACAAATTAAATCTCTGCAGCCTTCTCACTGGCACCTTCAATTCCATGGCACCTTTGCAACAGCCATGTCATGGTGGAAAGCACATGGTGCACATTTGTGTAAGTTGAGAAGTGGAAAATGGCAAATGCAGTTGAGAGTGTCAACAGTGAAAGTGGGGAAGAGTGGTTTTCAAACATTTCTGATTGTGTACCCCTATCGGTAAAATGATTTTGAGCACACACCCCCAGTATATGTATTGATAATGATATGCATGTAATACTGGAGTTCTAAAGTTTTCTTCCCAAATCTTAGTGGATCATTTGCACACCCTCAGGGATGCATGCACCCCGTTTTGGAGACCACTCCACCGGAACATCTGTAAAACAGTTTCACAGAAGTCATATTTGGGGTTGCGGGGAACATGGACAAATGGACACACAGTCACACGTGGATGTGTATGCACACACATCACTGCACATGCACTCTGTTGGTTACACATCATGGCATATACACACATATACTCTTGTGTAGTCACACAGTTTCATACACACTGATTCCATGTGTACACCCACAAAAAGCCTTGAGGCACACTCCCTGTACACTCCCTGACCCCACTGTGATCACACACCATTATAGACACACCATTTCTCACAAGCATAGACACAGCCACACAATGCCATGGTTGCACATACCGACCTTGTGCAAACACGTGCACACAGAGAGGCACAAACCTTATGGCTTACATATACAGTGCCTGCTGGGCCCACGTGAAGTGTCTAGCACATTGGGCAAAGGCCTCGCTCAAAATTAGGCTGTTCCCTGTGAATGGAGAGGAGGGCCCCAGTGCAGCCATCTGGCCAAAGTTCTGGTTCCCATCAGCCCTGCTCAAAGCTAGCCATGGAGGGGAGACTCTTGGCCCCGTGTCTCCTCTTCCTCTTCCTCCTCTTCCTATTCTTCCTCCTCTTCCTCCTCCCCCTCCTCCTCCTCCTGCTCTGGTGAGAGGGTACATCTTCCCAGTGTGATAAGGGAACATGGAAATGCTTGTGAATAACAGTGTGAACATGATCAAGTCTGTGACCCATCCTGTGGGCTCATGGGTTGTTGCCTAGCAGATCAAGTCATGGCCCTGTGGGCATCTGGCCTCCTAGTCCTTTCCTACTAGCTACCTGGCACTGAGGAGAGAACACAGGCATCCTGGCTCCCAGTCCTATCCCAGCTCCCTCTTCTCTTCTTCCCTCCTTGGGAGGTCACCAGTGTCTCTCTTTCACCTGCATGGAGCCTGGAGGAGGCTGACAAGCTGTTGATTCTGCTGATTCTGCTGTGAGAGGCACCATGGGGACTGCAGGCTGCACTGTGAAGAGGAACTTGTTTCCAAGACTTCACTGCAGCTCCCCATTTGACCACTACACCTCACCCCCTCAGTGACTCTGGCTCAGCCATGGCCCCTCCACTGAGAATCAGGGCAGTGGACTGCCTCCACTGGGAAACAGGGAAGCACAAAAGGAATAAAAAAATTATTAATCCTCACAATAAAGCCAAGGTTCTTAGTGTCCTCCCAGTAGCGTGATTTTTTGTCTGTCTCTAATCACTCACTACTGATCTCAAGGGCAGTGGCAGAATCCGTGGGTTCCCCCTCTACATGAGTTTAGGGACCTAGATAACTCAGTTCTTACAGCTCCAAGAGGAGTGAAAGAATCTGAGGCTTAGGAGACAGAACAGCATAAGAGTCAGTGCCCTCACACTTGCCTTGGACCCATGCCTCACTGTCTGTGGGACTTCAGTTCAGCTCTGGGACAAGGCAGTCATTCCCGTGGAACAGAAAGCCCTTCATGTTCTCATGGAGAGTGGTTCATGCCTTGTCTGGGGTTGCAGCAGCTCTGTCCATGCCTGGCAGGGGCCCAATCATGATAAACAACTGGGGCCCTACACACTGCACTTTAGGAAGATCCTACTCCGGTCCCAGTTTCCCCATGTGCACAAGTTGGAACAGTGGAAAACCCACTAGGGCACAGAGAGAAATCCTCCCCTGAAGGACCCATAGCAGAACAACAGGAAGAGCCTCACTTATGGGCTACTGACTGGGGACTGTGGCAATTCATTGGCATGACCTTAAAGCCTCAGAGCCAAAATCTGGCATCCCTGAGAAACTGAAGAATGTGGACAAAAGGAAAACAAAGTTGAGGCAAGAGAGGGAGCAGTAGACAGAGTGATAAGTGATAAGCCATGGCAGAGACTGGTGGTACCAAGAAACCTGGTGGGAATATATCAGGGCTTGGCTCAGGCAGGGCTGAGGTGACAGGATCTGGCTATTCCTTACAAATCCAGCCTCAGGCTCAGCACCCTGCAGAGCTCCAACCTGAAGGGCACAGGTACTCCTGTCTGAGGAAAGAGCAATGGAGGGACAAATCGGTGTTACATTTCTGACTGTTTGTCTCCTGGTGCTGGGATGCATCATGGCAGCTCCTCAGCTAAGATGAGCTTTTCCCTAGGTACCATGGTGCCTAGGAGTAGTTAAGAAGAGGGAACGTGAGGTTTAGACTGGAGGCAAAGGTGTCTGTCTCACACAGATGTCTAAGTGGTGGGGTTTGGGTTTTCAGGAAGACGCAGCCAAAGGGTCAGCCAAACTTCTTTCAGAATGCTAGCAGCATCAATAACAACAGCAAAGGTGATGACAACTTCAGTGGCAATGGGGTGAGTAGCAGTGGCCTCTGTGTGGACATGACCTCCAATACCTTTGGCTCAAGGTGAAAAAAAAAATCCTCAGAAACATGGGCAGCAACAATTTTCAAGAAGGGGAGGGTATAGGGCTAAAATGGGACCACTGAATGGGACTTCCACAGGTGGAGGCAGATGTCATAGGTCCACAGTGTGAAGAAACAAGCTCACATATATCAAAAAAATGTTTTATTGGGGACAAAGTCAGTGGAGCAAAGAATACAGCGCTGGATGCAATGGTGCACACCCTGCCCCAACAGAGGCTTCTTTTTATAGAGCAACCAGGAGATTTCATTAGTTGAGCGAAAATGGCGGGTTTTCTCCTCTTTACACCTGCGCCGCTCCTTTTTCTTTGTTTCTCCAAGGCTGTCTCTCTCAGAACCTTTCCACTGCCCTTGGCGGGGGGTTGGGGGCAGGGGGCGAAGTCCAAGTTCCTCTTCATCAGAGTTCTTCACTTAACTCTTTTCTGCCAGCTTCCATTCCTCCCCAGCCCCTCCCATCCAAGTTCCCCTTTACATGACACCTAACCACAGACCACCCCCCCATCCTTTGCCCAATTCCCCACAATGTCCAACCATATGCCTAATTTGTGGTCAAAAAAGGCTTGCTTAACTGTTATAATTTTAGCAACGTTAATTTAATAACAGCTGTAGCCTAACTCAATAGAAGTAATTGTTTAATTACTTTTAGTGAAAGCAAAATTCTTCTGTTACTTCTCACAACAGCAATGAGGAAGATCAGCAGAAAACATGTCAAAAGAGATCAAAAAACTATTTGAAGAGTCTCTGGTATCAGGGCAGAAGCTTATGGGGAGACTGAGGCTTTCTGGGGAATGGTCAAGATCCTCTGTACCCTAGGGAAACACTGGGCATGGGATAGGTCTATCCAGTGCATTGGCATTCCTGGGATTAAGGAATTGCAGATCTCCCACATCTGGTTATGTGCTTTCTGGGGATTTTAGTTACCCTCCCCCAATCATATACTCTTTCCCCAGCAGACAGTCAGTAGCTTTGATGGCCACATCAGAGGATCTGGAATTTTCTACAACAGTAGCGTAAGCTGAAATGGAGTTTCTGCTTGGCTTAATATTAGCCAGGATCAGAGTGTCCCTACAAACAGAACAAAGCCCAGGGGTGCCCAAGCAGTGGGGAAGAATGCAGGATAGCTGCATCGTCAGCTCCAAAATGCCAACCTGCTTGTTGCAAAGCTTAAATGGGAATGCTCCAGAAAATTATTGGAGAACACAGCTGACTTCTCCATACCTCTTTGGAAAACAAAAACAAAAACAGAAAATCCCCTGGAGAAGCTATTCTGTGCAGAATCATGAGCTTCTGATGGAAGGGGGCTGAAGACATAGGAGTAGGGAACTGGAAACCTGAAAGACATGACATTTGAGGTCTGGGGACCCTAGGGACACTGGACCTGAGACATAGCCCTCATGAGGAGAGGACCCAGGAACAGGTGAATCTTGGGATCATGGGATCCAGGGATATATTACCTGGGAATGCAGAATGTTGGAATGACTATGCCATTTCCAACAGAGTGCTCTAATAAAAACCCCGTGATTTTTCATATAGAGCAATAACACATCTTTCTATTACTAAAATGGCCGTGGAGATGCCCAGATTTCTGTGAATATTGGAGACCACCTGTTCCTCTGTTTAGTTTCAGACATCTCCATCACACTTCGGAGTGGGTGGGGAACCCCACTTCTGAAACTGGGGAAGAGCTGGGCAGTCAGAGGTGCACCTGGGAAGGACCTTTGGCAGGTCCCAGCCTTGGAGCGAGTGTGCTTGTATTTTTTTTCAACCTTATCCCCTGGCATCTGATTTGCCCCTTGCTCCATCACTCAGAACAACTCAGCTCTGGTGACTCTTGAGTTGATCCTGGCTCTTCTTGGACACTCGGGGGTACAACAACTTGCCTCAGCTACCTCCACTCTCCCTAGAGAGTGACTTCAACCATCCCAAAGCCTCTCCATCTCTCCTTCCCTCTCCCCTTCCCTCTCCTGGTTTCCCAGTCCCTTCTCCACCAAAACTGGATGCTGTACCTTAGGCTCCACAGCCTCCCTTGGCCATGCTCCTCTCTAGATGCCTGGGTTCTGTGCTTTGGACAAGGAAGAAGGGGAGGGCAGGGAAAAAATATTGATCGAGGCAACTGGAGAATTTCCAGGACCCAGGAAAATTTTGCTCAAAGGCTGGAGAAGAAAATGTGCAGCACAGTCAGTTGCCCTCTGGATCAGATTTAGAGTTATCCAAGAAATACAGGAACCAGGTGTAGGGGAAGGAAGGCAGAGGGGATCTCTACCCGGGGATCCTTTCTGAGAGATCCTAGTCACTGAACACAAGAGGAGTAATCTGTAAAGAGATGCTGTGAGGAATCTTAATGTTGCCTAGGAAAGCTAGGTATTTTACTACCCCAAGGAAGCACCTTCCAGAACTAGGAACCATTGGGGCAAATGTTCCCATGATTTAAGCCCCACCCTCACTTCCCATCTCAGCCTGAACACAGCAGCACTCTCAGGTCAGCCCTGGCCTGACCTCGCCCATCCTGCTCAAAAGGGGCTGAGTTGCTCCAAAGACCCCCTCCATGCTCCAGCAAATGAAGTGATGAGTTTGGGAAACTCACCAAACTTTCTTGCAGTCTTTGGCAGCCCTGACTATCCTTCTCTGGATCATGGGAGACACACTGGCAGGTGTGTGAGAGTCCAGAGGGTTCTACGCTTCTCTCTGATTTCTTACAGGGATATAGCAGCAGGGAACTGTCTGACACCAGGTGGTTCCTGGGGACAAGGAAGGCCAGGTGGGGTGTGTTTCAACCTCATAACCCTCAATGGCTTTTTATTCCACAAGTATGTCTCCTCATCCACAAAAAGCTATGCAAAGGTTCACAGATTTCCTAAAAGAGGAGGAGCTGTCCTTCACTTGTTTTGAACCTCCCAACCCTCCTAGCTTTGCTTGCTAGCCCCTAATTCTTGTACAGGAAAAGACAGCAGGAAATCCCTCCTTCCTCAGTCTCACCAGGCCACTCATAATTTTACACACTCCAGGCATGTCCTACCTCCTCTGTCTCAGGAGACTGAGTGCAACTCTCTGACATGGGTGGAAACAGAAGAAAAGCAGAATGCTGTGCCACTGGGGAAAGAGAAATGCAGGCAGAGCACAAGGAAAGAGGCTGTGACAGAAGGTTTGCTCAGGTGTGGAGAGCTGGAAGAGCAGAAGTTTGGAGAATGTACCAGCTGCTCCCAGGCAGGAAAGACTTGGCAAGAGAGAATCAATGGCCCCTCTACCAATGAGCTCTGTGAGGTGTACAAGGACTAGCCTCAGAAACTCCTCCACTTCATGCCCCTGGGAAGGTTTATCTCCCATGGCCTCGCCAGGTTTCCCTTTCCCAGGATCTTGCATCAGCCAGGACAAATGTATTTACTTTATCTGAGTCCAATGACGATACAGCTGACTGAAATACTTGAAGTAGGAACATGGATTTCTAGAAATGCAAGCTGTCATTGCTTGTCTATTGATAATATCTAGCACACCTTCCCTCCGTTCACCAATCCTCCTCCTTCCCGTGTGCCTGGAGCCATCAGTATTCTGCTGCAGCATCATTGCATTAAATGAGAGACTTGTTTACAGCTGGAGATATATCCCTGAAGTGTGTTTTTTGAAAGACCCCTAAAAAACCTTTACATTGGGTCTACAGAATATTCAGCAGCATTGAGCAGAAGAGGGTATTTACATTTCATGTAGGGATTCACTGTCTTAAAGAAAGGAAGGAGGGGCGGGAGGAGGCATTCCAGTTTCAAGCTGAATGCAAAGAACACATCATTCTGCTCCCTCACTCCCCTCCCCAAGATAGGAAAAACGTAATAATTGAAATAAATAATGGTAATGATAATGATAATAATAATTTGTAATTAAATGGAAAATAACAAAGAAAGAGATAAAACCACAGAAAGACAAGTGATGCAAATGAAAACAATTGCTCACCACCAATCAACCGAAGCTCAGCTAGTCCCTGAGGAGCAGCCCCCCAGCCAACCTTCTCCCGAGTCCATTGCTGAGCATGATGTCGTATGGTATGGAATATCCCTTTGGTCAGTTGAGGTCAGCTGTCCTGGCTGTGTCTCTTCACAACTAGTTGTGCACCCTCAGCCTACTTGCTGGCAGGGCAGTATGAGAAGCAGAAGTCAAGCTTACACACTTGACTCTGTGTAAGCACTGCTCAGCAATAACTAAAACATTCCGGAGTTAACAACGCTGTTTCCAACACAAATCCAAAACATAATCCCGTACTAGCTACTATGAAAAAAAATAATTCTACCACAAGCCAAAACCAGCACATACTGAAATTATTCGTTGGCAAAATGAACACTCCAAAGCTAAATAAGAAACATGCTTAGGTGCTTAGGTACATATTATCATATGGATTGGATGAGAGAAATGTTTTCAAAGAGATATGGTGAGGATTGCCACATTTGAACAATTTGACTTGGGAGGTGGGAGAGGAGGCACAGAGTGTTTTTGTACTCACTCATTGAAATTACTTTTTGTGGGAAATAGAGACAAGGAGTAGCTGCACAGCAAACAAGACACCCAATCCGAGTGCTGGTTGGACATAGCTATGTGCATCCCTGCAGCTGCAGGATAAGAAAATACCATCTGAAGAGAGAGAAAAGAGAAGTGGAAAATTACCAACACTAGCCCCACACTGCCCCAGAGATCTGTATTAGCTTTATTGTTCTATTAATAAATGATTCAGCTTTGATCTAAGCTTGTGTCCATGCCTTCACACGCTGCAACTTTTGAATAATTTTATTTGGAAAAACAGTGTTCTCTATGGTAAACTCACACACACGGTGCTCAAGAAGAGGAAGCTGCTAAAATAAACTTAACAACACTGAGAGGTTTTGGTTTCGGTTCTGGTTTTGGTTTGGTTGGTTGTTTTTTGTTGGTTTGGGTTTTTGGGGTGTTTGTTGGTTTTAGTTTTGTTTGTTTTTTTTCCCCCCAAAAAAAAGAAATACATAGTATCTTACAGTCCATTATCTACAATATTCAGCTTCTGGTAAAAATAGGCATTTTTGAGAATGACACCGTCAGCACAGAAGGATCTCAAAGGGGTTTGAGTGTTGCTCTCAACAGCTGCTGTGTATATGAGACAGGCAAACAACTACACATCTTCCTAAGCACAAATGTATTTTCAAATTGAAGTGTGTCCTCTGAAATAATTTCAAACAGCGCCCTATCTTAGGAAAGGCTTATGATTAACTGATACGTTATTTGTACTTTCTACCAGCGCCTGTTAATGCCCGCATTTGAATCTTCAAATTTTCCACTGTGTACTTTTTGTCTGGAGAAAACCTTGGACTAGAGATAAGACCAGTTTCAGAAAACGTATTTCTAGCAGCAGCTGCTTCCAGTCCACCAGTCTGGGCTTGAGGTTGTGTCAAGATCATGAAATACATACTGTTTGTCACCTTTGTTGGTGTGGCTGGTGAGTATATTTTTTACTTATCTTTTTGCAATTTATAAGGAAGCTCATTTTCTGAGCAAATTTGCGAGGTAGTCTATGGTGGGAAAGTTCAGTCCAGTTTCAACCTGCAAAACTCTTAAGGCAGAGCACTGCAATGTCATGTCTCTCAACTGCAGTCTGTTCGTAATTGCTTGTGTCACAAAATGGGGAATGAATGCCTTCACAGGGGTTCTTGACCAAAGAATACTGAAACGTGTCCATAGCTTCAGAGAAGACTGTCTCTCTCTTAAGGACTATGAAGTGTGAAAATAACACCTCTGGCTCAGGAAGACCTAAAGCTGATGTAAAGTTTTGGACTATGGGCGAGTGCTATATAACTGCAGATTTGTTTTGTACTTACACTCAGTCCACTATTGACCACTACTGCAGACAACATCCTGGGACAGAAACACCTTTGGTCCGCTCCAACAAGAACTTTTCTATGTTCTTGTGTTCACTCTCAAACTAGCAGCCAATGCAGATAGGTGAGACACCGACCTAAATCTGATCAATTTTAGGGAGCAGCAAATGAATGTCCATGAGACTTGCCCACCACTGCTACCGTGACATTTTATAGAAGTAGAGCTTACGAGTGAGATGCTTCAGTCAGTCACAGGGGTGAAAGATTCCTTATGCTGGGTGTTAACATATGCCACTTCTTATCTCCCAGTTGCCTTCCCCAGCAGCGCTGACGATGACGACGACAAGATTGTGGGAGGCTACACCTGTGCAGCAAATTCTGTCCCCTATCAGGTGTCCCTGAATTCTGGGTACCACTTCTGTGGAGGTTCCCTCATCAACAGCCAGTGGGTTCTGTCAGCTGCCCACTGCTACAAGTCGTGAGTGCAAAAAAAATATATTCTTCCATAACGTTCTTCTTTCTTACAGTTCACTTCTAGCAAGAATTCTGTGCTGTGAGATCCAAATATGTAAATGACTCCGTTCTGACAGGAAACCACCAAGGAATAGGTGGCTCATTCAGGAAGCTGGGCTGAGGCATCATAAGGGGTTTCCCGCTTCTGCAAATGTGCCTGTGAATGCAGAGCACTTTCTGAAATGACAATGGGATAATCTAGCAACAAGTCATGGGCTGCGAGTTAATCTTGCTAAAACTTAGTCACTGGAGAACAGGAAGAGAAATGAGGTCAGGGTGATAGCAGTTTGCCTTTTTCCAGAATGAAACACTGTTATGTATCCAACCCATCCCAGCTCAACAAAATAAACCTGCAGAAATTCACCACCTGTCCTGGGAGTGGGTAAGACCTCAGTGTGGATGCCCAGGACTTAGTGCGGGACAAGAACTGGTAACCTGCATGAAAACAGCTGCTACGATAGATGACGTTGAAGCGAGTGAATCCACATGGTGACAGGGAGCTTCCTCGTGACTTCTCAGCAGCAGTAAAGTTTATGTCATTCCTTCTCTTTTCCAGTCGCATCCAAGTGCAGCTTGGGAAGCATAACCTGGCACACACAGAATCGACACAGCAGTTGATTAATTCAGCTAAAGTCATCCGTCACCCTGGCTACAGCTCTGCAACACTGGACAATGACATTATGCTCATCAAGCTTGCCAAACCAGCCCAGCTCAACCGAGCTGTCCAAACAGTTCCCCTGCCTACCAGATGTGTGGCCACGGGCACCATGTGCTTAATCTCTGGCTGGGGCAACACACTCAGCAATGCCAGTGAGTACTCTGTGGGAATGTGTGGCATCATGAGGGTGGTTGTGGTTTGGGCCTGATCAGGCAACCAACCCCCGCAGCTGGTCACCCTCCTTTCCCCCTCCCCACCTGGGAATGGGGGAGGGAATTAGAGAGGTGAAGGGAGATTCGCAGGCTGAGGATAAGAACAGTTTAATAATGGCAATAAAACGAGAACAATGACGATGATAGGGGAAAAACAAAAAGAAAAATATAAACAGGCAATGTACAGCGTAATTGCTCACCACCCGCTGACCAATACCCAGACCGTTCCCGGCCAGCGACCCCGAGATACCAAGATCCCACAATCGCAATCCCAGAAGCGAGAGAGCTCCTTCCCAACCACCCCTCCTCTATACAGTGAGCATGACATTCCATGATATGGAATATTTCACTGGCCAGTTTGGGTCAGGTGCTCTGGCCGTGCTCCCTCCCTGCTCCCTGTGCCCTTGCGCACGGGCAGGACATGGGGAGTCGGGGAGTCCTTGAAGTCTCGGTAGCAGCTGAAAACATCAGTGTGCTATCAGCATTCTTCTCATACCAAACCCAAAGCTAAATCCAAAACACAGCACTCATCTAGTCCCTGAAAAGGAATATTAACTCTATTTCAGCCCAAACCAAGACAAGGGTCCAGGAGACACGCTAAGACCTCGCAGTTAACACCAAACAGTACAGGGAAGTGCTGTGGGACAGGCCTTTGAGTGACCAGTCTGTGTTGGACAGAAGCCATTTAACGGCTTTAAAGGCAAGCCTTTACAAGATCCTTGCTCTCCTTCTGTGTTAGGAACATGGAATCACTTAAGTCATCCTATGTGCCATTCACCAGCATGTTCACACTGCCATAAATTCTGTGGCCTGGCGCTATCAGCTGTGCCGTGCCAAGCACTAGCAATTTAAACACTGTCAACAGAGCTGTCAGTTCTCTGAGAACAAGATGAAAATCTGTAATTGTGGATCTAATATTACTACAAGAGAGCTCCATTCTCCTACACTGACAGTCAGAGGTGTGAACGGTGACTGGTGTCTAATCCACTGATGACAACTGAATCTGCTCCAGAGGTGAGGATGAGGTTTTCCCAAGGCCCAGGTCTCCTCCAGCATATGTGCTACAAGAGTAGCTCTTAGCTCCGCACTTGCCAGTTGATGGTTTTCTAGGTATCAGAAAAATTAACGTGGCTGTAAGTGTAGAACTGGTGGGCCCACAGGGTAGAATCTGTTCCATCTAAACAAAAGGAATCCATGCTGCGATTACTGTTCAGAGGAAAAATGATGACTGCGAAAACAGGATGTTCGGTGATTACTTTTCTGATAAGGAAGATCTTCTCTGGGCTCTGATGTGAACTCAGAGATGCCACCAATCATCTTTCCCTATTTTCTTGTAGATGCGTATCCTGATACTTTGCAGTGCCTGAAGGCTCCTGTACTCTCCTCAAGCGAGTGCACCAAAGCCTACCCTGGGCAAATCACCAAGAACATGATGTGTGTAGGATTCATGGAGGGAGGGAAAGACTCCTGCCAGGTAAAACATCTGCCTCTCCTTTCCCACATGTTTCTCTCCTGCCTTTTGCCAGTAGAAGAGGTTATTATATCGGAGAATCTGCTCTACTCACTGCACTGGCATGTCTGAATGATGGGGGTTTTTTGAACAACAGTGGAGACTTAGGGTGAAAGTTGATTACTGAGTGAGGCTAGGGTTTTTCCCCCTCAGTTAGTCATCGACCCTTTTTTGAGGTAGCTAATACCTCTGCCCTAAATCTCCACAAGCAGGCTGTGCCGCCTCCTGCACCTTAGGCTATTGAAAATGGAGGAGTGATGCACCAGAGAGTCAGTAGTGATCATGGTGGCTTTAGAGCTTAGGACGCAAAAGTTAGGCTTGGACTCATCAAAAATTAAGTAGTTGTTATACCAAGATTCAGGAAGTCTGGAAAATGAACACACTTGACAATTGCTCTGCATTTTACATGTACCTAGTGCCATGGAAGTATCTGGCAGAATAACGTTTAAGATGCACATATCCTAAGCGCCTGCTGAGGACTGCAGCCCTCAAAAATGGGCAGCTTACCCATCCTTATCTGTTGTGCCCTTGGAGCTAAAGTAAGGCGCAGTAGCATCAGCTGCAGAGCGGCCATCAGAAATGACCTCTGTAGAACTTCTGTGTAGAGAAAGCCCAATGGAGGGAGCTCCCTCAAATGTCAGTGATTTCTGGGATTGCTGCCTCATCACTTACGCTGACACCATTTGCTGAATATTCATATTATTTCTGTGCACAGGGGGATTCTGGCGGTCCAGTAGTCTGCAATGGGCAGCTCCAGGGCATCGTTTCCTGGGGTATTGGATGTGCACAGAAAGGCTATCCTGGGGTTTACACTAAGGTTTGTAATTATGTCTCCTGGATCAAAGCAACTATGTCTTCCAACTGAGACACTCTCATCCTAGGCAACTTGCTTTTTCTCTTCCTCATTTTCTTCTGGTTTGGGATCGGACATAAAGAAATTATCAAAAAATAAAGACTTTCAGGCACTCCTTTGTGCAACGTTTCTCTGGGTACTTCCATAGGCTATGATATGAAGAACAGGGGGAGGGAATGCCACTCTGGGGAAAATATTTAATACCTGTAGTGCTTCTCAACTAGCAGGACCTTGGAACATTTTGCAGATTTGTCTTCAGGAGTCTTTCAACCGGTTACATGCAGCCATTTCTGGAACAGAACATCTTTTCTGTTTATCAGCACACACTCTGGTGCTACAAAACTGCCTAAAACAGCTGAGAGAGTGTGCTGAATCACAGAGGCAGCATACTCCTAACGTAGAGAACAGCAGTCAGCCACACAAATGCTTCCTATCGCCCCCATTCCCACCCCCAGCAATATGACTGAACATTCCCTGCTGGAACCTCCTGGAAAGCTCTACTTGGGGAGTGGAATCACCTCTTGCTAGGGCTTGTTCTCTTCATGTACCAGAGCCACTGAGGCTGCTGTCCATACCTTCTTGCTCAGTTTACTCGTTATGCTGGGTTTGCTTAGTTTTCCTGGAAGAGTCAAAGTACATATGTTCCCGGGTTCTGTTTCTAACTCTTCCTAACCCCAACTGGCATTGGAATTGAAAGTACCTGGAAAAGCTGCCAAAGTGGCCAATGGGCTGTGTAGCTGTCTCCTAAAGAAGAAAAGAGCAGTAGAGAATTTAAGTAAAATAAAAGGATAGAAAAAGCAGAAAATAGGTGAAATGGGGAAAAATTTAAAAGAAATCTGACACTGGAGGAAAGGAGTGGGGGTGTTAGCGGTCGCAATCATGAATAGAACTTTTCTACACCAAGCAGATAAGCAGGCACTTCTTTATTCCAGCACTGGGGAACACGGGGGATAGCTCCACCAAAGACAGTGTTCACCAACAGGTACAAAGCACAACATATTTATACACTTTTTCAGCAGAGTCATGGTTACATAAGATCAACAAAATTCATAAAGTTTAGTTTGACCTTTAATAATGATTGGCTTTCAGTTACCTCACCTTACCTCTATTCCTATTCTACAGGAATCATTGGTCATCTTTACTGATTGATTTGAATAGAATGAGGGGAGGGTAGTGATTAGCATATTCATGCTATTTCCTGGAAATCATTACCATATGCAAATGTCTCTAATGCATGCGTGGTTATGTTGGACTGGGGGTCCTCTGGTGGTCGTTCAATAGTCTTCCTCCCTGTGTCCGCTGGTTGAACTCCATCCCTGCGCACGCTCATTTCATCTTTGGCTAATGCCCATTTCTTCTTTGGCCAATCTTCCCAACCAAAACCAGTTTCTTCTGGTACCTATTGTTTCAAATCAAGATCCATAACCAGTACCCACTGGTTTGATTCAGAGTCCATAACGATTCTTATAGTGTTCAAGGCACACACCATACTAGCTACCTAATCCTAAGGGCCTTAGTGTGCTTTATATTCTCATAGCTGCTATAACTCCATTTTAATATCAAAGTAATACTCTAAACTAAAATTAAAATAATATTCTAGGATTCAAGCTGTTTTATTAAGGTAACTGCAACAAGGGGAGAGAAGAAGAAGAAGCAAGTGCCATTTGCCTCCACAGCAGTTTGTGCCCAGCTCTCTCAAATGCTTTGCCACTGAGACACTACCTGGGAGAGTAATAAGTGCCCAGGTCATTCAGATAAGCACACTATACAAATAGAATCAGACTGTGGCTTTGTGTCCCATTGCTCTGGAAGCATTTGCTGAATTCCTTTGCAGCATCTGCCCCTTTTCCAGAAAAAGCCATGAGCTGTAGCCTGGCATCCTTCCCTTCAGCCTGTTTTCACCAGGAGACAACATTCTTATCTGGGAGCAGTTGAAAGTCCCAAACCGACTCTGCAGGGACCCCTGGCCTCAATTCTGTGGGCAATGGCCAGCTGACCATACTAAGAGAGAGCAGAGGCAGAATGTCCCCAGCCATCAGATCACTTTCTGTACAGAGAGATCACACTCAGCTTCCTCAACATCTGAATCAATGTGTATTTTAGTACAGTAATACATGCCAGAGTCATTCACTGAGGCAAAAAATCTATTGAAAAGGACAAGCAATAGCCCATACTCCCACAGCTCTTGAAGCGATTCTGAAATTCATCTTCAAGCCCTGCCTTCTCCCCTTCCACTGAAAACATTACCAGCTGTGGTATGGTATCCTTTCCTTGAGCCTGCTTATACCACAGATTGTATGGGCATGTGGTTCCCAACTGGAAACAGCTGAGAGTCACAGCTCCTCCCTCTTTGACGACTGCATCTGGAGACTGTGGAAGGAAGTCAGGAAGGTGTTTCATTCAAGGTGATGAATTAATTGGGTAAGAGAAGAATTCCTTTGCATTTTAGCCAGTCCCCAAAGATCAGTGGGGCTGGGGGCAGCTGGACTTATCTCTTAATAGGTCAGCTAATTATTGCTGGAGGGGCTATCCTAGACCACCCACTCAGATGCTCAAGATACCCTTGGGCTAATTTAAGGTGACATAATGCCAGATAATTGAGTAAAAAATTTATTAATGGCAGAAGCTATTTAAACCTCATTAAACTCTGTAAACCATTTTCACTAGTAGATGTTAAACTCTGTTGTTCTATAACAGGCTGAACAGCCCATAGCATATGAAAGAGAGAGAAAGATAGAATAATAGAAGTAGAGGAGAGATCCGGCTCACCTTTCTGGGTTCCAGTGACATCTCTGATCCAGTTCCTGATCTATCAGCAAAGGTAGTGGGTGCACAAAGTGATACAGTTCTCTGTTCTTTAAATATGCTGGCTCATTTACATGAGAGGCAAGAGGGGGCAGATCCTTTTGTGCTCATTTATATGCGAGGTGAGGAAAAGGGTGGGCTTTCCTCCAATCATGTGCATGTGTTCTGAGAAAGAGTGTTGTTCAGGTGCTAGTGTTGCAGTTACCTTAATAAAACAGCTTGAATCCTAGAATATTATTTTAATTTTAGTTTAGAGTATTACTTTGATATTAAAATGGAGTTATAGCAGCTATGAGAATATAAAGCACACTAAGGCCCTTAGGATTAGGTAGCTAGTATGGTGTGTGCCTTGAACACTATAAGAATCGTTATGGACTCTGAATCAAACCAGTGGGTACTGGTTATGGATCTTGATTTGAAACAATAGGTACCAGAAGAAACTGGTTTTGGTTGGGAAGATCGGCCAAAGAAGAAATGGGCATTAGCCAAAGATGAAATGAGCAGTGCGCAGGGATGGAGTTCAACCAGCGGACACAGGGAGGAAGACTATCGACGACCACCAGAGGACCCCCGTCCAACATAACCACGCATGCATTAGAGACATTTGCATATGGTAATGATTTCCAGGAAATAGCATGAATATGCTAATCATTACCCTCCCCTCATTCTATTCAAATCAATCAGTAAAGATGACCAATGATTCCTGTAGAATAGGAATAGAGGTAAGGTGAGGTAACTGAAAGCCAATCATTATTAAAGGTCAAACTAAACTTTATGAATTTTGTTGATCTTATGTAACCATGACTCTGCTGAAAAAGTGTATAAATATGTTGTGCTTTGTACCTGTTGGTGAACACGTCTTTGGTGGAGCTATCCCCCGTGTTCCCCAGTGCTGGAATAAAGAAGTGCCTGCTTATCTGCTTGGTGTAGAAAAGTTCTTTCGCTATTGCGACCACTAACAACAGAGGGGGCCCGGGGCACTGGGGGTGGGGCTGCGACCACAGAGCGGGACCCATGGTGATGGAGTTGCTGCCACAGAGTGGGGATGGGTGTGCTGGGTGCGAGGAGGCTGCCAAGGAGCGGGTCCTGCAGTGACGAATCTGCCTCCACAGGAAGATGGCCGAGGTGCCACAGATGGTGCGGTGGCCACAGGGGACCCTCATGGTGCTGACAGCATCACCAGGGACCAGAGGCAGGAGCACCAGAGGCAGCACAAGAGCCACAGGGTGGCTCTGTGGCGATGGCAGTGACACCACGGTTTGCATGCCAGGGTGATGGGGTGGCACGGCAGCCAGGGGGAGGACCCCACAGTGATGGCAGCACCACCAGTGGAATGGGGCGGATGCTCCAGAGCAGTGTGGTGGCCACAGCAGGGGCACTATGTTCCCAGTTGTGCTACCAAGGGGAGTGGCCAGCGGCACTGAGGGTGGCAGGGAGGCCATGTGGCGGGCCCCTTGGTGACAGAAGTGCCACCAGGAGGTAGGGGTAATGGGGATGGAGCTAAGATCACAGAAGTGAAACAGCGGTGATGGAGGCCCTGCCACCAAGCGGGGTTGGGGGTGCCAGGGTCGGGCTGGACACCATTCCCTTCTGTCAAATTTTGTGTGATGTCCAGATGGTGTGTTTAGATGTTATTGCTGGATCTGGTGAGTGTGCTTGTTCGGGAGCTAAGCAAGTGTCGAACTCCAGTTTGGTCAGCGCTCTGAACTGACTGCAAAAGGATGGTGATGCCGAGCAACAGAATTGCGTCCTATCACCTTCTGTCTGGCGTTCGCACATGGTGCATTTATCTTGTGTTGCCAGGACTGGTGTGTGTACTCCTTCAAGGACAAAGCAAGAGCAGAGGACTGGTTTGTCTAGGGCTCTGAATGGGCTGCAAAGGGATGGTGTTGTCAAGCAACAGCATTCTGTTCCATCACTTTCTGTGTGGCATTTGCACATGGTGTGTTTAGATGTTGTTGCTGAGTGTAGTAGGCATGCTTGTTCACAGGTAAGGTCATACCCCCAATTTGCCTATGGTATTGAGCAAGCAGCAAAGGGATGGTGATGCCAAGAAACAGCATCCCATTCTATCAACTTCTGCTTTGTGTTCACACATGGTGAGTTTGGATGTTTTACTGGGTCTGGCGAACATGTTTGTTCACAGGCATGTGAAGTGTAGGAAATGCAAAACAGTGAAAAAACTGTACAACACACATTTCCTTAACACCTGGTGCCCCAAACACAGGATGAGGTGAATATCCGGTGATTTGTGTTGCCATGGCACCAAGGAGGAATGCGAAAGGAGGTGCAGGCCACACGGTCCTGTTCTTCCACTTTTCTCAAGGGATATTTGACACAACTATACAGATCTATCTCCTGCTCTTCTGATTTTCTCAAGGAATGTTTTGCACAACTCTTCAAACATTATCTTCTATTCTTCCTCTTTTCCCACAACAACTGCACACACTTTGCGCTGAGGAATGTGCTGTATCATCATCACACAAGAAACCCCAGTCCCACCCACTCACACGTGCACACTTAGATACAAACTTGGGGTAGTGTTTATCTAACTCAGATGGATGATAATCTGACACCAAATTGGAGGGACAGATCAATGGGTTTGTGCTCCTTTCCCCCCCCCAAAAACAGGGATACCTTTTGGTAAGATTTATGCCCTGGGCTATACCAAGTGATTACCTGGGAATTAAGTGTGTGATTTAAATTGCTTTTCTGTGTAGTGGTATATAGCCAACTGTGGGGGACCTCAGCTGGACTGAGGCCCTGGGAAGGAATGGCTTCAACCTTGAAAGGATTCCAAACTACCCCTGAGGGAGCGAACAAGAGGAGCTGCAAGATGAGCAAGCTTATCGACCGCAGTAAGAGAGCATAACAACTCTGAACCAGTAAGAAAAGAGACACATTGGAAGAACTGATAACCCTGTACTTGGAACTAATTTTAGGTGGATAGAGATACTAGAAAGCTTGGGAGCCTGAACTTTTGTACTTTTCATCTTACTACGCTTGCGTGATGAGCTTACACATATTAACTTCTCCGCCCTAGCAAGAGCCCAGGGTTCATTTACATGAACATACAGTGTATGAACACATACATGAAAGGGCGTGTCAGTAGGCAGTCTAGAAAGTCTCTACACCCTGTAGAAAAAGTATAAAGGAACAAAGGAGGAGAGCAATAAAGGCTTTTTGAGGCTTTTTGCTTTGGACTTCAATGTTAACTTGCTTTGGACTTCAATGTTAACTTGCTTTAAAGAAGAATCTGTCTTGTAGTTTTGTCCGTCTCAACAGTAGTTTTGTCCGTCTTGATCGCGACAATTGGTGACCCTGACTGATGAATGGAACACTGAGAAAAGACTGACTGCTGGATGTGCAGAGGAGACAGAGGCCGGTGAAGCTGAGAGCAGCGGTGGAGCTGTTAAGTCTGCAGACCTATACTTGACACCTAACATACCAGGTGAGCCACTGGGAACATGGGCATGACACTCATGAAGGAGGAGGCTAGTGTGCTGAACATATGGAAAGCAATATTGAAAACTCAGGGACTGAAAATGAACAAATTAATGATAGAGAGGATGCTGATATGGAGAAAATGTAATGGAGTGCCAGCATCCACTGAAACTGCGTTCAGTGTAACCATATGGGAAAAAACAGGAGAAAAGTTAAGAGACTGTGCAACATGGGGTGACAAGGACGCATTAAGACTTTTAACTACATGGCGATTATTATTAGACACTTTAAAAGCTCTTAAGAAAAAGCAAAATGAGACCGAAAAAAATCTGGTTGCTTGGGGGTGTGAGATTGGATGGACTGACCTGGGTGGTGGTGTGGATGGAAATTGGAAGGTTTAGCAAGTTAGTCAGCAGCTCCACCCCAAGCAGCGTTTCTGTAACAAGCCGGAACTGCACTGGGATAGGTCAAGTTGACGTTATGATTCGGGAAGTAATGATCTGTGGAGGAAAAGGTTGGCATTGTGGGCACCCAGAACAATGTTACATTTGGAAGCTGGTGAAATTGCTGCAGGAGAAAACCCAAAGCAGGGGGAAATGCTGGTAATTATACTCCCTGAGGAAGGGAAAATTAACTCTTTTGTGACATCCAGAGGGGAACCGAGATAGTTAAAAAACTAAAAGCTGCAGTGTAGAGGTTGGGCCACCCATTCCACATGGTGAATTCTTATGGTCCCTTAACATGGAGCCTTATATACATATCCTTGTGCCTCCAGACAGATAAGTTTGGAAATTTTAATTGATACAGCTACCCAAATCAGTGTTTTAAATGGACAACAAGCTACTGAGTTAGGACTTAAACCATAAAGGAAGACTATAAATAGGTGTGATGGGGGCAATGGAAAATGTCCCATAGTGCAAACACAGTTTTGGTTATAGGGAAAAAGAGGATTACAGCTGTGGAGGGGACCTTAAGCCCTTATAAAGGAAATAAATTGGGGTTTGATGTCTTGGCAGGTAAAAAGTGGTCCTTACTGGTTGGCAGAGTGTGGAATCTTGGAGATGGGTGGAGAAGGGTAACTTACATAAGAATTTTGTAGGTTGCACCATTATTACCACAACCTAAAGTAATCCATATCTCTCAATATCCATTGCAAACAGCTGCTAAATGGGATATTTCAGACATAAATAATAATCTTGAGAAAGAAGAGATTTAAAGTTATACACACTTTCCTTATAATTCTCCAGTTTGGACAGTCTGCAAGCCAGATGGGTGGTGGTGGCTAAAAATTGATTATCTGAGATTGAATAGAAACATGCCACATTTAAGAGCTTCTGTCCCAAATATAACATCAATAATAGCAGTAATACAGGCATCTGCTCAGCCATGGATGGCTGCTTTAGATGCTTGGCATCAATATCAATTTGCAACTTATCAGGGCCATAGCCGAACTGGAGCTCTGAGTTGGCTTTCCCTGTGAACAAACATGTTCGCCAGAGCTAGCACAAGCACTGACTGGCATAACATGAGAACATCACATGGAAAGGGCTAGCACAGAAGCCAGTTGCTTGGCAGCACTCTCCCTCTGCACTACTTTGTGCAGTAACCAAACTACGGATCTCTGCTTGCTTTGCGTGAAAACAGACACACTAGCCAGAGACAGCAAAAGCTCTGAAGGGTACATCGAGAGAACATCACACAGAAAGGGCTAGCACAGAGGCCGCTCGCTGGGCAGCACGCTCCCTGTCTAACTAATACACTAAATAAACCACGGGCCTTTCCTTGCTTTGCCTGGGAAAACACGCAACACCCAGAGCCAGCACAAGCTCTGAAGGGCACATTGTGAGAACATCAAAGAGAAAGGGCTAGAACAGAAGCCAGCTGCTGGGCAGCACTCTCCCTTTGCAACTGCTTTAATACACTAACCAAACTGAGGCTTTTTCTTTGCTTTGTCTGGGAAAATATGCACTAGCCAGAGCCAGCACAAGCACTGAAAGGTACATTGGGAGAATATCCCACAGAAGGGTCTAGCATAGAAGCCGGTTGCTGGGCACCACTTTCCTTTTGCAACTACTGCAGTAACCAAACTGCAGCTCTTTCCTTGCTTTGCCTGGGAAAAAAACGCACCAGGCAGAGCCAGCACAAACACTGAAAGACACAGTGGGAGAACATCAGCACAGAAAGGGCTAGCACAGCAGCCGGCGCTGGGCAGCACTCTCCCTTTGCAACTACTTCAGTGCAGTAAACAAGTATCAGCTCTGCGCTTGCTTTGCCTGGGAAAATACACACTAGCCCGAGCCAGCACAAGCACTGAAAGGGGCAGGGTGAGAACATCACACAGAAAGGGCTAGCACAGAAGCCGGTTGCTGGGCAGCATGCTCCCTTTTGAACTAATGCACTAAACAAGCCACGAGCCTTTCCTTGCTTTGCCTGGGAAAACACGCACCAGGCAGAGCCGGCATAAACACTGAAAGGCACTTTGGGACAACATCAAACAGAATGGGATAGCACAGCAGTCAGTTGCTGGGCAGCACTCCCTTTGCAACTACTTCAGTGCACTAACCAAACTGTGGCTCTTTCCTTGCTTTGCCTTGGAAAACAAGGACTAGCCAGAGCCAGCACAAGCATTGAAAGACAAAATGTGTGAACATTGGCATGGAAAGGGCTAGCACAAAAGCCACTTGCTGGGCAGCACTCTCATTTTGCAACTAATTCAGGGCAGAAACCAAACTGCATCTCGGTGCTGGCTTTCCCTGCGAAAACATGCACCAGCCAGAGCCACCACAAGCACTGGAAGACAACTGGAGAACATCGCACAGAAGGTGCTAGCACAGCATCTGGTTAATGGGCAGCACTCTCCTTTCACAACTAATTCAGTGCAGTAATCAAATCACGTCTCTGTGCTTGCTTTGACAGATAAAACAGGCAGCAGTCAGAGATGAACTCTGAAAGACAATGGGAGAATATTGCACAGAAAGGGCTAGCACAGAGACTGCTTGTTGGGCAGCACGCTCCCATAGCACCTACTTCTGTGCACTAACCAAACTGTGGCTCTTTCCTTGCTTTGCCAAGGAAAACAATCACCAGCCACAGCCAGAACAAGTGCTGGAAGAAACAAATGGAGAACATCGGCGTAGCAAGGGCTAGAACAGAAGCCGCCTGCTGTGCAGCACTCTCCCTTCTGAAATACTTCGGTGCACTAAGCAAACCACGGCTTTGTGCTTGCTTTGCCTGGGAACACACACACTAACCAGAGCCGGCACAATTGCTGAAATGCACACTGTGAGAACATGGCACAAAAAGGGCTAGCACAGATCTTGTTCGCTGTGCAGCACTCTCCCTGCTAAGCTACTACAGCGTACCAAGCAATCTGCGGCTCTGTGCTTGCTTTGCTTGGGAACACACACACTAGCCAGAGTGAGGAAAAGTGCTGTAAGACACACTGCAAGACCTTTGCACAGAAACATTTGACGTTAAACAATCGTCATTAAACATTCAACGTTTAGCACTCGTCCGAAAGCACTCAACATTAAACAACTGTCCGAAAGCAATTGATGTGAAACACTCAACATTAAAAACTCGACGTTAATCACTCAACTTTAAAGAAATGATGCATAACACTCTAAGTTAAACACTTGTACAAAAACACTCAACGTTAAAAGCTCATCGTTAAACACGCAGCCGAAAACACTCGATGTTAAACATTCGGCCAAAAACACTCATCACTAAACACAAGACGTTAAACACTAGGTGTTAAAAAATCAATGTTAAACACTCAATGTTAAACACTCAGCCAAAAACATCATAAGGTTAAACACTCGTTAAACACTCATCTGGAATCACTGGAGGTTAAATACTCGACGTTAAACACTCGATGTTATACAATCGATGTTAGACACTCGGCATTAAATACTAGATGTTTAACACTCTACGTTTAACACTCATCTGAAAACACTCGACGTTAAACAGTCACCGTTAAACACTAGTCTGAAAACATTAGAGGTAAAACACTCGACATTAAGCAGTACTCCAACAACACTCGCGATTAAACACTCGAGGTTCAACACTGAGCAGAAAAACACTCGCCTGAAAACCTTCAACGTTAAACATTAGAAATCAAACACTCAACCAAGAACACTCAACGTTAAACACTCAACTGAAAATACTCAACTTTAAACACTCAGCCAAAAATACTCAACGTTAAACACTTGACATTAAAAAGTCATCGTTAGGCACTTGACATTAAACAATCAGCCAAAAACATTTGAGGTTGAACACTAGACAATAAACACGCCATGTTAAACAGTAGATGTTAAACACTCAGCCAAAATCACTCTATGTATGCTCTGTCTAGTGCTTGTACTGGCTCTGGCTAGTGTCTGTGTCTTCCCAGGCAAAGGAAGCAGCTAGACGCGGATTGCTTAGTGTACCATGAGAGTTTGGAGGAGAGACTGCTGTACAGCAACGATCGTATGTGCTTGTGCTTTCTGTGCAAAGTTCTCACCGTGAGCCTCACAGCGCTTGGACTGGCTCTGGCTGGTGTCTGTGTGTTCCAAGTGTGAGAAACAAGCCCATGTATATATATAAAAAAGGTTTTACTGGGGACAAAGTCAGTAGAGCAAAGAATACAGTGCTGGGCACAATGGCATGCCCTCTGGAGCCAAAGGGGCTCCCTTTTATTGTATAAATGGTTACACTGGGCTATATCAAAGGGACTCAGGCTAGTCCCTTTCCATGGCCACTCTTCTGTGGTTAGGGGCCCCTCACAAACCCAATAATTAGGTACATTCAACTCTTTGGCTATTTCTGTGGCTAGGTTTACAAACAAATTTTGTCCCAGAGTGGGGAATCTCAGCTCATCCTCTAGGTCTCTTATTGAGGCATCATAAAGTTCTGTTATAGGTCTTTTCGGCAGTTTTAGTACTGGCTGTTTTATTTCTGTCACATCTTTTACTTGGATTCTCTTCTTCCCACTAAAAATATCTCCATCCACCCTTCTGTCTTTGGAAAAGCAAAGCCACTCTGATGTTAGACATAACAATCCAGGTTTTGAGCCTAAATTTTTTGTTACCCAATAATGGTTATCAGGACTGTAACATGTTTCCATTTGGCTTTGGTTATAACACCTGCCATTGACATGCACCTGTACAGTAAATACAGTCCCATAGTCATGGCCATGGTAACGCTGGTGTTTAAAGCAGTTGTTGCACGGATTTGCTGCTATTAAAGTGGACCATATCAGGATGATTAGCCGAGGTCTGGTATAACATATACTCCCACCTCTCATGCCTATGGAGTTGCAGCCCACAGCTGAGATAAAGGTCTTCCTGGTGGCGAGCCTAGAGGTTAACCCGGTCTTGCCCTCCTCTGTTTTGAAATGTGACGAACCCCTGTGTGTTTTTTTTTTTAAATTAGTTGAGTGCAGCTTCTTTGTAGCCACTTCCTTTGTTTCCAAACTAACCCTTTTTGGCCTTTTCTGTCAGTGTCCTTCCACTGACTCTCAAGGACATCCCAAATTCTGGGAACTAACCTCTTTTTGCCATAAATCAAGGTTACAATTTATGACCCTTCCCTATACTCACAGTCCCTATTACAGTTATAACACAATTTTCTCCATCTGTGAGAAATACCACCTCTGATTACCCGTTTCACACTCACGCAAAACCCAGGCTTCATGAAATTCGTGTATGCATTCAAGACAAGATATTACCCTACTAGGTTGAATTTTCTAGCAACTCCCAATCTAATCCAATCCCCATACAGCGAATAAGTAAATTTTCACAGTGTCACCTCTGAACCCAGTCCAGACCACTGGTTAAGAGTCATTCAATCCTCCCCTGATGAATTTACTTAGTCCTTTTGAGGGTGACTCGTAGTTGATCAGTTGATGGTACCACAGTCCACTCCCGAGGCTTTTCCACTGGTCCTTTTACTCGGGAGGCATGAGTCCACCCCTTTTCTTTTCTTCGGATCGCTGTCTCGGTGGTCAGCAGCACCTGAAATGGACCTTCCCAATCGGGAGTTAATGATTGATCTTTCCACACTTTTACCAATACCCAATCACCTGGTTTTACATTGTGGAAATTAAAATCCAATGGTGTTGTCTGAGGCAGAAGCCCTTTCTTTCTTAGTTTCGTTAAAGTGTTAGCTATTGTTATTACATACTTTCTTACATACTGATCTCCTACTTCAGGGGTGACAGTATCCCAGTCACTACTCATACATGGTAATCCAAACATCATTTCATAGGGAGAAATTCCCAGGTCCTCTTGTGGCTGAGTATGGATCCTTAATAAGGTCAACGGCAGGCATTTAATCCAAGACATTTGAGTCTCAATCATTAACTTAGTCAAGGTTTGTTTTAAAGTTTGATTCATTCTTTCTACTCTTCCAGAACTCTGAGGATGCCATGGGGTGTGCCATGCCCATTCGATCCCTAAGGCTTCAGATAGTTGTCGTATAATTTTTAAGGTGAAATGTGTTCCTCTGTCTGAGTCTATTCTTTCTATTAATCCATATCTGGGGATAATGTTTTCCAATAACAGCTTGGATACCCTGCTCACCGTTGCCCTTGGTGTGGGGATTGCTTCTACCCAATGAGTTAAGTGATCCACTAATACCATCAAATACTTCCACCTTTGTATTTGCGGTAGCTCTGTGAAGTCTACCTGGAGGCTCTGGAAAGGCCGTATGGGTAGCTCCCATCCCCCAGCCACCTTTCCTCTCATTACCTTTTTGTTCACTTTTTGACAAATCAGACAGCGATCAACTAGTTGTTTAGCCACTGTGTGTATTCCTATACACCCACATTGTCTAAGAAAATGATCACAAAGTTCTTGCGTTCCCCAATGTGTTTTCTGATGCATTAATGACAGAATTTCTCATGATAATGTTTTGTTTAACATCTGCCTTCCATCTGTTAAAGTCCATTTTCCCTCTGGATTTTTTTTACCCGCTATTTTAAGTATATCCTTCTCCTCTTGTTCTGTGAAATTCGGGGCTAAATTCTCATAATCCCCCAGTGTTACTACCATTAAAACTCCTGCTGATGACTCTGTCACTGCTTCTCTGGCTACTTGATCTGCTAAATTATTCCCCCTTATTTCCATTGATGCTCCCCTCTGATGTCCTTTCACATGCACAATTGTAATTTCCGCAGGGAGCTTCAGGGCTTCTAAAACTTCTCTGATCAGCTGCTCATGTACTAGCTCCTTCCCTTTTGTATTTATAAGCCGTCTTCCTTCCCATATTTTTCCAAATGTGTGGACCACTCCAAATGCATACTTTGAGTCTGTGTACACTGTCCCTTCCTTATCTCTCAAATATATCAATGCCTGTTTCAGGGCATAGAGTTCACAGACTTGCGCTGACCACCCAGCAGGTAACTTCCCTTTTTCTAGCACTTCCATCTTCTGCCCCTCGATAATTGCATAACCCTATATTCTTTCCCCTTCTAGGCATCGAGAGGACCCATCAATAAATAGTTTTTCCCCACAGGGCAAAGGCCTATCCAACAAATCTTCTCTTATTTTTGTTTGATAATTTATAAAATCCAAGCAGTCATGATCTGGTTCCTGAATATCCTCGCCATATAGAAACTGTGAGGGATTAATGTTTCTATTTGTTACTAATGTGAGATCTATCTGATCCATCAGTATTGCTTCGTATTTCAACATCCTTGAGTCTGTTAACCACCTTCCAGCTTTCTGACTCAACACGTTCCTCACTGAGTGTGGAGTATGCACAATGACAGTACCTCCAAATGTTAATTTTCTACTTTACCAAAATTGCCATGGCAGCTACTGCCTGTATACAGGTCAGCCACCCTCGACTCACAGGATCTAAGAGTTTTGAGAGATAAGCCCATTAATGATGTTTGCATTGGTACCGAATTGCGAATTGCCCATTCCAAATAGTCCTGCTGTATCAGAATCAGAATACTTTCTGGCTCTGTTCCTGCTATTTCTATAATTCTCTCCCTGCCCTTAATGATCAGATTCACAAATCCTTCCATCTTTGGCAGGATTGTCTTTTTGGGTTGGGACAATAAAAACACCCACTCCAAGATGCGCAAAGGGTCCTTGATTTCTACCCACTGCATCAGCATGGCACATGGATGTTCCTTGTGATTAATAACGGTCAAAATTATGCCTCTGGTGTCGTCTTTTCTGTCCCCATATGTGTCAGCAATTTTTTGAGTTATGGCAGATACTGCCTTTTTGGCCTCGGTGTCTAGACATCGCGGTGAATTAATGTCTCCTGTTCCCTTCAAGAGTTTTATCAACGGCCCCATTTCTGCATTGATTATGCCACAAATATTTCTTATCCAATTAATATCCCCTACTAGTTTTTGTACATCATTCAAAGTTTTAATATCCATGCACAACTGTAATTTCTGTGGCTTAGCTGAGGTCTTTGTTATTTCCCACCCCAGGTATTCCCAAGGCTCAGTCTCTTGTACTTTTTCGGGGCAATCTGTAAACCCCCCACTTTTAAAGTCTCACTCAATTCTTGTATCACTTGCTGTTTTGGGATTGATTTTCCTGCAATCAGTATATCATCTATATAATGATAGATGACATACTGTGGCCATTTTCTCCAAACAGGTTCTAATGCCCAAGCCACATAAATTTCACACGTAGTTGGAGAATTTTTCATCCCCTGAGGTAACACCACCCAATGATATCGTTTCATCGGCTCAGCCTTGTTCACATTAGGAACAGAAAAAGCAAATCTTTCTGCATCCTGTTCATGCAAGGGTATTGTAAAGAAGCAATCCTTAAGGTCAATTACTAAAATATCCCAATTTCGTGGTACCATGCTAGGGGACGGTAGCCCAGGTTGCAGTGCCCCCATGTCCTCCATGGCCTCATTGACCTTTCTCAGATCATGTAGCAAGTGCCACTTGCCACTCTTTTTTGGAATCACGAACACAGGAGTGTTCCAGGGACTTGTGGTAGGCCGAATGTGTCCCTTTTTTACCTGCTCTGCTACTAATTCTTGTAATTTTGCGACCTTATGTATTGCTAGCAGCCATTGATCAACCCATACTGGAGTGTCTGTTTTCCACTTCAATTTGAGTATCGGTCGCTCTCCAATGGCCACTACTAAAAACCCTGAGGATTGCTCTAGATACATACATTCGTTTGACTCAATACATCCCATCCCAACAGGCTGATAGTTATGGCCACTACATACAGTGTTACAGAACATGTTGTTCCTTCTTGATTTTCATAAATCAGCGTTACAGCACTCTGTTGAGTGGTAGAAATTCCTCCTACTCCCATAAGCCCATGTAGTGGATTCACCAAAGGCCATTCTTTAGGCCAAGCCTCTTTACTTAAAATTGTTGTATCTGCCTCTGTGTCAACTAACAGTTCTCATATGCAGGATTTCACACAACCCCCACAATGATTGATTAACTTAATCTTCATGGTGGGCTTCTTTTTGCTGATATCCAGTGAAAAATATACTTCTGGTTCCCCAGTAGAACCAAAGCTTCCATCCCCCCTTTTGGCATTCAGCACATGGGGAGCTTGTGCTCGAAATGGAACCAGCTGTGCCATATGGCTTCCTGCCGGTATATTGACAGGAGGGGAAGGTGTCCAGACCATGACCTTAATTTGCCCCATATAATCCGCATCAATGACCCTGGGCAACACAAACAACCCCTTTTAGGTAGCTGAAGATCTTTCTAGTAACAAGGCACTCAGGCCGTTCCCCGACGGTCCATACACCGTCGTTGGAAGGCGTTGCACACCTGTGGCCCATAAGGTGATTAATTCTGTTTCCACGTCCACTCCGGCACTCCCTGCGGTGCTGGAGCTGGAGCGGAGGTGACCCAGGCACCCTGATTGCTCCTTCCCATTTTGTGTCGATGCGCGGGACGGTGGCGCGCTCTGCCGGTAATTTCCCAGCAGTGCTCCATTTTGATGAAATTTAGATCAGATCAGCACTCCGCAGCGCGATGCCCTGGCTTTTGACATTTCTAACAAATCATCCCTGGCGTTTGACACTGGCATTTATGATAAATTATCTTGGGTATTCCCTCCAAGCTTTTCTTTTTACATTGTGATTTAAAATGGCCCAGTTTGCCACAAAAAAAACAAACAAACAAACAAACAACTTTTTGGTTTGTGGCTCTCTCACTAGTGGTTTAACGGCAGCTGCAAAAGCATTGGCCAGGAGATCTGCGGTGTGTTCTTGCGTACCCACTCGATTACATGCCTCAACCATCTGTACTAAAGTCATCTCTTTTGGTAATGCCAACAGGATGCGCTTGCAAGGCCCGTTGGCATTTTCCACGGCCAAATTCATTAATATGGCATTTTTCGCTTCATCATTGATAAAAGCTTTATCCAGTCCTTCTCGCAACCTATCAATAAATGTCATATATGGCTCCTCTTTGCCCTGCTGAATCTGTGTATATGATGGCTGTATTTCGCCCCCCCCTGGGGAACTGTATGCAATGTGTTCAGGGCCATTCTAGCTGTTTCCCTCAATGCTTGTTCTGGGAGCCGTGCTTGCAATTGAATGTTAACGAGCTGTCCCTGCCCTGTCATTTGTTCCACTGAGATTGGTCTTAAAGGATCCCCCCCTTGGCATTCAAGGTTTTGTATCATTGCCACTTCACACTGTTTATACCATCTGTCCTGCCACGGAAGCTTTTGCACGGGCGTAAGAACCGTATCTACCAACTGCCTGCAATCCCACGGTGTCAAAATATACCCAGTAAACACATTATCCAACAATGACTGCATATAAGGCGCTTGCAACCCATTTTGCACAACCGATTTTCTTAGTTCCTTAATTATATCCCAGTGAAAAGGCGTCCAGTGATTTGGACCATTTGGGACCACAGTAACAGGTCAAGCCAGAGGTGGCAATACTTGTCCTTCTTGCAGAGCCCCAGCAGAGACGCTGTGCCATCTCTCCCTCAGATCCCACCCCAGCACCAGTCGTTGTCTCCCCCCCATGAAACTATCAGAATTCCCCCCAGTCGTCCTCATCGCTATCCGGGAGAGGTGGATATATGGACATTATCTGTTTCGAAATCATCTCCCTTGATTTTGGGGCAGGTGGGGTGGGTGGTAGATGATGTCTCTGGGGTGGCTTTAAAGGTGGTGACAGATCTTTCTCCTTTTTGAGGCTTCCACAAGGGCACCCTGCTACACAGCTATTACAGTCCTGAATACATTCCTTCCCATTTTCCTGGCTCCCGCAAGGACACCCGGTTACACAGTTACTACGGTGCAGGATACATTCTTTCACCCATCCTCCCTTTTTCTCGTCAGATGGTTCTTCCAGGCGCAGAGTAGAAGGATCGCGCTTGCTTGCATGAAGTTCTCACTGTGAGCCTTACAGCACTTGTTCTGGTGCTGGCTAATGTCTGTGTGTTCCCAGGCAAAGCAAGCAGAGAGATGCGGATTGCTTAGTGTACCGTCTTAGTTTGGAGGGGAGACTGCTGCGTGGAGACATTTTACATCAACGAAGGCCATGATGCTCTTGAAGGCTTTTGAATAACAGAAAAATAAGGGCTTTGAATGACAGAAGAATAAGGTCACAACAGACCTTGAAGGTTTGTGAATAACAGAAAAATAAGATCTTAGAATAACAGAAAAATAAGGTTTTGGAATAACAGAAAAATAAGAATGTTATCAGTGAACAACAGAGGACTTTGGAAGAACGCCCAGAGCAAAAAAGTTATTCTGACAAAAGAAAAAAAAAAAAAAGACGTGTAGTTAAGGTAGCAAATCAAATGTTAGAATAGGTGTGTGAGTAATATATGTTAACCAATAAGCACTTATGTTGGGGGGATTGACAGCTTTGTAGGGGGATAAAAACGCAGCCTTCTGAATAATGAAGGGTCTTCGATCTTAACATCGGAGTCCATGTCATCAATCTCCTCAAGTGGTGACCCCAACGTCCAGGACGCTACCCAGGACCCAGGACGGACTAAGGGATCGGACAAAGCGTGCTCCAGAGTAGCAGCATCCAGGGGAGACGTTTTGGCTAAGCGATCGTCTTGCCGGCTGGACCGAGCGGACAAAGACCCCGGGGTCATATCATCACCTTTGCCATTACCAGGAGCAGGTGAGGAGCCAAGAAACGCAATGGGAGCGAATGTGTCAGCTGACGAGAGAGCAGTTTTTAAATAGTTAAAGCATATTTTTAAAGAAAAGAGGAATTAAATATGAAGAACGAACTTTAGAGCTGTTACTAGCCTGGCTCAAAAGTAAGGGAGTACCTGTGGAATCACCGTGTGCTTTTGATATTGTAACTTGGAAAGAAGCAGGAGCGTTACTTTTTGATCATGTTTCAAAGGGTGATTCGAATGCAAATCATGTATTAACAACTTGGCGCTTGATTTATGAGACCTTAAAAGATTTGTGTGCAGAGAAACAAGTAGCCAGCGCCCCTCAGAAAACTCTTTTTGACGCCGCCTGAAGAACGCTTGCCAGGGATCGTCTATAACGATCTGCCTGCAGAGACGACCGCAGACAGCCTCGTAACAGCAGGCACGCAGGCCGATCATAGCGGTGACGGCCATAAGGACTCGCGGTCGGATAAAGAATCTGACTGTGAGAGTGTGGTTTCACAACAAAGTAACAAGTCACTAAGGTCGAAAAAGGGTATCAGGTGTTCTTTGCGAAAAATGAATGATGACAGGAGCAGTGAAGCGGAATACATGCAAGGGGCTAGAAAGACAAGAGGCCGGAGGAGAGAGTCTATTAGGGAAAGGTGGACAAAAATAAGAATGGGTGGGTTAAAGGATGGCGAGAAGATAGACTTGGCATTTCCAGTTATTCTCAGACCAGACCAGCCGCCTCAGTTTCAAGCTTTTGACTGGCAATTAGTGAAGGAACTAAGGAAGGCTGTTGTGCAGAATGGATTACTGCGGAGTGGCTGGAGGAAAATGGGCATATTATGATCGATCCAGACCAAGGAGCCTAACAACTGCAGCTGTTGTGAAGGACATATGCAAGGTCGGAAGAGATAAGGAAGTTGGGGTTTTGAGAAACTGCCCATGTTGCAAAGAGGTAAGGAGGTTGGAATGTAAAAAACAAGTCAACAAGATGTAGAAACGGAATGTAGGTATGGCAGAGCAAGGTGCGTGGACACCACACCGAGACCAATCATAAGAAGGTAGAAGGCGCGTGAACAAGCAGCTTTAACCTATTAGCAACCAAAACATAACGCGTGTGCTTTGTGCTAGTGTATAAATTGCTGTGTATCCTTTAATAAAGTGGCATTAACTTGATCACATTGATCGTGCATGTTGTGTCCGTGACTTCCGCGTCAAGTGGCGCCCGAACATGGACCCTCTCGTCGATGCTTGCTGGAGCAGAAGAGATGACACAGAGTGTGCAGAAGCCAGCCGTAGCAGGCACTGCCCCGGTGCCTGGAAGACGCTAGCACAATCGTTGGAATCTCGCCCTGATCAGGCAAGCGGCTGGGGAGGAGATGGGGTCCACGCTAAGCAAAGAAGAAGCGGCAGTGGTTAAGCTCCTCCAACATATACTCTCTAAGAGAAGATTATCTTACGATGAGGGAAGCCTGAGGAAGTTGCTGTCATGGGATCGGCAGCATGGATTAATCCCCTCAGTGACCGCGGCTTCCGAGCTGGTGACTTGGGACAAGATTGGTGCGGCACTGTGGGAGGACATTAGCTCAGGTTCCAAAGAGAGTGTGAAATTCTCCACATTGTGGAGGCTGATACTAGAAACTCTGAAAGACATGAAAGCGGAATGGCAGGCCACCACCTCCGCTTTTGCTGCCCTGTCAGCGGAGGCAGAAAGTTCTAAAGAATCCGCCACATTGACGATGTTTGCAGGGTCTATATTTCCAAAAGCAGGGCCAGTGCTGTCACCTTCGTCTAGAAGGAAGGACCGGGAGCAGGCATCTGCGGCAGATCCTTCACCCCCCACCCCCTCAAAGCCCCCGGTGAATTCACCACCACCCGAGTCCCTGATACCAAGCCCAGGGAACCAGTTGCCAGAACGAATCGATCCACCTCTACCCCAGTCTTCGCCGCCGTCACCCCGATCGCTGCATGAAGAACACCGTCATGGCTTGGGAGACCCACAGCTGAGAGAATTAACGAAAAAATTGACACAGCTTGAACTGAAAATGCAGGAACCGGCTCAGCCTGTTCCTACGGCGCCGCCACCTCCTCCTCTTCCTACTAATCTCTTTTTACAAGGCAGTGTTGGGGGGGTGGTGGTCAGGGAGAAACACTAGTGATTGGGCTGCCGCCACAGCGGGGGGCAGTGGGAGGCGCGGGTGGTAATAGCAATCCAGCACATGGATGGCGGGGAGTCATTCGGGATGCAATAATTGAGGGGCAATTTAATCACCTTGGGCCAATGGCATTCCCGGTGGCAGCGACTCCACAGGGCAATGCATGGGAGGCCTTAGACTGGAAAATAATAAAGGAAGCAAAATTAGCAGTTACCCAGTATGGTTTGAAGTTGCCGTATACTAATTCTGTGATTCAGCATATCTTTACAGCAAACTCACTGACTCCGTATGACGTGTGCATGATTACACAGACGTTGTTAACAGCATCTCAGCAATTACAATTTTTTCAATGTTGGCAAGCGGCCTGTGAAGCTGCAGCGGCTACACCCCGTCAGCAAGGAGATCCCTTATATGGGGTACAGTCCCAGATGTTGCTGGGGTCGGGTCTGTTTGCCAACCCTGATTGTCAAGAGAAAGTAAAAATTAACACAGCAATAGAAGCACTGTCTGATGTGCAAAAATTAATGGGTGACATTCAGTGGGTTCGTAATATCTGTGGAATTACGAACAATGATCTGAAGCCTTTGATGCTGCTCCTGGGAACGTCTGTACAAGCTCAGGAGCGCCGTCAATTGGATGAGGATCAGCAACAGGCATTACAAGTGATCACCAATAAAATAGTAACGTCTTATGCTCACAGGCGACTGGATGATAAGGCCCTTTCCCTTATTCTAGTTAACTCTGGGGGTGGGCGTGAACACCCACTAGGGCTTATTATCCAGTTGAGTGAGAAAAAAACAAACTTACAGATTTTAGAATGGATATTTCTCCCCTTCCAGCCCAGAAAAACAGTTTTTAAATGCCCTGAACTGTTTTCACAGCTTATCATTAAAGGGAGACGGCGAATTTTAGACATCTCAGGCCTCAAACCTGCAATCATATATGTACCTGTATCTCAGTTATATTTGGACTGGCTATTAACTGCTTCAACAGAGTTTCAAATAGCAGTTACTGATTTCATGGGAACTATCACCAACAGTTATCCTTTGGACAAGCTATTATCATTACTATCCCATCAACACTTTGAAAATATACCTATGCGATCAAAGGTTCCAGTGAAAGGGAGAACTGTCTTCACTGATGCTGGACGCAAACCTCGGAGAGCTGCAGTCACATGGGAAGCAGGGGAGGCCTGGGAACACAAGATAGTCCCCAGGGTATCTGGAGACTCCTTACAAACTTTAGAACTCCGAGCTGTCATCTGGGCATTTCAACACTGGTATCAAGAACCTGGTAATGTAGTATCAGATTCATTGTATGTTGTAGGTACAGTGCAACGTTTGGAACATAGCATGGTGAGACCTGTATGAAATCCTGTATTACGTACTCTGTTGTTACAATTGCTGACACTTTTGAACCAATGTCAGGAAGAATATTCGCAGTCATCAACAATGTGGAGGTCTTGCGTTGGGAAACGCTCGGGCTGATCAACTTGTCGCTCCAGCCTGGACAGGCCCTGTCGTGAAAACCTTTGAGCAAGCCAGGTTACACATGAGTTTTTCCACCAGTCAGCAAAAGTGTTGGCTAAGCAATTTCACATTCCTGTAGCTGATGCTAGAGGAATTGTGCAATCCTGTCCTGACTGCCAAAAGGTAGGGATCGGCCTGGGTTTGGGGGTGAACCCTCGAGGACTCTGGCCTCTACAACTTTGGAAGATGGATGTAACGCATATCCCAGAATTTGGCAGGCTTAAATATGTGCATGTCTCAATTGATACCTTTTCTCTTGCACTCTGGGCAACAGCACAAACTGGAGAAACAGCGCGACATGTAATTAAACACATCCATGCTGCAATTATGGCACTGGGAGTGCCTGCGCAAATTAAAACTGATCATGGTCCAGCCTATATCTCTAAAAAATTTACTCATTTTTGCCAACTCTGGGGTATACATCACATTACAGGTATACCACATTCCCCCACGGGGCAAGCCATAGTGGAGAGAGCACACCAAACCTTGAAAGCACTTTTGCAAAACCAGAAAGGGGGAGAGGTCTTGGCTACTGCAGAGCGACTTGCAAAAGTGGTATATGCGTTAAATTACTTACGACTCACAAGTGATAGGAATGAACCACCAGTAGTCATACATAGTTTAGGTCTGAAATCTGGTATAAACCAGTGTGGAAACAATGTTTTTTCAATACAAAGATGCCACTACAGGGGAATGGAAAGGACCTGTGGAAACTAAAAATGACCGGTCGAGGATATGTTTGTGCTGTTACAGATACCGGCATCAGATGGGTTCCGAGTCAATGGGTGCAGCCCTGGAAAAGGGAATTCAGGAAGGATGATGCAGAAAACTAATGAGTTATTAACCTGAGGAAGGGATTATGCTTGTGTATTTTTTAATTACTCTTATAACAATACTGCTCGCCAAGGCCAAAATGTTAATGCAACTAGTGTCATTTATCGCAATGCTACTGCATGGTGTAAATATATCGCACATAATGTTTCACAATCCTCTGTTTTTCCTCTTGCGCTACCTCCTGGTGTGTTTTCAATCTGCGGAGATTGTGCCTGGGGAGGCATTCCATCCAAATTGAATGGAGGTCCGTGTAGCCTCGGACGCCTCACGTTATTGACACCAAACGTGTCGATGATTCTGAATATGACTCGAAAGCATAAGCGAGTCTGAAGGACTGTTCATCAGTTTAGTAGTTCTTGTAAAGATAACATTGAATTTTGGAATCCAGGTGAAATTATAGCAGCCTCCATGTTGGCACCAGGAGTTGGTGTTGCAAATGCTTGAACTACTTCTAATAAACTAGGATGTTGGCTTAGTAAGCAAACTAATGCCACTTCTTTAGCTTTAAGTGGTCTTTTAACTGATGTGGATAGCGTTAGACATGCTACATTGCAGAATAGAGCTGCTATTGATTTTTTCTTTTAGCACAAGGACATGGTTGTGATGAGTTTGAAGGGATGTGTTGTATGAATCTATCTGATCATTCGGACTCCATTTTTAAAAGCATTCAACAGTTAAAGGATGGAGTTAAACGTTTGACAGAAAGTGATGACCTGGATTGGTTGACAAAAATATTTAAAAGATGGGGACTGTTGGGATGATTAATCTCAGTGATCAAAACCGTAGGGGTGGTTTTCTTCATTGTAGCAGTTGTGCTGTTAATGTTGCCGTGTCTCATCAGTCTCCTGCAAAGGGCCCTGCAGAAGGCTGTCAGTGCAATATTCTTAGCACAAATACAAAATGGGGTCTGGATCGCTCAAAAACAGAAAGGGGGATTTGTGGAGTGGCTGGAGGAAAATAGGCATGTTGTGAGCGATCCAGACCAAGGGGCCTAACAACTGCAGCTGTTGTGAAGGACATATGCAAGGTCGAAACAGATAAGGAAGTTGGGGTTTTGAGAAACTGCCCATGTTGCAAAGAGGTAAGGAGGTTGGAATGCAAAAAACAAGATAACAAGATGTAGAAACGGAATGTAGGTATGGCAGAGCAAGGCGCGTGGACACCACACCGAGACCAATCATAAGAAGGCAGAAGGTGCATGAACAAGCAGCTTTAACCTATTAGCAACCAAAACATAACGCGTGTGCTTTGTGCTAGTGTATAAATTGCTGTGTATCCTTTAATAAAGTGGCATTAACTTGATCACATTGATCGTGTATGTTGTGTCCGTGACTTCCGCTTCAGATTACAGTCTCCATTCTCACAAACGTTATTGGAAAATGTGTTGTGTGGTCAATTAGTCACTATGTATGATTGTCAGCAATTGGCATCACTAATCTTAACGCCGACACAAAAGCTACTGTGGAGAGACAAATTTATAGAACACTGTGAAGTAAAAGCAGTAGAGAATTTGGGATGCCAGCAGGGGGATCCCTTGCTAGGAATTAGCATGGATCATTATGCCGGTACGGGTAAGCTTACAGACCCTCAATAACAACATATTCAGTCCTTGGAACACATCTGGTTTTGTAATACAGAAAAAGTCAGGAAAATTGAGATTGTTACATGATTTACGACAAATCAATGAAGTCATAGAAGATATGGGACCTTTGCAATCAGGATTACCATCACCAACTATGATATCTGAGGGGTAGAATTTTTAGACATTGATCTAAAGGACTGCTTCTTTACCATACCAATCTGTTCTGATGATAGTGTTAGGTTTGCATTCTCAGTGCCTACAACAAATAGACAAGGACCAGTGCAACAGTATCAATGGGTGGTCTTGCCTCAAGGAATGAAAAATTCACCAACAGTGTGTCAAATCTATGTGGATATAGCATTGAGACCATTTAGAGAAAAATATCCACAACTATTAGTGTATCATTATATGGATGATATACTAATAGCAGGGAAAGATAACACTGACCAAATTAAACAGGAATTGTGTAGCATGTTGAAAGATTGTCAATTACAAATTGCACCTGAAAAAGTGCAAAGCGCTGCACCATGGAAATATTTGGGTTGGAAAATATTAGACCACACTGTTGAACCTCAAAAGGTGTCAATAAGGGTGAATGTTCAAACCCTTAACGATGTGCAAATATTGTTAGGAAACATTAATTGGGTAAGGAATTCATAGATATTGATAATCAGACCTTACAACCATTGTTTGAATTGCTAAAAGGAAATACAGAATTGACAGCGCCCAGATTATTAACAAAAGAAGCAGAATAGGCCTTGCAAAAGATAGACCAAATTTTAATCCAGAGACAAGCACATCGTATTGTGTATGGACATCCTATAGAATTATTAATCATTAATAATGATTTTCAACCCATAGGAATGGTAATGCAATGGGTAGATAAAGAGCCAGAAACAGAAAAATTAAAAATTTTGGAATGGCAATTTTTATCTCACCAGCCTCAAAAAACAATTGCAATCAGACCAGAAATGTTTGCACAGTTAATTATGAAGGGTAGGAACCGAATTGTGGAATTATGTGGAAAAGAACCTGAAACTATTATCATTCCTATGACAGAGCAATATTTGCAATGGTGTTTACAGAATAGTCAGTTTTTGCAGATCACTTTAGCAGCTTTTAGTGGACAGATAAAGGTGCATCATCCAAGTCATCAGCTAATTACTTTTATGGAGCTACGGTGTTTGGAACAGAAGCCTAAGTGTAGTACCACCCCAGTAAGTGGGCTGACAGTTTTTATAGATGGTAGTGGAAAAACTGGGAAGGCAGCCCTGACATGTCTTGAGAATGGACAGTGGAAGTCACATGGGGTGATTTTACAGGCCTCTCCACAAATTGTAGAATTGCGAGCAGTAAATTGAAGTATTTAAGAAATGGATGAAAGAGCCAGTTAATATTATCACAGACTCTGCCTATGTAGCTGGAGTGGTGCAGTGCTTGGAAAGATCATTTTAAAACAATTAATCATGAATTGTTATTTACTCAAATGAAGGAATTATGGTTGTTACTACAGCAACAAGACCATGAATATTATGTGTGTCATCACCGTAATCATACCAACCTGCCAGGATTTTGTGCTGAAGGAAATGCAAGGGCAGACGAACTTACACAACCAGCCTTTATGCTACCTGTATCTGACACATGGCGACAAGCTCGCATATCACATGAATTTTTCCATCAGTCAGCGGAATTTTTAAAAAGACAATTTAATTTACCAATTTCATAAGCAAAGGCAATCATACAAGCATGCCCAGACTGTCAGCAAATAACAAAAGGACCAACAGTAGCAGTTAATCCAAGAGGATTGCAGTCACTACAATTGTGGCAAACAGATGTGACACATATCCCAGAATTTGGGAAATCAAAATATGTGTGTGTATCCATTGATACATATTCAGTGGTGGTCTGTATGACAGCACTGAGTGGTGAAACATCTCAGCATGTACAGAATCATTTTAGACATGCTTTTGCGACGTTAGGCATCCCCCGAAAGATAAAAACAGATAATAGCCCAGCATATGTTTCACAATCGACAGAACAATTTTTTAGCAAATGGGTAATACAACATATGACTGGCATTCCACAATCTCCGACAGGCCAGGCAATTATAGAACGTACACATCAAACATTAAAACATTATTTTCAAAAACAAAAGCAGGGGGAATCTGGAGAGACACCAGTAAACAGATTAATGAAAGTACAATATGTCATGAACTTTTTACGATTAGCAGGGGAAGACACTATTCCTCCCATTGTGAAACAGATGCAAGCTATGTCAACAGGAATGTCAACATATAAAGAACAAATTAAGGTGTCAGTGAAAAACAAGGAAGGAGTATGGGAAGGACTGTTTCAATTGTAACATGGGGAAGAGGTTATGCTTGTGTCATTACAGATAGTGGACCTACGTGGATCCCGGTAAAATGGGTGAAACCGACAGTAGAAAAGGAACCTTCGTCGGATGGCTCATATTTGGAGCAGCAATCATCGTGACGACAACAGCAGGACCATGGACCATCCAAACAAGAAAAAACTTATGGGTGTCTTTTGCAAACTTAACAGGGCAAGACTCATTGTGTCTGTCATTAGCCACACCCAGAGATCCATTCAGAACATGTCTTATTGGGAGGGCAGTGAAGGACTTTAAAGATTTTTGGGAGTATGTGAATGACGTTAGAGTCTTAAATAATGTGCAAAATGCTAGCTACATTCAAAAGATCATTCAGGCAGTAAATCGCATGGGGCCAGACCCTGAAGAATTAAACATTCTTGCAACAGGAGGAAACAATAATTGTGTGACATTTATTAAGAGAGAAAGAGGCCAAGTCACAGCGGAATCATTGGGGTTAATGACTCGATTTCTCAGTACAAGGATTGGGACAGAAAGAGTTAAGGCATGGCTGGACGATTCAGACATGCAAGTTGTAGACCCACATAATCCTATATATCAGAACACATCTTGGTGGTGTGGAAGACAAATTAAAATAGTTGAATCAAAGTTAATTGACAAACCAAGGATGCTACCAACAGGAATATTTTTGATTTGTGGCGATAAAGCATGGCCTGGAGTCCCAGCCAAACCAACAGGAGGACCATCTATGTCAGGGAGATTAACTATGTTAGCCCCATCCATGACGCAGTTATTAAAACAAACAAAACAAAGGCAAAAAGGAGATTTAGGATATTAGCAAGGTTGTAATTCAAAGGTGATTAACTGGGTAAAAGCAGTAAGAGTATTAGTAGCTTTGTTTGCTCCAAATGTAGGTATAGGTAAAGCTTTAGATAACATAGATAAGTTGTCATGTTGGGTGGCGAAGCAAACGAATTTAACCTCAGCTTTAATGTCAGAATTAGCGGTAGATGTAAATTCAGTAAGGCATGCAACGCTTCAGAATAGAGCAGCCATAGATTTTTTATTGTTAGCTCAAGAGCATGGATGTGAGGTTTTTGAAGGAATGTGTTGTATGAATTTGTCAGATCATTCAGAGTCCATTCACAAACACTTAAGACAATTAAAAGATTTGACCAAAGATTTGAAGAGTAAAAAGGACCCAGAAGGGTTAAGAGAGTTGTTATCTGGATGAGGGATCACGGGATGGTTACAAGAAGTAATTCTCGGGGGAGGAAAGGTTTTATTGGTGATTTTGATTGTTGTTATGTTGTTACCTTGTTTTTTGCAGTGTATTCAAGGGATGATTCGACGACAATATCAACAACCGCATGCCTTGGTTGTTGAAAACAAAAAAAGGGGAATTGTAGAGACATTTTACATCAACGAAGGCCATGATGCTCTTGAAGGCTTTTAAATAACAGAAAAATAAGGGCTTTGAATAACAGAAGATTAAAGTCTCAACAGACCTTGAAGGTTTGTGAATAACAGAAAAATAGGGTTTCTGAATAACAGAAAAATATGGTAACAACAGACCTTGAAAAACAGAAAAATAAGGTAACAACAGAAAAATAAGGTTTTGGAATAACAGAAAAATAAGAATGTTATCAGTGAACAACAGAGGACTTTGGAAGAATGCCTGGAGAAAAAATGTTATTGTGACAAAGGAAAAAGAAGACATGGGTAGTTAAGCTAGCCAATCAAATGTTAGAATAGGTGTGTGAGTAATGTATGTTAACCAATAAGCACTTATGCTGGGGGGATTGACAGCTTTGTAGGGGGATAAAAACGCAGCCTTCTGAATAATAAAGGGTCTTCGATCTTAATATCAGAGTCCGTGTCATCAATCTCCTCACTGCTGTACAGCAACGATCGTACGTGCTTGTGCTTTGTGTGAGGAGTTCTCGCTGTGAGCGTGACTGCTTGTACTGGCTCTGGTTAGTGTCTGTGTTCCGAGGCAAAGCAAGCAGAGAGAGGCAGATTGCTTGTAGTACCATGGTAGTTTGGAGGGGAGACTCCTGTGCAGGAACCATCATATGTGTTTGACCATTCTTTAAGAAGTTCTCACCGTGAGCTTCACAGCGCTTGTACTGGCTCTGGCTGGTGTCTGTGTGTTCCCAGGCAAAGCATGAAGAGAGACGCGGATTGCTTAATGTACCGTGGTAGTTTGGAGGGAAGATTGCTCTACAGCAACGATTGTATGTGCTTGTTCTTTCTCTGAGAAGTTCTTGCTGTGAGCCCAATAGGGCTTGTACTGGCTCTGGCTAGTGTCTGTGTGTTCCCAGGCAAAGCAAGCAGATAGGCACGGATTGCTTAGGGTAAACTGGTAGTTTGGAGGAGAGACTGCTGTACAGCAATGATCGTACGTGCTTGTGCTTTTGTGCAAAGTTCTCGTTGTGAGCCTCACAGCACTTGGACTGGCTCTGGCTGGTGTCTGTGTGTTCCCAGGCAAAGCAAGCAGAGAGATGTCGGATTGCTTAGTGTACCGTGGTAGTTATTGCAGTTCCCAGTAGCAGGTGTGTGTGAAAGCTACTCAGTACTTGAGCATTGCTCATGCATCTTGTTAGGCTAGCTTGAGACCCACAGATGCTGAACAAGGCTGAGGATGAGGAGACGACCACAAATCTAGGCCAAATAGTGGTTCACGTGTGAGGAGAATCACGGACTCCAGCAACCCTATAAGAGTCAGAAATCGAAATCCGTTTATTGCCGATACAAGTGCGTTTATAAAAATTCCTAGCAACTGACCCCACGTAAACAGAAGGCTTAATTGGTTACATGCATTCTTCACACACTCTCCACACGCCTAAGACTAACATTTGATTGGTTATTACCCCCTGTCCACAATACACCCGACAATTCATTGGCCACAAGTTAGTTACTGGTATCCTAAAGCCTATTGCTTAATTAAATCTTACAAGCACAAACACAATGTTCTATACACTTTTAGCTCGAGGTAGAAAACTTTCCACTGTTTAAGAAACGACCAGATGTTTCAAATCAACTGTAGCCTGGCATGTTTTCTTCAGGCAGATCTCAGCATCCTTATCTTGTTTTTCTACATTCCCACTTGCTACTCTCAAGGCTTCTGGCCGACGAAGGTCAAGATGTTGTCATCATTCACCAGCTGTGCAGCACTCTCAGCTCTTCTTCCTCTTTTTGTGTCCCCTTTGCGATGCAGCCAAAGTCCTGCTCTTTTCCGACATGGCCATTGTCCTCCAAAAATGATCCCACACACATGTAGAGCAATTTTCTGCTAGTCACTGACTTTTTGGACTTCTCTCTGTTCATAGTGCAGTCAATCCAACAGTGTGTGATAATGGTGATGGCACCTATCATATTTCCTACAGTCCTGAGGAGCCAGGCTTGTATGCCGTCTGTGTCTGTATGAAAGGGCAACATGTACAGGTAGCATTTCTTGTTTCTCTTGCACTGCTTCTTTACCTGCTTTTCTCAGTACTTGCTTTAAATTTTGTTCAGAATTGCCTCTACCACTTAGAAGTTTAAGACTGATCAGTGACTGGCAGGATCACCCAGTTGTTTTTTTGAAAATTCAGACACATCTGATAGCATCTACTGCAGCAGCCCCTCTGCTTGTTTGTCCTCTGCAGGGCTCTCTGTTCACTCTGATGGTGAAAAACAAGTTCCATGAGCACCAAGGCATGTTTCACTGCTACACGTTCTGTTCAAGTGGAGGGCAGAAAGCTGCTCGCTGTGCCTGTGGCAGGGCCATGCCAGGTGGGCACTCAGGTTTCCCCGTGCTGCTGATGTCAGGAAGGTTTGCTGCATTTCGTCCTCCTAGTGTAGATAGGTGTGAGTAGACACTCCAGCCCAACTCCTACCTTGCACTGAGACTTGAGCCAACCCCACAGGAGATGCGGCAGGGCAGCTCTGTCTTTCAGCCCTTCTCAGTGAGGCTAAGCAGCGTTGTGTCTGTTCTGTTCCAGTGCTGTCAGGTTGGGAGCTTCCAGGCTGTGTCACACGATGTCCGGTGCTGCCCTGTGGAGAAGCCTCACTCCTCAGTTAGGATGAGCTCAACTCCCTTATTTTTTTATTCCCAACCACTTCCCTGTCCTTGACCTGCATGCATCATTGTGTATTTTGCATGTTTAAGTATAGAACCAGCCTCCTCCTTTTCTGTGCCTGATCTATATCCAGCTCTGGCCATAGCCAGCAGTGGCTGGTGTGGGGTTCTACAGGCCTGTGTCTTGCATTACTCAACAGGCAAGGGGATGGAAATCTTCAGCTTTCCCCAGCAAGTAGAATGGGGAGGTCCCCCGCAGTGGTTCTCCTTTCTTTATGGATCCCTGCCAGTTTTGGCCTTGAATAATCTCTGTTCTCATCAGCACATGCCTCCCTGTCTTAGTCAAGTTGTGAGGCTGAAGAACTCTCAAATCCTCTGACACACTGGGATTTTCTGGCCCACTTTCAGTTCAGCTGATGGTGCCTCTTCACTTGCAGGTGGGTACCAAGGCTGTGGCCATGGACACAAAGGTCACCCGGGATGATCCCGTTGGTCCTGCTGTGGACAAGTGAAGGAAAGTTCAGAGTTCTTGGGTGGACCACCCAGTGAACACTTCGCAGAGGCGTTTGCTCAGGACAGTGGTGCTCTGAGCAGGGAGGTGAGCTCTTGCAAGCCCAGGGCACTGCTGCTCGCTGCTGCATGAGCACGAACCACGAGGATCCCTGCGATCACTGCATAGCCTCACTGCCAGAAAGCAACACCGTGATGGGTGTCAGCTGAGAAAGGGGAGTGACGGAAAATAAAATCGTGCCTTATATTCCACTTGGGAGTGTGTATGCAAAATTGTTTTGTGCCTGAACAGGAGCAAATTCTGGGAATTGTGCCACTGCCTACACTTTTGAGGAACCGAGGCCTGTGGGGTCAGGCTCCAAGAGGAACCTCAGTCTGAGCAGTTACCTCGCAAGAAGGGTCAAGATGTGTCTCAGTCTGCAGGATCGACAGTCTCTGCTGTCCTTCTTGAAGAGGCCAAAGCTCCTCGTTGGGGCACATTCCAAAGGGTTTGTGTTCATGCCTTGGAAAGGCTTGGCAGCCTGAATATGGCTTCTGCCTCCTTGTTAGATATGCAGCTTAATTCCGGCCTTGGATGTGTGCATATAGCACAGTCACACTCCTGGGAGCTGCTGTTGTGTTTGCAACTCACGTTTTCTCCAAGTAAGTTGAAGTTTCATTACACTCTCCCTAGGTGAGTTACTAATATATTTCAAGGAAATCCAAGGAAAAACCATGGTGCTGATGGGAACAGGGTTTAGAATGTCACTCATCCAGTCTATATCTTCTCCATGGAGGTGGTGTGGGACATAGTGCTGCTGGGGGCAATGCAGGAGCCAGGAGAGCACCCAGCGCACCAAGAGAAGATCTGGGGACAGTTTTAGCATTGGTAGAAGCCATAGGCGCAAGTTTGCAGGTGTCCATCCTGAACTGGGACAATTAGGCAAGAGCAGCAGAAGCAAATGGAATACAGCAAAACTCCTGGATTTGGCTTGTGCAGTCTTGGCAAGGCTCTGTTTTTAGAAGTAGAGCTCATGCAGTGTTCAATAGGGAAGGGGGGATGTATGTCCTGGGTTTATACAGGTGCTGCCAACCCATAGTTGGGGAAATAGCATCTGTGATGAGGAAGAGGAGGTACTTTCCTGGAAGGGCAACTGCTAACCTGACAATTGCTGCCTGCTGCTTGACACGGTGAAGCAGGCACCCTAGATACCTCCCTTTACAAAACACATTCAGTGTCATTGACACTGGGAATACTACTGCCCTGGGGGTAACCTTGCTAGTCAGGTGTGTGTTGCCAGGGGCTCCTAAAACTGCCTGAGGAGCTGGGGACAAAGGTCTGACTGTTGGTCACTTGGGGAGAGGAATGCTGCTCCAGTGTCAACAGTAATGACTGGTTCTTGCTTTCTGGCTGATGATAGCTAGCTTGTAAATAGTAGAAACTCGTGCTGTCTGTTTGCTTGCTCAGACCTAGAAGACTCATTTGTTGTTGACTCCTCTCACAAAGCTAGTTTTGGAACCTCTTCTTCCCAGCAAGGGAGATAGATATCCTTATGCAAATGGTGTTTATAGCTTTCCATTAATCATCCAGAAAGGGCTGTCAAACAAATGGCGGAAGGTTAGGCAGTTTAAATCTCCAAGTTAGGCAATTTCAGTCTCTAAGTTGCTGACTCTGAAATTTCAAAATGAAAGTTTAATTTGAGTTAAACTTTAATGTAACAAACAGTAACTTATTCTTGTCCTTGCTATGTGGAGTCAGTGCTTAGTACAGAATGTGGGGTAGAACAAAATGCCTCACGTCCTGTGTCTTTCTATTCCTTGCCCTCCATGCTGCCATGTGTGTTGTTTTTTCTCAAAGCTCCCATGCTGTACTGCAGAGGGAACACATAAGGACGGCACTAACTTCTAGGCACATAATTTCTATCTAAAAACATCTTAGTCCTTTCAGACAGAGGAATGTGTTTTCTCTTTGTGTTAGGCATCCCTTACACACCCTGTCGCTGACATTTTCTGAGAAGTTGTTTGTGAGAATTACATCAGTGAACGTATAAACCCTTCAGGGAACTTCTGTCAGCTTGGGCTGAGCTCCACATTTGACATGGGGAGAACAGTTTTTGAATGGCATGGGGTACTAATCCTGCCAGGGTCAGGCCCTTGTATTGATTTTTTTATTTTTGTTAGACTTGAGGGCTCAGTCAGTCACAGGGATTATAAAGTATTGACCAGCTACCACTCCGTGTTTGGTCAAAGGGGGCTGTGCATGAGTGTAGCTTGAAGAATCATGTGCAGAAAAGACATTTAATGACCTTAATCACTCTGTAGGGGTTAGGTGTGAGTGTCCTCCCATTATTTGCAAGTAGACTTTGCCCTCAGTGTTCATTACTCAGAATGTTTTGCCAAATGAATATATCCTATTGATCTGCTGGAGTCTCACATTGGGCTCCAACAGCCATTCCCTGGAATGGCTTCCAGTGCTCTCTTGGTAAACGGCCTTGGGCAGGTGGTAGATTAGGAGGTGTAGTTGGTCTGTTGGGCTCCAAAATTATTTCTCATCGGCTGGTCCTTGAGATAACAAATGTATTTTCAAGACAGACATACATATAGTGCTGACAGAACTGCACTGGTAGATATTGATATTTTTCCCAGGACAAAAGCTCTTCCTGATAAAATTTCCTGTCTCCAAAGCTTGGGGAAAAAAAAAAAAATAGGGATGAACATGAGGAGGGGGTTTGGTAGGCAAGAAAAGGACTTACTCCCTAGTTTGTTAGGGAAAACAGAGTGTAACCGGAAGGAAAAGCACAGCAAGAACTGTGGAAGGCCTGGAAGGGGCCCTGCGGCCTGTAAGGCTCCACAGAGGGTGCCTCTGGAGTGAGGTATCATGGTGGGGTGTCTCTCCCTTCTCAGAGGAAGCAAACCGCACTGGTGACATGTCTGGTGACATGTCTGCGCTCGCAGCTCTGCGCATGCGTGCCTAGCTTGTCCCCAGCAGATTGCAGGAGCAGTGCAGGAGCCGGCTCAGCAGGGCTCCTCAGCCTGCCCGTGGCAGGAGGTGAGTCCAAGGTTGCGCTGACCACCTGAGAGCCGTGCCAAGACAGATCCTGGCAGTGGCTCGGAGGCAGTGTAGAGGACTTTGTGTATTTCCAGCCAAGGGTGGCTCACCTGCTCCCTGTTTTGAGAGATGAGGGCTTGTTCTGAGTGCTGCTGCTTCCAGCCTCCCTTCAAGGGCAGGCAAGGCCGAGGACAGGTGGAGCTGCTAAGGCACTGTCAAGCTCTCCTCCCTCCAGACCACTAGTGTTCCTGTTTCCAAGGCTTCTCAAGCACCTCTTGACATCATCGTTACAGATGTGGGATCACAAGGCTGAAAAGGTGTCCAACATTTTGGGCCAAATCCAAAGGATAGCTTTTGTCTTTTTCAGCCTGCTGGTTGCCTCCACCTTTCTTGAGTACTCTGTGAAACTTGGCTGCTTGTCAACTTGTCACAATTCCATCTTCTCCTGGTCCTCCTCCTTCACTGATAGCTCCTCCAGCATTCCGGTGACACTGAAATGAGGCGTGAACTTCCCGTAAGTAACAAAACTCTTCTGACAGGATTATTTGCAAAGAAGGAAACAAGTTGTATCATGAAGGGCAGAGTGACTGCCATCTGGTTCTTGTGCCCATGCCTGCCCCAGACCACTGAATATCCCCTTGGGCCCTGGCTCACCTTCAGTCCTTCTTGCCCCCGCTGTTCCCTCATGCAGGCAAGAGGCAGCACATGCTGTGGCCAGCTGTGGGGCACCGGCTGGCGGGCCCAGAAAAACTGATAAGGCTTAGTGCCCGCTGTCGCCTTCCCCTCAGCGAAGACGGCTGATGTTTCTCTTCCCCAGGTGCTCACTGCTTTCACAGACCATGTGGGACCAGATCCTGCTGCCACATTTAGTTGGATTTTGCTAACAGATTCAAAAGAACTGGGCAGACTGTGTGGTCAGAGATCCTTGATTCCTTTGGAAAATATCCTGAATATTTGGTTTGGTTGTTTTTGGTTTGTTTTTTTGGTTTTGTTTTTTTTTTTTTTTTCAATATAAACATACAGAGAGGAGTAGGCTCCAGCATGACAGCTGCTCAGAAATTAATGTGGTGTTGCCCTGGAGAATGGGACTTGCCCTGGTCCTACTGGGGCTGCGTGTGTCTGAGAAATAGACTTGGTTTTCCAACATGGAAGTAACCCGATCATTGACTGTGAGGTGAGGTGGGCTGTGGCTGTGACCCAGAGTTAACTGGTGCTGAAAGGGTACACCTCATTTGCGCACTGCACCAAAGGCAGCTGTAAATCAAGTGTCACCCAGGGCAACAGGATATTTCTTAATGTGCATTTCCCACCAGGCCACTATGGCCTAAAGCTATTATTAGCTTCTAGTAATGCTCTGTTAAATTACAAGAGGTTTAGTAATCAGTAAAATACCACAAAATAAATCAGAATTCTTTTTTTTTTTTTTTTTTCCCAGATTAAAAAAGGCTATTCCATGCTAAAGCAGAGGGGAAGTGCAAACCATCTGAAGTCTACTGTGTAAGTTTAAACCATTGCAACAACCAAAGAGTGACAGTGATTCTCAAGTGAAAGATTTCTACTCAGTTTCTTTCAGCTGCCAGAGGATGAAGGATGTGCTTTCAGTAATAGCCAAGATTTGAGCGTTAGCAGTAGGTCCTGTCCACACCTCTGCCACAGACCTTGCACAGGGCATTCAGGTAGTTCCTCTACCTGTAGAGCGATTAGCTTTGGAGTCAAGCACTCACACTGAAGTAGCACATGAACAGTTGAGTAACCCCAATGCCTAGTCACTCTTGAAAGCAGAAGGTCCCACCCTGGCTCCTCTGTCCTTGCTGCAGGCCATGTGGTCCTGCCCCACCGGCTGTGACTCTCCATTGACAATGTGGGGAGCCAGTTCAACTCCCTAGCCTGGCAGGAAACCACTTGCTTTCTAATTTTACTTTGTTTCCTAACAGGTGACTAGGCTTAGTGGAGGCTCAGCTCTGTGCTCTCATCAGTGCAAGGTGGTGGGACGTGGGAAGAGATTCAACACAAGTTGTGACATGTAACTTTATCCTGGCATGAGAAGGTGTTTTGCCAATTGACGGGGTTAACACAAAGAACACAGACACCAAGCTAAAGAAATAGGCTTATTTTACTTTAGTTTAAAACAGCAGAAAGAATAAGCAAGGTAACGCACCTAGTCATTGCTACATAAAGCTGGCTATAGTGATTAAGAAAGATCCATCACCAGTTGCCCTCCTACTTTACCATCCCCCCACCCGTGCATCATCTGGGGAGCCCCGTCCCAGCGAAGGGTCGCAGAGCCTTTCCCGGCAGCTGGGAAGTCCCACGCAGGGCGTCCGCTCGTAGGTGAGGTCTGCGTCTGTGCTGGGAGAGGGCCCGGCTGTTATACAGTTTAACAAACAAGTCTAAACAAAATGCACGGGAGATAGCTGGTAGATTGACATGCCTCACTCAGGTGTGTCCGGATCTGGCCAGGATCCGGGCACGTCTGAGGAGTTTCTGTTTTTCTTTACATCTGGGATTTATAGTTACTTCCTGTTGTGTACTTATAGTTCCCAGGGATTGTTCCCAGGGTTGCATTTCATGCTGATAAGATGCTGGTTGCTGGTCAGGGAATTCACTCAGAAGTCAACTTTGGTTTGAGGCCTATTGTCTGGGCCTTTTTTGTTTCAATCGGTCCTCTGACTTATGAGTGAAGATCACGACCCTTTTGGAAGAGCCCAATACGTTCGATCTATTTTTTTGAAACAATACCATACATAACAATTATATAAAGTAATAATAATGATGATAACTAACCATATTACAAGAAGATGTATTAAAAAATTCAAAACTTGGGTTGCAGAGGATAAATATCCAGTAAAGATGTCCCACCAGTGGTGTGAAGTCTTCTTCTCCATCTGGCTAGCTAATGACATTAGTTGATTCTTTGTGATTACAGTCTGTATCACAGAGTCTGACAGTTTTATTTCATCATCCTAGGTGTCGTTGCAAATGTTCTGATTGTTCCATGATGGTTTTCAGCGGAGTCAGGGATAAGCTGATTCCATTAAGTCCTAAACTTTGGGGATACCAGTACATGTTTAGTTGTTCTTCATGCGTTGATTAAAAAGTATACATCTGTCCGTGCCAGATGAGATAGAATACATTTCTGAGGCATCCTGAAAATGGAGTAGTTAGATTATACATTTCTATAAGTTTTTTATCATTCATTACTATACAAACATGCTTAGCACTAATTTCTACAAACATATCAAAGCTTTTGAGCAAGATTGTCCATTTACACAGATTCACTGAATGCCCCAATAAACCGAGTACTGAAAGTAATATTGGCTATGATACAGGCAGAATTGGCTTTGCATTGGAAATCATCCTGTTGTCTTGTCTTGGTTGCATTTTTCCATTGCCACCTAAGCGGTGTCTCTCATGGAACCTTCGAGTGGCCATCCTGGGGTAAAAGTCTTTCCCAAATGGACCGTGACGATACACAGACAAATCCATCTTAGCAGGACCTAAAAGATAGAATCTTAAGACATCTAGTTATTCTCACAGATAACATTTAGTTGTAGGAACATATTCCCATTTTTCCTGTCCAGGTTTCATGATTAAAATAGTATTGTATTTTCCTGTGGCTATTACTTCAGCTGGTTCAGGAGGTCTGCTTGAACTTTGGACCCATACTTTAGCTCTGTTATTGAAATTAGTTGATCCAAACCCTTTATCTCCACCAACAGTGGTGACTTGAGGGGGATCCCCTCTTTTCACAATTGCTTTCAAAACTGGCAATATCAGTGATTGTGAGAGTTTTGGCTAATATTTCCTGATGCCCACAATGCCATTGAATTCCTAAAAAATTTACAGTTTGGGATGGTTCTTGAATCTTGTTAGGATTAATTTCCCAACCTTCCTGTCTCATAGGATCCACCACCTATTCAAGTATTTGTTGCACTTCCTTCTCATTGTTTCCCTGAATTAGTATATCATCAATATAATGCAGTATTTGCATATGAGGAGGCAATTTTATCTATCCAGATGCTCAGCCACTGTCCGGTGGCAAATGGTTGGACTATGCAGACATCCCTGAGGCAATCTGGTAAAGGTATACTGTCGTCCCTGCCAGGTGAAGGCAAATTGGTCCCAATGCTCCTCTGCAATTGGGATAGTGAAAAAGGTGTTAGCTAAATCTATTACAGCTTATCAAGTCCCTGAATGCTTTTGAACCTTTTCTATTAAAGTAATAGTATCTGGTACAGCTGCTGTATGCAGTGGGGTGTGTTTATTTAATTCCCTAAAATCTACTGTCATTCTCCATGACCCATCACTTTTCTTGACAGGCCATACCGGATTGTTCCAAGCTGTGGTAACTGGTTTCAACACTCCTGCATCTAATAAATCTTTACTTGTCTGTGATATCTCCTCACGCCCTCCTGGAATTCTATATTGTTTCATAGTCACTAATTTAGTAGCAGCAGGAATCTGTACAGGAGGCATTTTCACTTTTCCTACTAAAATTGTTCTAATACTGATACGATTTTTCACCCCAAACTGGTACTGACCGTCTGGGAGATTCAAAGTTAGTCCCTTCAAAATGTCTATTCCTATTATGTATTCAGGAATGGGGACAATCATGACTGAATACAGTCATTTTGGGAGGTTTCCTATTTTCATTTCAATTTGAGTTTGTACAGCTTCAATTTGTTTCCCTCCCAGACCTGTAATAGTTACAGGTTGTCCTTTAAATTTCTTTGGATTCCAATATATCAAGGAGGCCTCCGCTCCTGTGTCAATTAAGGCTTTTACTGTTTGTGAGGACCAGTTTTTCCAAAATATTTGGGCCTCCGCATGGGGCCGTCGGTCCTTCCGTGCCCATTGTACTGGAGCTTGGCCATAATTTCATTCCTGTTTACTACGCTGAACTATTTCCCTAGTCTCCTTCCATGGGTATAAATCAGAATACGGCTCCCAATCCTCCCTTTCCCCCGGAACAACTGATCTGCCCGTGGAGGGCCCACCGTCTGCAGATGGGAAGTCCCGTTGAGGCTCAGGAAGAGGTGCTGTAGGCTGAGTTACCCCTGGATTCTTAGTTTCAGAACTCTGCACTCTCCTGCTAGGTTTATTCAGCCCTCTTTGTTTGTATATTCGCCACAGCTCGTTAGTTGGAACACCATCAATCTTTTCACGAGATAGGCCATCCTTCAATAAAGCTGTAAACATTTCCTTGCGAGAAACTCTGTTCTCATTTCCTTTAGGGCTGTCCCGAGTATCTCGGTTTCCTGCACTTCCTCAGGGGCCCCATTCTCCAAGATCACCTAGCTGCTGTATTTTTTCAGTTATCTCATCAATGGGATTTCCTGTCTCATTAATTAAGAGAGTCATTATTACATTTTTATATGCTGGTGGGGCAGTTTTAATCAATCGGTTTCTATGAGTGACAGACAAAGCAGCTTGCATCATTCTGTCAGGGTCTCCTATAACGACTGCCAATTTCATCCCTTGCTCCTCCATCCACTGTATACAATCTCGCAAAGTACACCAGGGACATTCCCCACCTGGCCAATCATTCTCCGTGGGGTATTTATTAGTACATCCCCGGGTGGCCAAGGTTAACAAATTTGTATCCTGAGGATTATTTCGGAATGCATCTTGCACAAAGGAGTCAGAACTCAAAACTAAAAACTTCCTAGAGTCCCCTGGATCTAGGGTTACCCCTGCTGCTCCCTGATCGTGCAAACACACCATCCAAGAGAGCAGGGGTTCCCCCAGTCTCTGCTTAAATCTTTCAAATATATCATTTATTTCATGCTGAGTATAACCCTCAATCACATCCTTCCTTATTTGTTGCCTATTAGTATCCAATTCTATTTTCCGTCTCCACACTGGTTTTACATCCACAGGTTCATCTGAGGAACCAGCCTCATCAGAACCTGTAGAATCCCAAATATCTCCATCCCATCTGTCAGGATCCCACTGTACCCCTGCTTCTGCAATCACAGCATGCACTTTCCTACGGTTTACTTGTCCCCTTCTTTTCTTATACTGTGCAACTCTTACTGTAGCTCTTTCAGCTACGGTCTGATAAGCATCCAACTTATCTGCAAGCAACTTGTTTTGACAATGTAACATTACAGTCTGATTCTGCAAATCACACATCTGTCGCTCCATGTGGGAGCGCTCTAACAACAGTTTTTCTTTCTGTTGGTGCTGTTTCCGATATGCTGTTAACAAAACCCATCCCCGCTTTCCTGAACACACAATTTCTTTTCCTTTTTTGATAGATAATTTTTGGATACATTTTAATACATCCAGCGGTTCAGCTTCTTTTAGCCAACTTTCCCACTGTTCACATGGTCCTCCGACCTTAGCCCACTCAAGAGCCAGTGAACTATAGGGAAAGTCTTCCCATCCAGGAATTTCTGATGGAGCTGATTCATTACGTTTAGATTTAAAAAATGACATTTTGTTCTCATCCTGTCCGTGACGCCAGATTTGTTTTGCCAATTGACGGGGTTAACACAAAGGACACAGACACCAAGCTAAAGAAATAGGCTTATTTTATTTTAATTTGAAGCAGCAGAAAGAATAAGCAAGGTAATGTACCTAGTCATTACTACATAAAGCTGGCTATAGTGATTAAGAAAGATCCATCACCAGTTGCCCTCCTACTTTACCATCCCCCCGACCCGTGCATCATCTGGGGAGCCCCGTCCCAGCGAAGGGTCGCAGAGCCTTTCCCGGCAGCTGGGAAGTCCCACGCAGGGCGTCCGCTCGTAGGTGAGGTCTGCGTCTGTGCTGGGAGAGGGCCCGGCTTTTGTACAGTTTAACAAACAAACCTATACAAAATGCACGGGAGATAGCTGGTAGATTGACATGTCTCACTCAGGCATGTCTGGATCTGGCCAGGATCCGGGCATGTCTGAGGAGTTTCCGTTTTTCTTTACATTTGGGATTTATAGTTACTTCCTGTTGTGTACTTATAGTTCCCAGGGATTGTTCCCAGGGTTGCATTTCATGCTGATAAGATGCTGGTTGCTTCATGTTGCTGATAAGATGCTGGTTGCTGGTCGGGGAATTCACTCAGAAGTCAACTTTGGTTTGAGGCCTATTGTTTGGGCCTTTTTTGTTTCAGAAGGCTGGAAGGGGTGAGTTCTGGGTGCTGAATGCCTTGCAATACAGTTTGATGACTTTGGTGCCTGTACAAGAGCCACAGCCCCTTCCAGTCCTCTCTCCACTGTCTAGAAAAGCCTGTTATGTGTTGTATACCACATATGGCTATGTTCACCCCTTGTAGAGGTGAGCAGGCTCTTTTGGAGTTGAACTGTATTCCAAAATACTAAATGCACACTTCTGAAATCTTGCACATGCACAGTTAGAAGGCTATTGTGCCCCTCAGGACATCCTAAGCCCTCCTGAACCCTGTTCAGCCTTTTCAGCTAATTTGGTCATCATTGTCCAGTATTAATTGGTCTTGATTTCAATCTCTGGTTGTTGCAGAGAAAGTAATTTGGTTTTTGTTGGATGCCAGACAGTTCCCAGTTGCTTTGGATATCCTCAGCTCTGCATGGGAAGGCTGTTCTCTCCTACTAAGCACACAAACTTGCTGGAGATGGCTAGGCACTGTCAAAAATTTCCCTTTTCCCACCCTCCCTGGAACACAGTCCAGACATAGATGACAGGATACACAGGTTCTCCTTTGGGAAACTGCAGACGGTGGTGCAAGCTGCCTTCCCTTTTCTGCTTTTTCATAACCTCTCTGCCCTTCTCAACATTTTACGCCCAAGAGCTACTAATCCTGCCCCAGCCTCAACTGAGACCCAGCACAGAGGCAGAGGCTTGCAGAGCCTGTGCCAGTTTTTTCCTTTACATGCTCTGATGTCCACCATAATGGCAGATATGAGAGCAGCAGGAGCTGGCCTCGGGGAGGAGAAGTCGTTTGGTCTGGAGGAGTCCAGCAGAAGAGAACAGCAGTCAGAGGAGAGGCCACTGCCAAACCTGTGTGGCTCTGATGGCACTGCTGAGCCTGGAGGAGCCTCTCAGTGCAGCACAGAGGCAGGTGAAGATGCACATTGTGAATGAGGCCAGGAAGGGGACCCACAGGTGGGACCTCTCTGCCCAGTGCCAACAGCATGATGGGTGACTTTAGTAAGGAGACCTGAGCTAGTCCTGGGTATAACACAACCTGTCTGTGATGGGCAAGCTGTGGATCTACATGGGAGACTACATGCAGTCCGACTGCAGGATTAGCTGGCTACCAAACCCTGAGCTGTGTTAGTTTTTGTTTTAAAACAGACATGTTTCTTTAATGGATGGTATAGGTTGTCTCTCCTGTTGCCTCAGTGACTAAGCAGGCCTCCCTGCTTTTGACTGCCCTTGAGGGGGGGGCTGAGATGCTCACTGCTTCCTCATTCCTGAGAGTTCACTGCTTGGGCTCACCACTCCTTAGCTGGGTTCAGTTATTTAAGCAGGACAGCCCAGCAGAATATATCGTGCAAAGTATAGGGGCTGTACTGAACAGTGTGGGACCTTCAGGCACCTGGTTGTCTTCACAAGTGACGTGACCATGGCATCCCAAGGCCAGGTCATCTTCTGGAGGTATGCTATTATCTGCATCTGCTTATGAGAGGGGAGGGAGGGAATTGCATTTTCCAGGCTCCTTGGCTGTATCACCCTGATGCCAGGAGCTTTCAGTACAACAGTTCTTTGCAGCTTGACTCTATACTGCACTTATCCAACCAACTTAAATACTGGTACGGCTTCTTTTGTACAATTAGTAAGGTTGTGTAGCTGTCAGACATCCACATCCAGGTCACTGATTGTAGCCAGGAGGGAGATGCATGTCTTAGAAACTGTGCATGGTTACAATATGCTACCTCAGGTTTGAATGCTGTGGTAGGTTGGGGTACCAATGGCTCGAGAAAGGCTCCGTGTTCCTGCTGTTGTAGATTGGGATATCAGTGGCTTAAAGAAGGCTCACTGTTCCTTCTGCTGGCCCTCAGACAGTTGCTCATTTCCATCACACCAGCGTGCTTTGGAGAGAAAGGCCGAAGCTGTCTTGCAACAAATTTACTTGCTGTGTGGGTCAGGAGTAAGAGCTGGGAAGATGTGCAAGCTGTTTTGTGCCTCTTGTTTCAATGTGCCTGTTTCCTCTGAAGCTATTGACCAAACCCTGTGAACTACAGCCAGAAAAATAAGTATCGTGGGGAAGGCCATAAAAATATCTACCTTATGTCCCTATTTCCTGATTAGTTGAAAGTAACCCCCACAAGATGGGTAAAGTGGCAAACTTGCTTCAGCCTTTGATGAATGTGGACCAAGCTCTCATCTATGCCTGACTGCTTGAACAGAGCCACCAACAAGCTTCATCCCAGGTGTGGGCTTTTCCAGGCTGGATGGAGGCAGAGGCACCAGTGAGGTGGGTGAGACATCCCTGCTTGCATTTATTCTGTCAAAAAGGTTTTGGCTGTTACGAGTATCTGTCCTGCCTGAGGTGAACAGCAGTGGGGAGAAGGATAGTCCACATGTGATCAGAAGAGACCTCTCACATATGAGCCATGCTCCAGCTTTCTCACATGGAGCATCAAGGAAGAACTAAACAGTAATATTATCTGAATCTTTTCACAGACTAAAGTGAGATCACTAGTAGACAAAATGTAACACAGTGTAAATATTCACTGGGCGTCGTATTCCTCATGCGTCTGGAATGCATGTAATAACCAGCTCTGTTATTCTCAGGAGGCAGCCCAGCTGGCTTTTGTCAGGGAAACGCATGAACTGATGGGTGTGAAAAAATGCATGCCTACCCCTCGCTGCCCTGAGAGCCATCCTCTGGCTCTGCCAGCACCTCTGCCTGTCCCGGGCGGCTGCGCACAGCCAGGTGGCAGCAGGTTCCTGGAAGCAACAGGATTCTTCAAGGACATTGGCTTCTTCAGGCTGATCTTGAAATACCAATTTAGCCTAGAGAGAGGGATGAATTTTCCAGAGAGCTTCAGAGGAGCAGCAAGAGGTTTCTACTTCTTTCAGGAAAAATCAAAACAAAATAAAAAAGAACACTAAAAAAAAAAAATAAAATTTATGTGCCCAGAAAAAAATGAGCTCTGCAATCATTAACAGCTCATTGGAATGGAGAACACTTCATTTTGAGTTACCCCTGCCATGCTAATGCTTTTCCACAGTGAGCTTTGGCATAAGAAGGAAGGCAGGGGACGTTCAATCTCTTAATCTTCCAGGTTTTTTGATCCTCACGTCTCTAAGACCATTCCCAAGGGAAAGCTTTGAGCAGAGCTAGAGATCAGGAGTATTAAACCTCTGTCACCTGTCACAGTGGGGCTGCGAGCCTCTCTGTCCCTGAGCTGTGCTCGACAGCGCTCAGGTGGGGAATGAATGAATTTTGTGCCAAATTCCATTTGGCTGATCCGGAACGGGACCACGGAAGAAAGGGGAAGGTACACGGAGCAGCATCCTGCAGGCTGCTGAAGCGGTGCCGGGAACCGAGGATGGTGTCAGGGCTCTGACTTGTGCAGCCCCGGCCGCCTGCTTCCATGCCTCTGAAACACTGGAAATAGGAGGGGTGCTGATGCACAGAAAATTGCTTTTTGCTTGAACTGCTGGACTGGACTGTTGCGAAACACAGCTGCCGTCAGCATGCGGCTGGGTTGCCAGCTTCCTCTTGTTTGCTCTGCACTCCAGAACTACTCAATATGCACAGGGGCTTGCAGGCAAATATTTTTAAGGCCCTTGTGATTCTTGGTTCTCACAGTTTCTATGGAGAAAACTCCAAAGGGACCTGATTCCCCTTGTCCCTGGAAAGGTGAAGACAGCCATGCACCCAAAATTGCCACCCCCTCTGTAACAGATGAGCAGTTTTTTCCACCAGCCCTGCTGCTGCCTTGAACCAAGGGTGGGAAACGCTTCTCTGGAGGCAAAGCTAGCAAGGCTTTTTAGCCATGGGGGCAGATGGCACCAGCAGGAGACAAAAACATTGTTGCTGGCCTGTTTGTGCTGATTTGTGTTTGTCTGTGAGCGAGCTGAGGATGGTTTTACCCAGCAGAGTGCTAGGGCAGAGGTGGTGTTCAGGCAGAAGGTCCTTTCAAGGACCGAGGGCAAGTGTGGTGGCACTTGGAGCTTTCAGGGACTGCACAGGAGGGAGTCCTGTCTGCTTGTACCTGCCATACCCCCTCCGGCATTTACTGATGAAATCCACTGTAACCTGCAGGCAGCATCTCTTGGCTCCCAGCAATTTCTTCCTTGTCTGCTCTTGGGAAGGAGGATTTTAGAGGGGTGAAGGTGAGTCACAGCTCCTGTGTGACAGCACAGCATGGATGCTGCTTGCTTCGTGCTTCCCAAGCGTGAGAGCTGAGGCTGGTCATGGCAACCTTGGCTGAGTTTATCACAACTATCTCAATCTGGGATCAGCTCTAGAAACTGGTGGAGCTCCCAAGTGACTTGGGGTTGAGCCCCATGGGACATGACCAGTCTTTGCTGGAAGCTGTCACACTATGGGATCCATATAAGCAAACAGATGAAGTCCCCATCCCACAGGACCCCAGGGAAGGTGGTGGCTGGTGATGGGTCCCCAGCTGCCCAGTGCCTGTGGCTGGAGGATATCCACCTCTTTCCTCCCTGATAGGGTCGGCTGTGACCACAGCTGCAGGGCACTGGAAGGGGGAAGGTGGAGAACTGGTGTCCACCCTGGTCATGAGTGAAAGCTGGTGAGAACAGGGAGGAAGCCAAACACAGGACACCTTCCAGCTCTGAGGGCTTCTAGGCAGGGAGGTCTTGGTGCGGATGTGAACACAGATATGTACTGGTGGTGAAATACAGTTCTGATTCCTTCTCCTGAGCACACCAGCATGTGCAGACAGGGCTTCCTCAGACAACTTTCCACTGGCTTTAAGGATGAGGATGGAAGGGAGACAGGGGAAGGGCAAGCAAGTCTTCTACAACATCTGTCCTCCCTTTCATCCTTCCCTGCTGCTGCCTGCAGGAGGGCCTTGTTCACACGGTGCAACTTCCCAGAGCTCCATCTCAGCCCTGTGACCGTGGCATCCGTGATGACTGAGGCGCAATTGTGCAAGTAACTGAGGCAGGTACACATTAACAGTGGGAGGATTTTGCAGTTGTATGGACACCGACGGGGTCTCCTGCAGGAGGCTGCCCGATATGTTGGAAAAGAGTTTGCTGCAAGCCGGCAAATGCTGCCGAAGCAGAGCAGCTATTTTTTGTGTGGGCAGGGGGGCTGTGATATCTTGCAGCCTGGTCCTGCCTGGATATGAGATGGGAAGCAGCAGCTCAAGAGTTTCTGTGTACAACAAGCCCTGGGCTCACAGTCCTGGACACTGGTGCCCTATTGGTGCCCATGCCTCCTGCAGCGCAGCTCCCTCCAGTGTCCTGCTGGCCTTGCAAATGGGGTAAAGTCCCCTGTGAAGACCTCCTGCAGCTCTCTGGGCTTCTCCTCTGACAATCCTGAGCAGGGCTGAGCCCAGCACGCCTGTGAGACTGTTGGGCGTGAGCACGTGGGCTGCTTGCCCTGGGATGTACCTGCGGGTTTTTGTGGGGAGCTGCCTCAGGGCTTGCTCTGGCAGGGAGCTGGGATTACTACCGCAACCCTCCAGTCCACATGAAAATGTGCCCAGGACCGTGTGTGACAGCTCCGCCGGCTGCGGTGAGAGCCTGCGCCCGGCCGTGTTTATGGGTCTGTCCAAGCTGGGGTGATGCCAGAGGTGGGTTGCACTCGGCAAGGCTTGAGCTGTGCTGCTCCGTGCCATGCTGCCTGTCCCCTCCTCTGCCAGGTGGTCCTCTCCTCCTCGGTCTCTGATTCAACAACCCCTTATCTACTGGGTTCCAATGTGCTCACTAACCCGGCCCTGCTTGCAACCCCCTCCTGCCTGCTCCTCGGCTTGCACAGGGTGTCTGCTGGGGGCCAGGGGCCTGTCTCAGTGCTCTGCTCACCTCCTTGGGCAGCTAGTCCTTCGCCAAGTGCTCACTTATGCACCAGGGCATGCAGAGAGGAGCAGCTGCTGCTGCAACCCGCTGCCTCCTCCAAAAGGCAAAGCCTAGGTCTCTTGTCCTCCCACCATGTGGTCCCGAACCTTTGATGAGTGCTCACCCAAGTGCTTGTCACTACTGTGGTCATACACTCCACCAGTCCACCTTGCTCTTAGGTCTGTGGCTCACCCACCTCGACCTCCTTCCTGCTGGTGGCTCTGCAGACATGCACCGTAGGCATAGGGTGTGAAAGGCCGTGGGCTGCATGGTAACGCTGTCCTTTCTTTTTTCTCCAAATAGCAAGACTACAGTCATTATCATCCTGGCCGCGGTGATTGCCCTGATCATTGGGTTCGGTGTCTCAGGTATGTGGCTGCTCAGATTTCTTGATGTTACCACCAGGGTGATGTACTTTTGCCTTGCTGCGACCTCGGTGTCTCTATTCTGTGCATGGGCTGATGTGTGATCTTTTATGGAAACATCACCTACAACCTTTGACGGAAGCTCACTTTATAATGCTGACGTGCCAGACAGCTGAATTAAGACTGCAGAGGCAGCTTTAGTTTGGGCCTTTTTCAACAAGATATCGCTCCGTGGCATTAAACCACAAGGAGCTGTGCTCTCCTTGGAGACTGTGAGCTCTTGGAGATTTTAAATGATGCAAAGATTTATACACACGCACACATGTGCTCAGGGTGGGTTAAAAGACACCAGCACTTGGCACTCAGAGCTGAGTGAGAAAAATCTGTGTTGGCTCTTAATTTCTGTGAAAACCTGTCAGTGGGCCGGCCGCAGGCTGCAGCGTTGGCTGTGCACGTGCGAGCCCTGGTGCTGTGGGGCAGCTCCATTTTGCCTCGGGATGCAAGTTCCCGACCTATGCTTTCACAGCAGAAATTAAGGCCTTTGTGTTTTGGTTTTTTTTTTTTTTTTTTTTTTTTTTTTTTTTTTTAATTTTAGTTATCTGGTGTGTCAACAACTGAAACTTTCAACTCCACCTGCTGCTCCATGGGAGGCCAGCTGAGGCAAGGGGTCGATAAGCGTAGTGCAGCCTGTGCTGCTAGAGATGTAGTGCTGTGTTAGCTGAAATTTCCTGGGGCTTGGAGCCCTAAACCTACACATAACAGAAAGTTCTGAACGTACCATGCTCCTTTTCTCAGATGGGAGGAGACGATGGTATTCACTGTGAAGTTGGGCAGCATGTGACCCCCAGGATGGGTCACATTCCTCTGCTCCCTCAGAGATGACAAAAATGTGTTGCTCTGGTGTTGGCCAAAATGCAGCCTCCTCGGGGTGTGCTGAGTGAGGACACGTCAGGAAGGACTGCACAGGAAAGAACACCTGGCTCCAGGAAATGCAAATTCACAAGCTTGCTTGTTAGGATTTGACTCGAGAAGCGATCTGTGTCCCCACAGAAGGGAAACACTGACTTTCAAATAAAAGAAAATGGTTTGGATTCCAGTAAGGGTGAAAGAGCAACCTCTTATTTCTCTGCCAGCATTATGCCTTTTGATCACATTTAGATTGCATAAAGGGAGGTCCTGACTAAGAGAAGACACAAAAATCATGCTCTTATGGCAGCTGCAAAGAGAAAAATCCCTGATACATATAAGGAAGCAAGAAAACATCGTGCAAATTCTTCTCAAACAAATAAGAGGAGCTACTTTTTGAAGCATGCTGCCTGCTAAAGAAATGCTCCTGTGCCTTATCTTGGTATATAAGCTGTGGGAGTTGACCTCTGCTAGTGGCACTGGCAGCTACTGCTGGTGATCTTGCGATGTGCCGGTGCCTGTTCAGCCTTGGGGTTGGTGCCTGACAGCTGCAGAGCGGTCTGGCCTTCCTCCACGCCCACCGCCTTGCCTTTCTCACGCCGCCTTGCTTTCTTCTTGCAGGAAAACGCTCCATCAGCGTGACAGCGCTGACGTCCCCGGGGAACATTGGCCAGCGCAGCGTCCTGGGCTGCACTTTCGAGCCCGACATCCCGATGGGCAGCATAGTGATCCGGTGGGCCAAGGCAGGAGTAGCTGGGCTGGTTCATGAGTTTAAAGGTGGGAAGGACCACCTGCAAGAGCAAGACGCGTTGTTTCAGGGCCGCACAGCAGTGTTTGCAGACCAGGTGATTGGCGGCAACGCTTCCCTGGAGCTGAGGGATGTGCAGCTCTCTGACGCTGGCACCTACCAGTGCTCCGTCACCACGGCCAGAGGGAGCGGAGCAGCAGTGGTGCGGTACAGGACGGGAGGTGAGGGGTACCAGAAAGAAAATCCTGCTGCAAAAAGCAGGGTAACGGGGCTTGGTCCGTCCTACCCGCGGTTACGCTGATGCTAGAGGCTGTGTGAGCAGCGCCCACTCTTCCAGCAGCCACCATCAGGCCCTGAATCCCTGAGGAGGAGTGGAGTAGTTTTTTCCTTTACTTTTCCAGAGGTGTTTATGGCCTTACCCACTCTTTACACAACCTTGTTCCAGAAAAGATTATTATTTTAATACTCTCAGTTGTCTTTTTTCTTCTACTTACCACAGGTATTCTATCAGCTACTTAACTGACTACAAAGAACCCTTAAGAATGGGAGTAACTAACTGGTTTTATAAAGATCCAGATTTTATACCATATTTACACATATTATAAAATGATAGCTTTTTCTCTATAGAATTAAGAGCTATCTCCAGCCAGGAGAAGTGCTGCACAGTAAAAATTGTAGCCTATGTAGTATTTTTTTCTGTTTTTCTAATGTATTCAGTTTTTTAAAAATTACTAGCAAAGCACCAAACAGCCCACATCATAGTTATCTGATGTATTGTGTGATGTATTGTGTAACATGCTAGAGCTGATTGTTCACCTTATTATGGGTCAACCTCAAGAGATGCATGGACGCAGATGAATTGTCACTTGTGGGAGCTCAATTCTTCTGAGCCCTCTGGGCTTGGCCATCATGTTCACCACTGGCACAGAGCAATATGCTCCCACTGAACACAGCAGTGTTTCACCCGTTTCTGTCACCTCTGGGTCTTTCTAATGAATTGTGGTGAGTTACACCGGCTATACAAGGGGGATAAGGTGAGCCTGCACAGGGAGGTAGTATTTCTCTGGCTAGTTTCTGCTGGCATTCTTGAAGTCCCAGCACATCCCTTGATCCCTTGAGCCTAACAGCTCAAGTTGGGAGAGGAAAAACTGTCAGACCTCTCCAAGTCAAGGAAATGCAGTTTTAAGATGGGTGACCACTTTTGTGGTGAGGCCAGCCATAGCGGCAGTGTGGGAGGCTCCTCTGTGCTTCAGGCCAGTCCTGGCAGGGCAGTAGTAACCAGCAGAGCTCTTGAATGAGGCAGATTGCTCTTCTGCAGGTTCAATCTCCTCCTTTGGCCCACCAGAGCCAAAGCACCAGGAGGTGGGCACCAGCTTCTGTGCAGACACTTGTGGCAGCTGTCTTGGAGATGCAGCCGCTTCCCCATGTCACTTACAGGGAGCCCGTCCTGGGACAGAAAGGTAGTGTCACAGGAACAACACCACAGGCCAGTGTCAACTCACAGTCTCCCATTTCTTTTTGAAAGAGTGTTTTCTGCCCTGTTGATATGTGAAGCGCTTTCCAATCAGGGGAAAAAAAGGCTGCTGGGCTCACAGGCCCCTTATCTTGCAATGGCGAGGATGGAAACGCTGCTTGGGACTACCAGTAGACAGCAGCGAGGCCAGAGGGCTTTGGCTCGTGTCTAGGGTGTGCTTAAGTTTTGCGGGGATTTGGTCTCCTACCCCTCCTTGAAACCATGTGAATCTGGCTGCCTTTGTGTTGCTTGATTCAATGTTTTAAGTGATCCACACAGGAAAGGCATTAGAGACAACACGTGAAATGCTGCATCAGGTTTTATTTCTGTTAAAATCTGTGAGCTCTGCTTTCCTAAGAACCTTTTGTTTCTCTTCACATATGTGCATGTGGGAAACATGATGAATATACAGAGACCAAGGCTAACAAAATTTTATTTGAGATGGCCTTGGCTTTAAAACACAGATGAGTTCGCAATAGGCTTTAAACTTTTTGTTTAATCCAGGGATGCTGGTGTAAATCCTGCAGCTCAGGGCACACCTTAGTCTGCCCTCAGCCCCAGCGGGTCCGTGCACAGCTTCCCTTGGCTGCAGTCCCCTTTAGTGTCAGAGTCACATCATGAAGCTGTAGGTGTTGGTCAAGCTCCCTTCTCGGTCAGTGGAGACGGTGTCATCTTCCCCTTCCCCCAGCCTCTGATAACAGCAGTTTGTTTTCGGCATGCCTCCCCTTGCTGAGAATAGAGGGTGCCCCCTTTCAGCCACCCACCTTCAGCAGAGGTGAGTGGAGGTCTGCCACCTGCAGCTCCCGCCCAGGGAAGCCAGGTGTTCAGCAGACTCAGGCAGCCACAGGCCAGCCAGGTTCTGAGCCCAGGCTCCTCTGGGAGCCTGGATGTCCAAGAGCTCTTGGGAAAGGCTTAGTTTATGAGCCCGGGACACAGCTCGTAACTGTTAAGCAGAATCACTTAAAGACACTAAAGCTGTGCCACGACCTCAGCAGCTCTTGTCCTGGGAGTCTTTAGATCCCCTGTACCCCAACTGGTACAAGACCTCTGTCTGAGCCTGTGTTTGGTCTGCCTACATGTGGTGGCTCCGATGCCAAGCAGCAGGTACCCTACAAATACCTGGGACTGACCGGCAGATGCAGTTGAGTGTTTCACGCCCGGTTCCTAGACATTTGCCTTTTTCTGGCTCTCTCTCTCTGTTTTTCCCTCCCAAAGCCTTCAGCACCCCCAAGGTCGGCGTGGAGAACAGCAGCAGCGGGGACACATTGCAGTGCGAGGCACCACGCTGGTTCCCTCGACCCACCGTGCGCTGGACCGCCTGCAGCGACGCTGGGGAGCACCTGCCCCACGTTGCCAACACCAGCTACGAGCTGAACGCTGAAAACGTCACTCTGAAAGTGGTTTCTTTCCTGCACAACGTTACTGCTAATGCCACCTACACCTGTGTGATTGAAAACAACATTGCCAAGGCTACGGGCAACATCAAAGTGACAGGTAGAGTTTAACACCACCCAGAGACCACAGGCGCGCGGGGAGAAGAGGGTTTAAACAATGCACCTGTGTGCATCAGGGGGTTCCTGCAGTACCGCCTCCCCTGTGTCAGCCAGTGGTTTCAGTCAAGGAAGGGACTGAAATCCATGGCTAATCCTGGCCCCTCTCTGTGTCCCTAGGATGAAGGGAGGGAGGGAAGGAGGGAGGAAGGGAAGGAAGGGAAGGAAGGGAAGGAAGGACGGACACACTTCAAAAGAATGTATTCCTTTGGTTGCTAAGCAAAAGCAAACCTTCCAGCTTAAAACCCCAACTTTTGACACTTTCTTTAGCCAGTTTGGCTAAGATCCCTTTTGTGTGCCAAAGCAACAGGCCCCTGTAGCTGTTACTAATGACAGTCGCTCTGACTCCAGCCCACCTCCTTTATTTAAAAGGCCACCTTATTCACAGGAAAGCAAACTTTCCAAATAGCCTGAATACCTTCTCCTGTTCTACATGAGAAAGGTCACAGCTCTTCTACAACGAGGGCTTCACAGCCGTAGGTCTCCAGCACAAGGGGCAGGGTCTATCTTTATCAACATTCAGAAAAATGGGGAGGAATAAACAAGCACACTCATTTTGCCTTCCCTGTTGTGTTCCCCGTTCTGGTAGCCTCTCACTATTCTTCTGCTACAGATTTCAGCATTACAAGGGGGACCAACTTGCAGCTGGTGAACCTGGATGCAGAGTCAATGTCCTCCTCCCTTCCAGCCTGTCACTGGATGCTTCTGCTTCCCCTCTATCTGCTGTCAATATAAAAGCCTCTATAAAACAATCAGAAACACTTCTGGACCTTGAGGTAAGCTTGGGAAGGGAAACTCATAAGCATATATGCTCAGTATAAGTATACATAGCCCCTCTTGCTGAGTTTGGTTACAGCAGATGATCTATCTCCATCCTGTCAGAATAGGAGAGCATCTTTTCCATATGTCCATCCTTTCCCCAGCTTTAGGTGAGACACATGGCTTATCCCTCCCACAGGCTCCCTGATGGCTTCTCCCATCGCTTTCTGCAGTCTCAGAGATTCTTCTCTTACACTACCAACTGTCATCTCTTACTTGTCCCCTCATTTTCTTTTCCTTCCCTCCTCAACCTTCTCTCTGATCCGAAAGACAGATGTCTTGCTGCTCTGCATACCCTCTGAACCTTGGCTACAGTTCATGGCTGCAAGGCAGTGGGGACTTCTTCCTCTCCCTCCTGATGAGGCCTGCTCTAGTACAAGCCTTGCTTGCACCTGCTTTGTTCAGACAACTCCACTGCACAGTGCAGTACCAACTATGGACACCTTGAACGGGGCTAGAAGGAGCTGCCAGCCTGAGCAATCCTACCTAGACCTGGAATAAAGAGGGCTGTAAACACTCAAAGCACAGGACAACTGCCTTTAGTATTTATCAGCTTTGGCTGGTAGGTTCTGGTGCCGAAGTAGAGAGCCACGGAAAATCAGCTAAAGGGACATCTCTTTCTTTCCACACAGAACAGTTACTACAGCTATCCTGACGGCAGGACATGCTTCATGCTTTCCTCCCTCTTGGGCTGAGAACTTTAAGAGCTCCTCCCAGCTCCAGAGCATGTTGTAGCACAAACACGAAGCCAGCTGATTTCTCTTGTATTATCATTTTTTACCCATGCCAACAACAGGATACTTTGTTTGGATTCAGAAAGAGGCTGAGGAATGTGATAAGGAGTGTTGCATAAATAAAGGAAAAACTCTGATCACAGGAACAAGATGTGTTCTCTTGTCTGAAGAGATAACCCAGTTACCAGAACTCTGATCATGGGAGCTCAGAGACAAACATGAAAAAGGTTTCCTGCAATACATCTGAGAACTGATCCTTCAAACTCAGAGTACTAAAAGCAAGAAAATCTTAATTCCCCCCCAAGTAGACTGCTTTGTCCATCTCATGTTTTGTCATTCTCTGAATGTACTAATAAAACTGTAAATAAGAGAGCCAGTTAATCTATTCAGTCTTCTCAGAAGACTAGTCAAACTCTCCTTCTGAAAAAGATGTGAATGGCAAAACACCGATGGATTAGAAAACAGCCAACAGGCTTGGAATAAGTGTTAGGTCTTCAACCTGACAAACAGCCTATAAGAGAACTAATGATTGCATTGATAATGTGAAATAAGAGGAACTGGTGAGTTGTAAGTGTGGCAGCAGACAGAAGAATAACATACATAATGAGGAAAAGAGAAAGACTAGTAAGATACTACTAGAAAGTTCAAATTCAGAAATAAAAACAGTTATTACACAGTTACACCTAGAAGGATGAATTTGCCTTTTCTGTTTTTAAGTAACTTTCTGTTATCTGGCACTTCCTATCTATTTCTGTCTGGTATTATGTTATTCATAGTACAGAACTACTTTCAGTTGCACTTTTACATCAGATTTTGATCTCTTAATTTACATCACTTAGAGTCAACATCTTCCTCAGTCTGAGAGGATTTTGCTTGCCTTTTTGTTTGTTTTTGTTTTCTTTGGGGAGGGTGGAAGGCAAGCTTTAGCAAAATTGTTACCATTTTACAGAAAGTACCTACACAAAAAAAAGACTGTCACAGCAAAACTTGTGTAGGCCTTTGCTTCCAGCTGTTTTGACAACCTTCATAAGGATGGAGTCTCTGAACTTTGTTCAACGGTAGCATTTGTCAGTTCTTGTACGACTTATGCTTTGGTCTTAGAAGCAACCAGCAGGCCTTGAGAGGGAAAATCCACACGCTCAGTAAACCCACCACCTGAAGTTTAATATAAAGTTCAAACTAAGGGCAAAAGCAGAAAGGCAGGGGGAAACACTGAACAAACAAAACCCAAAACAGAGTAGCTGTTCAAATACTCTGCACATGGAATAAGGTGGGGGAGTGTAATTTACTAACCTACAGCACAAGATGAAGGATCTGGATGTTATTTTGCCAAAAAGCAAGTGCAGAACACTTGGTCGTCATTGCAAGCAGATGGGAGAGGGATCTCTTCAACTAGTGACCTCCCACATGTTGTACTGGTTAGTCTGCTGTGCCACCGTGGCTACTGGCACGTGGCATTGAGATCATCCCCTTCCTGATCAGGAACAGACGGGCAAGCCTGTAACATGCTGCGAATTTGTACCACAGCTCACTGCCTTCCTCTTGTTACCAGCCCCATGTAACGTTCAGGCCACTGCTTAAGCTCCAGAATAATGTCCGTATAGTCTCATGAATTCGTACCATGATTTAGTTTCCAAACAGTAACTTCCCTTCTCCTCTTGGAGGAAGAAAGTGCTTTAAAAACACCATTTTAATAATTTCTATTAAGAAGACTGTCCCTTGTGGCAATTGTACAGTTTTGCTTGAAGACAGCGAATGATCTGCAAAATGCCTGGCTCTGGCTCGTAAACCAAGGATATACGTTCTACCTCATTCCCCATATACGAAGTAAACCCTAATACTACAATAGACACAGCATTATTTAAACAGTATTTTAATAGTTTTATTTAGTAGATAACACCACATATATTGCACACATGTATGCCCTAGGCCCAAAGCAACCGTTATCACGTAGGAAGTATTGAACATCTCTCTTCCAAAATGTAGCCCAGTACTGCTGGTGGCAATGGTTTGAATGCCCATTCATTCAGGAATTCCACAAGTCACAGCAGCTTCTTGACTGCACTCTTCACCCTGTGCTCACAGGCCTGTCCTCCCACTGGAAAGGAGATCAAAAAAAGCTCCCAAGCCCAGTAAGTATTTCCATAATTCCTCTCCCACTGGGAGAGATGTTAAACAGTGGCTCCCACTTGGCAGTGACTAGATATCCTCCTAATCCTCTCACTGTTCAGGTATCTTAAGGTGTCTTGTGCCACTTCCTCCACATTCAGGCACAGCAGGCTCAGCCGAGGTCCCACTTGCGACACAAACTCCATCTCACCACAGCGAAAATTTCTCAGCTGCAATGGAGCTGAAGAGGAAAGATACAGCTTGTAACAACACAGTGCAAGGCTCCTGCTCTGTTCCAGCACACAGCTGTAGAAGCTGCTGGGGGCGGGAAGGCCTTGCAGCAGCTGCTTGGCATCTGCTAAACCTCCAAGGACAGCATGATTAAGGAATCCAGGATATAAGCAGATGAACACATTTGGCCAGCTTCCCTCCAACTTGGAGGAAACAGACATTCTGCACTGTGAAACAATGAATTCTGTGCTGCTCACATAGCGACAGAAGATATAAAGCTCAGGGCATCAGCTATCAGCAAACTGGCCTTACAGTGTTAGCCAAAAGATAATGTCTCCATAGCAGGGTATGTTCTGGTGAGCTTAGCAAATCAACCCCTGCAGCACCTGGACTCATACTCAAGCACTAGTGTCAGTGCAAGCAGCTAAGGAGAATGTTCCCTTAACACAGGGGCTGCATGGTTGCAGTAGCATGAGCTCAGACACCAGCAACCACGAATTCAAAACTCTTCAGCACTTCAAATTCTGTGGCCATGGTGAGGATTTCCAGGCCTAGTCTTGACTCTACCTGCTGTCCTGTCTAAAGTCAAAATCCACTTGATTTGGGAGGTCTGCACAATAACTCTGGCTGGCCAGAATCCTGTCTCATGCAAGGAGTGGGAACCTTGCTCTAAACCAGCTCTGTGCTTCTTTGTAAAGTAGAAAAATTTACGTATAACATTGTTGTAGACAGTGAGTTTTAGAGTATTATTTCTGTATTCTTGTAACCATGGTTCTGCTAAGATACCTCTATACTACAGAATTCACAATTCCATGGAAATCCTCCACGGACCTTGCTTTGCGGGCAGTGAAGGCAGCTCCTCTTCCCCAGCCTGATGAGATGGCTCCTCCCTTCCTTCCCACGCTAAGCGTTACAAAAGCCAGCAGTGCTTGCTTACCAGGCTGCAGGATCTTGGAAGGCTTCCTGTTTAGGCTGAAATCCAGTAGGATAGGACGACAGATGAGAGGACTCCTGCACAAGCTCCTTAGGTAGCAAGCAATGAGATCTTCGGGTTCCTCTACACACTGAGGAAGGAAAGGGTGTGTTGCCAGTGAAGGTGTAGAGGGAGGCAGGGAGTCCCTGGAACACCCACAGCAAAGGGAAATCCAGTCCAGCTGAGGCTCGAGCCCAACATGCTGCCATCTCTGCCAGAATAACCCACTCACCCCTGTGCCAGTAGCTTCCCCATGCTGAACGGACACTCTGCCCCTGCTCTGCACACAGTTCTGCAGAGCTTCCCACTCGAGAAGGCTCAGGCCCAGCACTGCTGCCACATGCTGGTTCCTGCACAGGACCAAAGCTTCACCCGTTCCATCCTCCACCAGCACCCTATGGAGAGAGCAGGCAGACCAAGATGCAGAGAGAGGTCAGGACCACGCCTGCTCCCTCACAGGAGTCACATCCCAGACAACAGTAAAGAGAGAGGGAGTTTGTTCACATCTGGGAAGACACGACTACTCTAAACTGCTGTCTTTGCTGTCCTGTCCACATTCCATCCTTGACTGGATTTTCCCCTCCCCTTTGCGATGTAATTTGTTCCCTTCTACCCACCAAATCCCATACCAAATCTCTACAGTGCTTACCGTGCACTGGCTTGCCTCACTCCTGTGTGTGATGGACATGGTGGACTGTGTCGTGTACACCTCCCCTGAAGGAAGAGTAAAGCTACAGCTCTGTATGGGCAGGTGCAAGAGAGAAGGGGAAGGGCCACTACTTCTTTTAACCCTCCCCTAACTAAGTATGCAAAGGATTAAAGAACTTCAGTGCATTTCCAATAAGTGTCTTGAGAGAAGTTGGTATGGGGAGAAAAATCACTTGCTGCAAGGTGCTGAACCCCAACAGCAGTGAACATGGGAAAAGCAGAGCATTAACAGAGTAGGAGTCTCCCCTTCGGTGTCCTCACTTCACCCCCAGTCTTAGCTGCCAGCCTGCCTGATATCAGATACACACTTCTAATTATTCGTCACTTTGGTCCATGCAAGTCCTTTTCAAACACTGAAAAAAGAGGTTTTGGAATTGGGATTGGAACTCTTATTTTTTCTACGTGGTAGCAAAGGATGTGTCAGAGTAGAAAAACTGCAAGGCTTCTCACAAATTCTCTCAGTGGAAGCTTGAATACCTCTTTGAAGATGCTGTTGCAAAGTGAGCAAACCCATTGCAAGGACAGAGTCTGTACACAGGACAAGTGGCATAAAATCCGTCCCTGGGGCGGGTTTTGCAGGTGAGGTTGCAGGCTGGATAGAAACACTAGTGAGGGGGATGAGGCTTCTCCTGCAGGACTAGAAGAAAGGAACGTGAGAACTTTGGAAAACGGTAACCTTTCTTGGGACACTGGAAGGTGGGAACAGACCCTGAACTCACCTGGAAGGAAAAGGTAGGTGAGAAGCTGGCAGAGATATGATGCTCACGCAGCTGGAGGCAATATATGTGCAATAAACATTATGGAATCTGCAATACAAAAGAGTGGATGTCAGAAAGAGCTTGTAGAAACCAAACCGTTCAGTTTTCTTGGGATGGCTGGACTGATCGTCATCTGTAACGTGGTTAGAAAATAATTTGTAGTAAGTGATTGGGTTTGGGTGACATGAAGGTATGGACAAGGGATGAGGAAAGGCCACGAGAGGAGAGATTAAGAGAGTTTCAAAGACAGTAAGAGAGAGGTCAGAGCTGTGGCCTAGATCAGGGCTCTGAAGACAGGGGTACCTTGAGATTTTGCGTTCCAATTTCTGGAAGAGGATCTTGGCTCCAGGTAGCAAACCCCGGAGATGCTGCAGATAGGAGGCAGCAATGTAAATGTCCATCACAGCGGGCGAGTCTGGAGCAACTGAGACGCTGAGCTTCAGGCTGTGATCTCGGGCTAGCAGACTCCCTGAGGAGGCACAGAACCACACACACCATGAGCTCACACACAGGTAGCATAGTCTGTCACTGAGCTGGACCTGCTAGAGGTGTTTTCTCTCCCATCACAATGAGGCTATCACTGTTCCATCTCACACATTTTCCAGGTACACTATTCTCATTTCCAACACACATGCAGTGTACAGCCCTCTGACATGCAATGGGATGCAACAGCCTGGCATACTTCCACTATTCTTAGACACACAATTAGCCAAGTGCACTGTCTCTCTGAAAGAGAAAGAAGCAAGAATTAATCTGCTGGTACCTTACAGGCTGTCACAATCTTACCTTTCTGCTTTTGAAGGCCAACAGTCACAGAGGGCTTCTCATTCTTGGGAGAGGCACACAAGGTCCTCTCCACTATCTCACCAGAGAAAGAAACAAGGGAACCTGTGAAACTGAGAGAGCAGACCAGGATTTGTGTACAGACTGAAGACAAGGGGCGTGGAAGAAGGCTTGACTTCACCCTGTCCTTTGTGGCAATCTTGGAGTGCTGTTACTTGAGCCCGGTTTCAAGGAAACCTGCCCTTGAGCACCTGAGCTACTGGATTGAGAGCCGCTTGCTGCAGCCTATCCCACCCAGTAACAAGAGGCCCCTTTAACTTGCTTTCTGCTTCTTCAGGCTCAGCAATGAAGAATAAAAAGGGAGAGGCATTACAACCTTCCTATGTGCTCAACTCCTAACTGTTTTTCTTAATTAGAGGAAAAAGCCAAGCAAAGAAAAAAACTTCAGTCTACCATAAGGCACTGGTGAAGATTTCCATGTGCATACATATCACCCCATATTAAACATGCTTTGAGCAGAAAAGCTTCTAGCCCTAGTATTTGTTTACACTAGAACAATCAAAAGCCACCACACATTCAGCCTCATTTTCCCTGCTGTGCCTGTTTCTTCTTCTGACAGGAATTTAGCAGAGACCTTTGGGACCTAGTCCACGCCAGTAGCAGCTCAAGCTTCTTCTGGGCACCATTTTGCAGTCTTGTCACCTGCAATCCCTTTAGATTTGATAAACAGCATGAGGGCAGTCTGGACTACTTGCACATAGGAAGATTTCCAAACCATATTCCTAGGGTGGATAACTCATCGCTGTTTAATGCAGTCCTGTCTCCAATAAAGATGAAGACAGATCCATTCCCTAAGACACGGCCACGTGTAATTTGGGGCAGACCAACATACCTGTTGCTAAGTACTTCTGGAATGGAGGAAATTCTCTGGTCCATGCCTGTCAGCACTGACCTGGCTGCCAGCTAGAAGTGGGGGGAGACACAGACTCAGATGGATTGCAGTTTATAGCTACCCCCAGCAGTAGAGGCAAGCTCTGCATGCTTAGAGCTATGTCAAGCAACTGATGCTTCCTCCCCAGCCTAATTCTGAGACAGGAAAAATATGAAGCCCAGGAGCAGGCTCTGATGGAGCTTAAAGCAGAATGGTCTCATAAACAAGAGTATCAGTAATTTTCTGGCTAGTTCCAGAGAGATCTACAGGTCACCTGTGAAAGCCCAGAGCAATAAGGCACTGCATACCTGGCGCTCAGTCAGACAGGAGATCCATGTCTCGTGCTGTAGGTGCCAGGTATCTTGGACAGGCAGGCACAGCGGGCAGGATGACTTGCTCAGGAACTTTGATGGCACAGGTGGAAAACAGAGCTTGTCAAACACTTCCAAGTCCTGAGAGAAGAGCGATAAGGCAAGAAAAAAAAGACTATTACAGGAAGGAGATGAAAGCTATATAGGAAAAAAGGGCCACTGAAGGACAATGGTTTAAAGAAAAAAAAAAAAAATCCACTGAACTCAGAGCTCTGAGAATTTTAAGCAACCACAGAAGTTCCTTGACAAGACAGATGGGAATTCCAAGCCTTGAAAAGAGCTTAGCCACCCTCTGACTCCAACTTCCACACGCAGTTCAGCAAAAGACTCCAAGAAGATACAGGAAGACAACCTCTCTCTTACCGAGCAGCAGGGCACAATGAAGTGATACAGTCCATCCAGGTGCAGAAATGGAAACCATCGTAGAGATTTCCCCATAAAGAGCAGTAGTACCTGGCAGGGGAGGGGAGGAGAGAAAGAAAAGGTGATAAGAAATGTTATGAAAAAGGTAGGAAATGAAAAATACAGCAAGAAGAGAACAAACCCAGCAGAGGATGTCTTGATTGAGAAGTAAGGTTAGCACCATCAAGGGTAAGAGAAGGTGGATGCATTTACAGGAAGATGACAGAGAGACAGAACTCCCTTGGAGTGGCACAAGGGAGTTGCCTGCATAAACATACATCTGTATCCAACACAAAAATCACTTTCCCACTGATTAGGAATCTAGATAATTATCGCACAGGCTCCCTGAGGAGCCAGCTCCCAGATTTATCAAACCACACCCCAAAGCTACCTCCTGCCTTACTTCTTGCTGTGTCAGGCTCTCTTCTCCATCACAGTCAGTCTCCTCCAGCTCTGATAGATTCCCGATTTCTCTGGGGTGGCTCCAGAGCCGAGGTCTGCCCAGCCACAGCACTGTGGATTGAAAACTGCACTGCAGCTCCCGTCCTTCTCCATCTTCTTCTCTGCGTAGTTGGTAATTGCGTAACATAAGACCCTCTTTCTGGGTAACCAAGAATAGGCGAGCTACACAGCTGGTCTTTTCAGTGCTGCTCTGGCCCCCCTGACAGTTCTCCTCTCTGTGAGTATCTGGCTTGGGATCCTCCAATTTCAGCATTTTTGCCTTTGGGGTTTCCAGCTCAGATGTTAAGCTGCCATCATCCTTCATCCTCAAGGAAGAGCTGTTTCCACTCCTAAGGCCTTTCTGGATTTGTCCTTTGGCAGCATGGAGAACCTGAACATCCTCAAAGTAGAACTGCACATAGACACTGAAACAACAAATGGTAGCAGTGAAACTCCCTGTTCCTGACAGGTGGCTCTCTGAAACAAGCAGTCATCTGGGAAAAGCACTTCTGGTGAGTGCCCTGCAGGTACTCAGCAGGAGCAGCAGGAAAGGGTGAAGTAGGGGGTAGCTACCAGGCTGGGTGTATACTGAACAAAATGGAGATGGTGGGTTTGTTGCTGATAAAGGTCTCCTTTTCTGCAAATAGCAAAGGACAGTTGCTTTGGCACTGAAATACTATGCTAATAAGCAGTTCTACCATAGTCAAAAATAGTTGTGGAACTGGAGAGTGATGATTTTATTTGTACACTGAATAAAGGGACTCACCTGTTTTTTTTCTCCCTCACATGCTGCAGATTTGCCAGGTGCTCCCAGGAAGGAAAATCACTCTGAAGGAATCTCTCCACTACAAGCTGGTAATTTTCCACCTGCAAGAGCGATCCTGCAAACACATCAGAGAAAGGAGCTGAGCTAACAAAAAGAGAACATAAAAACAGTAAGCTCAGTTTCCTCATTTTAAAGTCACGAGGCCAGGCAATGACAGTTCAGCATCTCCACACCAAGTCTTCTCTTCCTTGTTTTGGAGCTGAATGGCAGAACAGCAAAAGCTCAGCACTCTCAAATTTAGCTCAGTGGGACATACCTACGAGAGCTGTATTGGCAAAGGGGCTACCATCCTTATGGGATATCACGCAAGGAAGAGTGCTGCTCTTGTCCTGCAGCTGGAGGGAACCGCTCCTTGAGGAGACTCTCAGCACACCCAGCAGTATCTGGAACAGCAAGGAAGCAAGCTGCAAAGAGTATCAAACACTTCCCATCTTTGAAGGCAAGGCAGCAGCCCAAATCCAGCCTGCGTTCAACACACCACAGATGAGAAAAGCAGTGTCATTCCCTAACAGAAGGGGCAGGCATGCATCAGACAGTGCTGGAAGGCATGGGAAGAACCAGGAACTCCCAAGGAACATACAGAAAAGGGAACAAGGCACTTACCAGGCGGGGCTGGAAACTTCCTGCTGAGAGCGTGCAGTAGGACCAGGCCAGTCTGCGATTCAGCTCCTGGGTGCCCATGTGCTGTGCCTCCAACGGGGAGAGCAGCTGTGATGGACTGAAGCCTTCCCAGCTCTTCTGTTCTGCCATACGGCAAGCTACAGACAGAGATGGGGCCTGGCATGGGGGATTCAGGGTCAGATACTAAGAAAAAAGAAAGAAAGAATGAACCAGTGGAGTTTCTTCCCATCAGACAAGCAGGAAACAGTTCACAGAGCATTTACTCACCTTTTGCAGTGGACACTGATGCGTTTTTTCCAGGATTTCATTATAAACATCTCTTGCTTCTTTTTTATACGGCATCACAGCTTGCAGAAGAGGGACAAGGAACTTCTCAGCAGTTCCAGGTTTTTGGTGCGCAGAACTAAGTGCTAGTCGACGGCACCCAAAGAAACAAGAAAACCTGAAAAAAATTACAACAGTTAAAAACATTAACAGTCCTCACTTTTTGGTGAGTTTTGCAAGTAAGTCAGGGATTCTTTCTGCTTGTTATGTGTGAATGTGCTGTGCAGGACAAGAACTAAGGAGAGCACAAAAAGAACATGAAGTGATGAAAAAAAGGAACATTTAAAGGCAATGCAGACTTATGTCAGGCAAGCAGACAAGGAACAGGAAAATATACAGAAATGGACAAAATGGCAAAATCTCAAAACTCAAGTGGACAAAAAACCCACATCACCTGTAAATAGTCTCCCTCTAAGCCACACAAATGGATGGCTGTGCATTTTGGCTAAGCTTTATATGATTACTCATATTAGGTGTACTTGGCTTTTTTTTTTTTTTTTTTTTTTTTTTACAGGATGCAAAAAATCATGAGACAAAACAAGGACAGAAGTTTAGCTCACTGCTTTTGATTGCCTGGAGGCGATCACACTGCAAGTCAAAATATGACTTAATAACATAAAGTGAACTCAAATAAAAAGAGACGGCAACTAACTCACTCGAACAATTTTCAAGCAGTAGCAGGAATTAGCAATCACATTGAAAGAAAGTGAAAAAGCTAATAAAACTGAAACATATCTAGCAGCATTCCCAGGGCAAAACTGAAGCTGTTTTATTGGAAAGCATGGTAAAAATTCCGCAGTGCCAGTAAAGCACAGGAAGACTGAGCATTCTATAATCTGCTACCTGACTGCCCGAGATTGAATATATGCATTTTAGTTTTTAAAGTCCAAGGCAGCAGTTACAGTGATCAACCGTAATTATTCCAGAGCAAGCACAAATATTTTCACTAACAGAACCCAGAAGTAAACCCAGAAACTGGTCCACAGCTGGCATGTGAACAGCGTGCAGCCACCACAGAGAGCAGGAAGCCATCTGGAGGACCCAGAGATAAGCACGTGTGGGAATACCTGCCAAGACAGAGGCTCTCAAACAAATGTGCACACTACTGGCAATACTCAGAATATTTCAAAGCGATATACCAAGCAGCTACTGCTGCTCCTGTGAGCAGCCAGGACACAAGAGCCTTTACATCAGTTGTGATCTGGTTATAGCAGCAGTTTCCAGCTCCGGCCTCAGTGCCCACCTTGACTGGCCAAACAAACCACATTGGCCAGCAGGCATCCCTACAGTGCTTCCGTATTTCAGGACAAAACTTCCTAGGCAGGGGTATGTGAGCACACGCCCTGGAGTGCTGCAGCTTCCCTAGAGCAGTGAGCTTGCTCAAAATGCACTTGAAAAATGTACAGGATTTTCTCATAAGAGCAACTGCAAGGTACAAGCAACTGGACATGACACGAAATCTAGATGAATGGCTTACTAAGGCCAGTAAACCAGAAGCAATTGCTGCTGCTATTAGTATCCAAGCACAGTAATTTTGTGAACCCTTAGTCTAGAAGACATCCAGGTAACCTACAAAGTACATTTACACATAGCCTGACTTCAGAAGAACTGTCCTCACCTCTCCTCAAATGTCTCCAGGAGGCTCACCAGCCAGAGGTAGAGTGGCATATCAAGATTGTAGTGGAAGAGCAGCTGCAGGTAGAGATTTCCTGAAGTGGCTGGTGGCTGGTAGGGGGTGCTGAGCCTTGAAAAGCTCTTCAGCACAACAGTGCTACTCAGGCAAGCACCAAGTACAATGAAAGGGAAGGATACCAGAGGCTTCTGCAGGAGGTGGACATCGATGAGCTGAGATACACAGACATACAACTTAAGAGAAGAGATAGCTAGTCTGCCATCACTCCCCAAAACCATCACACCATCCTAAATCCATTGTCACTCTATTGGATAGTCTATAAACCCAAAGGGCCTGGGAAACCTGGCACTGCTTAGAAAAGAATCATATAATAATAATTTTGATTCTCATGACCAAACATAGACAGTAAGATCCCCAGTTTTGTTCCAGATACTTGCTGAAATAATTCCAATGTTCCCATAGACTTCTGTCCACCCACATGCTCATGAGCCATCCCCAGGGTCTGAGTCTTTTTCACTGAAAGCGTTATGCCTTGTCTCAACTTACCTCTAGACACGCTCCTGGTCGGAGTCCACGTGCAGAGTTCAACATCTGCTGGTAAGCAAGGCACAAGCAGACTTTGTCATCCAGTAAAAAGAGACCAGCTTGGACATTGAGTATTTTGGTGACAGTTCCCTAAATAGAAAGCAAACAGGAAGTTATAGGAGTGTAGAAAGTCCCAGAACATAAAGAGACTCCTAGGCCTGAGCAATAAGGAAATAAATCCACGATAAAATGAATTCTCCTCGCAGGCCAGGAGCTGAAATCCCACAGCGAGAGTGGGTGAAGGTTAACCCTACAAATCCTTACCACATATGAGATGATCTTGGACTCTTTGGTTGATTTTGGTTTCTCCTCTTCAACTCCCAGCTCAAAGGAGTCACTGAGCTGCTCAGCAGTCTCAGGGGAAGAAGACTGAGTAGATTCTCCTTGCCAAGCACTGTCCAGTGGCTGCTCCCTCACCTGCTCTGCACAGTAGGGCAGAAGGCAGGAAGAAACATCGGTGACAAGTATCCTTTGTCCAGATTTGAGGCTGGACATACTCAGGGCTGTTATTGTGTACCTGTGACCCAACTGGAGAATACGATGCCATGCCAGCTGGTTGGGCTTCTAGAGCAGAGATACCAAAAGCAACATCAGCAACTCCTGCACCAGAAAATATTCTCCCCCAACCCCGATAACCCCAACCAGAAAACCCTTCCTTTGAGAGGACTGCCTCACACTCTTAGCAAAAGGGTAATATCTGCAAGATGTTCAGGGACACTGCAACTGCATGAGGGAGGAAGGCTGTATTTCTGCAAGGTATAGAACTAGACTTCTTACATACAAGGACCATCGTAGTCTTCATGGAATTAAAAAAAAAAAAAAAAAATTGCTAGTAAAAGGAGGAATAAATCAAAACCAGGAAGTCAAAGGCAAGTTTCAAATCAGCTAGCACATACACAGATACAGACGGTGAATTTGTGAGCAAAATTCCAAGGACTTACCTGTACCAGCACAGGGACCCAAACAGCTGAGGTGAAGCACTTCAGAAACAGAAAGAAGAATGTCTTTTGGTGAATACAAAGGAGAGGTCCAAGTCTGACCAATTCACCTGCCACAGTGAGCTTTGATCTTTTCTTACATGGAATCCTAGAGGGCAAACAAGGAGGCAAAGGAAATCAGAGATGAAAGAAGAACTTGAAAGTATCTCATAAGCAAAATAAACAAATATGCAGCATGCACTTTCTGGAAAAAAAGGAGCCAACACAGTAACATGAACCATCTCCCCGCGAGGTTTTCAAAACAATATTTGGCTACAAAATCCTTACTTTAACTTTTATATAATAAATCCCTTTGACAGTTTAAAAAACCTTAATATTTGAAGACAGCAGGGTTGTGTTGAACGAATTCATGTATGCCATGACAACAGCCAGATTATAAAAAGCTTTACCACAAACAAGAAACTAATTATAGGTCAAACGGGGGGGGGGGGGGTGTGCGACGACGGGACGGGAAAAGTCACAAGCAATTCTTCAGCAGAAAACAGAACTCAGCTTTACAGATCCGTGGTATGTGATGCTGTGGAAGCTCTAAGCCTATAAACAAAAGAGTCCTGGAAGCCACAATGAGTCTTCCTAACAAACTTGACACAGTGTAAAAGAGCAGCAAAATTGAAAGCAGATGAGAGGAGAGAGAGGTGACATTTCTTTAGTCATTTTCTTTGTAATTTCAAACTTTCAATGCAAACAATAAAAAAAAATATATATTTTAAACAAGCAGATGTTTGTCATTTCATTTGTCATTTTCATTTCAACTCCTATTGGACTTGAATATAACCATCCCACTTACTCTAAACAAATCCATTCTTGATTCTAAAACATATAAACAATTACCTAACTTTATGACTCTTTTTAAGATAAATACCAGGATATCCACACACACTAGTACCAAAACTTTACTGGTAACATTTTTAAAGAAGGAACATGGAAAATTGGTCAGATATCAGGAAGTAGCAGAGGAGCTTTATGTCAAAAGCCTGAGAGCGTACACTGAAATATGGAAATAGTTTTCTTGTTTAGAAAGGTCTGTTGAGCTAAATCAAACACTTAAGCTTAAAGTAAGTTTCTCACAAGCAGATAAACACAATTAAAACAAAGCTAAAAAGAAACTAAAGGAGCCTGACTAGTGACATTTTACTGTTACTAAATTATATTAAGAATTCTCTACTGAAGAAGAAACACAAAACATGACCTAGCAAAACCTGAAATTATGAACTTCAGTAAGATTTGCAATTCCATTGGCTACATATTCGCATACTGTAAGTATTATTTTCACTGAAGACAACAGTTACCTTTATCAGCTGACATTTAACTGGCACCTCGTCTCAGCAATCTGATAAGAACTTGACTGGTGGTATATATTAATATCACATTAGAATCTAGAATTACTGTCAATAGTACTTTTGGATCACTGTAGCTTAAAAAAAAAGTTGTGCTAATCGAAAGACTGAATTTTAGCCTCAGTGGAAGATGAATCATCACTGTGTTGTTGTGTCCTTTCTGTAGTATCAAAATACATCTGGAAATAATTAAAGCTTGTCTTATTTTGTCAAAACACAGAATAAAAACTTCCAGTGAAGTCTTGGAAAACAACTGATTAATGAAAAGTAGCTTTATTGTATAACTATTACTTCCACCATTCACCTTACTGCTTCTACCTGTGGCAGAAACAGAATTTGGCTCTAAGCCAAGTGCTCTTCATGGTACCTGCCAAACCAGAGCAAGAGTGCTATGAGGGAGTTGAGCATGCTGGGTGTTTACCTGGAAGCAAGCAGTGGCTCTGCTGACGCCAGGCAGGTGACTGGAATGCTGCTGGGTACTTCCTCTGAGAGATTTACAGGCACTGGATCCACCAGAATTTCCACATACCCTGCTGCGGTCTGGTCTGTCTGTGGTATATATGACCAACTCGGGAAGAGGAACAGTGACTCCAGCCACTCAAGTTCAAAATGCAGGAGCTAAGACAAAAGATAACAAGATAAAAGCTTCGGTTAAGTTACAGTATATTTTCTCAGCATTACTTAGAATGTTCATTGCTAATTTGCCCTTGTATTCATATCACAAGCTTGTTCTGCTGCTGGGCTTCTTTACTAAATGACAGTCTGTCCATTCCCCTACCTTGCATGGAGAACTCCTGTCCTTCCAGATGCAAATCTGAATTTGCTGAGCTCTACAGCGAGCATTTCCTGGGCTATAGTGACACCCTCCTAGCAAGGTGATAATTAATTCACTGCAACACTTGGTTATTTTCAGACTGTTTTTCTAAAATTCTCCCCTGCTTTCTTTTCCCGCATGTTTTCAGTTAGAAGCTCGTACCAATGTAACTTTTTCTGTCTTCAACTCTTTAGAAAGCCCAGCCTCAGTGCTCTTTCATCACCACTCCAGGGGTTACCTCTTATCTAGACTCCCCTCGCAATGACCTTCAGAAGGCTTTTAATTCAATTGTCACACAAGCTATTATTTCCTGAAACTATGTCATCAGTGCATTACTGAACAACCAGTACAGCTCTCCAGAAAGTTATTTCTTCCCCGCCAGTTGGAATTCAACAAATAGAAGGCAGCGCTGTGACTTCCAGGTCTCCCAGGTCACTTCGTACTGTTGAGAATTTAACACAACTGTACATTAGGCTGTTTTTTTTTGTTGTTGTTGTTGTTGTTTTTTTTTTTTTTCCCAGGACTGTGCTTTCAATATTTGTTCTCCTAGCAATGACAAACTGAACATATCCTGTCCTCTTCCCAGGATCCGAGCTTGCTGTTTTCCTGCCTATTACATAGATGTGTTATTTCCCTCATTACAGACTTCAGCAGACCATCTGAAGGCCCTGGTGGTCTGCAACACTGCCCCAGAAGTGGAAATAAACACAGAACCCCTCCAACTGAGGACATACCTCACATGGAATTATCCCAGTATTGTCTTTCACGTATAGGCAACCGTTTACCAACTTCTTATTGTCCTCTTGCCTTCCATCTATTAAATAGCCAACCAAGATCAGGTAAGTCCTTGGCAAAGTGCTCTGTGTGGGTAAAGCACTGTGTCCTTGATGGGCCCATTCTTTAAATTCATTAGTGCTCCAGGTCAGGTGGCTGCAGCACGGCATGCACTGCTGACGCTGTAGGTCAGAGATGGAGATGAAACTGGAAAGAAAAGAAAAGCAAAACTATAGAAGAAACCTGAGCCTGCAAAGTCTGAGAATTACAGTGACCATTGCAGTGGACAAAGCCTGGCTAAGTCAGAGAAGAGCCTTAGCTATTGGTATGGTCTGATGATACCACGTGGCAAGAACCAACCCATTCACTAGCATTTATTAAGGATCTCTCTTAGCTCAGTCAACATGCTCTGTTTGAGCATCCTCTCTGAAAACAGACACCCTTTGCTACTAAGGTCACATGAACAGGCATGTGGAAGATTTGGAAAAAAATTAAAATAATTGAGAGTTGATAAAATGGAATAAGTTTTCAAGTACATGTTGGGGGAGGTGAGAGGGAGAAGTTACTAGTTCAGACATTTTTAGCTTGAATGGGAGACTGTGAGAAAACCCCAACAAACGCTCAACACAGTTTACATATCAGCAATGAACACAGGTAAAAACAGATAATCCCATCATCTGGTGCTAAAATTGCTGAACTGTAGTAAAAGCAAGGTTGAACAACTTCTAGGTGAAGACCATGACTGTTTTGGAACAAATTGTCTCCTATGGATAGCTTATACAATACAAAGCTGAGGCAGCAAGCCAGCAATCTTAGACTGGGCCTTCACTTATAAGAACACAGCCAAGCCAGACCTGAATCTTTCCACCTACCCTCCTGGCTTTGAGGAGAGAGGGGAGAAGTAGATGTAACGTTAAATCAAGTACATCTGAAGCCATCTGCAGTTTAGCATCTATCATGCTTAGACTGACCACAGTACCCAATGTAGGAGAACAAGGCAGCATCCACAGTAGATTCTAAGCCTTTTCAGTGTTTATATGATCATGGCAGCACTCATCATCGTTGTTTACATCCTGGCTCTCTATGTTAGGGAATTAACAAAAGTCTTCTGTCCATATTAACATCAACACTGAAAGAGCGAATACAAACTGGTCTCCAGCTAGTGATTTTGGTACTTGTTTCCAGTGAGGTTGCTGACAATTTTAGGTTGTGAAACTGCAGCTCTATTCACAACACCCACTTGCTCAGTAGCAGGACATAATCAAATTCAGAGAGTATGAAGTGTTTCACTTGATTAGTCAAGTATCAAAGGTTCAAAGACAGAAACCAGCCTAGACAAGTGATGGGTATGAATTGGCAATAAATAGTATTTATATATATATAAAAAAAATAATCAGAAGATATAAATTTATGCAGGTACTTACACTGTGTATTTGGCAGGAATTTGAACAGGAGAAAGATTAGCTGAAAAGGACACAAGCAAACTGCTCCATCCTGAGAGACAGAGCAGCACCAGGAATAATACCGGTATCTATGATCTACAAGGAGAACACAATGCTGCTCATGTTCTCATCACATGTTCTCACTGCTTTTTGAAAGAAGCCAAAACTACAGCAGTACACTGGATCCTGGTTATTCACATACAGAGAACTAACTGGACCCTTTTCTGGTGCTTGATGGTTAGCTGTGGAGGTAGTATGAGACTCGCAAACAGACCACTGGTGGTTGATACAAGACAAGTTATCAACCACCTTCAACTCTTCTCTACTAATTCCCCTGAATATAAACTAAACTCTGGATACATATAAAACATAATAAAATATAGTCTATACAAAAAAATCTGGCTTTGATGAGATCAGTTTAGCTGGTATGGTATGAAGGCCTTACGGCCTACATTTATAACCTATTAGTATAAAATTAAAAGCTGCAAGTCCCTAACAAATTCTAGTTGACCTTTGTCCCCAAACCAACTGTGACAGGGGTTTTAACAGACATTCTCCCACCATAAACTGAAGCAAGACAGAAATAGATCTAGCAGAGCCAAACCTTCCCATCTGGATCTCTCTCAGTAAGTTGCCTGTTTTTTCATGACAGTAAGCACCCAAAAGCCTTTTACCACATAACGATGGACCACGCTATCCTGGATTCCCCCTTTGTGAGAGTGCACACTCGAGGGCAGATCTCCGTCCGGCCAACAGCCCTGGGGACCGTGCCCAGGACCAGCCTCCCGAGCTGGATCCAGCCGGGAAGGCGCCGTGCACCACAGCGGCTCGTTCTCAGCGAGGTGCCCTACTTTGGTTACACACCCTACCTACCGCAGACAAGCGGATACGGTGCTTAATCATACCGCAGGAGCGATCGGGGGCGCATCGAAGCCAAAAAAACGCGTGCGGTCACCCGTCTTCTACAACTTCCCTCCCACACCCAGCATCCGGGGCGGGCATCGCACACGAACGGGCAGCGCTCGCCTGGCGGCGGCTGTTACTGCAGCTGCTGCTGCTGCTGCTGCAGCCGCCGTGCTGAGCTCCCGGGAGGGCCCCGCCGGTTCCGCCCCACCAGCCCGTGGCTGCGGCCGGGCCCCTCACGGGTGTGCGTGGGGCCGTCCTCCGCACCGTGCTGCGCATGCGCGAGGGACAAGCGCAAGCACCAGTCCTAAAGGGACGACCCCAGTACATACATACACACACGCACGCACTCCCCCGGCTCCGTCTCAGCCCGTTCCGCCCCTCCTCTCGCCTCCCATCCCCTTCTCCCCGCCCCACCGTCACCTATAGCCGAGCGGTAGGTCCCCACCACCCGCGCTGCGCAGGCACCGCAGCACCGCGTCCAGCGGCGGCGGCGGCTCCGGCCCGCCAGGCCCCTCGCGGGCAGGGAGCGCTCGGCGGGCGAAGTCTCGAGCCGCCTGTAGCCAGCGCTGCTCCTAGGGAGAAGCAGAGAAACGGGGCTTCAGCGCCGTGCGGCGGGGAGGGCCCGGAGCCCCCCCCCAGGTCACTCACCGCCGCGCTGGGCTGCGCCATGGCGGCGCCCGGCCCAGCCGCGTGCCTCACGGCGTTGCTGTGGCGACGCGGCGGCGGGAAACCGCGCAAGGCCCGCCGGGAGCGCCGCCGAGCCCTCTCCTCCGGCCAATCACTGCCCCCCGCCCGGCGCTTGCCCCGCCTCCCGGCAGCGGGCGGCGCGCGGGGGCGGCCGCGGCCCTGTCGGCCCCGGGGCGGGCACCGTCCCTGAGGTAAAAAGTCTCAGAGCAGCGGTGAGAGGCGTTTCCCTCATCGAGGCCGTCCTTCGCGGGGAGGGCTCTGCAGGCCGGGAGTAAAGCGGCCGAGCTGACAGACAAGCTGAAAGCGGCTGTGTGACAGGAGGGTGGCGAGCTGGGCCCGGGCCCTTTGGTGGCACGTAGCCACGGAGCACCGGGAAGCACTAGAGGCCTGGCAGGTCACAGGGAGACGGCGGGGAGGGAAGGTGGTGTGGGCCTGCCGGTTCTGGCGAAAGCTGGGAAGTGGATGTGTGCTAATGCGGTTGACATTAATGTAAATGTCAAATGTGCGGCGGGAGGAGTCAAACGTGAAGATTTGTGGGGATTTCTCTGACGCCTGTGTGATTCTAGAGAAACGGTGTTTCTTTTTCTGGAAGTCTGAAGCTCTGTGAAGTTCTAAGGGTGTGCCTCGTCCACTCATATGACAGTATGTGATAAGTCAGAACAATCTCTGAAAAATGTGATTTCCTGCTCCACAGAGCGTACTCATCCGTGCATGAAGATTTTTCCCTTAGGGGCTAATTTTGTATTGTTCTGGTTCAAGGCAAGGAAATGAACTAGGAAAAACTTGGTAAATCTTTTATGTCTCTATCCCTGGAGATGGGTGCAGCATGATAACAGGTTATTCTTCTATTTCCTTCCCTCCTGGAACCTGCTGCTGGAAAGTCAGAGCTATTCCAAGCCTGAAGCACAGAAGAGAGCTGTGTGGCTGCATGGCCCTTGTTATTTTGTCCCCGTGCATGTGCCATTGCTGGCTTCTATACAGCAGACAAGCAACTCTGGAGTAAGTGGAGGCATTTGGCTTTGCAGCAATTCAGGCAGCACGTAGAGTGAATTGTACAGGGTACTTTGGGCTTATATGTGTGGAATGGGCATATTCCAAAACAAGGCTTAGTAGCGCAGTGTACTACCTTTGACTACAGTACAGAGATAATTGCAGGAAGCGGGGGAGCCTTGCCTGTCACAAACTAATAGCTGGAAGATAGGCGCTGCAGCTGTTTCACTGCCCCTCCCGTTCATGACGACTGTCTCTTGCCGTAACAAGCGACCAACTCCTACCGCCCCCAGCAGCCAAGGAGCCAAGACCAGGTAACTAGCACGCACAGCTCGTTACCTCAAGAGTGGAAGCAGTTCCGAAACAATGTGAGGGCAAGGTCTTGACGGGCAACAAGTAAAGGGGAGTTGTAAAGTTGTAATTTTCCATGTCTTCCCCCTTCATTATCGTTTAGCCATTGATTATTTTTTTTCCATTAGCCTCTTATTCCTTACTTTTTTTTTTTTTTTTTCCTAAACACTATCGGTATGGGCATACGTTTAATGAAGCAGAGTTCATGCAGAATGTTCCATGTGCTCCACTTATATTTGCACTGTCAATGCAGCTGATTTGTTGGAGTGTACAAGAAAATGTGTGTTTTAAATGAAAAAGTACAGGATGGGCATATATCCGCTAAATATGCTAGTTTGGGCTGATAAATACCCATCTTTAAGATTATTTAGGTGCTGACAAGGGAGTTAAGACGCAGAGTTATTTCCTTACAGCTACATGGTTAAGTTTCACATGAATTTAACCCTAGAAGTACGGCTGAAAGGCGAAACGCTCCTACGTCGGGGCGTTTGAGGACGACGGTGAACTCTGGCTCCTCTTCCTTGCGTTTCCCGGCAGTTTTTCGCCACGCGGTACACCATCGGTTGTTTTTCCTCCACCTTGCCCATCTCCGTTTTTCAAGAAGACGGGCCGCCGGTGTGCGCCGGCGGGCAGGGCAGGAGGCGGGGAGGGCGAGCGGGGCGCGGCGCCGGGCCGGGCCGGGCCGCGCCGCCTCCCCTCGCTCCCCTCCCGCCCTTCCCTCTCCTCCCGCCCTCTTTCCTGCCGCCGCCGCTGCCAGGAAGTTGGAGACGGGGCGGTTTAGCTCCCCGCGGCTCCAGCCGGGGCTGGGCAGGGCTGGGGCAGCTCCCTCTGGACGCGGGGTACCCTGCCACGGGGATGTAGCGGGCCGCGGAGCCATGCGCGGCCCGGCGCTGCCCCGCAGCTCGCTGGGGACGGTAAGTCACGGCGGGGGGTTCGCCGCTCCCCGCGGGACGGGAGCGAACCCCGGGCTGGCGGCGGCTCCGTTTTTTTTTTTTTTTTTTTTTTTATTTCCCAGGGGCTGCAAGAGCGGTGTCCTCCGCGGAGCTTTCGGGCCCCGGTTGCTTCCCCCCTCCCCGCCCCCTTCTCGCCTCCGCGGGGCTCCTCATCGCTCCGGGTCTGCGGACAGCCCGCTTTCGGCTCCCGCTCTCCGGCTTCCCTCCCGGCAGCGCCGTGCCGGGGCGGGGAGTGGGAGGGGGGCAGCTCCGGCCGCGGCTGGGGGGCATTTTGTCTTGCGGAGGGGCGAGGTGGGCGGTGGGGGGGTGGCCGGTGACCGGCGTTGGGGGAGCCGAGCCGCCCCTGCGGTGTCACCGGGCAGCGGCGCTGCGGGGCCGCCGGGCCGAGGCGAGAGGCCGGCGGTGCTCCCGCTGGGCTCCCCCGCGCCGTTTCCGGGATTTATCCCTGAGTCAGGGCAAAAGCAGCTGGGTTTACAGGAACGGCGGAGGATTTCCTGGAGCCCCCGGCGCGGCCGTTAACTCGAGGGGTCGAGGCCTGCCGGGGTGGGCTCCCGCCGCCCGTGGGCGGGCGCCGGGGCCGGCTGCCGGCGGGGCTCACCCGGCTCCGCGCTGCCGTGTGATCGCCGGAGGTGCCTGCGGTTGTACCGCCGGGGACGGTAAAGCAAGGCTTGCCACTCTGCGGTCATTTAAACAAGGATTAGTGGGGCTGTTCCTATGCCCCAAACCATGTGAGTTGTTTAAAAGCAAGTTTACCATTGCCAGTAAATCTTCAGCCTGCTTGAGATCAAGACTTTTAAGCTGACCGTTGTAATTTTGGGGGTGAAAAAAGTTACTTGTAAAAGAAATCCGAGAGATTTATGAATAACCCGACTGCTAGAGGTGAATGACCATCCAGCATCAGCAGGTGTGTGATAAAGCTGTGATGGTAGGTGTGACATCATTTAGCATCGTTATATGCGTTAAAAATTCTGTTATAGAAGTTACAAGGTCAAACTGTTTATCTCTAAATACCTGATCATTCTAGTAAAAAACACTTGCACTTGACTTCTCTGGACTTGTAATGTTGAGTTTGTTCTGAATTTTCTGTCAAAAAGTTGTGACTATGCTATTCAAAGTTACCTTCTTCCAGTAGTTTCATTTTTTTTGCTCATGGAAGCTTTTGGATACCAGGTAGTAGAGTTACAGCTAGTACTGGCAACAACTAGAATTGTGAAGTAGGAGCACTCTACACCTTGACTCTAACTGTGGATTACTTACCATCTCAGGACCTAGGTAGGATATATAAACCGCTGACTTACATATATATTTCAAAGCACTTAACAAACCTGGAAAAGTGTATTTCTGACAAGCATAGTGGTGCACATGTTTTGCTGTAATTGAGATACTATATATGATACTGTTCATACTATTGGCAATAAATTGCACAGAAAACCATTGGATTCCCCAAATTCATTATAGTCAGTTAAATAATATGCTGGAGGAAGAGTGTCCTTCAGGCCTTTTTCTTTTTGAGGACGTTTTCCCCCTCCTGTAATTTCAGGTTCTCAGTAACACCCCACTTACTCATTACAGAAAATGTTTATCTTTTCCGTAAGATCGCATTAGTTTTTTCAGTGTTAAAATTTTCACTGTGTTGCATGCCCTTCCATTTTCCATTTAATTTCTATATCTCCTACATTTGCCTGTGTGGCCTTTCTTCCTTGATGCCCTGCTTTTAATTTTCTGATTCTTTTATGTTTCCTCTGATTCTTCAGAATTTCCTGTGGCGTGTTTCCATGCATTTTCTCTTTTTGTGTGTCCTTAATCTACAGAACCTTCCAGGTCCTCTGTGTTTTCCCTGTGCACTCCTAACTTTCACAGTGGGAAAAAATAGCAGCTGTCTTTGTTGAGGCCAGTGTGTTTTTGGGTCTCTCTTTTTTTTTTTTTTTTAAAAAAAAAGCAGCAGCAGTTTCATTTATTAAAGACAGTTCTGTTTTATGAAGAAAAAAGACAAAATAGCCACAAGGGTGCTTCTGGCATTGATTGCTTTTGAAGGTAAAGGGGGGGAACTGCAATTTTGAAGTTTTAAGGTATGTTACATAAAAATTGAAAACCAAGACACCAAGTGCATTGTAAGAAAGAACTGTTGGGCCTGCCATCCTGTTCCAGTAGTGGCCAACAGCAGGTGCCTAGCAAGGGTTTTAGAACAGGCCAAGCGTACAGTGAAAAATAAAAATACTTTCCTGACTTCCAGCGATCTGTGACTGTAAGAATATCTGAGTCAAAATGGTGTCTTCATATTTCAGACCCCTTGAATGGTTTTTTCTTCTGCTGGTGGGTGTGATGATCACTTTTTGAACCCAGGCACGTTTCTGCACCCCCAGCACTCTGGCAGGGAGTCCCACATTGCAGCTTTATGTTGACTAAAGAAGTGCCTTCCTGTATTTGCTTTGAACCTGTCTCCTGCTTGTTTTATGTGGTGCCTCTTAGTTTTTGCCTTGGAAGACACGGCGAACAGCCATCCCGGTTCACTTTCTCCCTGGCATTCGTGACTTCAGGGCCTGCTATAGTATCTTGTGCAGTTTTTACTTATAGACCAGTATTTTTAATTATTCCCTCTATGGCAGCCAGTATGTACCACTGATCATCCTTGTTACCTTTGTATAATATCTGGGTTAATTTATATTCTCAGGATTGGGGACCAGAACTGCAGTCCAGATTCAATCCTTATTGGCATAACAGCATTCTCTGTTTTCTTCTCAGATCTTGATTTGATTGCATTTCTGATTGCTTTCTCTAACCAGGTTTATTCAACTTTTTATTTGTTATTAATCTAACTTATATTTTTGATGATTGTCCACTTCTAGCAAAACGGAACATGCTGATATCCAGGTCTTTGCTAATTTCAGTTATGTGGTAATTTAAATTCTCACAAGTAATCAGCACTGTCAATTTGGATGCCTTTTCCCTTTTTAAGTAATCAATTTTCTGCATTAACAGTATTATTTGAGGTACTACATTGTTGTACTTTTGTGCCTTCTTACTCATTTTATTTAGTCGTCACAAAGGGGCTTTGTTTTTATTTGGGTCAGAGGTCTTGTGTTCTCTTCCATGATCTTGTCCTCATCCCTGGATAACTGCATGCTTCATTTGAACCCTTGGTAACACAGATCTTTCTATTGCGGTCTTGGGAACTTGACAGTAGAAAGCACATCTCAAAGCAATATTGCTACATTCTCTATTAAAACAGACAGGAGTATATCCAATTACTAGGACTCAGCATGTGACAATTACCCAACTTAAAAAATTCACTTAGTGAGTCAGTGACAAAGATGATGAGCATGGGTGTGGGCAGAGGCTGAGGGCTTGTGCCCAGATGAAAATCAGCTCAGGATTGAATTCAGCCCTGACCACAGGCAGGCAGACTACTGGGGTGTCGCATGTCTGTGAACTCAGGACTCTGTCACAGTGTTTACCACTGTGTCCTCTAAGGAAAAATTATTTTTTTTTACAGTTGTGATCACCTGTCGCGGTCGATGTGGACAAAATTATGGTCAAGACAAGAGATTCTTCGTTACAGCAAGTTAACAACAAAGCCACAAACAAAAAGCCTTTATTTTCTCCTCCTTTGTTCCTTTATACTTTTTCTACAGGGTGTGCAGATTTTCCAGACTGCCTGCCGACCCGCCCCTTCATGTATGTGTTCATACATCGCGTGCTCACAGTGATGAGCCCTGGCCCTTCCCAGGGTGGAGTAGTTAATATGTATAAACTCATCATGCAAGCCTAATAATATAAAAAGTTCAGAAGTTCGGGCTCCCAAGCTTTCTAGTATCTATATCCACCTAAAACTAGTTCCAAGTACAGGGTTATCATTTCTTCCGATGTGTCTCGTCTCTTCTTACTGGTTCAGAGTTGTTATGCTCTCTTACTGCGGTCGATAAGCTTGTTCATCTTGCAGCTCCTCTTGTTCGCTCCCTCAGGGGTAGTTTGGAATCCTTTCAAGGTCGAAGCCGTTCCCTTCCAGTGCCTCAGTCCAGCTGAGGTCCCCCACAATCACCTACTGACTTTTTCACTCTTTATCTCTGTTAATATGAAATAAAAACTTCTAACTTTATATGCTGTATATATACAGACATTTTATGATGTGAAGTCCATGATATTTATAGATAAATAAGTTTTTTTGGCTTTTAAATTAATATTTCTAAGGCATTTCTTTATTGTGTGAAAGCTATTACCAATCCCCTGATTCTAGACAAGGCCTAGAAATCCTCCATCTGGTCTTCATAAAATGGAGGATTATCTCCAATAATAGCTCTTGTATCCTTCTTTTGACCTTTCCAAGTTTTAGTGAGCAATGAGAAGAGCTTCCTGTAAATGTTGCTTTAATATACATTTCTCAATGTGTAAAGCAGAAGTTCTGGTTTCCCGTGCATCTTTGTGTAGCAAACTAAAAAAAATCCAAACCTTGAAGAGCTTTTGAAAATGGCTGAAGCAATCAAGGAACATAAAGGTAATCTCGCACCCTGATTTCTTTGGTAGCTCATTACTCAGAGCAGGATCTCTGTTTTCCTCTGAACTTCCAAGCTGGCTAATTTTTTATGACTCATCAAAAAGGCTTACAGATGATTGATAATGTAGGTTACTTGTGCATTGGTGTGTGTCATGCTGAACTCAAAAGCAAAGGGAAGTTTCTATTAAGAATTTTGAGAAATTCTAATGACTTGCAATGCCTTTTATTTGCAGGTAGTTCTTTAGCTTAAAAATGTAATTTGCAAAATGGAAGTCTTTTTTGAGAGAAGCAGTTGAATAAATTGTTGGTGGGGAGACACTTTATTAAATGAGGAATGTGTTAGGTATGTACAAAAAAAGGAGTAAGCCTCCTAACTGCTGGATTTTAGCAGCACATCTGGATTTATAAAATTGTTTTATTCTGAAATTTTCAGCTTTATGCTTTTGTATTAAGGAGATTTAAACTCTGGAAATTAATAATTTGTAACTATTTTAAACATTAGCTTAATGATAGGCAATACTATTTGATTTGTTTGGAATACTAATACCCGAGCATCTGCTCCAGCAAGTATTGCCTTCCTGTCAGTTCACGTGAACAGGCGTGAGGTCTCAAGGAGCTGCTGTGTCGGGGCAGGAGTCACTTCCCACCTGTCTGATCTCCCCCTTCCCACTCAGTTTGCTTTCTGTGACTGGCCTTGGTACACTCCGGACACCTCTAGGCAGCCACTGGCTTTCTGGGAGAGGGGAGTCTTGCTCCCAATACAACCCTCTCCATCTTCTCTTTCCCATCATACTGTCATACCTGTGCATCACTGTACCTGTTCCCTCCGCCCTTCTCCCCGAGGGCTGGGAGCCTTGCAGGTAGCAGTAGGGCTACACCTCTGCACAGAGCTGTGACATCCGTGCTGAGTAAACTTGGTATTTCCTAGCCTTGTGCACATCGGCAGGTGGTAATATGGTAGCCCTGTGCTGTCCCTCTGTTTCAGATACTGTGCCACCTCTCTCCTTGGCTTGAGAAGGCTGCTCTCAAATGTCCCTTCTTATTTCCACCTCCCGCCTCCATCTTTCTTGCATATTGCTGCGTTCCTCACTTTTATCTTTGCTGGTCCTTTCTTCCTCGGCCTTACTCTTTGTCCTGGCTTCGGCTGGAGTGGAGTTAATTTTCTTCCTAGTAGCTGATACAGTGCTGTGTTTTGGATGCAGCATGAGAATAATGTTGATAACACACCGATGATTTAGTTGTTGTTCATTAGGGCCTATCCTAAGTTAAGGATTTTTCAGTTTCCCGTGCTCTGCCAGCAAGCGGGTGCACAAGAAGCTGGGAGGGGGCATGGCCAGAAGAGCTGACCCATAACTAGCCAAAGGGATATTCCATACCACAGGATGTTATGCCCGGTATTTAAACTGGGGGGAGTTGGCTAGGAGGGGCAGATCAGTGCTCGGGCATCAGTCAGCGGGACGTGAGCAATTGCGTTGTATATCACTTGTCTTTTCTTGGGTTTTATTACTCTTTCTTTTTGTTATATTCCCTTTCATTAAAATCATTATTATATTTATTATTTTTATTATTGTATTTTAGTTATTAAACTGCTCTTAACCCATGAGCTTTACTTTTTTTTTTTTCTGATTCTCCTACCCATCCCACTAGGAGGGGGGAAGAGCAAGTGAGCAGCTGTGGGGTGTTTAGTTGCTGATTGAGGTTAAAGCATGACACTGTAGACATGTCACCTCACTTGCAGTTCTCTGTACACTCTGTGGTGAGGCAGAAACAGCAGCAAAGTGAAGTGGTGGCAGTAATTCAAGAATATTTGAGGTTGAAGATGGTGCAGGAGCACCTAGCTCCTCTCTCAGCTACCAAAACTTTGCGCAGAACAGCTTTTGGGCTTTTGCAGTGTTGTGTTTTGGGTGCTGGTTGTTTTGTTTTGTTTTTGTTTTTTTTTTTTTTTTTTTTCACTGTAGCTGCCGGGCAGTAGGTGCTGGCATGAGATACGAGAAGGAACTAGGGTTGCCTCACATGTGAGGAGGATGTGGGGGACATATAGCTGTCACACAGAGGGGTAGAATGTTTTAAGGAAACAGCATTCTCACTTTCATTTGCCATATTTTGTTTATTTCTGCAGCAGTTTCAGAAGTAGAACCTAGAGTTTCTGCCGACTCTTTTTTCCCCCCTGGGAAGTCCCCACTCACTAAAAATGTGAATCATTGGTGTGCATGATGTGGTTTGGTGGTTCGAATTATCATTCGGCTTGGATAACACATGCAGTCCACTTTTCTATGCATCACTGGTTAGTAGGTACTTGTTCTTTCTTCTGGTGTGTGGAATCAGAGCATGTTGTAAATCTAATGATGGAAAATCACCTTATTTCAGTAGCAGAAGACCTAAACTTTGCCTTAGTGAGTTGTTACCAATCATTTAAGGCTTTAGTGCTTGGTAAACGGGGCCACATCTGGCTGGTGACCAGTCGCCAGTGCTGTTCCTCAGGACTCAATTCTAGGGCCAGCCCTGTTCACTGTATTTATCAGTGATCTGGGTGCAGAAGTTGAATGCACCGTTAGCAAGTTTGCTGGTGATACCAAACTGGGAGGTGCTATTGACTCTCTCAAGGGATGAGATGCCTTGCAGAGGGATCTAGATAGATTGGAGCACTGGGCTCTGATGAATGGGATGAAATTTAACAAGAGCAAATGCTGGATTCTGCTCCTGGGACAGAGTAATGCCATGCACAAGTGTAAACTGGGAGAGGAGTGTCTGGAGAGCAGCCCTGCAGAGAGGGGTCTGGGGGTGCTGGTCGGCAGCAGGCTCAGTGCGGGTCAGCAGTTGTGCTCTGGCAGCTGAGAGGGCAAACCCCATCCCGGGGTGCACCAAACACAGCATGGCCAGCCGGGCAAAAGGGGTCACCATCCTGCTGTATTCAGCGCTGGTGCGGCCTCACCTTGAGTGCTGGGTGCAGTTCTGGGCCCCACAATTTAAGAAGGATGTCAAGGTCCTCGAATGTGTCCAGAGGAGGACAACTAAGCTGGTGGAAGGGCTGGAAGGAATGCCCAGTGAGGAGCTGCTGAGGACTCTGGGCTTGTCTAGTTTGGAGAGAAGCAGGCTGAGGGGCGACCTCATTGCTCTCTGCAGCTTCCTGAGGAGGGAAAGTGGAGAGGGAGGTGCTGAGCTCTTCCCCCTGGGATGCAGCGATAGGACGCATGGGAATGGTTCAGACTGGGCATTAGGCAGCGTTTCTTTACCAAGAGGGTGGTGAGACACTGGCACAGGCTTCCTAGAGAGGTGGTTGATGCCCCAAGGCTGTCAGTGTTTAAGAGGCATTTGGACAATGCCCTTAATAACATGCTTTAACTTTTGGTCAGCCCTGAAGTGGTCAGACTGTATGATTGTTGTAGGTCCCTTCCAACTGAAATAGTCTTTTCTATTCTAATTTCATGTATTTACTGTGTTTTATGAAGTCATTGATATAAATCAGTGTACTGCTGAATGGCTCAAGGATCTGCTTAAGATGGTGGTGGTGTTTTTTTCCCTGTCATATAAATGATTTTTCTGAAAGGCCAGGTCATTGGTTTGTGAGTCACTTGTGGTCTGTGACTCTCTGTTCCTCAGATTTTGATCAATAATAATGTGTTAATTCTGGTTTGATTACACTAACAGACATGCTTTCACTTAATCTGAAAACACCTTTCCTATTTTCTTTTGTTTTTGAAGAGGTATTTGACCAATTTTCTATGTGTTTTTGGCTTCATCTTCGATGCTTTCCTCTCTTTCTATTGCTGACTTGTCTGACCTGGGGGCTGGCTGTATATATTTACATGTCAGGGGATTAACCATTAAGTAGAGAATCAGTATCTTTTTTTTTTTTATTTTACTTGTTGCTGTCAGACCATCTGTGTGAATCATATTTTATCTGCTTTCTTGCAAGGAATCAATCTTGTAAGACTGTCAGCTGTTGAAATGAGTTGTGTTTCTTACTGAGCTGTTGGAGTGCTCGCATTTATCATGTGGTCAGCTAATTAAGTCTGAAACAGTACTTATTTAAAAATGTGGTTCTTTTTTTTCCTGTTCACTATTTTAGCATCTGGTCTACTGAATATGTCTTTGTATGACAGACAACTCTGAAAAATGGGTTTTTTGCTTTGTCAGAGTTGCAAAGTCCTGTTCCTCTTGAGGTTTTAATTTGCTTTCTCCCCCAAAGCTTTAATTTTGAGAGAGAAACAGGACAGCATGGGGCTGTCATAGCCATCTCATTTTGCGCATCCTTTCTTAAGCTTGCAACCACAAAAATTGGTTATCAGCGTTGTGGTTTACCCTTATTGGTTTACTTTGCATTTGCTATAACTCTCCTAGCTGAAAAAGCAAAAAGAAACGGAACTCTCAAGCTGGGCCTGTACAGCTAGGCATCTCAGTACTTTCAAAAAAGCAAGCGGGGAGAGCATTACAATGCAGGGAAGTTAGTGTAGTAAAACTCTGTGCGAGATTGTATGGATGGGGTGGCATTTATTTGAAAAAAAAAAAAAAGTTGAATGCATTCATGTGATCCAGTGCATAGGCTACATTGACACACACTCTCTGTGACATCTCAGAAGCACCAACACCTGTATGTCCAGACAGTGTGGCCAGGATCACTTGCATGCAATGCAGGCGACAAGGGACACTGGCTGTCAAGTCTTCATCATGCTGCTGGCGTTCTTCATGGCACTACAAACTTGTTTTTGGACAAGTCCATCATACCCTTCAGATGTCATCAGCTGGTATGAGATAGAAACTTCCTGACTTCAGGCTCCATAAATCTTGGGCCAAGTTGTTTTCTGATTTTTTTGTTTGTTTGGTTTTGAACCTTTTCGTTATTGTATGTTTTTTTCCTTGTCTGAAGGCATGTTTGAAATACATGCCTAGGGTCTGTTTTTCTATTGGGCCAACAGGCAAAAAAGTCATGTTTGTGATACGCTGAAGTCTTGTTACCATCCTGCTAGTGCAGGGTCTTTTGCAGATGAGTCATCTGTGCTGACTTCTTACCAGAGTGCAGACCTTTGGCTGTGACATAAACACATTTCTCAATTTCACTGCTGGGAATAGTGTCCTGAAAACAATGTCCAGGGAATGGCATCCTTCATTATTGGTGCAGGCCGTTCTTTTAACCCTTTGTTCAGCTGTTTGTTCCCGTGTGTGTGCACACACTCACACTCTCTTACAGTTGTACTGCAGTCATGCCAGTCTTAATGTTTCTGTTAAAATTCTTGACAACAGTCATCTTCAAAGAAAGTGCACATTTTTGTGGCAGGCTGTTCAGACTGAATGTTAACAGCTGCAGTTTTAAATGAAGAATGTACTTTTGGTGGAGGAGAAGTTGAAAACCTAACTTTCCCACGTTTCTAGTACTGGCTTGCTCAGGAGTTTTGGAAGCTTTTCTGTACTTTGCATGCAGTGAGATTCTGCTCTGCTTTTTTATTCCAAACTTCCCATCTGGTTTATTTATGCAGCAGAACTTCAAGTACTGGATGCATTCTCTCTGGAATTGTTTCTAGATGGGCAGTCTTACTGCCTTTCTTAATAAAAACATTCTGCACTCTTGAGTAACTTTGTTACAAGATGTAGCATTTTCAAGGCATTCCATCTGTAAATTGCACAACATGAAAAGTAGTGGCTTTATATACAGTCAGTTTGTCCTAGAGACCATTGTATGGCGTATTAATAACACAGATGATAGGTTTGTTTGAGTTGTTTTTTTGCAAATAATCTCCCCACACATTTTTGTGAGTGGAGGGCCCTGATTCTAGAATCGGTCAAGTCAATTGAACCCACTCTTACAATAAGATTTAGTTGTAAGTGCTGAAGTCAGTTGTGCAGACTGTGAAGGAATATGGTGTTTTCTCACCTTGTTTCTCTTCCTTTCTTTCCCTCTCTCTTCCTCTGTGTTTCCAGGTTATCCTAACATTTGTCTGCATGTTGACAAAGGAATCCATAGGAATTGCTCCAATGCCATACACACTCCAAGTCCATCGGGTAGCTTTGGATGGAAGAGACCCCTCTAACCCTTTGAGGAGAGAAAAGAGGCAGGTGCAGTGTCAACTAGGACAATACCTACATCCCAGAGAGACCCACTGCTGCATGAGGTGCCATGCAGGTATGGAAAATAAGTACAGTAATAGTGACCTTCACCTTAGAGGCGTTTCCCTGTCCTGCATGCTCAAACCGTCTCTGTCCTACAGCTACATCAGTGCTGTCTTTCCTTGGTACCTATCCCTACCCAGATAAATTCTTAATCCTTGTCTCTTTGGTCTGTCAGTGTCCTTCACACTGGTGAGAGGAAGCATACTTGGTCCTTATACCATCAACTCCAGGGTTTCTCTAAGGAATCAGTGACTCCCATCCTCCCTAAGAAAACGTGTTTGCCTTCCTGTCAGAGCTCTGTTAAGTGATTTTCTTGCAGGTACTTACAAGGCTAAGGACTGTGATCGGCCCGACCAGGCACCTGTCTGTCTCCCGTGTGCTAATGGCACATTCACAGCTGTTGATAACACCATGTCTAAATGCTTCCAGTGTACACATTGCCGTACAGGTGAGTTACCTGTAGGACCTGAGGAAAATGTGTGTTAGTGGCAGGTAGGGGGCTGGAGGGGATGGAAAGGTAAACAAGGAAGCTTGGAAAAGTAAGCAGTTGAATGGGCAGAAGGACAGTGTATGGAAGAGATTGGGGACAGCAGGAATAAGGGTTACCAAATTACTACAGTCTGAGACACGGTTTTCAGGCCCTTTTGGCCTTTTTCTGGGAAGATTAGGGAATAGCGATCCCTGTCGTTGTAACAGTCCTCTCAGCTGAAGGTAAAGGAAGGAGTTGAAATAATCACTTCTCCTTTCTTTCTTCAGAATTCCAGCAGATAGTAGAGTCCCCCTGCACCCCAAAGCAAGATACTGTATGTGGCTGTCGGAAGAATCAATATCAGATTGGCCTGTTCGATCTTTTCCAGTGTAGGAACTGCAGCTCATGTGCCAATGGGATTATTGCCAACTGTGAGTATGGCATGGATATGTACTAAGGCAGACATTAACAGCCCTCTGTTCACTTTCTGACATGCTGCAGTGCCTTACCCTGAACTGATTGTAGTTTTGGAACAACTCTTGCTTTTGGCAGAAAGACTGCCATTTTTTGCCTGCCTTGGCATCAGTTCCTATTTTCTACCACAGTTGCTACCTTCCTTGGTTTTGAATGGTTTCTTGGTTTTGCTTGTTGTGAGGAGATACTTGCTATTTGATTTTTGGTACCTCTGCATTGCTTGTACTGAAGCAAGGTCTTTATGTTCTAGAGCAGATTTCCCCCTTACCATTATTTTTTGTCTTTGTGTGGATATTTCTCCTGATGCTCATTGCCTTTCCTTCATCAACTGCTGGAAGCACTTTGAGTGCAATGGCTGAAAATACTGCTGGTCCCAGTGCTCAGCTGAATTGCTTGTCGCTCAGTTGTTGAACCACCACAGTGCAGTGTTTTGAAGTAAAGAGTTGCTCAGGTGATTCTAAAGTGTACCCAGTGGCATTGGGTGTGACCTGGGGATGGTGCAGGTGTCTGGGAGAAGTACTTCATCTCCAGTCAGGAATCAGAGATCTTAACCAAATGTTGCTTGCTGCCCCTTGTTTTGTGCTGTAGTCTAATTCTGTTCATGTCCCTTAAATGCTCCTTACCTTGTTGTCCTAAATCTATCCCATCTTCTTTGCAAATTCTGCTTCTCCTGATCCCTTTCCCATCTCTTACCCTGACTAGCATGTCTCACTGGTTAATGCATTCCCTCCGGTGCTTTGTCATCTTTCTCTGTGACAGTTTCCACATTTGCACCTGTCCTTACGGGTTGTCATTATACGCTGCCCTTGAGCAATTTCCTTCCCTCTTGGCTGATGTAGAACTGTTCTAGTCCTGTCCCTCCCTTGACACAGAATGCATGCTGCTTGTTCTAGTACCTTTTTCCCTTCCCTCGTGCAACTTCATGTCATTCTATCACTGTTCTTGCCTGTTCCTCCCCACACCTGTTTTAGTCTTCATACTGTGACTTAGAAGCAATGGCTCTTTCATTTCTTACCCCTTCCACTCACACATGGCAGATCACAAAAGTGGATATATGTCCCATGGCTTGAAGTGATTTCTCCCTGCCCTGAACTGACTTCCTCACCAGTCCCAGCTGCTCAGGGACCACTTCTCCCTTTTTTTTGCCTTACTAATGTGATTTCTCCTTCCTGTCACACTTGAACTTGAGTGACTTTCCCCTCTTTTGTGCTAGAACTGTCATTATCCATTAGACCAGTTTTAGCTGCACTATAATTTCAGTTTATTTTGAGGCCTCGACGGAGGTTGTTGACCTACTGGGACAGTGGGACCCTTATTTTTTATTATTTTTATCCTCCCCCGACCCATTCCTAAAATGCAGATTGAATCCTTTTCCTCTTCAGTAGCAGTTCTCCAGGCTCAAAGAGAGATAATCTCCCACCCATCTTAGAGTCAGGGTTTTTTTCTCCTTTTGTTTTCTTCCTGGTCCAGATTATTGCAACAGTATCTTCTTCTTCTCTACAGGTTCAAAGAACAGAGACACAATTTGCAGGTGTAAGCCCCAGTTCTTCCTGACGCTTAGTAATGTTTGCAAGCCTTGCAACAGGTAAGATTTTTTTCTGTGTGCTCCTCCACCGAGTAGGACAGATGACAGACACAAGCCCCATAGGGGAGGAAATTTTTCAGAAGGCTCTCTCCACCCTGACATAACTTTACAACATTATGTTTTTCTGGGGCAATTGGGTCTTCCCCTCGACCACCCCCAGTCTTCTCCATGTAGGCATCAGCCCACTACGAACCCAAAGCCACCAGCCACACTGCATTGCTGTGCTTTGCAGGCTCATCTTTACTTGTCTGTTACTTAGGATCGTCACAAATGTCGCAAAAAGTGTTTTGTTTCATGCATGCTCACCTCTCTGATTTGGTCTTTCAGCTGCATTGGAGAAGAATGCTTGCAGTGTCATAGCCCAGTGACTACCTCACCGACTTCATCTGGGCTGAGTAAGTACTGGGGGATCTGAGGGACAGTGAAATCTTTTCAGTCTGGACTTTTGTTATGTTAATGCCTTTCATAGAGTGTTATTTTCTCCACTCTCTCAAACTATTATTCTTTTTCTCACTACCATTTTCACATCTTCACTTGCTGTTCTTCCTCTAGCACTTACCTCCTCCTTTCTCAGTCACTCGCTCATTTGCCCTCTTCCTTTTGTCCAGATGGGAGCCTTGTCCTTGGCATCATTGTTGCAATATTTGGAGTTATCTCTGTTCTCTACATTGTAAATAAAGTAGTGAAGCTGGTCCAAGAAAATGGGATACAGTCGTCTTTCTACTCCTGTGGTGAGTACAGCAGCATATGCAGTGATGTTAATTGGGGTAGACATCATTCTCTGTACACTTGTATATGTGCACATGTGTGAGGGGAAAAAGTGGGATCCGGTTACTCTGCTTTGCTGCAAGGCCAGAGGAACACGGGAACTTGATAGATAAGTTTATTGGTGCAGGTCTTGCAACTCTGTGTCCCTGACCATAGCTGTGACTGGAAGTGCATGTGAGGTCACTGCTGGCAGATGTGCATTTTGCTAGAAAACCTTTTTGAGGGCAGAATAGTGAATAGCTGCTTTCTTGTTTTCTCTGGGATGAGAGGAAGTGAAAATAATTTCTGCTTTCTTTTTTCTTTCTTTAAAGTTTCTTTGCCGCAGACAACCAAGGAGCCAGTATCTGAGGTGAGCAAGATGATGGGTATGAGAGATTTCCTTCCACTTTCAGTTGTGTTAGCCTGGGATCCAGAGTAACATTTTTCCCCGTGGCCTGTTTTTAGGCCTTGTATTTTCAAATGCGCTGAGTAATAGGGCTGTTTAATTCAGAAGCCTTTTCCTGTAGAGGGTGGAGCCATTAACACTTTGCTTCCCCTCTGTAAGAGGATGATTTTTAATCTCCTGGCTTTTTGCTTTTTTCTTTCTGAATGCATTTTTTCTCAGATAGCTGCTCCTTAATCCCATTTTTCCCCCTCTATATGCCCCAAGCTTGGAGGATTTAACTAATTTTACTTCACTTCAGATCTTGACCCCACAAGTCTCTTGGTGCTGCTTCACAGTGTTCTCTCAGGTCCAATGTTCTGCAATTAAAAGGGCTCAAGCAGTAGTTGAGGTGGGGTTTCTACAGCCTTACAGAGAAGGCTGATAGGAAAGGTGACATGTGGAGCTTCTAGAATGGTGGTGATTTCAGGTTCCAACCTTACTTGATTTTGTAAAGAAATATTTTTTTTTTCCAGACTACTGTTTTTTGATGCTAAACTCCTTGAGTTCTGCTGCAAAGAAGTGTTTAGTGCCTTCTGCTCAAACAAGGCATATAGGAAGAATTAAAGCCTCAGCACCTGCTCCCCACCTATTTTGGATAAATTTTAGTATATAAAGCTAGTGGTTCCTTGCAGGAGACAGGTGTATTGTGCTGTTGCAGGTGATTCTGGACTAAGAAAATGTGTCTTTTAGGTTGAGGTAAAAAGAAGTGAAATTTCCATCCTTCTTCCTGAGTCCCAGAAGGAAACAGAATTGTCAGTGAATGCACCACCACCACCTCCACCTCTGCTGCAAAGTTCACATGAGTTACCAGACTGTGTCAGACCTGCCAGGAAGACGCAGCTTCCAGACAGTAAGTGACACTCCCCCATCTTCCTTCCTTCCCCATGCAAATGAGAACCTGATTATGCAGATGCAGCTAGGAGGATGTTGAACAGACCTTACCTGGTGTACATGACTTGTGTGTGTAATTCATTGTGCTGGGTTTGTGTGTGGGGTGAGGTTTTTGGTAGTGGGGGAGGGGGCTACAGCAGTGGCCCCAGTGAGAAGCTTCTTGAAGCTCCCCCACCTCCAAGTCAGACCTGCCTCTGCACCAGGACTGAGCCAATTAGTGATGGTGGCTCTGCCTCTGTGATAAGATATTTAAGAAGGGGAACCTGGGAGGAGGAGTTGGAGTTGTGAGGAAGACACCTATGAAAACACCAAGGTCAGTGGAAGAAAGGAGGAGGAGGGGAAGGTGTGCTGGAGCAGAGACACCCCCCCCTTCTGCATCCTGTGGCGAGATGGCAGGCTGTGCCCCTGCAATCTGTGGAGATCTGTGGTGGAGCAGAGGCCCACCTGCAGCCTGTGGAGGACCCCATGCTAGAGCAGGTGGCTGTGCCTGAAGAAGGCCAGGACTTTATAGGAAGAAGTGGTCCCTGCTGTTGTAGTTTGGCGATGGGAGGACTGCAGTGTGTGGGAGGGATCCACACTGGAGCAGCTTGGGAAGAGCTGTGGCCCATGGGAAGGACTTGCATCAGAGAAAGTTTATGGAGGACTGTCTCCTGTGAGAGGGACCTCATGCTGGAGTAGAGGAAGAATGTAAGGAGTCCTCCCTCTGAGGAGGGAGGAGTGACAAGACTGACTGTAACCCCCATTCCCTGCCCCCCTGTACCACATGGAGGGAGGGGATAGAGAAATCTGAAGCAAAGCTGAGCTGGGGAAGAAGGGAGGGGTGGGGGGAAGGTGTTCTCAAGATGTGGTTATACTTTTCACTGTCCTACTCTGTTTAAGTGTTGTTGTTAGTGTTTCAATTAAGTTTATGTTCTTTTTCTTCCCCTAATGAGTCTTTCTCTTGCCTGTGACCATAACAGGCGAGTCATCACTCCCTGTCCTTATCTTGATTCCCGAGCCTGCTGTTGTATTTTCTTCTTCCCATTCCTGAGGGGGAAGGGGTGAGTGAGCGGCTGTGTGGTGCTCGATTGCCCTCTGGGCTCAAACCACGACATTTGTGCATGACATAGTACAAAGGCAGAAGCATGTCCAGAGCCTGTGAGGTTGTATGTGCTAAATATCTATGCAAGGCCTTTCTGTTTTCCCTTTTCTCTACCAGCAAAATGGTTTGTCATAGGTGGTGACATGCTGTCAGTCTTAATGCCTCTGAGATGATGACCCAAAGCATTCTTTTTGCAGGAATATGTGGCAACAAGGCCCTAAGCATGTTTGGTCAGCTCTGCTCATAACCTTACTCGAGAGCATATGGAAGCATTCCCATTGCTTTTTGAGGGATAAGAGCAAGTTGAACATCATATGAGTCTGTGCACCTACTCTTGTAGAAGACCTGAACAGGACAGGGCAATGCACGATCCCAAGGCACCATCCAGCCCTCGATTATTCGCATTCTCCTTGAGACTGCGGAATCCTGGTTCTCACATTTCCTTTCTTCTTTTTTCACAGACCCTGCCATTCTCTACACTGTGGTGGATCACGTAGCGCCGTCTCGGTGGAAAGAGTTTGTAAGGCGTCTGGGTCTGAGTGACTATGATCTAGAGCGAATTGAGATTGAGCATCGGCGTTTACGAGATGCCCAGTACGAAATGCTTAGACTGTGGAAACTGCAGATGGGCCGTGCTGCAACTGTGGAGCACATCAGCTGTGTTCTCAACCAGATGGAGCTGAGTGGCTGCAGTGAAGCTATTCAAGAGGCTTTGCTAAACCAGAACTCTCCTCAGCCTTGCAGCCTCCACAATCATCTTTAATCTATTTCTGCTTTAGTTGCCCTTGCTATTACTGTTAAGAGAGGATCATAACTCCCTTTCCTGTCTTCCTTTTCCCACACCTCCCTGTCTTTCTAATGCTCTTCAGCTGGGTTTGTTGGAGACAGCAGCAGATTGTGCTGAAGGAAGGCTGAAGTTTGCTTCTCAACCACCTTGTAGTTCAACACCTTTAAGCCAAGACAGACCTCTGCAACAACTCGTTTTCCAAGGAGGGAAAGCACCTCGTACAGGAACTGGTGTGTGGACTGTAACCAAGATGAAAACAGGAGCTCGGAGTGACTTAATAGATCGGCTGCTCTATGGACAAGTTGTTGCTGAAATGGGTGCTCTACCCACCATGTGGTGGGTAAACTTGTAGGGTGACTTGGTTAAGCTGGTTGTTCAGATGGTCAAGTAATCACTTTTTGCAGATCTGTTTTTCTGCAAGATCGGACAGTTGAACTGGCTCACATTGCAGCCTTTTGATTGCTCAATCTGACTCGAGGGAAATGGTGGAAGGATGTGCCTATTTTTGGGAGCAGGAGATGATTGCCCTCTTCTGGTACCAACTAGCTATTGCTGTGGAAAGAGTCAGATTCAGAAATGGAGGCTCCATGAGAAACGAGAGGATGTTATCCTTTCCACACCCCCATTTCCCTCAGATTCAAGAGAAAGAAGGATTCAGAGCCAGTGAGTCAGATGAGAGGGTTGGTGCTTTTTTCTCATGTTTTTTCTTCCTGTACCTAGAAACCATGTAAGATAGCATTAACAAAACACCTGCCTGTGTGTTTGTCTAAGTGCAGAGCAGGAAGGAATCGATGCGTCTGGCTGTGAAGGTACCCATGTATCTGGCAGCATGAGCGCCTTTGCAAATCTGTCGTTGCACACAGGTTGGTAGGGATGTGCCTACCTGCTTGTCTATCTCTGAACGATTTGCTGAATCCAGTCTAACTGCAAATGGGACTGTGTATGTGTACATGTATATGTGTATATATATATTTTTTTTTTTAGCAACTGTTGAATAACTTCACACTACTTCCTGGACTGCATTCTGTGATTGCTACATGTGTATGAGAGCCATTCCAGGCTCTTGCCATCACTTTCTCAGGGGTATTACCCTGGGGGAAACAGAAATCACAAAAATCCATTAGCCTGCATCAGGTGCAGGTAATCCACACCTGGAAATATTTTTAGTCTATTTTCCCTTGACCAGAGAGAAACTTTCTATTGTAAATACTCTAAATGCTCCCAATTAAAGATCATATTTTTACCTCAGCCTCCATTCTGGTTTTGTCCATATTGACCTCTCTTCTGTGACTGAGTGGGGCCAGAGAAAGGGGAATAACTTCCAGAAGTGGCCCGAGTGGGCTGCAAGAGTGGGTGGCTTGATGGTCTCATGAAATTTTAAAAAAAAAACACAAATGTTATGAACTTTTGTATGTAAAGTTTAGCTGCCCTCAAGTCACTGGAATCTGGCTGATGGCAGGAGATAGGACAGAGATCCAGTTGCAGGTCATCTCAGATATTCAAGAGTCAAAGGGGGTGCTAGCATATTTAAAGTGAATTTTTAAGCAACATACAATGAGTCATTTTTATTTGTATTTGTCTCCTTAAAGAGGAAAATATCTTTAATTACAATAGTAGGTTATACTTTAATGCTAGTCTTCCAGAAGCATGTTTTTGTCTGAGGAACCAAAGCACCATGTTAAGGCAGTAAAGACTGTTCCAACTCAGATGAGAAAACTTGAAAGTTCATAACAGTCAGCGACAAAGCCAGGAAATTAAGTCATTTTTAATTTACAGTTTGTGGCTTTGTGTTGCTATGCCTGCTGGCTATTTTAATTGAGGCTGATGTTTTTTTCTTTTTTTTTAATGGAGTGCAAAGCTTGCTGTCACACACTTTGTTTTTTGTTGAATTTGTGTTCAACAAGCACAGCAGTGTAACAACTACTCTAGATATGAAACTGCTTAAAGTGGAGAAATGATCAGAAATCCTTTCCAGGTGTGTTGTGGTTTTTTTTTGTTTTTTTTTTTTTTTTTTTTTTTGTTTTTTTGTTTTTTTGTTTTTTTTGTTTTTTTTTTTTTGTTTTGTTTTGTTTTGTTTTTTTTTTTTGTTGTTGTTGTTGTTGTTGGTTTTTTTTCAACTGTGTAATCCATGACTTTAAAATACTTGGATTTTAAATTCACCGTGCAAGGTGTAAGCCACAAGCAGGCAAGCAGTTGGCCACGGTCTGCTGCTCCATCACCAGTGCCTTCATGCACCAAATTAATTACATAGAAATCCATGACTGTGAGGCTTTTCAGAGAATGCTAAATATCTCTTCAAGGTAACGAAGGTGACCTGGGCAGGTAATTCGAGTGAACAGGAAAGCAGAGGCTCCTCATGCTGCAGACGGAGCAGCTGCCAGAAAAACAGAACTTTGAGCTATAATTAAATTTTTTTTTGCCTTTATTACTCACGTAGCATCTAACTGTGCAGCAATGAGGGTCCGTATATAAAGCATTTAGATTATAAAACAGGTTGGTCACTTCGTCGCTCCCCTCTCACCGCGGTGGGCGATGGTCTGAGCGGGGCGGGTGCCGCACCCACCCTCCCCCCGCCGCCTGCTGCGCTTTGGTACGCCCCAAGGGGGCCGCGGTGCGCGCCGGGAGCGGGGCGGCGGCTGCGCGCGCGCCGCCGGTGGCTAAGGCCGCGCCGGTGCTTCCCCTCCATTCTCCCCGCCTCCCCGGGCCGCCGCCATGGCCCTCAACAAGTCCATGCACGCACGCAACCGCTACAAGGACAAGCCGCCCGACTTCGCCTACCTGGCCGCCAAGTACCCCGAGTTCCAGCAGCACGTGCAGACCACCCTCACCGGCAGGGTGAGGTAAGAGCGGCGGGAGGGCGGGCCGGGCCGGGCCGGGCCGGGCCCGGGGGCTGCGGGGCGGCTCCCGCCGCCTCCCGAGCGCTGTTCTGTGTGTCCGTCCCCCGGGGTGTGGCGAGCCGAGCGGGCGCTGGCACCCCCTGATCGCTGCTTGTGCCTTTCAGCCTGAATTTCAAGGACCCTGAGGCGGTGAGAGCGCTGACGTGCACCCTCCTGAAGGAGGATTTCGGGCTGGCGATTGACATCCCGGTGGAAAGGCTTATTCCTACGGTTCCCTTGAGGCTGAACTACATCCACTGGGTGGAGGATCTCATCGGTCGTCAGGATGCAGACAAGCAAGTCCTTAGGCGAGGCATTGACATAGGTACTTCGAAAGGCAAAACGTTCAGGTCGCTGTTCCCTGTCACTAGCTGATAAAATTCGTTGCGCGCCTGTAGAGGAACGCGAAGTTTGAGAAACAGAAAAATCTGAACGGTGTTCGCCGTGGTGAAACGGGCAATCTGAGTCCACCGGTATTTTATTCGGCTTCTTGGTGGGTAGGATTTCTCTGCTCAAACACAAGAATGGCCATAGCAGGCAGTTATTTGGCTTTTTGTGGCCTTGAACTCTCTTGATTGCAGCTTTGTGTGGTATACAAAAATTGCATTGCTAGTAACACAGGCAGAAATATCCTTCTAAAGGAATTAAAAAAAAGAAGATGGCATTTCTTGTCAGTCTTCTAACTAGTGAATTATGCTATATTGACAATCTATAAATTTCGCTTTTGGATGTCTGTATGAGAGAGTTTACACGTTACGTAGCAATATTTTGTATCGTTCCTTTTAATAATTTTTTTTCTGCGGTTTCAGGTGTATTTGACAGATAAATGGTCTTTTGTTAAACTTTGATTGATTTGTTTTCACGAGCTGAACTGTAAAAGAAGCTTCATTAGAAACCAAGGCAAATACTAGCAAAGCTGCCTTTTTTTTGTAGGTGGTCAAAGATTTCCGGTATGTTGTTGAAAACAAAATATTTTTTAAACTGGACGCAGCATCCGGAGATAGATGATGCTTTCAAGTGCACGTGTCTAGGAGCATTGCAGCTTGTTCAGTTTAAATATCTAGATTACTGGGCAATATCTGGATTAATATGAACAGTTATTCAGTAGAGCTGTGAATTTCTAAGATGTACACTGATGCACATCACTTGGTTTTCATTAGAAATAAAAAAGGCAAATTCTGTAGGAGCAAGGAATTATATTCACATACAGATAATAAAATGCAATTTATATTTCAAATTTTTGGTAATTCTATATGAATTCTTTAAAAAGTATCTGTGATGGTACATTTGAATTTACTTCACCTCTTATTTTTGTCAATAGAATCTTCCCTTACGATTTCACAGGCTTGTTTTTGAAGATTGTTTTGTGCTGAAGTAAACTCACAATGAAATTGAGAGAAGCTGGAATTTCCTTTTTAACTTAAGTTTTAATGCTTGATATTAGAATGCTAAGGTTACTGACTTCCTTGAAGTTTGGGTTCCATAATCTCAGTTACCATGCCGGTTTTTATATTAATATTTTCTCAGTGTATGAGTTTTTGTTTTAATTCCTGAAATTTATTGACTTGAATTTTTAGTTGGATTCGTGATGGATCCAAGGTTTCTATCACCACGTGGTACGTGCACAGCTGCTTTCCTTTCATAGCTTTTAGACTTGTTAGCCAGCTTCTGTGCATTTGCATAATGCAGGTTGGATTTTTGAGAACAATTTTTATGAACTTCATCATGGTAGGTGACTAAGTAGAAGAGACAGATCCTTTAAGTCCTCCTCCAAATATTGAAAAATCCTGAGTTTGAGTTTGCAGTGAGCTTTCATGTTCCAACTCTGGGAAAGGAATAAGTCATCAGAGGGATGTTATGAGAGTGCTGGAAATAAGTGCATGCTTTTGCTTACTGACAGACATTGTTATTTGTGTTTCAAGAAGTCGGGATAATAGTAGACTCTTGATAGATCTCTGAAGTCCAGTTTTGTGGTGGTGCAATATTTTTTCTTGTATCCATTCACTTTAATCCTAAATTTGACTGTCATTGGTAATTGCACCACCTAGATATGCCATAATTATGAGAAGGAACAATTTTTTGCTAGCACATACTTCTCTTTGTTACCAAGTTTTTATCTGTCTGGCTATCTTTTTGTATATGTTAATTGGCACCCCTGTTTCTTTGATCTTTTTGGACATTAGGGAAGAACAATCTGATGGAAGAGAAATGTAATTTTTTTCTGGTGGTTGCTGTATGCATCAAAGTAAATTATTTGTGGTAGATAATAAAAAAATGCAGGACAAAAATATAATAGTTTTTTTTAGTAAAAACAGAACACATTTGGCTTTTGCTATTTAAATTAATCACTGTCATATAGAAAAAAAATAGTTTAGAAAGAACTTGATCATTGACTAGAAAATTTATTCCAGATTACTAAATCCTTTATTTTGTTAAAAGCGCATCTTAGACAATGCTGTATTTTAAATTAAGACAATAAGTTCACTAAAGAATCTGAGTCGTAGATGGTCAGTTATCAATGTTTTCTTGAAATTAGTTCTTTTTGTTGTAAAAAGTACATAGTTAACGGCCACACTGCATATAACAGCAAAGACTTGCTTTGCCATTCTCACGGCTTTTCACTTCCACAGGGACAGGGGCATCTTGCATATACCCATTACTTGGAGCAACTTTAAATGGCTGGTATTTTCTTGCAACAGAAGTGGATGATATGTGCTTTAATTATGCCAAGAAGAATGTGGAACAGAATAACTTGTCTGATCTTATAAAAGGTAGGATGTAATGGGGTGTGTAGTAGCATACAAATGTTGTAATGTATTTTTGCCATGTTCAGTGATGTATTGGAATCTGTATTCCTGCCAAATACATGCTCAGTTGTTTTTACTGAAGCAGAATGTTTACTGAGGTCTGCGTATGCTTAAGCCGGGAAGTCACAGCTTGTCTAGAATGGGATGTGTGGATAGAGAACTACACATCCTTACAAAAATCTGAAAGTTAAACTTCACCCTGGGCTGTTTTCCTCTGCCCATATTTTTTTGTCAGTTACTGAAGTATTTCTTAGAGTTCATGCTGTTTGTGCTACAAGGAGACCTGGAATACTCCCCTCAGATAATTTACGTGATGCTGCCGCATATACATATCTTGTACAGAGAGAGTCCTTCATCCTCATTGATGAATGAGGTCCTGACAGTGCCTGTGGAAGTAAGTGGTATGCCAGACTTGGTCTATGAATGACCTTGGAAAATTTTCTGTGGGAACTCAGTACACTAAAAGGCAGGTCCATTATTCAGCTCTGAAATAAAAACTTTACTTCTGCTGGGTTTTGGAAGTACCAGATGTTGTCGTCTTGTTCTGTTCTCCATGTCGGTCTTGAGATCCGGAACTTGATGTGGAGAACAATGACAGTTTCCTGTTACTGCTGCCATCATAGGATTTTTAGTGGTACGGTGGTGTTTCACTATACTGGAAGAACCTCTGGCAAAGGAAAGTGCTTCATGTGAAGCCGTAGTGCCAAAGGTGATAAGCTGGAGTAAATGACTGCTGGCTGGCAGAGCCACTGGCGAGGGGCTACCACTGGTGGTACCTGTGGCCAGACGCTGCCTGGGAATGATCCACCCTGACACTTTTTAACTCCTGGGCCTGAATTGTTTTGCTAGAGCGGAGTATACTACTGCAGCTAGTAACTTGTTTAGCAAGGCATTTTGGAGTCAGATTAGAAGTCTTTCTGTATGTCTTTTTTCTTCTTTTTTTTTTTTTAAAAAAAAAAAAAACAAAACAGGATTTTTGTTGTGTTCTAAGAGTCTGTCTTGAAATTTTTGCCAAATAGCTTCATTTGGAAAACATGTTGGAATATAGCCTTTTTTATTCTAATTTCAATGAAAAAAAAAATAGTTTAGTCATAGTAAAAGCAGCAGTAATGCAGTGATGATTTACTAATTGCATCTAATTTACTAATTGTAGTGCTTTTTGGCTTGCAGTAACTGTCTTCCAAAGGGAATCTTTCCTATATGTGCAAACCAGAAACTGATAAACCTGGGGATTGATTGTAAATGCTAAAAAAAATTATATGGTGTTTAGAGTTGTGTATCTATTTTACTGGAATGGGATGATGGCCAGAATTTGTCTGCTGGTGTTTAAAAAAGAATAATTAAAAAAATAAAAATACCAGTACCCTGTATGTAAAGGTAAGTTAAGTGATTTTCAACAGTTTGGAAGTTTTCGAACTACTTGCAAGGTAAATTAGGCTTGCTTGACAATGTGATTATTACATTGTTTGCTTCCTGTTTGTTTTATTTGCTTTCTTATTTCCAAATAAATCACATACTGTCAATTAAAGCTACATCAATTAAGCTAGATATGTAGGTGGAATGTGGTATTCGTTGATGCCAACTTCTGAGTAACTTTACAGTAATTTTAGAAAGTATGTACAATAGAACATGTATTACTGCTCAGATTATTATAATCTTTTTGCAGAGTTCTGTTCATTTTAGCCTTGTTGTCTGCATTCTCTACTATAAAAACTAGTTCTGTGATGTTCTGTTTGTTTTGTTTTGTTTTGTTTTTTGCCCCCTTCATAAAATTGAAAAGGGTATTGCTAACAAGAGAGACAGTGAAATACTCTGATAACTGTGGGCTGGAGATTTCAAAACATCTGTATTAGTAAATGTCTCCTCTGTGTGCAACAGCAAGTGCCATGTTACACCTCAGTACCAAAAGTATGCACTGAGCAGCTTCTGGAGATACTTAGTGATTTCTCGGAAGACTGTAAGCTGAAAATCCAGCTGATGTAATGCCTGGCTGAAGAACTTTTGTCTTTGACTGTCATGTGTAATTGTAATTAGCATTTAATAATTCATAATTAGTAGTTACTAGTTGTATTCATCTGCCATTTCTTAATGTTAGAAGGGAAGCAGAGGAACAGATATTTAGAGATAAGAAAGTGTCACACTTTAATGTCAGCAATTTTAAATGTGAACAACTTAAGGAGAAACGCTAATTGTGTAATTTATAAATTTAAGGTTATAAAACAGGGAACAGTGTGGTAATGTATTTTTAAAATGAACTATCCTTCTCATGGGATTTAAAATTTATCTATTGACTGTAAATTTCTGTACTCTGAAATGCTTGTGACTTACAGAACTGTAGATTTAAAGTTTGTGGGTGTTCTAGGTGTTATTCTTGCTATATTTAACCTGAACTTTGGTAATTGCCTGGTACCCTAACAATTTTATATTCTTAGGATGATGTTAAACTGTAGCAGTAACAGAGACGTGCCTTCTGCCTCCGTTCTTTCTGTTCTAAGTATCTTTGTTCTATGTGCATTATTTGTGATTTGTAGGATTCGTAAAGTCTGCAAGAAGTCCTTCTTGTAATAATCTTTACACATGCTTTAACTGGACTTCATCCATATTGAAATTCCTGTTCCTTTGGCTGGAGTTACTGTGTTTTTTCGAAAGATGTGTAACAGGACTTGACCGCAGTGTCCAAGGGAATTATATAGCCTTTGGGAAAAGACAGTAGAAATCTGCGTGGGATGTTTACCTTCGTCCTTGTCGGGGGTACTAATAAGTTGGTAAACAGAGTAATTCTGTTTTATTGTAAGATTAGGTGTAAAGCTAATCTTGGTGCTGTGTAACTTCAGTGAAAATAGCTTTATCTTAGTCTTTCTCTTTCTTCATTTTTTGCTCTATGAAGACCAAACAGGACGTTTTCTTGAGTGCCATTCTAGAATTCCATATCCTAAAAAAGATTGTTTAAACTGGGATTTCTTTATCTCTGAGGAGCTTGTGGGGTAATTTAATTAACTGACACTTGTGTTAATGTTTGGAAGGGCTTAAAGTGTGTTGTAGTTGCATCAGAGAACTCAGTATAACTCAGTCAGTTCCTGTAGTGTATAAACAGACAAGCTGTTCATATGCTAATCCTTAACCTGAAGTCTTTATTGGCATGCTGGTATTTGTTACAATTTTTTGTAGAAAGTATTGTTTAGAAAGTACAGTTTTTATACAGTGTATTGTTTCAAGAAACACTGAAACATAAATGGCATGCTAGATAAAATATGAAGTTTCTTACTGATCAAATTCCTTTTTTCTCTTAGTGGTTAAGGTACCACAGAAGACTCTTCTAATGGATGCACTGAAAGAAGAATCTGAGATTGTTTATGATTTCTGCATGTGCAATCCCCCCTTTTTTGCCAACCAATTGGAAGCAAAGGTAAGTTGTCAAACTAAATGTTTTGTGTACTTCAGTGTTCAGTGAGTGGGAAGGTAGCAACAATTTAACCTCTTCCCTTGGTGAAGGTTGAGTGGAAAATCACAAATGATTACAAAATAGCATTTAAGTCTTTCTCCCCTCCCAGTCCCAAAGGAGTTTTGAAAAACTTAACTCTTCCCCTTCCTGAAGTGGGCCAGTAGAATTTTTCTTCACAAGTTCTTACTGTCTTAGAGAATTAGTTGGAAAAGTAGAAAGCTAGTAAATCTGAAATTGAGTGCCCATTGCGTAACAGTGGTATAGAGGAATTAGTTTCTGGCATTGTGCTGGTGTGTATTTTTTGTTTCCTTAGTAATTTAGGCAATATACAGCTCTGAACAGTTCTTGCAATATCCACTGCATATAGTCAGAAACTTAACTCCATAATATAGGGCAGTAGAAAAAATATTTAAGTGTTGAAATTAAACACTATTGATTGTAGTTGTGTAGGTGCATGTAACCAGCATGTCTTACATGTATTGGAACCACGTATTTCATACAAGCAGGATACTGATGTGTGGCAAGTAACTTACCTAGGTTTGAGATTGTAGGGAAGTCACTCGGTTAAGCTTATTTTGAACGTATTTTTGTCTGTTATCCATGGTTCTGAGGGGGGGAGGATAACTAGAGGTGGTGATGCTTACTGCCCACTAAAGACTGAGGCAGGAAGCAGCGTACAAAGCAGCCTAACATTTCATTAAATGTTCATCTCAAATACTCTTTTCTTATCCAGGGAGTAAATTCTCGAAATCCACGGCGTCCCCCACCCAGTTCTGTAAATACTGGAGGGATCACAGAAATCATGGCTGAGGGAGGAGAACTAGAATTTGTCAAAAGAATTATTCATGATAGTCTACAACTTAAAAAGAGGTTACGGTAAGTGCTTTGTTCCACTTAAAAAAACCCATCCCACCTTTTATGTGCTCTTTTGGCGGAAATCATCTGAAAATGGTATTTTAAATAAGGAATGTAGCTCTGGTCCAGTGGCATCTATTTGGTTTGTTTAGTGATACATACACATCAGCAATTGGTCTCAGTTTACATAAAATTAGTTGTTCCTGAGCATCAAACAATTACAACTCATCACTGGATGTATATAAAGGCAGAAGGCAAAAAAAGCTTGTATGAGTGACATTTGAAGTTTGCAGCTAAATTACCACGTGTACTTGCTAAAGACAGGCAGCGTTGGTTCTTAAGGGCTTCTGGGAGCAGGGGAGATCTATGATGTTGCCAAGTTATCTGTTCATTACCTAAAAGTTTCTGTCTTTTTCTGGCTGAATTTTGGTAACGTGCAGCTTTGCCTGCAAAAGGGTACTGTTGTACTGAATGCTATCTTGGGTGAACATAAGCTGCAGTAAAAACCATAGTGAGATCTTCTTTTGAACAAGATAAACAGATGGTACATCTTCAGTTTTCCAACTATCAGACTTTCGCTCCTCCAATGCTGTACATTATTCCTCTAGCTCTTGTGGAAGATTCCTTTTTTTAGTATACTTCTAGAATTTAACTGCCAAAATTTTATGTGTATACTACCACAGCTTCATCAGTGCTCTAAGCAAAGGAAATACAGCCTACTTTTTGTACGTTCAAGATGTGTTTTGCTTTTGTTTTGTTTAGACCCTTCTAGGCAGAGCATTGCATTAGAATCTCATCTTCACCTATGTAATACCAACATTTTTCTTCAGAATGTTTGTTTTCTAATAATGGGGCTGAAATAATGAAGAATATAGTCATTTTTTGGAAAAACAAGACAAAACAAAACTGCATTTGGCTCTGTTAGACGTGCTTCTGTTTTGTAGAGCTTTGAAGAAAAAAAGTGAGAAGGTTTGCAGAGGTTGCAGTTTTGCAAACCTGGAAACATGGTGGTGTGGGGGTTTTTTTGTGTTTTTTTTTGTTTGTTTTTTTGTTTTGTTTTGTTTTGTTTTTTAATGCCCATCCTTTCTGTCACCCACCAGATCTTTTAAAATATAAAAAAGGGATAAATAGTATGTCAGAGTGATGAAATAAAGGTTTTGATGTTCAGAAGTGGTTACAAGCCAGAAGAATTAAACTTTTGAGAATGTCTATCTTGTTTGTGCCAGCAAGGACACTGGAAATTGACTGGTGTTCCTGTTGAAGTTTGTAGGTAGAATGTTATTTTAGGCTATTTGATGGTAGACAGGCTTTGAGGTGTGTATGGTCTTCTGTTTTCTAAAATGGAACGATTTTTCAAAACTAAATATAAGCGGAAACAGTTCTGAATTTAGTCAGTGATACAATGAGCAAGGGGAGGCAGGTCAGACCAGAAGTGATGGTATATATTTTGAATGTTCTTCCACCTATAGCTGAAAGTTTTTATCCTTTGTACATGTGCTTTCAGATATGTAGTGGTTTTATTCTGCCAGTGTAGTTTCCACATGAGCATGTGGTGTACTGTGTAAAATACTGCGACCTGGAAAGCACATGTATACAGTTAAGGACTTCATTGTTTCTGTAAGGTGGGGGCAGAGGATGCATCTGTCATGACTTCTGGAAATGCAATAGCAGCATGGTTTCTGGTTCCACATGGTGTGTGTAGATCCAGGGGAAACTTGCTTTTGATGAGTTGCTGTTTAACGATGTTTAAAGGAGTGATAAATGTAGTAGAGGACTGACTGATGTTACTCTCAAAGCAAGAAGTCTTTACCTTGAAAAGGTGATGTGGAATAATGAGGAATGCGTTGTTCCTGTATTGCTCCTCTTGGCAGCACCTGCCTCTTTCCTAGGGCAGTGGTATCTTTTGACCTGATAAATTAACATACCCACATTCTAACTGTGTATCATATTTAGGAAAAATAAGCTTTGTATGTCTGAGGGGTGGGAATGGTTCAATTCATGTTTTTGAATAAACTGTGTTGGTGAATCTGTTACATAAAGAACAGTTTACTTAAAGTACTGTTGACTATTTTGTTAGAGATAAGGTTTGGCAACTTTACCAGCGGGCATGAGTAATAAACTGTTCATAGACAGACACTTCCTTGGGCCAGGAGATGATCTTGATGTATTTACCCCCATCTCCAGTTCAGCTAGGAGTTGCAGGTTCAGTATTTTATAATTTTGGGAAAGATGTGCAGTTTAGGTTTGCTAGAAATTTGGGGAGTTAATTTAAGTATTGTTTCATGAAATTCTGTATATTGCATTATACAGGAAGTCAATTTAAATAATTGTCCCTTAATAACACTAATACTTTTTTTTTCTTTTAGTTTAGTTTACAGTATATTTAATTTGTATGTGTAAGCAATTTTAAACTGCTTGCCTTCAATTTAGATGCATAGTCTTGAGGAAACTGTCCCTTTGTAACTGGGAATTCTAATTTTCGTATTTCAGTATGTTACATTTACGAATAAACTTTTTGAATCCAGACATCAAAAAAGTATGGAAGAGGGTGTTGTAGAGCTCAAATAGTAATTTATATGGAGAACAGAGATGTAATGTTTGGAGGTACTGAAGATGTGGAGCTTGGTGGAAGGATAACCTCCACCAGAAGTGGGAAAATAAATTGCTTTAGTTTTTTTTTCCTTTGTTAATTTCCTCATGAAATACAGTCTAGGTGATGGAAACGTGGATAACAAATTATGAATGAGCAGAAGTGGTAGTCAGTAGGGCTGCTTCTGAGGCACAGATATTTGTTGAATATTCCTTTTTTTTTTTTTTTTCTGATTCATCCTCCAAAGTGGAGAAATTGAAACAAATTACTGTAAAGGGTAACATCTTCCACAGTCACTCTTTCAAATGGATTATTGGTTGTGTAGGCACTGTTTCAGTAATAGACTTAATGTATTCTCTAAAAACTTGAAAAGATTCCCTTGTCCAGTCTGTCTTTGGGCCTTCTGTTCCGATTCATGTTGTATTGCCTTCTAGTCTCTGTTTAAGAGTGTCATTATTTTGTCATTTCATTTAAAATCTCCTATTGTTCTTGCAGGTTTCTGATCTAAGTACTTCTTTCTGGTAGTTGCCAGTTTCGGTTGATCTGCATTTGTAAAACTCTTTGTTAATATGTTGTTTGCAGATGGTACAGTTGCATGTTGGGGAAGAAATGCAGTTTAGCACCATTGAAAGAGGAACTTCGAATACAGGGGGTGAGTTTGTATATAGTCCATGTATATCCTGTATATGTTCTATGCAATATATACTATATTCTGATGCACTTGGGTAATTATTATTGAATTATTTTACCGAGTTTTTATTTACAAGAAGAAACTACAATTCCTTGTTAAAGAGGCACTTAAAGCAGTTGAGATTTAATTATTGTAGATTTAAAGCTATTAGATAAGAAGCACATAATCATCTCCAGATTTTTGTCTTTATTACATGTAGATGCATGTCTTTGTCCATTCTAGAACATACAGGTTTTCTGCTTTAAAATAGCCTTAACAGGGCTGCTGGAAAAAAAAAATATTCTAGCTCTCTTTCCTTTTAGGTAACGTGAAATCTAGCATTTTTCTTGATAAAAGAAATAGTAACATCATTTAAATGGCAGCATTTTTTTGTTTGTGTTCAATTCTGGCACCAAGTGAAATTGAACTTTGTGCTACTATTCTCATGCAAGAAGGCTGTACAAAGGACTTTTTATGGCTTTCTGGAGGAAGCATAGTCTTCTCTAATTTCGACACAAAGAAAGTGATTGTGAGATCTGTCCTTCTATATGGTGGAGAGGTGAAGGAAGGAGAATGTGTGGTGAAATCAATTCCCAGAAAGATGAACTACAGGCCATAGGGAATCCTTAAACTCAATGCTGAAAGCAGATGCTGAGCTAGGCACCAAATTTCAAGTGTCTGACTTTATTCCCTATCCTTAAACTGTTGCACCTCAGTCTTACTAAAGTGAGAGAAATCCTTGTGAACCTTGCATAGAAATGCTGTTTTCCTTTTGTGTTTTTCTTGAAATTACCAATTTCATTTTGTTCAGGTTTGTAATCTTTGTTGTAATAGAGCTGGGAATATATTCACTGTAACCAAGTGCAGGCTTTGCTGTAGTTCAGGCTAGGATGCAGCATAGATGTTCCAAAAAGTCCTCTCGTTCATACTCTCTTGATGTTTGCTGTATTTATTGAAAATTTTGATAGAATTAGGAAGCTAAAGCCTAGGAAACTAGGAAAAGTTCTAGGATAGAGACACATTTTTGTCTCTTTTTTTGAAGGCATTTCTCAAAACTAAGATTTTTTTTTTTTTTTTTTTTTTTTTTCCCTCTCCTGTTCAGACCTGGGCCTTATACTCTGGAGCTAATAATTCAGAGTGAGGTGGGATGGTTGATATTTATCCTGGCTAGTATTTAGCACATTCTCCATACCGTACATAAATGCCTTACAGCATCCATGTGTGGAAAGACTAGTTAAGAGTAGCCTTGGATCTGAGCTTTATATTTAGAGGCAGTGTAAGTTCAGGCTTGATTTTTTGGGGGCAAAGAGAGAGAAGTGTTTCTGGGTGCATTTCTTCCATCTGCAGACAGGTGAGTCTGGCTTGGCTTCCCAGCGCTTTGTTGCCTTTGTTCTGTGTTCCTTTGCTACGGCAATGGGTTCAGTTTTCAAATGTGGAACAGGAGCAGATTCTGAACAAAGAGAAAGGATGTGCTCTTCACAGTATTAGAATGCAAATGTGTGCTGTAGGTGTGCTGGATCGCTGCACAAAGAGGGTCATGTTGTATTTGTTGAACTTGAAGCTCTGAAAGGGCATAGACATGGCAAGGCAGAGGTGGGAAGTCCTGGGCACAGCTCCCAGACTTGGCACTGGCCAGCTCCAAGTGGCCCTGACATCCCTGAGCCATGTCAGAAAGAATCTCCATTTCTGTCATGAGAAAATAACTCTATGCTAACTTTGTAATTTTTTTAAAATTTGAAAATATGTGCAGTACAGCAATGTTGTTTATTAATATGAAATGAAGCTTTGTATTGTGTCTTTGCATAGGTTCCTAAAGTTACTCATACTGAATTCTGTCAAGGACGCACCATGAGATGGGCACTGGCATGGAGTTTCTATGATGATGTACAAGTACCTGTAAGTAGCTTAATTTTAGTTTGCTTGTGATTATCTGTGCCTCTTGCTTGAGGAAGGGCCTAATGAGCTATAACTGCTCTGAAACAAACTGTTCTCCTTCGGACTGGGGCACTGGATGTGCTGGGCTGTATGGACAGTGGGATGTCTTAACTGGCTGCCAGTCTGATTGCAGTTGTTGCGTGTGATTCCTAAATGACCTATGTTTAGGAGGAAAAAAGAAGCCTGTGCAGGAGCTTCCTGTGGGTTTCAGTGAAAGTAAGGGTTTCTTGTAATATACTTCAAATAGCAATTTTGTAGTATTACAAATACGCTAACTTTGGGGGTAGATTGGAACTCTAAGCTTCCCTCTGAGTACTTGGTTTTAATTTACCATATAGATTCTGTTACCAAATAGATAGGAAGATGTCTAGCTCAGACTTGCCTACATGAACGTAAGTGAAGCTTCTTCACCTTAACTAACGTGAGCCAGTTGCTTTTTTGGATCCAGACGTATGTATACTGTAAAATAGGTATAGGCAATAACCAACCTTATAGAACATGCAAGTAAACCTTTAGTGAACTTGGATCAAAATGTGGATATTAGCACTTGACCTTTTCCCAAGAGCACTTTCTCAGCTCACAGAGAGCTAGTAGTCTGAAGGAACCAATGAAACTTTTTGCATAACATCTGAAGATAACATTCCCCTGTCCATCAGGCTAGCATAAAATGCATGATCCTGTTACCTGTCTTTAAATCTAAAACTCTTTGGAGTGAAGTGAAACTCAGGCCATGTCAATGACTGTTCAGTCATTATACTCTTAATCCCCATGTCTTTTGAATACAAAAGTCATCCCGCTAATACTGCATAGCTTTGTAATTTTTGCTTTCTTCCTTCTTCTAGTCACCTCCCTCCAAAAGAAGAAAATTAGAAAAACCCCGAAAACCAATTACATTTATGGTCTTGGCTTCTACAGTGAAAGAGTTATCTGTCAAAGCTGCAGCTGTGGGCTGGGATGCTGTGGAAGCTATTGCTGTGGTTAGAGCCTGGGTAGAGAAGATTCTCACTGATCTGAAGGTACAGTATTAGGTATTGTATGTTAAAACGACATCCTTCTTGAAAGCATAACTGTGAGAGGATAGTATGAAGTTCTGCTGTTTTCTGCAATAGGTTCAGCATAAACGTGTTCCCTGCGGAAAGGATGAAGTTAGTCTGTTTGTAACTGCCATTGAAAACTCCTGGATTCATTTGAGGAGAAAGAAACGAGAGAGAATAAGGCAATTACGGGAACTTCCTCGAGCTTCTGAAGATACTCTTCAAGCAATGGAAGAGGAAAAAAACAGCCAGAAGAGCGTGAGCAACAGTTCAGACTGTGAAAACCCCAAGACTGAAGACTCTGAAATGAGCCTTCTGGCACCTGATGAGGATGTCCACTTGACCGCAGGTGATGAGCTAATGGCAGAATCTGCTACCAAAGAAGAACACAGTGAGCACATGAAGGAGGAGGAGACAGAAGCAAAGCGTGCAGAAACATCACTTGGCAAAGGTTCCAGTAATGCAAAGGAGGAACTTTGTCCTTCAGAGGAAGCTAGGAACCTAACAGTTCAAAAGGAACAAAGCTCCAAAGAAACTAGTAGATGTTTTCTCTTTAAGTGTTTGATGAATGTGAAGAAAGAAGGAAATGATGTATTAGTAGAAATGCACTGGGTTGAAGGACAGAACAGAGACTTGATGAACCAGCTGTGCACATACTTGCGGAACCAAATTCTTCGACTGGTTGCTAGTTAGCCCTTTTTTCCTACTTTGGTAAAGTAAGTCAGTCCTCAAATTTTGTAAACTATTTTGAAGGGATTAAAATTTTCAGTTAGCAAAACCTGGGGTTTCCCCTTAAAACAAATCAGTAAAATGATTCAAATGCCCTTTAATATTTTAAATAGCTTTTTCAAAGCTGCAAGGAGTACATGAAATGTACTTCATTGGACACAAAGTGATGGAGAACTAATAGATTTTTGTATTGCAGTTGTAAAACTACGTGTTAAAGTGAAACATGTCTATGCTGTGAGTGTTTCAAATATCAACAGTGTTTATTCTGGTCTTTTTTCTGGTACAACAGAATTATATATTGTTACTACATAGAAACCTCTACTGAAATATTTTATTCAATATTTTTTCAATACTAATGTGGGAAATGGTTAGTCCCCTGTGGGAATTTTCTTCAGCAAGGAGTCTTCAACAAAGGATTTAAGTATGCCTCTCTTCCCTTTAATGCATTTAACCTTTGATCTACAGAGTAGCAAGATGGATACATCCTCTAAGTGTCAATTCATTAAAATAATTGCATAAGAAAAAATACATGTTGTACTTTTCTGGTGCTTGGGCTTTGAAACACAGAAAAGCCTACTGTTAGCGTCTGGTTTTGTAACCTTTGCTCTGACAACAAAATAAGATCTTTGAGCTGCTTGGTTTAAAGAGGATTTAGCTATGTTGACTGTTCCAATAGACCATTCCTTACACTGACGATTCAAATAGAATTGTCTGAAATGACAGCAGTATTCTTAAAGGATTTTGCTTCCATTTAATCTTAAGAGATTGCTTTAATGACAGGAATGAGAGCATGTGCTCATCTTCATAGGCCAGAAATTCCTTTTGCAGGACAGAGATGGGTGCAGAAGCATTAGGCTGTTACAAAGGCAGGTAACTGGGAAGAAGGCTGTTGCTTCCACACCTGTCTCCTTAGTCCTTTTTACCACTGGCTGTTTTCCCAGTGCTTCTGGGCCACTGACCTCTTCCTGTGAGAAGAGAGGCTGAGGGACGTGGGTGCTGGGTGCCTCAGAGAGGGTGCGTGTATGCATTTGAGATTGAGCACTGGCACTGCTTCGCATGAAGCCAGCCTCCCAAGCTGTGATCTGTTTCTCTGGAGAGATCTACAGAACATGGAGAGAAAGTTTTTTCTGAGAGAGTGGAGTGTGTGTGTCACCCCAAATAAAAGATGCATTCTTGGTGGACAGAAGGAAATACTGCCTATGTTCATTCTACTGGAACCACTGTGAATTTTCATCCTTAGTTGTCAAGATTTCTGGAAAGATTAGTATATTTTCTTAAGTTGAAATTAAAAGCAACTTAGAAAAGCCTTGATTTTACCCCTCCACTGTTAACCATTGTGTATCATGCTGCTTAGCGCTTCTGCAAAGATTTGCATTTTTGGGGGATTGCAGAATTTTCGGAGTGCTGCTTCTGATATCCATGTTACTGGGAAGAGATGAAACTAGCCCTACTCTTTTAGAATCTGAAGAGGTTATTTTGGCTAGCTGGGCCATTAAAAGCAGAAAGTAAGGCTGTTTGTCCTTCGTGCTGTTCCCTGTTTATCGTTTCAGTCCGTCTTTCTGCAAGGATGAAGAAGATCTACAAGGTAAGCCTTTGTGCTTGTGGCATGCTTGTTTTGCTGAAGCAGACTGTATTAGGTTGCTTCGTTAATCACCTGTCTTTCACCTGTGCAACATGAATGATGTACACTCCTGAGTGTTGCTTAAACAAAGCCGGGTATTTTTTAGAAAAAAACAGTGGCCTGTGGTTTGGATGACCGATCAAAGAAGAAGTCCAGATGTTGTCTTGGCATTTTATTTAAAAGAAACGCTTCGACAGAGGTGAAGTGTGGCACTTGGAAAGCTAATCCTGTCCTGGGAAGGAACAGTAATTAATAAGTCCGTAATTGGCGTATAAAGCAAGTTTGCGTCATCACACAGCGCAGATGTAGCAATCCTGGAAGAGTTTTAAGGGGCAGGGGGGTGCGGGGTGTCGTGGGTACGGCTCGCCGCGGGCCCTGCTCGGGCGCGGGGCGGTGGCTCCGCTCCGGCCCTTTCCCCGGCCGGGGCGGTGCCGGGGGTTTGAATGGCGCGGCGGGAAGATGGCGGCGGCGGCCCTAACGGCGTCGCCGGGGTCTCGGCGGCGGCGGCTCCGCAGCGGCAGCTCGGGCGGCCCGGGGAGGGCGGCCGTGCTGAGCCCCCCGCCCGGCCTCCACCGCTCGCTGGGCGGCAGCGGCAGCCCCGGCTCGGCAGGTACTGGCGCAGGGTTGCGCGGCCCTCCCTCCCTCCCTCCCTTCCCTCACTTTCCGCGGTCCCACAGCGCGGGGCGGGGGCGGTCGGGACGCGCTGGGGTTGCGGCCGCGGCCTCTTGCTCCCGCCGCTGCTGCCCCCCGAGGCCGCCGGCGGCGGGGGCGCGGGCCCGGGGCGGTGCTGGCGGGCGTCGGAGACCCCCTCAGCCTTCGCCGGGCCAGGGCCTTCGCCCTTGGGACGACTGGGCCGCCCTGGGGCGGGAGCACCGGCTCTTGGCCCGTTCCTTTCCCCCTCGGGGGCAGCGGCTGCAGCTGAGGTACGTGCTTATGTTAATGTTAACAACGGTGGCAGCGTAATAGGAGTCGAAGGATCTTCCTACCCTGTTCACTGTTTAGCTGAGGAAGGTGAGCGAATGCATGCTCTGTGAACGCATGGGAAGTCGGGCCTGTCGCTGCTGCGCGTCATTTAACAGTGGACTTTATTCTTGATTTGGCCTCTAGGTGCTACCATAATACAACAATCGGTATAGTCTGTATTCTTTGGTATGTGAGGTGAGGTTTACCTACGTTGTTAAATCGATTCAAGAGTCCAATAAGCTGATAAAATGTATTGTATCTAGAGGCATCCCTTTAAGTGGTCCTGGTTGGTGCCCTGATACCTGCAAATGTAGAGAAGCGTAGCAGGTTGGTTTTTTTTTGTATGACATCTTGCTTACATATACAAGAGAAGAAATCTACAATGAAGAGACTAAGTTACAAGATGTTATATAAACATGTGGCATGATGTCACATAAAGTGGTCCTACTGCCAGCCAGGACCACTGAAAGCAATGCTTAAAGATGCAATATATTTTATCATCTTATTGTGCTCTATAGTCAGAGAAATCAAGATATATGCAGCGTCAAGATGTATACAACATCTAAAATCAAGATGTTTATATAACATCTTGTAACTTATTCTCTTTTGTATTTTTTCTGTAACTCTTTAAAACATTGACATCTCAACCTCATCTTCAGTTGTGTTACATCTTCTCCCTGATGTGATTTACGTTCTGAAAGATACAGTTTTGTCAGCTTCTGCAAATGGAGCTGGGCAAGGCAACGCACAGATTTCCACAGGACAGCTCAAAGATGATTCAGTAAGCGGCACTCCTGTGTCCAAGTGGCCCCGTGTTCTGTAAGAGTTTTCTTTCAGAGAAATCTAATGCCTGGTGCTGTGTATCTTCCTTATTTTGACTATTTCTCAGTATTTTTCTAGTAGGTAAAAAAGAGGTTAGTGTCAGTGGTATACTTCTGTACATAGATCTTTGAGAACCCCTAAGGTACAAGTTTTCAAACTCATGTTCAGTGATAATCTACAGATACTCTTCAAACATCAGAAGCACATAATCCTTCCCTCATTCCATCTTTTACATGTAGTTCATTGGTTTTAACATTAGAAAAGAAGCTTGAGATCCCATCATATAGGTTTGTTTTCTTTTTATGTTTCCGAATCCTAATTCTGCCGTATTAGTCACATTTTAGGATAGACAAATCTGGTCTCCTCTAAATTCCTCTTGGGAAGCCTGTTCTGCTTCGTGACGTACTGCTGTTCTCTTCTCGTGATGCTGAACTTCTTGTTTAGTATTTGTATGGTATTTTGATTATACAAAGTGAAACAAAGCTTTCAGAGCTAAGCTGTATCAGCTTTGTTATATATTTGTGCCGAGAAGAATGATCATGGACCAGTGACAGCTAGGCTGGGGCTGACCTCAAGAAGGCAGTTGAAATTTTTAATATGTTGAGAGTAAAAATGCTGGCTGCTTCTGCGTGCTAGTATTTGTCATTTAGCCTGCTCTTATGCTGTCAACAGTGGTGGGAATTTTTTTAGAAGCTTTTGAATGTGCCAGTAAAAGAATGGGTACTGTAGAATCAGTACACACAATTACTTGTTTTTCACCTTGATTTCACAAGGTCTTATACAAAATGCTGTTCTGGGAAGTATATAGTCATGGGTGATAGGGGAGGCATTACTGTGGATCAGAAACCTGTTTTCTGTCTCAGATAAAGAAAGGGACAAAAAGTTTGAGTTTTCTTACCGAATTAGAAAAAAGGAGGAGGAGTGGAGGGAGGAGCACAAAACTATTTAGGGTTATAAAAACAAGAAATAAGATTCAAGGAATTAGGGTAGAGGAACTGGCAATGTGGTGAAGCTACTAATCAGTGTTGATAAACTGAAGTAACATACATTGTACGGAGTAGCTTCAGCTGCTTGTTTGGTTTGTGTTGTTTTTTTTAATTCACTCATAATGCAGGAAGAAAGATTGGGCAGCTCTGTAATCTGTGAGGATTACTGAAATCTCTGTAGCAGCAATTTAAAAAGGAAACTATGGATAAGGATGAAATGGCAAATACGTTTTAATGCCGTTATATTAATCAGTGCTGAAACTCTCTGAGTATGTATTTGGCAATGGCTTCTCTGTCTTAAAATAAACATCAGAGCAAGAGTTTGGTGAAGAAATTATTTGAATGTGGAAAATATTATAGGAGGAAAAATTGAAAAAGTTATGTCAGGAGATTGGAAGAATGGTGAAACTTCTATAGGAAATATTGAAAAATATAGGGAAGATAGTTCCTTGTTACCTTCTTTCATAATACAGGAGCTTGTAGAGAAGTTTGACCTTTAGGTGTATAACCTAAGTGACCTCAGATTCAAGGATGATACTTGACTTTTTTATTTTTTTTTATTTTCTCCTCCTGAAGGGCAATATCAGCAGGTAAATGTTCCTGGAGACCAAGCAGACAAGTTGCTTCTTGCAAACTGGGGTCTCCCCAAAGCAATTCTGGAGAAATACCACAGTCTGGGAGTAGTACAGATGTTTGAATGGCAAGCAGAATGCTTAATGCTTGGACAAGTTCTGGAAGGGAAGAACCTAGTTTACTCAGGTATGCAAACATCTGACAAAACTAATCCTCCCTAACTTTCCCACTGCCATTTACAAGAATGTATTGGTGCTGAAGATTTGTAATCTGGCAGATAAAAAAGACTAAGATCCTCTTTTTTTTTTTTTTTCTGGAGAGATGCCATTAAGGTCTGTCCCATTCCTGTACCTCAGACCTGGTTTGATGGACTCCTTTCCAGATGTGAGAGACTTTTTTCCCCATTTTCTCTGTTAATGTTCCTTTAGAAACTGATAATGAAGAGTCAGTTATTGACGACTCTCTCTTTTTTTGTTGCAGACTATGTCAACCAGGAACTGAATGATAACAGCAATGTTAAATATAAATACTTTTGAAAATGTAATTTACTATCTATTATTTTCAGTTCCATAATTGTTTCTCTTCACCTAGTGTACGGGGGTGGGTCGCAGAAGGAGAAGTAGGACTGGTGGACTAGAAATCTGTGGGAAATGACAGCTTGGGTGTTCTGTTCTCCATGGGAAGAAGGTCCCAGAGCAGCACTGGGAGGATGAAGAATTTAGAAGAGGAGTGGGTGGTCTTCTTTGGCTTGGATTTGAATTTTATTTAATTGGTTCTAGAAGACTTTGGGCATGATTGCCAGGTAATGACTGTCCCCCGGTATGTGGCATCTCCTCCACAGTTTTCTGTGGATGATAGATGGCAAACAGCAATGCTTGCCAAGCTGGAGGGGTTAATATATTTATGGGATAGGTCAGTAAGATGGTAGCTGAGCCTTCCTGTCCAACCAAGGGACTGTAGTAGGATTTTTTTGTTTGGTTGGGTTTTTTCCTCTTGCTTATCTCTGAGCTGCTGTTGCTTCAGGTACAGAGATGAGAACGCAAGCCTTAGTAGTGTGATGGAAGAGGCTAGAAGGGAAATACTTTGTAGTCTTCTTGACCCTTTATGAGGTTCACTGCAAATGTGGTTGTAGCTGTGGGAGAGGGGCATCAGTTGAAGAGTCCTGCCCCAAGTTCTCCAGTAATTGCTTTGTATGCTAGCTTTATGATGCTTGTTCCTTGTTTTGTATTTTTTTTTTTTTTAACTTTAAAAATTAATTAAAATCCCAACTTTTTTTTTTTCCCCAGCTCCTACCAGTGCTGGAAAGACTCTTGTTGCAGAATTGCTTATTTTGAAGCGAGTCCTAGAGACTCGTAAGAAAGCTCTTCTTATCCTTCCTTTTGTCTCTGTGGCCAAGGAAAAAAAATGTTATCTGCAGGTAAGTAGCATTCAAGGAGGCTAAATTCAGGGGTTTTAGCTGTTGGGTCACATTTTTTAAACAGAAGTTTTTGCATGAATTTGAGGGGAAAAAAAAATAATTGTAGAGTTGTTTCAGAAAGGATATGTTTAAACAATAAGATAATTTAAGATAATTTAAAATTTGCTCTCATTCTAAGTTGGAGGTAAAAAAAATTAAAGTTTCAGCCAAAAATGAGATCTTGAAAAAATTTTAAGGAGTTGATTGAAGCATTTTATTTCAGCTTTGACTTTTAAAGCATTGTTACATGTATTTATTCACAGAATTTATAATACACTAAAGGAATTTTCTAATTGGAGATTGTGTCTGAAAAACTAAAAAGGGAATTGTCAACATTATCTGAAAGGATAAAGGGATATTTTAGCTTTCCTTGGGGTGTTCCACCAGAATTTTATGCCTTTAGTTTCACTTTGACTTCCTTCAAAATTTGTTCTGACAGAATGTGGCTATGTCTTGGCTTCTTCATCCTGGCTATTTAAAAACAAAATTACAGTGGGAACAGTCTTTTTAAAAACAAAAATATTTTTTCTTGAAAGACTTTCATATCAAACATTGTTTCCATTAGTTAATATGTCAAAGTAACAGCAATTACTAAAAGCAAATACAAAACCAGCAGGCATTTTTGTTATACTTTCTGACATTTTAGCATGTTTTGGGTGTTAATCAACTGAGATGGTATCTTAACCTTGCAATTTGCTAGAAAACGCTACAAACTGAGTGCAAAAGCTACTTTGTAGTGATTGATAATGGAGACATGCTTTTGCTTTAATCTTGTAAAACAAGGGTTATCAATGCTGTCAGTGCTGTGTTGTACTACTCCTGGCCTACGATTTGGCTGTAGCTGCACGTACTTGAAATCATATGGTATCCTACCCATCTGGTTCAAACCTTTGTACCTTTTGTTAATGTAGTGTATAATGTGCCAAAGCTTTGGCACTGCAGTAATCAGCCGTGGAAGTAAAGTAGTTGTTGTTTCTTTACTTTCGGTGGGAGATGTGACATCTTTGTGTTTGGGGTCCCACATTTGGCTTTTGCCTGGGATTTCTCAGGAGCAAGACTTCTTTGTACATAACCCACTGGTATTATAAACTTGCATGGTGTGTTCTCTACTTTTTTAATAGTAAATGTTTTTATACAAAGCAGTAATCCCCATGTCTTACTCACTTATTTACACTTTATCCTATGATGTGTACTGTGAGGCTTCTGCTTTGAAAATAAAAAATGACAGTGAAAAAAAAAAAGTATCAGTAACTGATTGAGCTATGGCTTTAACCTGATTAGTTGGCATTACGAGTACTAGAAACTGTGGTTGTAGGATGCAGGCTTTTATGTGACTCCAGCAGGCATTGATCAAATGGCGTGACGCTGTATCCTTGGAAAACAGACTCTGTTTCAGGAGGCGGATGTGAGAGTTGAAGGCTACATGGGAAGTATGTCTCCTGCTGGATGTTTCTCTGCCTTGGATGTTGCTGTCTGCACCATTGAGAAAGCCAATGGTCTAATCAACAGACTAATAGAAGAAAACAAAATGGACTCACTGGGTAAAATACTAAGGCTTGACCGTTGTAGGGATGAGGTTTATTACATACTCTGAGTACATGTGAAATCACTGCATACTTTGTATTTGCTCAGGTCTGTGTGTGTCAGACATGCCATATAGGAAAATTGAGCAATTTATCTTCCTCCAGAGCACCTCTGATTTGGCTTTAGGAAGGCAGTCAGGACTATTCTATGTAGCTCAGCAGCTGGGGTGAGTAGGTAGAAGCTGGTAGGTTTTGTTTGTCTGACATGGATGACCATCCGTGGACAGTGGTTAGCTGCAATAAGCAGTGATTCCCATAGCTAGAAAATGTCTTTCAATTAATGAAATTGATTTAAAGGCCTGGGATATGTTTGAGGTCAAGAATGTATGTATGTTCATTTGTTTTGGACAGAGATTGTGGCATCCATGGTTTATCCTTACTTAGCTTCAGAGAGAGGAAGAATTGTGTTTGATGCTCATCTGGGTCCTGATAAGTGGAATAAATACATAGAGCTCCTTCGGGTAGGCATGGTGACTAGGAGAGCTGTGACATTTATTTCTCTCTTGTAGTTCACTCAAAAGCCCTCTGTCCTTGTAACATAGACTTCTGGGTCACTGTGGCCCTGATGGCCACTACATAATGGTAACATTTATTTAGTGTTTGGGAGGAGATATAAAACCTGTAGAAGCCCTATGTTTCCAGTGTGCACTTGGAGAGAGCTAAGTTTTGCTAGTCCAGTCAGAAGTTTGTTCTTTTCTGTTTCCCTGCTCAGTAAAGCTATATCCAGTTATATTTTATACAATAATCCCTCCATTCTTCACTCTGGCCTGTAACATAGCTGGTTGTTATTTTAAGAATATAAAAATTGGAAAACTAGATGAGTATCAAACAGCTCTGAGATTTCCTCCATGTGCATCTAGTGTCATAATATTCTGCAGCATTGTATACCAGAGCAGTTTTTTAAACACAAGAGAGAATAAGGGAAATAAAGCCTTGCAGTTTTTTTCAGAATGTGAGATGGGCTAACAGATTCACACCTGGATGCTTTAGATTCACCACGAATGCTTTAGACTGCCAGTAGGCTGGAGGATGAGTGGATGACTGTGGTTGCGCAGCATTTTAAGCACATTCAAACTGAGGGTCCTGCAGTCCAGCCTGATTCTTGAATGTATATCTTCATCCTTGCCCTTGCATGAGAACTGGTGATCGTGCAGTTAGGATCTGCATATGTGGCTACTTAGTTTAGGGGGTTTTTGTTTGTTTTAAATAGGCTTAGTTTGATCCTACACCACAGAAGCTGTACTGCCAGCATAAGGCAGAGTGGGGTCATGATGCCCAGGTTTATGTTGTGTTGGGTGCCTTGGAAGCACACTCTGGATACCAAAACGTGTTGTTTAATATAACATCTTTCGGAAGCTAGAGATATGTCAAATTCCTTTGGTTGGTAACTCCATCCCATTTTGTTGTGCTAAGATGAATATACCTGAGAAGAGTCATATAAATGTAACCAGCCAAGTGATTCCAAGATTTGAGTATGTGTCCCCAATACTGATACCCCCTTAAAGCATGATGTAGTTCTTTCACCATTTGAAAACACCTCTGCTGCAACCCTGCATTTCCCTTGTGCCCTGATATGACTAACCATGTAGCTGAAATAACAGTAAATTTTTTTTTCTTTATATGCTTATTTGAAATGAAGTTTTAAATTAAATTTGAGTTTAAAAATAATCTTTGAAGTAAGAAATTGACCAATATTTATTTCGAGATAAATTTTCATAAAAGCTGCAAAACATGGGCATGAGCTGAAAGTGCCAGTTTAATTGTCACCTAAAGCAAGCTTGTCTGAAACGGCAGGATTGTACCTTGTTTTCTAATTAGTTCTAAATTTAGACCCATTCGTAATGAGAGTGTTTTATCTTTTGAGATGAGTTATTGCGAGATGACTGCAATTCTGGCTGGATTCCATCTCAAGCTTGAGCTGTTCCTTTTGTTGATGTCAACCCCCTGCTGATAGCTCACATTACCTTTGGAATTTGTTGAGAAATTCAAATCCTTTGCCTGGCTTCTTTGCTGTATGAAGCAGTTAAAAGCAGTTTTGTGTTGCTAATTATTATATAACTTGTCAGTTTTGAACATCCAGGTACACAGGAGATCATGTTCTTGTTCAGCTTCTTGACACTGATGCTAGAGAAATTTTTAGCAAAGTGGATTAGGGAAGAATCTGCAGCTTTCTCAACATGTCAGCTGGGAATGTATTTGTAATGTGCTGTTGTGATACTTAACTTGTTTCTTTTCTTAATTTAAACTTTAAATTGCAAAGTTAATAGTTTATTTGTATTAAAAAAAAAAAAAAAAAATCCTCCCTGCCTGTCATCCAGAACTTTTTAGTTTTAGACAGGATGTGGACTTAAAACAGCCCAGTTATTCTACAGTAAACATGTATGACAGCTCTCAGGTACTTTTTAGTAGTTTTTTTCCAGCCGTCTTCTAGGGACACACCTAATTTGCAGACAGAAATAGGAGACTGAGGCTAGGCTCATTTTCAGTGGCAATACAGTATGACAAAATTCTGGCCCCGCTTGCACTCTTGAGCTCGTTGTGGAGTAGAAAGTACCACTGCATGCTGGTCCTCCTTGGCTGCAATTCCATTTTAAGTTGAGGACAGCTTTGTGAAAAATACTGGTTGCCTGATTGCCCCTGCTGTGTTATCCCAGTGTGTGTGTTCTGAGTACTGCCTGAATAGAGGAGAGCGCTGTGCATGCGTGACAGGCTCAGGTCTCAGCAGCTCGCAGGCTGCCAGGGCAATACAGTACACAGGTTTAGCATCAGTTTGAGTTTGTATTATAGGTAAGTAGCAGCAGGAGGTATAGAACAAGTGACCTGTACAACAAACAGTGGCATTCCCTGTGCTTTGGCCTCTAGGCACCACTAGTGTTCTACGCTTCATTTCAGGAAGCAAAATGGGCACAAAGACTGAAAAGGTAACTTGTACGAATTTTACTTTGGTAGATATCTGAGCACACTGTTCTGTCTCAGCTGCTGGAAGAATTCAGACAGACTGTTGTATGGGGAAGCAGGAAGAAGCTTTTTCTGGTAGCTGAATAAATACGTATTTGGTGACCAATGAATTACCATTTTTTACAAGTGAGCACAGAGCAGTCATATAAGATTTTTTTTCATTAGAAAAAAGATTTTCATAAGATTTTTTAATTTTCAAAGCTAACTAGTAAAGCTCATTCAGGTTTGGTTAGTGAAAAAAGATATAATAGGAAGCAGACTATGCCAGTATAATTACATCTGCTCTAGGCTTTTTTTCTGACATTACTGTATTAGTAAGGAGTGATGTTTTTCACTAGGACAGTGATGTCAACAAACCCTTTGACTAGCTCATTTGGGTGTTGGAATGTTCCTTAACAGATACTCTGAAGCCTGGGGGCTTTTACTTGCAGAGAGGTTACAGTATCGATGCTGTAATACTGTTTTGTGTGGTGGCCAGACTAACAACTCAACCTATTTATTTTTATTTTTTTAAAAGCTTTTTTAAATCTGTCTGTGAGGTTGTGGGGGGTGTGAAATGTTATGACATGGTCATGATTTGTCTCACTTGGAAGAATCAGTGACAGAAGGAAGCCATAGTGGTATTGGCATGCACAGCAGGATTTAGAATATAAATATATGATAAATATAATGTGAATATAAATTTCAATTCGCGTAGAATACAAAAGGATTAAGGCTATCTGTTCTTAGTTTGGAGTTTTGCTGGATATAACCCTAGTGCTTCTCTTTATCAGGAGTGGTGGTTGTGGATGAGTTGCACATGCTGGGAGACTCTCATCGAGGATATCTACTGGAACTGCTTCTGACCAAAGTTAGATATGTTACAGAGAAGGTTGCAAAGCGGTGGGTAGACCAGGATGTTTGTCTTTTAATGCTAAAGTATGGATGGCTCTAAATATTTTGTTCTCAGGGTGATTGGAAATTTGGGTTACCTCCAGGGTTTTTATGACAGTGATGACCTAGACTATTTTGGTTATTAAGGTCTCATCATACTACCTCTCAGGGGCCTGCTGTTGTAGTCAAAGCCACTTTTCCTCATGGTTTTCAATTTGTGTTGAAAGCCACCGTGGGATTCATTCTCTCAGGAAAAGAAATAAGGCTGAAATTTTCATTTATTTTTTAGCCTATTTAAACTTTTTTAAACACTTTGGATTTCTTGTAATGCTTTTGCTAGTGGACTCGCCCTGCTTTATTTTTCAGTGTTTCATGGAATGGGGTATTTATCCTACTGAAATGTTCAGGTACTGTGGAAGACTGGGCATGCTGTTAACTTGTCAATGGTGAATCGATCAGAAGATGTAAGATGATGTGCCAGTAGTCTGCTTAGCACTGCTCAGGGTGATGTGTGGTTTTGCTTATAACATGTGAGAGCCTAGTGGTTGCATGGTTTCTTGCCTTTAGCACAACTGATTGGACAATGGGGAACAGATTATATGTTTAAGAAGAGCTTTAGAGGCTTTTAAGAATTCATTATCTGGATCCCCAGCACCAGACTGTCCAGCAGCTCCATAGTGCCCGAACACAGACAAAGGCATCGATCTTCTTAATCTTTATTGATGCCTTATTGAGAGAAGAGTCAAAATCAGCTGTTCCCTTGGCACCAAACCCCAGATTTTGCCAGTTTTCTGTGCTGCTTTGTGTCTTGTGAGTTATACCAGTGCTGGGCTAAGCACAGGGTACTTATTTAGTTCTGGAGGAACTGCCATTTCCATAGTGGCTCTCCACTGGATGTTTTCACCAGTATTTCCCCTCCTGATTTCCAGGATCCTGCAGTCTTTTGGATCTAATCACCTCTGATTTTTTTCTCATAATCTCCCCATAAGTCCTGGAAGCCAGTGTACTTCAGAGCAGCACGAGTGGCTTTGCCACTCCCTTTACCTTGGCTTACTGTGTAGCTGCAGCACAGGTGCAGGTCCACTCTTTGCTTCTCTCCCTTGCATTGAAGAAGCAGGAAGGAGAACACATTTGTTAAGGAAAAAGGGGCAGATGCCTTAAGGAATTTTCCTGGGAAGACAGTACTTCAACTTTCACTGTCGCTAGGGCTCAGATTCTCCATCTCTCTATCATGGTCAAGTTGACAGTGGTTCCCCATACCACTTACTGCCATGAAGGAGGTGGCTGCTGTTTTTGTTTTGGAATCCACTTGAGGTTCCTGGAGTTGAAGACCACAGTTTCTCTCAAATATCTTGCCAAGTCTGTGGTGCTTTTTTCCCTGTTATTTAATGGGAGCCCCATCATCCAAATTCTTAAAACACTGTCCAGGACTGACTATCATAAGGAACACTGCTTTTAAGAGCTTTTTAGGAGGTTAGCTGGATGTCCCACTGAAGTATAAGGCTGTGTCTTCACACCAAGAGAATGTTCTCTGATGACCATTGCTAGCATGGGTGCTCCTGCTTCCCCTTGAGGCTTTTTCAGATCTGAGCAAAATTCTGCAGCAGATTTTTCTGTTCCCCAATGAAAGAGTGTGTTGAGGAGCTCTAATGTTTTTAATCCTTGAAGGTCAAAAGTTGCTTTAGGGGGAGAAATCTGCAACCTAGGTTAGCTGTACTAACAAATCCTTGAAGAACATGGAGAAGAGAGAGTCTGCCTCTACACATCTTCCTAACTTCTGTCTCGTCAGCGACTGGCCTTTTTTTACGCTAGCTTCTGTGTAGTCTTGTTTCCTCTATCTTGTCTTTGCCAGGTTTACCAGGATCTTCTAAGCAGGTTCAGGCTGTTTCTGAGCTCACATTAATTTGTCAGACCTTTTATTTTCCAAAGTCTCGATTTGTGTCTCAGTGCAATGCAAATCAATAGTTTTTTAATCTAGGCTTAGGAGTACAAAAAAAAACCAATAGTGTCGATGTAAAAGCTTGAATTAAGATATATATTTGGGTATCTAAATTAATGGTTTGTGTTTTAAGGTCTGTTAAGAGTCTGTTACTTCTCATTGCCTTTAGTGGAAGCTGCTGTTCTGCACTTTGGGAACTGAAGCTGCTTTCTTCTTTGCTGAACTAAGGGATTTGTTTCCCAGCTCTAGGAAGACCTTAGCCTAGTTTTATTTGTCCTGAAATGGAAACAAATGGAAGTGTTTTAATTAAGTCTTTTAAGCTTAGAAAGACTGCAGTGGAGACTGGACCACTCCTTTATTTCCATCTTTTTGTTAATGGCATGGAAACATTTGATTTATTTATTTGTTTTCAGTTTCTCCAAATATGCAGTCAGTTTATGACTGTTCTTACCTAAACAAGCTTAAAGTTTAGGTTCAAAATGATAAAAAGTTGAATTATCTTGTTATCAATGCATAACCTGACCTTGTGTTTGCTAAGAGTAGAGTATGGCTTGTTTCTTTTTCAAGAAATTGGAAAAAAAAAACCCTCTGTACTTTAGACTCTGGAAGAAAGTAGCTTGAGTTGGTTTTTCTGAATCCTGTTTTCAAGAACAGTAGCCTATGTTGTCACTAACTTTAACTTTCTTTTAACCACTTCCAGACAGGCGAAGATAACCAGTCCCGGTTTTGGTGGGATACAGGTAGTAGGCATGAGTGCTACCCTTCCTAACTTGGGACTCCTAGCTTCATGGTTAGATGCAGAGCTCTACTGTACGGATTTTCGCCCTGTGCCCCTCAAGGAGCGGGTGAAAATTGGCAGCAACATTTATGACTCCTCCATGAATTTAGTGCAAGAATTCCAGCCCAAGCTTCAACTAAAGGTAACAAAACTCTAAGCAGTGGCTTTGGGATAACACTTCTTGTACAGCTAAAGTTATAAAGACAACTACTGGTATGTTTTTAATATTTTTTTAATAGATGACATTCCCGATTTCATTGTTTACTTCATAGATGGTATGCTCAAACTGAGAACAAAATTGGGGTTTTTTTGTCTTTTACTGTTTTAAATAAAAAACAAAACAAACCACAGCTACACTCATAAAGTTCTTGAAGTTTCTTGAATCTGACTTGAAGACAAAGTTGACTTTGCAGTTACCTTGTTTCTGAGCACTTGACAGGTGTAAAGAATTTGATTCTCCCGTTACCACCCGACCTTGTGTTCTGGAATGTACTTCACTTTCATAAATGAAAGTAAGTATTTTCTAGTTAGGCCAAGGAATCTGCTTTAATCATTGTGGGAACATATTTGCATTAAAATCTGTTATCGAACCTGCTTATGTTAATCTGTTAAATCATCTGATTTTGTCAGTGATTAGAAGGCAGATGTCCATCCTGATTCTTCTGAATCTGTTTTCAGTATTTAGTCCTTTTGAGCACTTGAAAAGGATATGAAAAGTTAAGGGTAACGTACTATAATGATTTGGAAGAACCAAATGGGTAGAAATGGGAAATTTGCACTTCCTACTTGTAGGTTCTTTTTCTGTGGAGTCTTTAAAAGGTGAATTCTCTCCCCAGTCCTTTCAACTGCTCTGTGTGATGCTAATGTAGTAGTTGGACAATATGGGCAGAATGCCAGCAATATTTTGGAACATGTTAGCACCCAGTTCTCCTTGTGTGCAAATGTTCTGTTATCAGTAGCATGGTGGCACAGCAAAGAAAAAAGATTGTAGAAACAAAAGGAAATGTTGGTGACAAAAATATCTAGAAGCTTGCTTGTATGTCGTCATACTGAGAAGGTGATGTTGCATCTCATTTTCTGGATATTTTTTGAAGCAGTTGCTTTGAATAGGTACTAAATAAAGTGAGAGAAAGAACTACAAGAGGCTCATGACTCAACAGTTTAAGGGAGTTGGCTTATTTTAGAAGACCAGGTGATCCTCTTGGGCTTGAAATCTATCACCGGACCTTCAGGCTTCTGTTTTGTGTTTCAAACTGGACCAGGAAAAGGAACTTGATGACCTCACCACTTCTGCTGAATTTGGTGGAATCCTTACTGAGCTTTTGATGTGTATATGCAGTTCCTGCCATTGCTCCCATTTTCATTTGCATTTTAGTGCTTTTTATTTCTTACTGTACGCCTACCTTTTTTCTCTTCCTCCTTTGGCCTGCTTGCTGGAAGAGAATCTGTCTTAGCGAAGCAAAACAGATCAGTTGCAGGAGCTCTCTTAGGACCTTAAAACTAAAAAGGCAAGCTGTAAACAGTAGCATTTTGCATGCACATCCATATAAATATCCATGAAAAGCCTTCCACTGTGCTCTGCACACTTGCAGTCTTTGGTCAGCAGTGCTTGCTGGGTGCATCTTACTGGGGATGTTCAGACTACTACATTTCATGCTTTTTGTTAAGACATCCTGGTTGATAAGTCTTCCTTAGTTACTGCAGAGAGATGTTTTCCCTTGGGGCTTTTCCTAGTTCTTCCCTACTGCTGCTAGCCACGATGTGAGGTTGCAGTCGTTTTTTTCTGCACTGTATGGCCTTCATTCTGAAACAGATTTATGAAAGCAAGAGGTAAAACCTTAAATTTATTCGTGTGTAGGTCCAGGGCTGTCCTCAACAATGTGGTCATACTAGTGCTTGGACTTCCTAAAGCAAGGTGGAAACTAAGATAACAGTGCTCCATCTTCTTTGTTTGCTCCTCTTTACTTGAAGTAGAAGATTCCTACCGTGACACAGAGGAATGACAGCATTTACAAATCCCATTCAGTGTGAGAGTGCACTGAAAATACCTTGTCTCAATTCAGGGAGATGAAGACCATGTTGTGAGCCTGTGTTATGAGACTGTTTGTGATGGCCATTCAGTCCTGCTTTTCTGTCCATCCAAGAACTGGTGTGAGAAGCTGGCAGACATCATCGCCAGGGAATTCTACAGTTTGCAACAGGCTGAGAGTAAGAGAAAAGTAGTTAATAGAAGACTGTAGTAGGCACAATGCCTTTAATGAAAATTAATAGAAACTATAAAAATATTTTCTCTCTGAAGGTTCTGCAAAAAACTCAACCGTTGTTCCAGTTGTTGTGGACAGAGAAGGGATTGATGAGGTTCTGGATCAGCTGAAGCGTTCTGTTGCAGGCCTGGACTCTGTTCTCCAGCGTACTTTGCCTTGGGGAGTGGCATTTCATCATGCAGGTATTCCTGAAAATCTTGGTCTTGAATTCTGTAATGGTCAAGTCATGCAGGTTCTTTTTGCTGTATTTACCAGCAATTTACCAATTGCTTTTTGGAGCCTTCTATAGCTTATGACTGAATTAAAATGCTTTGAGAATCTCACAGAGGTAAACTTGAAATTCTTTTATTGGGGCTGAAGACTTTAATTCACTAATTGCTATGATAGATCTTCTCTCTGTTGTGTTGGGTAACAGCAACTTTTTAAATACAACTCAATTTTTTTTTGTGAAATGCCTGAAAAATTAGCTGATCTGCAGCCCAAGCATTTTCAAGTTGTCCCTAAAGCTGCCAGAATATTTTAGAGCTATTTTCCTCTACAAAATACTGAAGTAGATGAGTATGTAGAAGTAATAAACCAATGAAAATAAAAATAAAGGGAGCGCGTGCCATGAACACTTCTGGCTAGATCTTTTTATTTCTTTCTTAAGTAGGTAATAGTGTGTGTCACCTATTGATCCACTGAGAGAAAGTACTGACTGTGGAAGACAGAACAGTAGCTTTGGCATGGAATATGTAGGCGGAATAATTCTAAATGCTTACAGAATGTGAATTTCTTTCTCAAGAATTAAATTAGCCTGAAGCCCTCAAGGAAATCTAGAAAGATACATATTAGACCTGTAATCTAGAATGAAAATAATGAAGGAGGATTCCAGGGTCAGGATGACAAATGACTAAATCCTATCTCCCTACTGTGTTTGTTACATCCAGTTTTCTTCTTTTTATTTTATTTATTTTTTTATTTATTTATTTGCAGTTCTTGTGTGTATGTAGTAAGTAGTTGTTCATCTTGCTCCAATGTGTACAAGCACTTTAGAAAAGCTAGTTTATAACTATTACTGTCAGTTGAATAATAAAAAATTATTGGTGACATTTTGCTTCACTTATGGTTCAGAAGAAGTTAACTGAGGTAGCGTTGCTAGTCTAGTTCCTAACACTGAATGGCCAATGGTTATTAAGTTAGGTTTTCCTTCCCCTTGCTTGACAGTAATATTATTAGCTCTTAAATGCAGTCTCACCATTGCTAGGTTTGCTAAGAGTGATCCCTCCTCAGGTCTTACTTTTGATGAACGGGACATCATTGAAGGAGCCTTTCGTCAGGGCTTCATTAGAGTCCTAGCAGCAACCTCCACGCTCTCATCTGGAGTGAATTTGCCAGCACGCAGAGTAATTATACGAACTCCCATGTTTGGTGGCAGATTGCTGGACATCCTCACTTACAAGCAGATGGCTGGAAGGGCTGGCAGGAAAGGCGTAGATACAGAGGGTAAGCAGAGGCTTTATTAACATTCTCTAAGAACAGTGCTAACCTGATTAAATCCAGGGCAGTGCTTTGCAATTAATGACTAATCATGATGAATTCCTTTGGTATTCGGTATGATTAAGTTAATCAAGATGAATTTGTTTGGTATTAATGGAGTAAAAATTGTAATTCCCAGGGGATTCTTTTCACTGCATGAGGCTTACTTTGGTATTTACACGTCAGTTACTTCGGAATGTGCTATTTTCTCCTTTGAATTCTTGTCACCTTCTAAGGCTGTGTTGTTCATTTGCCTTAATTCCGTGATCCATGGTCAGTTTACTAAAGCACTTACAGTTGCAGTGAGATAATTTACAGTAAACTCTCATTGGACAGGCCTGAAATGTAAGAGATGCATTTAAAGTCTGCAACCAGAATTTGACAAACTACTTCAGAAAACAGAAGTTCTGATTTGGATTTATTATACTTCCACTAAACTTAACCATAACTTTTATGGATCTTGAAAGTACTGATGTGACAGAGAGACAGGGGAATATGAGCAGTAGTTCACAGATGATATGGTGTCTTCATGCATGCAGAGACACCGATGTTCAACAAAATAATACTGCCTGTTAATTTGGAAAATAATTATTTGAAAAATAATTATTATTTTAATATGGAAATTTACCTTCATGGATGATACTTGGAAAAATTATACAAGTATAAACACAGTAGAAAATAAGAAGTTCAACAAAAGGAGGAAGTGGGATTTGCCCTACTGATGCTTTGATTGGTGCTTGCTGGAACCCTATGTAAGCAGACTGTTCTTACATTTAACTTTCTATTTTTGCTGGAGTAGCATAGCAACAGAGCATTTTGCGACCTATATCTCTCTGAGCTATCCTTGTGTGTTAAAGAAAAGGGCAGCTGCATGCTGTATTTTGAAAATTTCCAGACTTTGTAATTTGAGTGTAGCTAGCAGGTGTAAAATTACATTATTCCTTGAAGTTTCTTTTTTTTCCCCCCTCCAAGTTACAATAATTAGTACCCTTTTTTGACAGTTCTGATGTGACTGTGTTTTGCACAGTAAGCAGTTGATTTTATGCTGATGAGCTTCATGAATGTACCATCTTTCTTCCACTCCACAGAGCCTTTTAGATAAGAACATAAAGCTACATTACCAGCTGCTACTCTTTCACAGAGTAGGGAGACTGGAGGAGAGCAACTTCTCCAGGAAAAAATGTGGATATGAAATTCAGCTGACAGACAGAAGCTAAATGCTGTTGGGTTGATTTCTTTTTCCCCTCCCAACATTGTAGTGTTGAATTGTCTCAGGTTTTGATTTTTTTTTTTTCTGATTTGATGGAAATTTAAAAACATAATTTTAGAAAATTAAATTAGGTTATTTTTACATTCATCAAAACTGTCACGTATCCCAAGGTGAAATAGGTAAAGCTGTTCAAGATTGCTGAACAAAACCTAGAAATATAATAGGGCCTTTTTTGTTTTTGATAGAGTTTTATGCCTAGATAGCCAGAGTCTTCTGGTGTTTGTCTAGTGTGACGCTAACCTAGACTTCTCCTCTCATCTGAAATGTTCAGTAACCGATCTTAGGTATTTTTATTTATTTTTGTGTTACTGTTTCCTAGGTTGCAGTTATTGGCTTTAAGTTCTTAATGGTATCTTGGGATAGGGTTTCTCCCAAGTCTTGAATGACTGTCAGATAATGTAGAGCCAAGTGGATACCCATCTGCTGTTAGATTTATCGCACTGAAGAGTCAGAGTTTTCAGAGGGGTCAGATCAGAACCCAAATATGAAATGTGAGAATGTTCTTTATTGCTAAAATGAAAATAAGCTTTGCTTTCATGAAATGATGCTTATAGGCAGTTTATCTTTTGTACTTTCAGCTCTAATAAAAGTACATGGTTAACAGATGTCAAAAGTTTCACCTGGCAGGATAAAAAAAAAATCCCAGAGACAAATCCCCTGAGCATGACTTTCATCCTGTAATTCATTTATGTAATCACCTTTAAGCTGTATTCAGTTACTCACCTACACTGCATTTGTGGCATTTATTCTGTTCATTAAGTGCAGTTGTGTTTTCGTTACCTATGGATTTGCTAATTACTGTAGCATTACTATAGCTACAGTTTTATCATAACTTAACATTCCTAGGATTTTACTAAGACACCCACTACCAAAATTACTGTGATGTCCAGACTGCGTGCACTTAAATCTTAACAAGTTATCATAAATCTACCATGTAATTTACTGTACAGCTAATCCAAATGTAATGCTCTCTTCTTAGTCAAAGGCAAGCTTGTCATACCCATAATTCATTTATCCTGTGCCAACTGGGAAAGCTTCTTACTAGCTAGGTCTCCCAGGGACCTAGTTTCTCGGTAATAGCTTTGTTGAAAAATATCTTCATGTGACCACTGCATTTTCCATGAGTAGTGTCTGTACTATTATCTCATTAGACAAATTGGCCTATTATTTTTATTTTTTCCTCATGGCTTTGGGACCTTTTTTGTCTGCCACAGAATTTCAGTAGTTAGAATTTCATTAGTTTAGTAGTTATCAACTTAATGTCTGATAGAGAATTTTCAGTGGAAGCTGTTCAGGATACTCAAGATTTTTTGTATGTGCCTATCTATCTATCTGTATATATGAAAGTTCAGAGAATGCATAGCTACTTAGATTAATAACTTTGGATTTCTGAATTACTTTGTGTTATTTCATTTCAGGAGTGGAAGCTGGTTGACTTAACAGAAACTGAACTGTCAAAGTGCTGTGCAGCTTTTATGTTTTCTTCTTGCTTTTGAGAATATTTTCAGTTTATTAATGTAGTGCAGAAGAAACATGATGCCACTGTATACTACAGCTCCAGTCAATTCCAGAACAAGAAGCGAGAGTGTTTCAGCAGCAAAGCAGATGCACAGAGAGGCTATGGCAACTCCTTAGCTGATTTGGCAAGACCCTGACCTGCCTAATGTAACTTTGAAGTTTGCTTTTAGTTCTTAAGTATTACGCTCCTGTGAATTTCTTACATAGCAATGGATATACACTGTTCAAGGTTGCAAAGGTTTTTATCTCTTTTTTTTATTCAGCTTTTTCAAAAATATGTACAGTTTTCCATTCCAATAGTATGCCCTTGGTGAACTATTACAGTGCTAAGATGCAATCCTAAGGTCATTAATGTTTTTGGTTTTGTTTTTTTTTCTCCTGTAGGTGAGAGCATTTTAGTTTGCAAGCCATCAGAAAGGTCAAAAGGTCTTGCTCTACTTCAGGGATCTCTCAAGCCTGTTTGCAGTTGTTTGCTTAGAAGAGAAGGGGGAGGTGTTACTTCTAGCATGAAAAGAGCAATACTTGAGGTACAGTACATGTGGAGAGGGATTAGAACTGTGCTTGCACTCTTGTAATTGCACTCTTGTAATGGTTTCTTTTGTGACACCATCAGATTATTTCTGTGCACTTTCTTTTTCTGTTTACTCCCTTGTCAACCCAAGCAGCTGCAGAAGAAAATTACTTGGGTCTGCCAGCTTGCTTCAGTATTCAGAATTTTGTTTGGTGTGTTTCAGTCTCTGCTTGCTGCAGAATAGGATGTGAGCATACTCAAACGAGGGTTATTAAACTTTGCTTTTGCATTTAGATATACTTAAACCACAGGCAGAAATAAGTGTGATTCTTAAACTTCATGTGTGACCTGACAGACTTAACTGGGAGATACTTGTGAATTATTGATCCCAGAGGCTTTGTGAACTGAATTGGGCCATATTGACATTTATAGAAACTTGTAGGGTCCCTTATTTTCCCCCCTTCAACTTATTTACCTCTTTTGCACAGAAATGATTGAGATTTTGGTAAGCACATTTTTGGTGAACAGGTGTAGTACCCAATTTGCTCCCTCTAGACTGCCCTCCTCTGTAGGGTTCCTACAGGAGTAAAAAGGACCAAAAGGATGTTATTCCACATAGGTGAGCTTATCTCATTTCCCAAAGTTGCTTTTGGGCTTGAACTGAGCATAGATGCTTTAAATACAGTTCATATGCTGTACTATTCCTACTGTCTTTTGAAAGCTGCTGCGGTAGTTAGAATGTGTTTGTGATTCCATAGATATTTAATTTTTAACAGATCAATGGAATTTCTAAATACATTTTTCTGCATAAGAGGTGTGTAAAAGATGGGGGTTCCTTTCTGGTTGTGCTGACATGAAATGTCTGGTGGTATAACATGAAGTAAATCCACTGAAACCATGAAAGAAAGTTTTTAGTTAAACACCTTGCTATCTCAAGGGAGAGACACTCATGGAAATGAATCACAAGGAAGAAGCAGTTATGTGAAAAAACAAAACAAAAACCAAATCCAAGAGAAAAAAACCAAACCAATACAATCAGGAAAACAGTGATGGGGATATAGCATTCATAATTATTAAGAGAAAACTTCAGTATTCTGAAGAGCCTCGGGAGAACTCCTCCTTCCTGTTTTGCTTTTTATCTTCAGAAAATTGAAGTTTGTGTTCTAACCTTTTAAAAGTATTTCAGTGTTGGCTAAACAAAATGCCTAGGGCTAGTCTCAAATCTAAATTGCTGCAATGTGTATGTCTGCTATCAAAATAAGATTTTATAATTCATTCTCTCCTTTAGCTTAGTCCTCTTCCTTCTACCTAAGGTGTCTAACTTTTTGCCAAGGAAAGTCCTTATAGGTTGGCAGTTGCTTTGCCTCATGTTCCCCTCTCATATTGGTTCTTTAAAACTTAGATATCTGATGGATCAGTCTCTTTGATCCTCTGATCTGATGTTCTATCCTACTGCTTCTCTGGCAATATGAACAAGTAGTTTTCTTCAACAGATCATAGTGGGGGGAGTGGCCAACACTCCAGATGATGTGCAGACCTACGCTTCTTGCACTCTTCTCGCATCCAGCTTGAAAGAAAGCAAATGGGGAGATGAGAAAGCACAAGACAAAGTGCAGACTGGACCTATTGAGTCTTGTGTGACATGGTTGCTGGACAACGAATTCATTCAGGTTCTGGACTCCGGCAATGATGCGAAAGGTAACATTTGTGTTCTTCCCTGTGATTGCAGTTAGCAGTTTTGAATTGGCAAATCTTCTGCAGATGGGTGGATGTTCAGTGTAACTTTATAATGAGGACTTCTGTGCATTTTTGTTTTTATTTTACATATTCGTGTGTATCAAGACTTTTTAGCTTTCTGGAGGGTGTCTTTATACCTGCTCTAACATTATTTGCATGCACATGTTCTTAGAAGGCCTATCTCTGCACATCACCTCAAAGACTGATGTATCCTAGTCTACAAATTTCCAAAATACCTTCAAACAAGGTACACTTTTACTACAGGATTTATGCACATTAACTGTAGACTGTGATTTTTATCTTTCCGAAGAACAACCAGTACATTCTAAGAGAGTGCAAGTTTCTTCTGGAACTGCTTGGTGTACATAGTTGCACTTTTTCCAGATTTTGGCTGTTTTCTTACAGTAGCTAAGGATAAGACTCTTACGGTAATAGTAAGAATCCCCATTACAGGTTAATTTGTATCTCTTTTTAAAGAAAAGATGCTAGGAGATATTTGATGTTCCTAGGAAAGAAATACTCAAAATGATAATTCCTAGGCAGGATGGCAGATGGGATTCCAGTGTTTTTTGTTCAAATAGCTATTACAACTGTTAGTCTGAGTAGGTGGTGGGATCCAAGCTTGTGATCTGGCCTCTGAAAAAGGCTAGTGTAGACTTAGACAAGCCTAAACCTTTTATTCTTTCAATTTTCCTGTCTTCAGAATGGAGAAATATGCTATTTCTTCTTGAAAAAGTAGTTAGGAAAAGTTAGTAGAATTGGTATCTGTAAAATACTTTGCAACCTGAAAATGAGATATAAACTTGCACTTAAATGTTTCTCTGTGTGGTTGTTTTTTGTATTTTTGTTTTGTTTTTTACAACAGCAAAGGTTTATCATCCAACGCATCTTGGCTCAGCTACTCTTTCCTCTTCTCTTTCACCAACTGAAGCCATGGAAATCTTTGCTGACCTGCAGCGAGCTATGAAAAGCTTTGTTCTGGAGAATGATCTGCATATTGTCTATTTGGTAGGTTCCTCATTCTGTGTTTTGTATTTTGTGTTGTCAAAACTAAGGAAAGGAAAAAAAGCACAATGCAGAGTTCTTGAGGATTCTGTGAATGTAGGGGTTTCTTTATGTCTTACTTAGCTCATTCTTCACGAAGAAAAGTTTCTAGATTGAATGTTCTTCAGAACTAGTCTGTGCCCGTAGTGTCTGTTGTGTAGGCATGTGCTGCATGTCCATCTAACCCATTGTTGTCACTCCCAATGTCAAAAGATGTCAGAACTTTGTAAGTTTGGGGTGTAGGATAATGGTAACTTTTCTGAGACACTTGAAGTTGATGAAGCAAATTGGTTTTGTTGTGTGTTTGGGATCAGCAGGCTGCATCTCACATTACTTTTGAAGGGTCAGGAAACTTCTGAGGTTTTAGCATCTATTTTGCCTACAGAAAGCCTCAGAGAACTACATGGCTTTCTTCCGATGGGTGAGCCTTTCTTCTGTTCAATAACAGTGAAGTTCACCTCCGATTTAGTTTACTTGTCTGGTGTTGCTGCCAGGGCTAAAATAAAGAGCATTATAAATCTTTTGAGGGGAAAGTGTCCTGAGGTTTGTCAATTTTTATGTGCAAATACACTTAAAAAGCTAAGCAATGCTTTTTAAGACCTTTGGAGAGGAAACTGCAGATTAGTGAGGAAACAAGATGGAGTTGCAGTCAACATCATGGGATGCATGGCTGCCAGAGGCCCGTCATGCAGTCATCGTCCCAAGTTTGACAGTCATCTTTAACCTCCTGAAGTATAAAGTGTATTCTCTTTACTAGTCTGATCAATCAATGGCAAAATCTGGGCATCTTTCCTGAAAAAAAAAGTTAACTCCAAGAAGACTATGCTTGAGGTTACTGGAGTTTTTGAGCTAGGGGATTGGGAGAGGCAAGCGATTGAGAGTGTCTGTCTCTGACTGCTGTGTTCATTAACCTAGTTATTGGCTGATACTGATAAGATTTTTTTGGATCAACTGGTGTCCTATATGTACCCATATTTGTTTCAGAGGACCACATTGTATTTTGTTCTATTTCTACTAGGCAAAGTGGACTGTTTTGTGTCATGCACCAGTGAATTTCTTCCCTGTTTGCATCTCTAAAAGAGGAGGGGAAAAAAAAAAAAACCGATGAATTTTGTTAGTGTTCTGGGGTAGAGACAGTGATGGCAATGCATTTTTTTTTTTACCCTGTACTACTTAATTGCAGCAGCTGGTCTAATGTTATTTTAAATCAAATATACTGTTGGAAAAAATGTTCTTGAGATTCTGTTCCATTAAGCTAGCCTAAAGTACCTTCTGGCAAATCTGTTCCTTTTCAAGGCTGAAGGTTTGTTTAGTTTTGTTGGCTTTTTTTTTTTTTTAATTTATTTTAAAGAATTGTTTTCCATGTATTCCTTATGGGCTACAGAGAAATTATCTACTACAATTCTTTTTAATTCTCTTAGGCTTGAATCTTGTACAAATATGAGAATGAATTCCAAGACCTTGTATTTTAGGAAACTTGATTAAAACAAATAACTATTTGCAAGGCAAGGAAAAGAGTTTTCTTTAAAGAAAAAAAAAAAAAAAAACAAACAAAAACAAACCAACTAACAACAAAATACAATCCCCCACCTTAATAACTCTTGTTCTTCTCAGCAGATGAAGGAGCATGGATGACTTACAAGTGCGTAGTCATCTGGTATTCTATGTTATGTTCAGTGCTCCCCAGCAACTGTTAGTTATTTCAAAATAATTAATCTTGAAATGTATCAATACAGACATGAAGACATTTTGTCTCCTTATACTGAAACTGACTCTGTGCTGTCTGAATGATAACAGAATTGGTTTTCTGTTGAAAAGTGTGTGAATGCTCTGGATGGCTTTCTTTGGTAGTGTTAATAAAAATTGAGATTTATTGTTCTTCAGGTAAATGAAAGCTTCAGCAAGTTTTGGCAAAATCTGTGTTCATTTCTGCTAGATGCCATGGTGGTGTTCCGTGTGGTTGCTAGTGGTTTTAAGAGGTTGATAGATATCTGTCAGTTTTGTTAAAAAAAGAATAAAGTTTTGTTTGTTAAAGGAGAATAAAAATGCAGCTTAAAAGTCTTCTAGTGGCTTGGCTTTAGGGAGCAATATGACAAATATTCCAAATTATTTAATCATTAGAGTACCCATATGAGTCAGATCTCATCAGTACAAATATTTAAAAACCTAGGTTAGAAGAGCTTTTACTTTCTTCAGTGTACATGGTTATGACTCAGTGCCTCTGAGTAGTGCGTAGGATTCTCTAACCACATTCCCTAGGCTGTATTTTTGTTTACCCAGAGCTCTGTTCTGTTTGTTTCTCTTCTCTGAAATAGTTTTTTGCACTGTTGTATTTTCTTTAGGTCACCCCAGTGTATGAGGAGTGGACCACAATTGATTGGTACCAGTTTTTCTGCTTATGGGAGAAGCTGCCTGCCTCAATGAAACGTGTGGCTGAGCTGGTGGGGATTGAAGAAGGTTTTCTGGCTCGCTCTGTAAAGGGCGAAATCATAGCTAAAACAGAGAAACAGCACAGACAAATGGCCATCCACAAAAGGTAGCCACAAACGGGTGTGAATGTGCAAAGACTAGAGGCTAGAACACGTGGAGTGGACAGGCTCTGTGTCTGTTTTCAGGAACTGGCTCACTTGCTGAGTGAGCTGATAGCTCAGAGAACCTGGACCTGGTCTGCTCTGGATTGAGAACACTGCTGGCACGAGATGTTTGTGCGGATGTTTTCGAAAGCCACATTCTCTGTTTCTTTTGTGTGCTATGCTATAGTACCATTCTGTCCTATACTATCACAGTGCATTTTGCCATGTACACTAATGTGCCCTGGATGATGTTTTTCTTTCCATGTGTACTTCTTCTACAGGTTTTTCACCAGTCTTGCCCTTCTGGATTTAATCAGTGAGGTTCCCTTAAAGGATATGACCAAGAAATATGGCTGTAGTCGTGGCCAGCTTCAATCCTTGCAGCAATCTGCTGCCACCTATGCAGGTGTGTTGTCTGGGCAAAATACCTCCGGAGTCTTAGGCTAGTCTGTTTTCTTCCCTTCCAGATATGGGGATAAGTTAGCCAAGGTGCGGTACTGACAACAATCAGTCTTGTAAAACCACTTCCAGCTTTATAGTTTAATCTGTGGTTGCTGAGATAGAACCACAGAGAGTGCTGTGGGAAGGGGGCCAGCTGAGTGGAATCAAGCAGTGCTGTAGCATGCTGAGGTCTGTGGAAATCATCACTGTAGTACTATGCATGAATATAGTCTGTTCAGTATTAAGTACAGAAATAAGTACAAGTCCATTCCAAAGCTTTGCTCTATCAGGAAAAAGTATCTTTCAGCACAGGTAAAGCATGGGGTCTCTAAGACTTAGTATGGCTTTCTCCTGGTGGCAAAGTTAACTGGCCAGAAAGAGCAAGTTTTTTGTTTTCAAAACAGAATGAGTAGTTTCTGGGTCATTTATCACCAGATAACAAGAGGTCAGATAGCTGTCACCTTTAACTTAACTTCCTTAAGAGGGCCGTGTAGGAGTAGAAGTAACAGCCCAGCATGTGACTGAGATATTTTTTTTTCCTGCCTAAATCTTCCATTACTCCATAAGTGGGTCTTCAATTTTTAAGACAGTTTTCACTCAACTTGCAAAACCCTACGTGTGGGTTGCATCATGAGTCAAAGCCCCAAAATGAAAAGGTCACGCCAACTGATGCAGAGTAGTTTAATTCTGGTAGTATAAATAAATTTTTGTTGTAGAAGTTTCATAATTACCTTATCCCAGTGTTAATAATTTTCACAAAAATAATTTGGGAAGTAAAAAAAGCTGTTGACATGACATACAGTTAAGAGATATGATGAAGGTTGTATTCTGTAGTCACTGTAAAAATAGTGAGGGATGCCATGTCTTTCAGTTATTTTCATATTCTGTAGCTGCAATCTGTGAGTAAGACACTGTCTTTTCCTTGCTCTTTTCCTCCCATGTTCTGGGGAATGCAGTTGTAACCTTTATCATAGGCTGTGCTACCTCCTATGATGCTCTCAGCAACTGATGTTCTGCAGGCCAAGTTCTGCTCTTATGGACATTACTGCTGGCTTTCCTCAAAGATCTGTGGCTTCTCTTAGTGTCTCTCATCACTGCTTTTTCTGTTGTCTTTTCTTCAGTGTGTTTGGTTCATAAGACACCTGTTACAAGATATGCCTGTACTTCATACTTTCAAGATTAGCATCTTGGAAAAAGCAGTGTCATTCAGAATTTCTACCACACTGATAAACTAGGTGCTTCTAGATTAAGTTGAGTTCTGCGAGACCAGCTCCTAGTCACAGTTAGAAAAAACATGAGTTAGTTTCTGTAAGTAATGGGAAGGTGAGAAATGTAAAGTGAATGCCATTTGAGATGAGGGGGGGAAAAATGGATTGAGCTTAGTAGAACTGGAGCTGGAGTTAAGACACTGATGTAACTTCTGTGTTCCAGGAATGATAACGGTTTTCTGTAATCGGCTGGGCTGGCACAACATGGAGCTGTTGCTCTCTCAGTTCCAGAGCCGCCTCACTTTTGGGGTTCATAGGGAGCTTTGTGACTTGGTACGAGTGTCTCTGCTGAATGCACAGCGTGCCAGGACACTTTACAACGCTGGCTTTGTCACAGTGGCTGATATTGCTAAAGCCAGTCCTGATGATGTGGCAACTGCTCTGAAGAATTCAGTACCGTTCAAAAGGTGAGAAATCAGTAAATCCAGAAGTCACGTAAAGGAGTTTGCTTGCAAGGTGAAGGATTACAGGGTGAAACCTGTAATAAAATATGGCAACCTTTTGGGACTTGGTGCCAAATGTTACTTAGAAATCCCTTGAAGGTCTCTATGACTGATCACAGTAATTCCATGATTAATTTTAAATTAATAGAAGCATCTTTTATTTGCAGCATAAGTTTGAGACCTACATTTCTTATTATTCTGCTTTTCAATGCACTGTTTAGTCCTCAGTGAATTGTTAATGCTTTCTGAAGACATTTTGCTACCTGTAAAAGGCAGCTTCACCATATGATCAAATGAGTTGATGGTTTATTATTGTGTATCATTTGAGATTCTCTTGCCATTTTCATGTTAGTGCAATGACAAGCTTCTTTGATCAAGTACTTGTTGGACTGTGCCATGACAACTGTCTGGTTCATGCCTCTGAAGTTTTCTTTCTCTGGAAAAGAGTGCCCAGAGGAGGATTGATTCAGAGCTGGATCTTGCCCTAGTAGGGAGTTGGGACTCATCTGGGGTACATGTTTGGACACAGAAACCTGGGATTGCTTCTGGGGTATGCAGCCCATAATATCTTTCATTGACATCAATTCACATATGGAAAACTGAAATAGTTATTTCCTTTTAAGTACATTATGTTTTGGATATAGTGCTTCTGTGAAGCTAGGAAGCTGTGAAGCTAACTGGAATGGGATCAGAGCAGAATAGTTCCAGCTCCTTGTGCTGCTTGTTATTTTCTACATGAATGTTTACATCCATCTGTTACCTTTCCCATAGTGTTCGTAGGGCTGTGGATGAAGATGAAGAATCAGTGGAAGAGCGTCGGACTGTGCGCAGCATCTGGATGGCCGGAATGAAAGGCTTAACTGAAAGAGAAGCAGCTTCTCTTATTGTGGAGGAAGCCAGGGTACTTCTCCAGCAGGATTTGGCACTGATGGGAGTGCAGTGGAACCCGGAGTCTTTTATCGAGACTGATACATCCTCTGTGATTGGCAGTGAGTCAGAATTGGAAGACAGACGGCATAGATCAAATGGAGAGCAGTCTTCTGAGTCTTCGAGGGTGTTAAACAAAAAAGTGTGCAGAGTTCAACCTCATAATGGCCTTGATTCTCAGACTGGAAACTTACCAAATATTAAAAAGGGATATAAAAGGCGACTAAGTGGTAGTACAGAAAACTTCAGATTTGAGAGTGAAGTCATAGGCGGGAGACAGGCTCAAGCAGGGGAAGTCAATGATAATGTGTACAGTACTAGAAAATGGCCAAATATGTGCAGAGGTGATGAAAACATAGAAGGAATTTCTCAGGTCAAAACCAAGACTGATTCCGGGAGAGCAATTCCAGAACTCCCTACTGAACAACGGAAAACACCAACATTGAGAACGAAGTCTTCAGTCTCTAGATTGGTAAAAAGTACAGACATGCATTTAAACCGGACTAGGAACAAAAATACTGCTTCAAAACTGCAGAGGTCACTTATTGAAGATTCGAATATGGTCAGCATAGACATACAAAAGCTGCATGCTTTTCACCCTACTGTCTCTACGGATAATTTTTTTTTAGACCAAAATAATAAGGAATTTATGGAAACAGGGTCTGTAACTCATAAAGTCTCAAATTCTGTACAGATGCGGGAAATTAATCTTGGGAGGAAAGATAAAATGGAAAGATTATTTACTGATTCTTCCACCACTAATGAAGGCATGTCTAAGGGGAGAGCATGTTTTCAGGCACCTGTTACAATGCAGGAAACTCCACACATCAGTGTGGAGACACATAATATTGTTGGAAGTCTAGTAATACCTGGTGGTGCTGGGACACAGAGAAATGAAAATACTGGTGATAAGCAGAGTGAAGTTAATAAAATGCAAACAGATGCAAGCTGTGCTGAGGCGATGGTTTGTAAGAGGCAGATGGCTTTAGACACAGATCTTGGTAATGTAACTGCTAGCTGCCCTGGAAGTGAAAATGTCCATTGTGGCATCAGGATCCAGAAGCCTGTGCATTTTTGTCCTGATGCGGATAAATCCTGCCGTATTCGGATTCAGAATGGTGGCAAAAATGGGAGTGGAAAGCCCAATGGAATGTTGTTACAAACTGGAGCACTGCAGAAAGCCATCTGTCATCCTAAGGATTTTCTGAAAGACACTCTAGTAAAATCCAGAGGTGTTTGCAATGCAGATGCTGCTCAGAATGGTCCATCCTCTGATGTGTTTTCTGACTCTAGAGACTTTGAAGACAGCTTTCAGTTGGATACTCAAACTGAGATGATAATAAAACAGGAGGGAGCAGCTGGAATCACAGGACAGCAGGGAGTACAAGGTTCAAAGCTGACAGCAATACCACATCAGGCAACCTCCAAGAAACTAAGCACTTCATGGACTGAGAATGCTACTGATAGGAAACTGGGCTTATCGAGTCTTATCACAACAAATAACACAGCTCATCACTGCAGCAATAAAGTTTTGGAGTCTGGAGGCCTTAATCTACAGCCCGTAGCAAAGAAAATGGAATCTGCACCTTGGCTTAAAGAAAGTGATTTTTCAGTGACTGACTCCCAGCTACACAGTTTTCTACAAGATTACCAGACCCAAAATTCAGTGAAAGGGGACAGTGTGTCCAAAGACCTTGAGAAAGCAACTTTCCCTTTTGGTAGGGAGGACGTTGTACAAGTAGAATGCCACCCTGTCCCTGAAACAAGCCTGAATATGAGTGATAGCTTGCTGTTTGATGATAGCTTCAGTAATGTCAGTGACCTTTCAGCTGCTCACATCACAGAAGCTGACAGAAAGGACCCTGTGGAGAAGCAAGAGGCTTTGCTTCCTCCAGATGGTCTTCTGCAGAACCTAAGGCCTGTTCAGAATAAATTTTATGTCAGTGGCAATCAGAAGGAGCATGAGGATCTCGTGCAGCATAACAATGGGTCTCTAGCATTCTCTGATCTAGTAGCTGAGGTTTTAGATCACGCAAACTCCCCGTCTTTTCTAGAAGATCTTCCTTCTACATTTCATGGTCAGTCAGGATTAAGAAACCCAGGGATTTGTAACAATGGGCTCAGACCAAAGGATTTACTAGGAGATCAAGGTGAAAAGCTCCAGAGAAGCCAGCAAGCTTTAGACAAGAAAACCTATCCAGTGGTGTGGACTGACCACTCGTTTGAAATAAGCCCAGGATTGCAGGATGTATTAGACAAATGGCCCAGTCCCTCCAGCATTGAACCAGTTTCAGTAAACTGGTTGAAAGGAAAGTTAGTTGCTCCTATTGTTAATCAAGATCCAGATCCAGTTTTTGAATATGACTGCTGCCAGCCAGAGCCTTTGCCCACTTGCCAGGATTTAAAAATCTCTTCCAAGGTTAAAGAAAATAAAATGGAAAACTCTGATCTTCAGAAAGCAGACTGCATAACACTTCCACTCAAGGGAAGCAATAGAACATCCTGTCATCCACCAGATAGTAATAATGGGTTTATTCCTCCAACACCCCCCAAAGAGCTTTTTCCAAAGAGTTCTGTGTGCGTCTCTCTGAAATCTGCAAGGGAGAGACAAGTCACCTGCATGAATGAAGGGCAGCTGATTCAGCCACAGCAGAATAGTGAGGGCAATGAAGAGCAGCAGGTAGGAACGCTCCAAGTCAATATTGGGAGTGTCGACCCAACTGAGAAGGATGAGATAAAAGATGATACCACTATAGACCAAAGCTTTTCACTGCAGCTATCTCAGGATGTTTTTCCACTCATTCCCTCAAGTGCTGAAGGTTTCACTATTATTGATGTAGCAAGCGACAAAGTACTTTTCCAGACTTTTGTTGCAGAATGGAAGGAGAAAAGCAGATTTTCCATCTCAGTGGCATGTGAAAGAACAAAACGTCTTTTGTCTCCCGAATCAACGATTGGTGGTAAATTCAAAAAAGGTCAGTTCCATGTTCCAGCACATTATTTAATGAACAGCAGGGTGGCATCTTCGGCCTAAAGCAGGAGTGGAGAAGGAAAGGGTTTGCAAAAAAGGAGGAAAATTACTGATACTGATTATTGTCAGGCTTAGTAAAGCAGAGGAGGTGAGTGTTAGTAGAGGATGGCAAATTGGTGTCAAGCATTTCATTGGTAGGTCCTTGGTGATAGTAATGAAGTGTTAGCAGCTTGTTTGTATGTGAGAGCCTCTGAATATTCTTAACGTTTCATTGTGTATCTAATTTTGAAATGGATCTTTGTTGTGCAATCCCTTTATCGTGTGTATCTTTCCATGTCATAAACAAATTCTAGTATATTTTAAATAATATATTTAACAGTAAATTATACAGATTGTTCAGGGTCTCCACTGAGCAGTGTTACTTCCAGGCTTGCCTCTGAACCAAGGTTAAATATTTTTGAATTTGCAAAAAGTAAACTTGGTTCAATATATGCATGTGTGAAATTTAAATCAATCTCTGAGTTGTTGCAATATTGCTTCATTTTTTTCCACAGAAATATTCATATGCTGCAGTTTGCTGCTGCTGCTCTGTGAACATACTCTTTCTTTAAAATACCAAGATTAAGCACTGTTAGAGTCTTTGCTGCCATAACAACAAGATTTCTTAACTATCAAAATATATTTTGGAAAAACAAATGTGAAATGTTTTTCAGAGTGCAAGAAGGTAATACATTTCTGTCTCAACTCTTGAAGACATTGCTAGGGAAGGCCAGAGTTTTGCAGGGTTGCTATATGGGTGGTTGTTTCTGTTAAGAGAAAGTTTTGCTATTCTAAACATCGTTGTGGGGTTGGGTTTTGTTGTGTGTTTTTTTTTTTTTTTTATCCCCCCCCCCAAAGAAACGGATTTATCTCCTTACAGATAAAAATGAAGGTATATACCCACTTTTAAGAAATTTAAGCTCAACTGTACACATTTACATTTTTGGGATCCAAACTCTTCTGTATTTATGGATGCTATTTCATAATTGTTATTTAAAAATTATTCCTTTAGTAACTTCTCCTCAGTGGATGCAAGTTAAAGATGATGGATTTCCTGTCCAAGGCTGTGAAGACATCTTGGTAGTTGGACTGGCAGTATGTTGGGGTGGAAAAGATGCCTACTATATCTCTTTGCAGCAGATACAAGACCAGACGGGTAAGCAAACAGACGAGCTGTGCTGTGTTACGTGACACTGCGTTTCAAGAAACTAGCTTCAGCACATAGGTTCTTGGAAGTGTTTTGAGTGTCCCAAACCCAGCTCAGCTGTGTGATGGTGTGACTTAGCCATATTATTCAGCCATCTTCAGTGCTGAACACCCTTGAACATGTTGCTGTGGATAACACCTATGCTGCTATATAATAATGCCAGGTAATTGGCTCAAGCAGTGGACCGCTGAGCATGCATATGGCTGAAATGTTAGCTTACTCCCAGGCTTTCTTTAGCTTACTTGTTTTTCAACCTCTTCCAATTTTTGCTTTCCAGAACAAATCTGACTCTTGAATGCTAAATATAACCCAATCTGTGCTACATGGGCTCGTGGCTAGAGTTTGATTCCTGGCTCTCCCTTGTTTAGTATTACAGATACAGCATATTACTTTTGGAAGCCTTGTCTGGTTTGATAAAATACATCATTTCAGTATAGATTTATTGTTATTTGTTCACAGTCCAAATGTAGTTTTTGTGCTTGAGGTGATTGCATCAGGATTTTTCTTTTGCCATTCTTACCATGCAGTGGGTAAAAAAAGATGATTTTTTTGCTTGTATCTCCTGCCTTAGAAATCAGTATGAGTTTGGCACCGCCACCTTTGGACAAAAACCTATCTGTAACAGAGAGACTGCATCATCTGCAGCTGTACCTGCAGAAAAAGCCCAGGCTGGAGCGCTCACTTGTCGTGTATAACTTCATTCAGCACTACAAGACTCTGGTGATGGCTTGTGGCATCTCCTTGGAAGGAAGTTTTGAAGACCCAAAGGTTTGCAGGACTAATAAATGTAGCTTGGGTAAAACTACTAGTTTAAGCACACCAGTGGAAAGACAGGTTTACCTTCTGGAACATTCCTTCTGTTATTTAGATTTGAATATGCACACCTGTCAGTGGGGTTTAGTGAAATTTTCTTCCAGTGGGAAATCTAGAACAGTATTTAGAGGAGACTTCTTTTGCTATGTGTGATCGTGGTGCCTGCAAGAGAAATGGAGCAGGTTCAGTGACACATTAACACAATAATCTTTCATGCCTGATTTCTTGGGTGGGGAGGATGAGTTTAAATCTCTTCCCTGTCCCAGTGGACAGGGCTGAACTCTTGTTGTTAAAAGAAGCTTGGGACTAAAAAGGCAGAAGTGCTTCTGGTCAGATTATTGATTCTGAGAGCAGAAGACTTTGTAAGCAAAAGATTTACCACTATATGTGGTATGGGCCACCTTACTACCACTATTTTCTCAAAACAAATTTTATATGTAATTTCAAAATGCTTGGGTACCATTTGTAGCTCAAACGAAACACTCGAAAGAGGTAAAACCACTTTCTTGTCCTTGTTAGGAAAAGCTCTTGATGCGTAGAAATTTCAGGTGTTGATTACTAAAGCTTGCATCACACATGGGCTGAATAGCATCGTGGCAGTATTAAACTCTGCAGGTAGCGAAGGTGTTCAGCACAAGGACAAACTTAGGTTGTTGTACCAATACATAGTTTTAGGATAAAATTAAAGAGCAATAAAAGTAGCACCTTTACCTGCACTGTTCCATGCATCAAATAGTCATCTGGATATCTGTTTGTTTTAGTGATGCAATGACTATATACACATGCACACACATTAACACCCCCACCACCTGTGTATATACATGTGGTTTTTATTTTCTGCTTGCATGGAAGAGACAATGCAGAAACCTGTGTTTCATCATATTTTGACACAAGAAATTGAAATATATCTATAAGCAAAATTGCTTTGAAGACAGTGGGATGTATGAACCTTACAGAGAATAAAATCTGCCTTGCAGAATTCTTGGTACTAGTGCTGATGTGCAAAAAAAATAGGAGAGCTCAGCTTGAGTAATATTCTAGATCAATAGCAAGTTCTGATTCTTACAAAGTCAGTTTTCAGATTAAACATGTTTTGATTCTGATTTTCACATGTAAGCCCCTTTGTGTTAGGTTTTAATAAATGAAAAAACCTGAGGACAACATTTAGTGGTTAGCTGACAGAGGATAAGGTTTTCAAATGTGCAGACTTAACTTTGAGTCAGAATGAAGCTTTTCAGCGACTCGTGTCCTCTTGAAGGTTTTATCTGAAATCATGTACCTTTTCCACAAATTTGTCCAGTCTACCTGCCAAATCAAGAAAAATAATCTGCATTATAGCCTTGCATTGACCCCCACTTAAATGTTTATGTTGCTTTATGGCTAAAATGGAAAAAGGATCTCACAGAGATCTCCCTTTTTAAGGTTGCGTGTTGGCTGCTCGATTCTGGCTCTAAGGAACGTACGCTTCACAACATGGTGACTAACTTTCTCCCCGGCGAGCTGCCTCTACTGGAAGGGGTAGGCACTGGCCAAGGGGTGCAGAGCCTGGGGCTTAGTGCCAGCGGAGATCATTCTGGGCGGTACAGAGCAGCAGTAGAGTCTGTGCTTATTTTCAATGTCATGAACCAACTCCATAACGAATTACGGAAGGAAAATCTGACAGGTAAAGAGAGCTCCTCCACTTGGGGACAAAGGTGGAGACTAAAGGTAGCTGTGCTACCAGAGGCTGAATGATCAGTGGAGAAGAGAGCAGATTTGAAGTTCTTGTCCAAGTATATTCTGTGGCAAAATATTAATTTGTTAAAAGGAAAGTGGGAACTTACCCTTGAAGTCTATCTATTTTGTCAAAAAATGAAATTAAATTTTAAATTAAAATCTAATTTTCATATCCCAAATATCCACCAGTTCCATGGGTTAAGGCAATAGCACAGTCTATTTTAAGTCTCTGAATCAAGCAGATCTTCACCTCCCAGGTGAGTACCCTGGTCATTGTGTGGGCACTTGCAGGTCTGTCTGTGGTTTCTCATTAACATTTTCAAAAGCTTTTGCATTTCCTTGTCAGAAGCAATTTCTGAAATCCTCAGATGTTTTCTGAAGGAGATTTCTTTCTCTTTGGCCTGCCCATTTACACTGTTTGCCATGTATGTGTTGTGTCCCTGAAACTTCTGTGATCCCATGGTGAATGATCCAGTACGTTTGCACTAGTATTTGCTGAGTGCTTGTCTCTCTTTAAAAACAAGCAAAAAACCCACCCCCAAAAGGACATAACTCTTGGTGGGCTTTATGATCATTTCCCCTAAATTGGATCCAATGCCTAAGATTAGGGTGCAGTCTCACTGAAGTCTTTTATTGCAAGTTTGCTATATCATTTATGATCATGACAACTAAACCTTAGAACATTTTTAAAAGTTGTGGGTGGTGGAATGAAAGTGTATCAAGTTAGAAAGCTTTACATTAAGGATGTCTGTGGTTTATAAAATGTTGATATACAGAGATGCATATTTCAGAGAAAAAAAAATTTACAGAAGTTGTTATTCTCTTTAATTCTTTTGTGATAAAAAATTCTGGAGTATTTCTCATTATGAAATATTTCTTACTATGAAAGATTAAAAGTATTTAAACTAGATCTATGTTAAAAGATTTCAGTGCCTGAGGACATTCAAGATTTTAAAAACTGAGGATTGCCCAGATATTTTTTTTATGAATCAACATGATCTGCAGTTGATCTGTTTTTGATGTTCTAAAAGTTTTTCTTGGGATTTGTACTTACTACAGATGTATTTTCTAAAGTGGAGATGCCCACCCATTATTGCTTGGCTCTGCTGGAGCTGAATGGCATTGGTTTTAGCACAGCAGCTTATGAAACCCAGAAGCAGGTGATGCAAGCTAAACTGAGTGAGATTGAGACAAAGGCGTATCAGCTGGCAGGCCACAGCTTCTCCTTGACCAGCCCTGATGACACTGCGGAGGTAGGTGAGGGATAGGGTGGGAGGGCAAGAACTTTCTCAGAAGTTACCCTCAAGAGGCTTTTGCTTAGACATAAGAAAAAAAAAAATCCCCTTGGGCAGACTGCGCATGAAGAAAAGACAAAATGCAAATTGAACTCTGTTCAGAATTGATTTATCTTTACACTCATTATGAGCTTGCTGCTTGCAAGGTGCTGTGCATCTCCTGCTTGTTACTGATCATTCTGATTTCTTCTAATTTAGGCAGAAATAAAGAAGGTAGAAATGGAAATAAGCATGTTGGAAATAAGCTTGTTGTTTGCATAGGACCTTGGCTTCTCATGGCACATGAGATGAGCTGCCAGTTAAATGGCTTTTGGAATATTTTGGATGAATGGTGTGGGACTAGAGAAGCTTTGTTGCAATACCTCAGCATTCTGCATATGAGATGTGATGTGATATCATGTAGTTTGAGTCTAAAAATAGTTGTACTGAACAAGTTGCATTGTTGCCCTGTATGCATGAAAGAGGAGGAAAGACTGCTTTATTAGTTTTGAATCAACAACTGTCTGTTTTTTAAGAACCTCTATAGAACTGGTTTATTTTTTTTAAAGCCTGAGAAACAGATTTCTGTATAAACTAGCAATACTTTTATTCCTGAAGAACTTCACTATATATTTTTAAATATAAGTTACATGGAATCCTAGGAATAGATAACAATTGCTGCGCGTGCTTTTCCCCCCCCCTTTTTTTTTATATATATATATACTAATTTCTTGTTGAGGGACTATACTTTATATGGAAGTAGTCAAAATTCACAATCAACCATCACCAAAAAGTTCCACAGAAATATCCTTCCTTTGTTGCAAACACAGAAGTTTTTCTCAGTAACAGGAGTCTGAGTTGGAGCTCCTGAAATAATGCTTGGCTCCAATTTCATTCTGCTTCATGGAAGAGGAACAAAAGTTTTTTTCTGAAATCCTGCTGTCTGAACTACAGTAGCTTGTTTCTTAGGTAGAAATATTGATAGGAATCATGTATCTTTTATTGGTTAGTAGAGCTTCACCCTTCTAATTCTGTGTTAGTAAAACTTTTGTGCTACATAAATGTGTGATAGAAAAGCTTTTATTCCCTTCTGCCAGCTGTGAAATGAAACACAATAGCTGCTAAACAGTGTATATTGCTGTATGAAAACATAGAATGAAAAATGCAGAACAGTGTTCTCTCTGTCAATATCTGATGATATACTTAATTTTCCAGTTCTTGGAAATCTGTTAGAAAAACTAATATTCTGGCTATTCTATGAAAGGTATTCATCACCACCTCCTATGACATTCATGTTGCTCTGAAACCTGCTCCCTACTCACACTTCTTTTTTTTATCAACGTTCTTCCCACTTTCGGTCATCTTAAAATCACGTTTTATTACAGTTGACTGTCAGCAGTAACCTCACTTATTGGATAGAGTTAATTACCTTTTCTAAAAACACACCTCTGAACTCAAACTTATAGTGTTCAGAAAATGAGATTTTTAGATTGCATTTTGTAGTTAATTAAAATGAGGAGGAATGACTTTCATAGCAGAGATCTTTAATCAGCTTTTTAATTACCTGAAGCATTCTTACTATCCTTTGGTTGGAAGAAGCTGTTTAAGTGCTCAATTGCTTTTTGTTTTCTTCTGGGAGTAGAAACTGATTTGCAATGCTGGCCTTTTTTAGGTTTTGTTCCTGGAGCTCAAGTTGCCACAAAATGGAGATGTGAGGGTTCAAGGGAACAAGAAAACTCTGGGTTACACCAGAAGAGCAACTGCTAAAGGAAAGAGGGTTAGATTAAGCAAGCAGTTCAGTACAACCAAGGTACAGTAAATTCTGGTTCTAGTCTGAAAGCGACCATAAAAATGACTCTTTACTTCACATGTCTGCTGCTTGAATACACTGGAATTAGGTATGCTGACTTAAATGAAAGTGAATTTCAACTGCCCTTTTGCTCCTCCAGTTAGCACTGGAAATTCAAACTGGAATCTGCCTTCTCTGTTAGCAGAGTTATTTACTCCTCCTACTCTCCTAAAGCCTGAGTGTAGTGAGGACATGACTATAAACTAAATCATGCAGAATTTGATTTCCCAGACCACATGTAAGACCAAAATAGCACAATAATTTTGTAAAGCCAATAGTAGAAGAATTTTTCAATGTCAGCTTGAAAGATACTTAAATACCATAGTGATTAAATACAGTATTTTCCCTGCCTGGTAATATCATATCTGTATTTTGTGCTTCAGATAATTTCTCTTTGGAGTGTCTGATCTGATGGCTTATCAAATTTAGTATATCAAAAGCTTGTATATATGTGAAGGCCATTGACATGCTTTCCAGTTGATAAATATTGTGGAGCTGCATTAATACCAACTGCTGCAGGTTAATGGATGCTCTTGCCAAACAAGTGATATTAGCAGATATATATGTTCCTTCTTTTCAGGACTCATTAATCTGTGGTGTTTTCTTAGTTTCTCCTTGTTCAGTGTAGTCAGCACTTGGAAGACACATATTGATTTCCAACACTCAAGTAGCAGTGAAGGACTGTGATGGTGGTGGCAGAGCAGGCAGCAAGAAGTGAGGATTTCTTACTTTTGTGGATGTGGAGGGATGAGGCTGCAGCTGCCTGCTGCATACAAAAAAATGTTATTTTGAGAAATGTTTGCATGCCACTGCCTTTTGAAATTCTTGTTAGTCCCTTCATATTTCTGATTTAACTGAAAGGATTTGATTAGTAGTGATCAGCTTTGTCTTTCAAGGAGCATGGTTAAAGGCTTCATTTTATGTGTTCCCAGTGTACACATAGGAGAGAGCTGGGAAAAAAAAAACATGAAAGAAAATGGAGGAGGAGCATTAATGCTGGGCGAGGAGACAATGTAAGGGACCCATGTCAAGTGGTGCTTTATTTGATCATTTCAGGTGATTATTGGTTGGTGCAGACTAAGAGTAGTGAGGTAAGGATGCAAACGTCCACAGAAAGTGATTGCCTTCTTGTATGTAATAAAACTGCATCTGTGTCCCATGGTGCTTGGATTGCTCAGGTGTACATGTTTTAGGTGAAGGAGATACTAATTTAATTTTAAGGCAGTGATACTGGAAGCTCATTGAGGGTGAAGGAGTCCCTTTTTCCTGCAGAACTGCAAAAACTTTATTTATAGAGACTTAAAGGCAGTTAATTATAATTGTGCCCTTTTCTTCCCACAAGGATGTTTTGGAGAAATTAAAGACACTTCATCCATTGCCAGGGCTGATATTGGAATGGAGGAGGATCAACAATGCCATTACTAAAGTGGTGATTCCATTACAGAGGGAAAAGAGATTCAATTCTGCACTGGGAATGGAAAGGATATATCCAGTGTCACAGACTCACACAGCTACAGGTAAAGAAAGACGTGCAAAATCCTCGCTTCTTACTGATTTTTTTTTTTTTTTTTTTTTTTTTTTTTTTTTTTTCTCTGTGTGTGTGGGGGGGAGGGTCGGGGGGGTCAGGACTGCTTCTCTGTGGGAAAAGATAGGAAATGAAGCCTGTGCTCAAATTCAACCAAATGAAAATACTGAAATACCTATTTCACATGAATCTGTCCTAAAAGTCTAGATGTGTTAAAATAGCTTCTGTCTTCACTGAGCAGTATTATTAATTTCTCACACATACTCGCATGTAAATCTCTGAACCTAGAACAGGTTCTTGATTTGAGAGTTTCTTTATTAGTGATACAGAAATGCTGCAGGGAAACCATCTCAAGCTCATTAAACCTAAATTATTTTTCCTTCAGTTTTCTCAGTGGTTGTGTCCTGTCCCACCCTTGTTTTTTGAACATGCAGATACATGTTCAGCTGTGTCAAGTTAGAGAGACTCCTTTTGGGCCCTTACTTAGTTCTGCCTTGTCTTCCTTCTCAGGTCGCATAACATTCTCAGAGCCAAATATCCAGAACATGCCAAGAGATTTTGAGATTGAAATGCCAACTGTGGTTGAAGAAAGCCCACCCTTCCGAGCCCATGGAAATGTTAATTCTTGTGCTGTTTCTGGGGGCAGGTAGGAGGATCTTGGCAAAGCTTCTGCCTACTCTTCTGATCTTAATGTGGTTGAGTTGTCAAATTTCTTGACTTCACCTGTGGCTGCTGTCATGTCAGCGTGAATTGTTACTCAGTGTTTCTCTTACAGTTTCGGGAGAATAAAGACCTAAAAATCAGTGACACGTGAAAGACCCAATAATACAGCATGTGGCTCTGGGTAGCCACTTGTTTTTTGAAATTCTTTATGAAACCCTACAGTGAGATTAGCATTATGCTCCCAACTGTTGGATGGAAAGCCTCAGTATGAAAAGTAACTAAACTGAAGTTAGGATCTGGTTTGACTTTCTAAGAGCTATTCTGAAAGAGGATAGGATATTATGGAAGAAGCAGAAGAAAGTTTATTTGTTTTATGCTCTGCAGCTTCCTGTGTAAGGGAACACGGGTGAATGTATTTTTCATTCTATGATAATAATTTCATTTGTGATAATGATCCTGCAAAAGCTACCAGATAGCAGGAAAAGATTTCAAAATCTGATTTCTATTAACTAAATGCCTTGTTTTGACATCATTACATACCAGTGCCTAAACAGTTGCATGGAAATCTAGTGAAATATCAAGATGGATCTTTTAGCAGCTAGTTTGTGAGCTTTAGGGCTTCATACTTGCTGGTGGTTCTCTGACCTTTCAGTTTCTCTTTCCACTCAGGTTCTTGTACCATATGTCACCTAAGTGACTTTAAAAATCTTTTTTTCCCATAGCAAGATGTGAGAAATTTGAGAAGTTTTTGGCTCTTCTGTCTGTCTTTTCCCACCACCATGTGTCTGACATCCTTGTGCCTTAAGTAGATCATGGGAAGAGAGCCCAGGAATAGCAGGATCTTGTCCATCTCTCTTCAGAAGAACCAGGCCTGGCTATGGAGGCAGAAATGCCGTTCTGAGAAATAGCTCTGGCAGTGCTCGGGCTTGCAGCAGCACCTTTGCAGGGCAGTTGGAGAGTGGGCTGGGTTCTTAGTCTTCCCTGTTGAGAAGCGGTCCATGAAAGGAACGGAGAGCTTACAGAACTTTGAGAGAGGTCTGCTTCTCAGGCTGACTTTTGGGACTACATTCCATAGCTAAGCAGCCACTGTGTTAGGAAGATGGGCAATCCTAAAGGTATAGAAATGACTGACAGCCCAAAAGAAACTGTCATGCAGCCTAAGTCTGATAGGCCTTGCAGACTTTGGTCCAAACTGTCTTTTATCTTAGTAATTACTATTACTCCTTCCTCTTGTTTGTAAGGAGCTTTTGACCAAATGAGCGTGGTGGAAATCCCTTACTGATTCAACTAAATTGGGAACCTGTGCTGTACAGTGTGATTCTCTACAGTTTCCAGACATTGTCCCTCACCTTTATTTATTTTGAAAATTTATTTCTGTGACTTTTATGCTGTGTTTCATCTCCTTGATCCCTACCATCCCTGAAATTACAAGGTGTAAAAAGAAAAGGGAGTGTACAAGGGAGGAGAGTATGATGTCTTTTCTGTGCTTTGCTGAAACAAGCCTTGATCTCAGAGATACCTTTTAATTCTGATAAAGAAATTTCTCAGATTCCTGACCCAAACGTCAAGGACTTATAAAGGCCCTTTGACTTCCACTGAAGAACCCAACGGGCTTGACTGGTAGACAGGTGCTGATGGGAGTAGGTGGTATGAATGGTGTCACAGTGGTGCACTGATGGTTACAATTCCATCTGCAGCTACAAGTGACCTGATGGGACAGGGGGTTGCTGAGCACCTGGGTGTGACTGTAAACTTCTAGCCTTCTGGAAAAGAAAATCAAGTTGCTTCGGGGCATTTTTTTTGCTCAGTCTTCAGAGAGGAAATGTGCAGTGTTTTATGAGCATGTCTTCTGCAACTTCTGCTCTGCTTTTACAGGCTTACGTGTGTGTTTGTGTGTGTGCAGTCATGAGGATGATGTTGTGGGGGAAATTCTTCTGTCTCTACTAGGTATGGGCTGGTGTAGGCATTCTGCATATGAGAATGATGCTGAGAGAAGACTTGGCACTCAAGATGGGGTGTTGCATTTTTAGGATTGCTGTAGGGCACCTTTGCTATCTTTCTGGGATGCACCCATCACAGATCTGGGGCCTTTCATCTTACCTGTTTTGGAATGGAATTATCCAATTTCTGGGTCAAACCCTGAATGTACTGTGAAGATTTATACCTAAGTCTGTTCAGATTCAGTAAATCCCTTCAGGTATATGTGTTGGCACTGTCCAATTCCCACATGGTCAAGTTTAGGCATGAATTGTCCAGGAGAGTGGAATAGAGGCTACTGTCTCACTTATTTTCACTAATTCTTTGTGACAAAACCGATTATGCATCTTTAAATGTTTTAGAAATTGGTGAAGAACAGTCATTCTTTGCCTCCACAGATATAGAAACCATTCCAGTATTTTGCCTAATGGCCTAAAGGTTCAGACTGAAGACCAGTCCGAAGAAAGAGGAATACCATTTTCTGTTAGCATGAGGCATGCTTTTGTTCCCTTCCCAGGTAATGCCCAGATCCTGCTCTGTAATTGTTAAGAATATAGTTAATAAAAAAAAATCATGGATCTAATGAATAGTTAAGAACTGATGACAGTATATATCTAACTCAGCAGCCTACTTGGAAAATAATGCAGTAGTTAGCATGCCCTCAAAATGATTCACAAGACTGTAAGGAGAGTTTCTTTTGGGGGGAAGTATTCAAATGTTTGTACCTTCATTTCTTCTTTAAGAATACCTGTTTTTTGAAGAGGTAGTGTAGGCATCTCTTAATACACAAATTGCACTCTATCTGGTGTTCTTTGTATGTCAGTTACCATGTTCCCTGCCCTGGCTCAGTACAAGTCTGCTGGTCTGATCTCTGTGCTGACCATCAGGTGCTAGGATTTTACATAGACAGATTTTTCTTTTTTTTTTTTTTCACCTGGACAGATACTTGTCTGTGTGGTTTTGATGGATTCTAGATATAGGGGCTAGATGCAAAGCAAGCAGACCTGCGCGTTGGGGAATTGGGCGAGAATTTGTCTGTTAGAAATGGCTGTGTAAAACTTTCAGATCAGAAGGTGCAAGGACAGCTTCAGTCCTTCTTACTGGAACGTTTGTTGGAATGTAGTTGGAGTAATTTCTGAAATCACAATTTCTGCTAACTTCTTGACTTCAGGTGGCTTAATCTTGGCCGCTGATTACTCTCAGCTTGAACTGAGGATCCTTGCTCATTTGTCTTGCGACTGTCGACTCATTCAAGCCTTGAATGAGGGTACTGATGTCTTTAAGAGCATTGCAGCTGAATGGAAAATGATTGATCCTGAAGCTGTTGGAGATAGGACCAGGCAACAAGCTAAACAGGTAATCTTTAACATAATCAGCAGCTTTTTGGGTAGGAAGGTTCAGTGTTCAAAATATCAGGGAGTCACAATAGTATGGTTTTCTGTTTGGGTTCGGCCATGACTGTTCAGTAGTTGCCTTGTATGTCCTGCCACACTCAGTAACTTTCAGTTGGAGCTGTCTGGGTTTTGGGGGATGAGGATGGAGAAAAGCAGCATGAATGGCTCAGGCACAGAGGTAGTCTCTCTTCTTGAACGCTCGCCCTTGTTCCCGTACACTTGTTTTCCCGTGAATCACATTTTCTTTTGGCTCTGCTTTCTCTGCATGGCTCACCATATGGTTGCGACTCTTCACACTGTCCTCTGACAGATTTGCTATGGAATCATCTATGGAATAGGAGCAAAATCTTTAGGCGAGCAGATGGGGATTGATGAACATGAAGCTGCCAATTACATTGAATCCTTCAAATCAAGATACACAGGTTTGGATATGGCTGTTTGGGAGCTGGGCGGTGGTGGTAGTGGTTGTTTTTAATCCCTCCTCTCTATGTCTCCAAATACTAAATTTGTCTTGGCCCTCTACTACTCCTGTCTCTCTTGAAAAAGCTTTTCATTTTTAAAAAGTCCAGTACATGAACACAGCAGTTTGATACTCCATAGTGTTTTACTATATACTCTGGTTTTATTAGTCTTTAGGACCTTGTTGTTTGCTTATTACATTAATTATTTTGTTGGTTTTTAATTCATAAGCCCTGTGGATTCATTTTAAAGCTTTTAACTTTATGAATAAGATACACTCTTTTCCTTATTAAAACACACAGCTTCAAAGGATATGCAATACAACTTTAGACCACACTTCTTATAATTTTAAAATATAACCATTTCTCTCTTCTGCTCTTATCTCCTGCTTTCATTGAGTTTTAAACTGTTTTGCATATAACCCTTACATTTTTTTTTTCCAGATGCTCAGAGCAGCTCTTCCATGTTTTGTAAAAGGACACAAGGACACTGTTGCATTTCTAAGAAGCATGTTAATTTTTAGGAAAGCTATAGAGAGAGAGTAGAGCTGCAATCAGAAAATGAATGGTGGGCAAATGGGATGAGAGGCAGCTAGTTCTAATCATAAAACTTGGAAATAAGCTAGAAAATTAAGTTCTGACGATTCAGGGTTTGCTTCTTTAGGAGACAGATGCTGAGCAATGGAGTCCTCTTAAGAGTCTGCTTAGTCTCCAGTAATTTTTGGATAGTCTCTCCTTCATGACCATTAGAATTTACTTCCTGCTTCCTCCCTCTTGGTACACGTACATACATACAAACTCTGCAATGTACCTTATATTGTAACATCACTTGTTAGGAATTCTCACTTACATGTATTGCCAGGTTGACATGCTAAATTACATACCTAATGAATGGACTAATTCTGTCAGTCTTGATCTTGAATAGCTCCTTTTACATTTTATATTTTGTAAACCTTGGAAAGAAACTGTCTGAAGTTAACTTTTTCCACTTCAGTGCAGTTGTTACCTGACCTTGCAGTGAAGGGAACTCTTCCCCATCTCACCTTTCTTTGACCTAAGTTTCTTTTTAACACTCTCAGTGAATTCACTCCTTCCCTTGCAAAGTCCGGGTGGGTGAGTTTCTTTCATCCTAGAATCTGAAGTGACACAGTCTGAAGTCAGGCAGCCAGAGGCATCAAGGCCTCTGACTTCTGCTTTCAACTGACTCCCTTCCCTACTACTTGTCTTTCCAGTACTGGCCCAGGTCCTGACCTCTCCATTATCAGTGATACACGTCTGATCCTCTGCCTGGGCGCTGTGCAGAATGGACTTCCTATCCACTTGTGCACAGTCAGATATTCTGACACTATGCACTCTCTTCCACCTCAGAAGTCTTACTAGGTTTCCCAGCAGAGCTGCAGATGGGCTGAATGAGTGATCGTGTGCCCTTGTCCGCTGACAGGGTCTAGGAAATTTAAAGAATTACCTTTGTGTTGCTTGGGTGTCCCAGACCGCTTTCAGTGACCCCAGTGAGAAGTCAGCATGGAACATCAGCTGTATTAGGGAAAACTTGCTCTTTCCTTTCACAGGGATTCAGAAATTCTTGAAGGAGACAGTGAGGAACTGCAGAAGAGATGGGTTTGTGCAGACCATCCTGGGAAGACGGAGATACTTGCCAGCTATCAAAGATCCAAATCCCTACAGTAAAGCTCACGTATGTTGAGTGCAGTACCTTTTTTTTTTTTTCTTTATTTTTAAAGTATTAGATTTCTTTGCGTATCTGTATCTGCAGTTTTACAGGGTCTGTGAGCCATCTTGGTCATGACCTTCCACTTCTCACTTAGTTCATTGTTCCTACAGTTGTTCTCTGAATAACACAGCTTTTGTCATGGTCTGCTTGACATAAGTCTTCTGTGACTGGGTGTACAGCTGTCATCACTGTGCTAACCTCACTTCAGAACTCCCACGCTGGAACTGGAGTGAGTAATTTATTGAAATAAGTGGACATGATTTTAAAAAGCTTCCAGAGAGTGATGTGCTTTAACTCTTCAGGCAGAGTTGCTCCCACTCAGCAGTCTTTGTGTTATATGCTTTCAGCACTTGAACAAGAAAGGGCATTTAAGTCCTATATTTTTGGGTATTTGTTTCTTTTCTTATTTCCCCTCAAATGAAAATTGCTCTAACTTGTTAGATAAACATTTACTTAATATACGCCTTTGCACTGGCATTATTTTTTTTTCAAGGTCATTTTGGACACATCTGTAATAGACTCTATTTCAGTGAGAGTGAATTGACTCCCCAGAGAGATGTTGGTGCATTTCTGTGGGGTGGAAACATTATATTTATCAGTATGAAGCTCGATCAGGTTATGTGGAATTAAAGATTAGAGTGGAAGAGGGAGGAAGTGGGGGAGTTTGTACTCCAAGCAGTTGAAAGGGAAGCAAGGAGACTTTCCAAAAACTTTTGAGATGATTTGACTGACTAATCTGAAGGATACTTCAGCATGAAGCTTTGTAGGTGCACATTCTGTTCAACTTTGATTTATTTTTGAAAATCACATTAAAGACCATTAATGAATTATCTTCACTTTCAGCTTCCTCATAACTTTTTGCACACATTTCATCTCTAATCAAAGAGAGAAGAACCTCTGAATACAGCTTTCTTGTCTGAGGAGGGGATCAGTGGAGAGGTTGCTTGTGTGGAAAAAAATATTGTGTTATAGTGTGGTCTGGTGTGTTTCTGCACAGCTATAATGCTCTGGCAGTTGGGATTCAGTGCAACATACCAGATTATTAGTTCATGAAGTCCAGCTTCTTGCCTTCGGTTATCCATTCCTGAGGGTTTTGAAGATAGGCAGAACTTGGATTAACTGAAATTTTTCTGTTCCTCATGAAGCTGTTACCATGTGTATATGCTTCTTCTCCTTGTGGCTTGTGACTCTTGCAAGTTATTTATTACCCTTTATATTAATTTTAAATTTGTGGAAATCCTGCTTTTCTCAGTCACCTGGGGAAATTTTGTGTCTGAAGCTAATCTGTAATGTCTCTTCCGGACAGATAAAACAAACTCTTTTATCTGGAGGTTTTACTATGCCTGTATTTGGCCAAGGATTTATTATTTTTAATGAAGTACATGTGTCATACTGTATTTGATTTATTATTTGGGGTGAGTTTTGAGAACAGCTATCTCTGTTTAGGCAGAGCGACAGGCTGTGAATACAACTGTTCAGGGGTCTGCTGCAGATATTGTCAAAACAGCCACTGTGAACATTCAGCGACGCCTGGAAGCTTTATCCTCTGTGATCAAGTCCCATGGACATCTGGAGACTTCCTTCCAGAGAGATAAGACTGGTATGCTTGCCTCTTCCTTGCACACTAGAGCAAAATTTTCATTGTTACTAATGTAAAAAACAAAAACAAAACCAAAACAAACAAACAAACAAAACAAACAAGCAAACAAACAAACAAAAAAAAAAACACTGCCTACAAAAAAAAAGTTAGGGCCTTTGGGCTAGGGGTAGGAGACATTTTATTTCCTGACAGTGGTACGTCTGTGTTTAATGGACAAAAAAAGTCACAAGGAAGGAGGGAGAATGTCTGCTCAACACACAAACTAAAGCAAATGGTGTGATCAGATCAGAAACCCCAGTTGCCTAAAGCAGATCTTGCAAAGGTTGGCAGTGGGAATTTGGATGTGATATGGTCCATGATGCCATCACAGAATTGTTCAAATGTAAGAAGGAGAAACTAAGCCAATACTCTGGCTTCACAGGCAGTGAAAAAGATAGAGTGTAATGACTTTTAGTCCAAAACCACAATTTTTGGTTAGAATTAAGTCTGGAATTTGTTAACTGGAATTTGATGTACAGAGGCTCCCCAAGAGTATTACATGAAGCACTTATCAGCATAAATTTCTTCTGGCTGCAGATAGCAAAGCTGTGCTGGGGGGACACTCATTCCCAGAGGAGTGCTACAAAGACTTTTTTTTAGCATAATATAGACAGTGTTTTGTTCATCCGTAACATATTTTTAGAAAGACAAGTTAAGGGATGGAGTGCTATATTTCTTTGATAGTTCATATGCTTCAACCTGAAACATGAAACTGTCTTAATATGAAGAGTCTGATTTGTAGGGCTGAGAAGGAAAACTAAATAATTAATTGCTGAACCTCTAAAAATATGTCGGGGAGTTTTATTTTGGAGAGACAGGATTCAGAGTTCTGCTGTGAGCAGAAGACATGTGCTTGGCAGAACTTCCCACCTGTTCCAGGAGCAGAAGCTACTGCCCTTTGGCCAATGTAACCGTAGGAATGCACATAGATGCATTTGTGATGGTTTTTCCTCCTCTGATGCTAGCTTTTTCAAGAACTGGAAAGTATTCTCTTTCAGCAAGTTATAAATGCCTATGCCATTAGAGAAGCATCATGTGGCTTCTTCAACACTGCTGCTTCGGTGTGAGGCTTGTGTGAGGAACTCATGATGCTGTGAAACCTTGCCTGTAGTTGTGAACTGGAGTCCTCCTGTCAGCTACCCTGCGAAAGAAATAACTTCAGAGTCTGTGCATGTGAGGTTGTGCTTATTTTTTAAAAAAAAGCTTTTACCATGGAATGGTCTGTTCTGTTCTATTTTTGCCAGGCAAGGCCTACCAAGATCCTGGTTTTGTCAGCTGCTTACTTGTTTATTTAAAAACTGCTCTTTTTTTTTTTTTCCTTTTTTTAATCCAGAATTGTACCTACAGTTTCAGATAACTGCATTTGAGGGGAGGCTTACTGCCTTTTTAGACTAGCCATTAAAATGATTTTGGAAGAAAAGCAGAATCCTAATTCGTTGCCAGAGAGAATGTTGTAATCTAACTTCTGATTAAACTTGACATGATTTTATTTAAAATTTACTTTTAAAACAGATGGTTCAGGAGACGCAACTGTCTCTTGTTTATGTTCTGATTCATATCTTTATAATGTAGGGCTGAAATGTTTATATCTAAAATGCTTTTCATTAACATTTTTCCCTCAGTCGCTGTACAAATATTGATAGAATAGTAATGTTTTGTGGTTTTATCTGTAGGCCTGGGCTTTTTAATGTTAAAGTTTCTCATATTCTTTTTCTCAGTATTAGGAATGTGTGTTTTTTCATTACAGGAAACATGCATTTGCGTAACTGTATCTAACGCGCTCCGCTCTTCACCTTTGTAGGAAGGCTAGCGAGGACGCGAAACAGAGGGATGTTACATCCTATCAGCGGAGCTTTCTTTATCCTCCAGCTTCATGACGAGCTCCTCTATGAAGTTGCAGAGGATGATATCATCCAGGTACAGCCATGCAGTTACTTTTTCAGCAATCTACTGCACTGATGTTTCAAACAAGCCTTTCTTCTGGGGGCTCCGCTTCTCTTTCCTGAATCCTCTTGCTGTGCGCTAAAAGATCTGTGAAAACAAAGCTGAGTTGGATGAAAAATTATATTCGTGTTCTTGAGTCCTTTATTTTCAGACTCAAGCCATCCCCATGGCTGAAGTTAATTTTTCCAGCATGTGCTTTGCTGCTTTCAGCAGCAGTTCGTACAACTTCTCTGCAAGATTGATGAGTGAAGTAGCTTAATATTATTGGCAGGTGTAAGGGGGAGGCTTTTTCTCCTCTGGGGAGGTACTGTTGCCTCCCTGTTTACGCTCCTGTCTTCTGGTGCCTAACTCAGAGCGCATATTGTTCAGCTGTGGTTTGTACTCTGTGTAGGGAAAGGAGGATTTTGTACCTTTGACACTTGTTTCCTCATTGCTTACCCACCTGTCTTTCTGGTAAGAGAGTTATAGTGCTGGTTAGCAGGGTGGGAGGCATAGGAAATGTGCTGTGTGGACTTAAGGTACCTTTCATGTGCATATGTGTCTCTCTGCGTGCTCTTCCACTGTGTAGGCGCCCCTGTGCCTGGGCATAGTGCTGTCTGTGTGACAGCTTTCAGTAGCAAGTGTTTTAGCCGTATGCTGGCAGCTCATGGTTTTCCCAGGTCCTGAGCACAAATGCGGGAAGGCTCCCAGGGCACGCTTCCATAGCTTGGGATGTCTTTCTCCCACTTCTGTTCTGTGCTTGCACGTCTTTAATGACAAAAGGCCATTTCCTGATGGCAAGCAGTAACTCCTACTCTGAGAGCGCCTTCAGCAGTACTGGCTGGCCTGAGCATAATTTTTTTTTTTTTTAATTTCATTGAGAACAAAAGGTTTAATATTTTTCTCTTGAATCTCAGCTGAAGCTTCTGTTTGTTTTGCCAGGTCTGTTCAGACATCTGCTGCTTCATTTCAGGCAGGCTGTTTTAGAGATGAAAAGTCTCCTAATTTTCTTTTCTCTTTAAAACTGAAGTCCCCTGAGTATAGCATTCTACATCGTTAGATAATGACTCCAAGTTATCACAGTGTCCCCAGAAGAACTGGGGCCAACTGAGTGGATTTTCTTATTATTTATTGTATTATATTTTTTCATTAACAGCCTCAACTTCAAGGGAAATTATTATCAGCATTTCTAACTTCCTTCAGATATATTTCTGTCCATAGATTTTTCTGGGCAGTTACTTAAAACAGCATATGTACATAAGACGTGTTTCTTGATCTCTGTCTTTCCACGTGTGTGCCAGACTTGCTTGTTTTTCAAGGATTTCTGTCTAGCTGAGGCAAACAGGGTACTTCTTACCCCTTTGATTCATTGTGATTAGGGACAGAAAGGATTTTTTTTTTTTTTTTTTTTGTGTGTGATAATATTGCATGCCATTCTTTCAGATGCACCATTAGAATTACCCTATAGTGGAAAGGTCTGGGTTGGAAAGGATCTCTTGAGGGTTCTCTCTCTTAAGCCCCAACTCAAGGTAGGACCTGAATTAAGTAGTCCTTCTGAACTACAATATACCTTTTACTAAAAAAGAAGTGAGTATTTCTTGGTTTTTCTATTGGTGAGGTTTTTTTCATCTTGCTGGCACCAAAGCTTTATTATACTGTAAATCATCTATTGCTCTGCTGCAACAGCAGTTTTTATTCAGACAAGTTAGTTTGGTCACAGGCTTGATGCTGGCTCTGGCTTATTTTCAGCTGCTGAAGTGCACAAAAGAAAACTAAAAATATCTTTCCATATATCTAGGAATTTGTGTTCCAGTCAGAGCATCTTTACAAATGGCTTGTAAGAAAAATAACGCTAGTGATCCTTCTGTTTTCATCCCCAGTCTATCAGTGAGCTAGTTTGCCTCTTTTAAAAGACCACACTGGGGTAATAACTGTTTTTTCTTGTGCTAAAGTGTGAAAAGTCAGGGGCATCAGGGCTTTCCTAGTCTGCGCAGGATGTCAAAGTGAAGGTAGGGAGAGCTTTCAGAGCTTATCACAACAGCAGGACAGTGATAATATTGCCAAAGATGGTAGAAAGAGGCTTGATCTACCTGTTGAGCTCACCTTGGCAATGAGGAGTCAGATAGGAACATAAGGGTATAAACTAAATTAAAAGCATCTAGCCTTTGATTCTGAAACTGCTTGCTTGTTCCCAACATCATTGCATTTATGTTTTTAAGGTGGCCAGTACTCCTCCAAGCATGTTTTAGCTGACCATTGAGGACCCTGGAAACAGTGCTGTTTGATAAAGGAATAGAAATTCAGAGCCCAAAGCCACCCCAGGTCAGGGCGTTGGCGCATGTCCTGTCTCATCCCATCAGCCTCTCCAGGAACCTCATGCAGGTTTTCCTGTCTCCCCTGTAGCTGCTGTCCCTTGTTCTAGGTGCTGCAGCCCTGACCTGATGTTCCTCGCTGGTGGTGTGTGCTGGACCTATGATCATTCTCAGAGAATCTCCCTCTGTACGGTTCATGTTGCTTTTGAAATACCGGGCCCCAAACCTGATTCAAGGCTGGAGTGGTTTGAATAGAGTGGAAAACTGATCTGTGTGTCACACAAGCAACATTTTCCGTGTCCCAGAATTGCATTTGCTTTCTTTCTCACAACAGTGTGCCTTGTTTTAAGCCCTGTTCAGTATTTAATCTCTGATAACCCCCTTTTTTTCCTGCCTAGGCAGTTATTTTTCATTCTGGTTTTGAACAGTAGATTATTTCTATCCTAATTCTCTACCCTGCTTCTTTCTACTCTGTACTTGTCTGTGCTGAATTACATCCTATTTCAAAGCATTTTTCTAGGTTATCAAGATCATTTTGAAATGTTGTATGTAAGGGTGTAGGGTTTTGGAAGACAAATCTCCCCCTAGTTCTTAATGCTGTTGTAAACTCCTGTGCTCTGATCTCCTCAAATCCCTCCTCCATTCCCCAGTAAAAACTGTGGAGAAATTTCTCCCGTGGATACCTGTGAGGGCCTTATGAAAATGCATGGAAGGGTCAGAAAGCTTGAATAGTTCCTATGTTGACACAGTAGCCTGTAGCTGAGATGAGGGAAAGGTTCATGGAATGGGTGTGGACTGAAAGATTCATTCACATAAGAAATCCAGAATAGGCTGGCCTCCGCATGGGTCTTGGGGTAAGAAGAAGAGTCCTTTTATCCAAGGCAGGAATTTACAGTCAGGAAAAAAAAAAATCCAGTCTCTTACAATCCAAAAAATCTCAGGCGAAAATATCTTCTGGTCCCCTAACTTTGTACTGAAACGAGTGTTTTGTTAGGAATACTTTTGGAGGACAGAAAATGTTGGCGTTGCCTCAAGAAAATAGTGAGGGGGAACCTGGGTGGTGTTTCTAGCACCTGCACTGAACGTGTTCTGCTTTGCCAGAGGTTTCTAGTTTGTGTTTCACAGAGTGCCTCTCGTGCCGACACAACGAGGAGGAGCACCGTTCTTTGCGTCTGGCGTATTTGCTTTGTGTCTTGCTTTCAGTATGTTGAAGTTTTCAGAACAGACTCCATGGAACATTCCATGAAAACTCCATGAAACATTCGAGTCGTGCAGCTGAGTGAAAGAGGAGACTCTGCAGGACTCTAGTGTTGAATGGAAACTTAATCTTGCCTCTTTTATAAGTAGTCTTAAACGGTGTGGAACCAGTTACAACTCTGTGCTGCATAAAATGTTACTGGCTTTATACAGTTTCTCCATTCATAAACCCTAATTGGGATTAAAATGTTTGGTTGCATTCCCATTGGTGGTAAATCAGTGCAAATAAATGCAGGAGAGGACTCCAGGTGTCCACCACCCCACCTATGGACAGAAAAACAGCACTGTAGTTACGTGAAGTAACACCTGATGTTTAGCGGTTTTTTTGCAGGTCGCTCAGATTGTCAAGCATGAGATGGAAACCGCTGTCAAACTCTCAGTAAAACTGAATGTTAAGGTGAAAATTGGACCCAGCTGGGGAGACCTGCAGGACCTGGAGCTCTGATACGAAGTTCAACTTTCTGGTGTGCGGTGCGGCGGACGGGGCAGACCTGCCTGTGGCGCCATTCTCCCGGGTCGTCTGCCTGCAAGCTGCCTTCTGAAATGTGTGGTGGAAGCTGGTATGAATTCACCAAGCCGAAACCTTCAAAGGTCAGACAGCGCAGTGAAGCCTGTTTACAGAACTGTGAGATTGTTAATTGCTAAAAGCACAGTATTTAAATGAATTCTGTTAAAATAAGCTTGATCTTGTAATTTAAAACAAAACCCCCAAAGCCTAATGAATTTATTACATATGAAATGAGCTGGATTATTATATTAAAACAAGGCACAAAGATAATTTGGCAGTTCTTGTGTGTAATTGTGTATAGGACAAAAAAGAAAAAAGTCACTGTGTTTGCACTTAACATTGAATTTTACAGGCCTCTGGTAGGATCATTTTGTACTGAATTCTGCTGCTGATATTCAGGTGCTGAAATGGCTTTACAGCTGGCTGGATTTCTCACTGAGCAGCTGTGCAGCGTTCACAGTGTGAGTGGAGCTGGTGCTTGGCTGGCCTCTGACTTTTGGGAAGGCATTTTGGTGACTGACTGCTGTACTCCATCCTACTGCTACCTTGCAAACCAGCCTCGAGAAGGATATTGTTTGGACCCTCCTATAGTTAACACAAAATCACCAGAGAAACCATTTGTTTTTAAAGAAATGAAATTCAATTTATTGGCTAAAAACTTAACGGCAATTCATATTTTTGTGAAGAAGAAAGAAAAATCTCAGCCTGGCCAACTGAAGTGACAGCCTTGCTGGTGTTTGAGGGCTGGTGCGTTGGGGAGGTGTTGCTGAACAGTGGTGGGTGACCTGTGGTTCTTCATCCAGAGACCTGGCTCCTAGAGAAGCCTCATACCCTGCCTATTCATAGTGTTGCTAAAAACTGCTCATATTTCCCCCCATGCTTTGTCTCATCATCTTTGACTCTATCCCTGTGATCAGGCAGAAGGTTTTTCTGGGAATTTGGGATTGTCAAACTGATCTGGACCTTGAGACTGACTCTGGTCAGCTGCCGGGATCAGATGCTCCGAAAGAGGGGGCAAGGGAGGAGCTTGCAGGGAATTAATCCACCACTATTTGGCATTACTCTCCTCACTATACCTTCTGGTCTGGCTAAACCTCACATGACATGGTTTCATTTCCCTTCCAGATGGTTACGATGGTTATACAAGTTCAGCTGTTTTTGTCAACTTCATACAGTGCGCGGCCTTGAATTCTGTTATTTTCATCATGTAGCCTGGGTATGTTACAAGAAAGGGAGGATTGTAGTGCCTCCCATCATCTTTATGCTGCTAATTATTTTACCATGTCTTTCTTCTGCAGTTCCTCCCTAAGGTAAGCAACCTCCATCTTTCCATTCTTGCCTCCTGTGAGAAATTTTCAAGCCCCTAATTATTCTTTCATTCCCGAGCTTCTGCTGGATCCTTTTTAAGAAGCGTACTTTTGAAGTTGCCTTTGTAGCCTGATCTGAGAGGATGCTTGCTTGGCTTGCAACGGCCTGATAGCGTGCTTGAGCTTGTTAACTTCAAATGCGGCGCTTTTGGCGTGGCCATTTTCCCAACATCAGAAGTAGAAGGCACCGAGGTTTCAAGAACGTGGTGAGTTTTAAAAGATGTTAATGGGCCCTGCGTACAAAAGGCCACATCCTGGACTCTGGTCCCACCACCTGCCTGTTGTGCAGCAAAACGGACACGCAGTATCGAGTCAAAGCCCCAGGCGAGGACGCCTTGGGTGCCCTTCTCAGCACCGCCTGGGCCTTCTTTCCTGGTTTGTATGTCACTTTATGTTGAGCATTCTTGTTTCCTTCCTGCCTGCTCTAATGCTGTGGTTTTCTACCACATCTGTCACCTGATGGCTGAGCTCTTTATCCACAGCACCTGGTTGATAGACCAGTTTCTTTTCTTAGCTTATTAAAGCTTTTGTTATTAACAGATCTGAGCCTCGGCACCCTGGTGTCTGGCCATTTGTGTGCTCTGCCTGTGATGATGCTGGGTTGGACTCATTATCAATTCACATGGCCTAATGATTTCCTGTCCCTGGGTGTCATGTGGTGACACACCTGTGCTGTATTTCAGGCCTCACCAGAGCTGCTGTAATTTGAGTTGATTGTTCTTTGGCACATTACAGTATTTTCCTCCTGCGTACTGTCTTTAGAATTTCAGAAGGATGGGTCTCACGCAAATTTCCCAACAAGCTCTTTAGGTAGGGGTGATGCTAATCAATAAGGGGATTGACACAGAACTAAACTGATTTTGCTAAACAAACTCTGAGTTAATTTTAATTAAGCAGCAATTTGGAGTAAATGAGAAGATAAAAGGTAGCCACTGCTCTGTGAGCAAGGTGGCTGCGGTGTTTGAGTCATGATATTAGAACTGACTCTGAGCTGTTGCCCAATTGCTGCTATTTGCATTCCTTAATTTTGATTAGAATTTAACTATTAGCCAGACTAAGCAGAGGGAGCAGAAGAGGGCTTGGGTCAGGGAAGCAGAGGCATTGCTTAGAACTGTGCAGACGACAATACCTGCTATCTTCTGAAGTTGGTCGGCTGCTCGCATTACTTATTTTTGCCAGTGGGCCCCTCTCCCCCCCTCCACCTCTGATGGGCTGAGGCCTGTTTTTAGTTGGAAACTGGGCTTTTTTTCTAGTTCAGGACCCAGTAACCGGCGGGGAAGTTATTCTTTGTCGTCTTGTTGCCAGGCTGGGCTGCGTCTGATTGTGTTTGCTCTCCGTTCCTCAGCCAGTCTGTGTGTGTCTCTCTTTGCAGTCTGCTTCTGGCTCCTGTTAGTCGGCGCTGTGCGGCACCACGCGTGGCCCGGCAGCCCCAGGAGACGACGGCCACACGCTGTGGGAAGGGGTAGGAGCTCTGTTTGTTGTGGCAGCCCTGTCACTCGGTGTGCACGGGATTGCCGCCGCGGCCTCACCCCGCCCGCTGCCCTTGCCTGGCTGTGGGTGTCTGTCTGCCAGAAGGAGCTGGGTTGGGATCCAGTCCTGACAAACAGCTGTGGTCGCCAGGGTCGCCTTGCCTTCGCATCAGGTGAACCTGTGTGACCCAGCACCTCGTGAGGAGAGCCTGTCCCCTCGGGCTGCTGAGCCGCCTTGTTCTGGTCCATTCATACCTGCTTTCTTGTCAAAATGACCCAATTTTCAGTTCAGCCTACTACTGGTATTGGGCAGAACTTCCACAGACTCAGTAGCAGGAACTCCTGCTGTGGATATTAGATGCAGCTACTCGGTCCTTTTCCTCACGCGCAGACCACAGGCTTGTTTGGCTTTGGTCTTTCAGCTGCAGCTTTCCTTCTGTCCCTGCCTACTGAAAGTTCTCTGTGTGCTTTCTTGTAGCTGGGCAGCAGTGGGAGAGGGGCAGATGACAAGAGATGACACACACGTAATCTGATCTGGTTTTGTCCTTTTGCCTTTCTCCTGTGCTATTTACATTTCATCAAGAGGACAGTTGTAGGGGTTTCCTGCCATTTTCTCATAAATCCTGTCATGGTTTGAGCTTAGAGGGCAACTGAGCACCACACAGCTGCTCGCTCGCTCCTCCCTTCCCTCCCAGCGATGAGAAGGGACAAATGAGCCAGGCTTGGGATTTGAGATAGGACTGGGAGGGGAAAATCACCCCTTACAGTCACAGGCAAAAGGCAGACTTGTTAGGGGAAGAAAAGAGAACATAGATTTATTACAAATGCTAACAACAACACTTAACAGAGTAGGACAGTGAGAAGCATTGCCACATCTTGAGAACACCTTCCCCCCACCCCTCCCTTCTTCCCGGGCTCAGCTCTGCTCCCAATATCTCTACCTCCTCCCCCCAGCGGCGCAGGGGGAGGGAATGGGGGGTGCAATCAGTGCTGCTGCTTTTTCCATCTTCAGTGGGGGGAGCTTCTGGAACTTCTCCCCCTGCTCCATCGTGGTCCCCCTCTCACAGCAGACAGTCCTCCACAAACTTTCTCTGACGTGAGTCCCTCCCACGGGCCGCAGCGTTTCCTTACACTGCTCTGCTGTGGGACACCAGCTTTCTCCAACTGGATTCCCTCCCATGGCTGCAGCCCTTCCCGAGCTGCTCCGGCGTGGGACTCCCCCGCATGCTGCAATCCTCCCAGCGCTGAATTACAGCAGTGGGGCTGCCTTTTCCCACGAGACCCCGGCCTTCTTCAGGCATGGTCATCTCAGTCAGCCATGCAAAACACCTCACAGGCCATAAATCGGTGTCTGCTTGTCCTGGTTTGGGCACCGTGGACATCCATGGGTGGCAGGGGGGGCTGCCCTGCCGTCTCCCCACAGGATACAGGGGGGTCTCTGCTCCGGCACACCTCCCCCCTCCTTTCTTCCTCCGTTCCTCCACTGACCTTGGTGTTCATGCAGCTGCAGCAACTCCTCCTCACCAGTCCCACTGCTCCTCACCACATCCCTTCTTAAATAGGTTCTCGCAGAGGCGCAGCTGGTTGGCACAGCCTTGGTGCAGAGGTGGAGCTGACTTGGAGCTGGGGGGGTTTGGAGAAGCTTCTCACAGGGGGCCACCCCTATGGCCCCCTCCCCTGCCACCAAAAAACCCCACCACTCACTCAAACCCAGGACAAATCTGTAGCTAAAAAGACAGAGCTGGAAGCCCAGTAGATTTGGCTGATGTTTTTGAGCCTCTCCTGGCTCTCCTCAATCATGTGGTTGGTAATTGCTCTTTAACGAGCTCACCTCTGCTGTCTGAGGGTTCAGCTTGTAGGTGACTGCCTTTAACCCGAGGTGGAAGTGAGGTGAAGGGTGCTCTTGGGTGCTGAGAAGCCCAGGTAGGAGGCCATCATTCCTGGGGGCTGCTCTGGTGATTATGGGCGCCACGTGAGCTCCCTGTGGTAAAGCAAAGAGATGGTAGCTGGGGCCCAGGTTTTGTCCCAGAAGGAGGGAGGTATGTGGCCATCCCCCCCCCCCACCAACAACCATGGCTGCATTTCCCATATTGCTGAGTGAGCAGTGTGAACTCTGTCCAAAGGAGTTAGATAAACCATGTGCTTTTGAGGTACTATAAAGAATCGGGGAGCAGAGTTTGAAAAAAAAAAAAAAAAAAAAAAAAAAAATGAGATCTACACCAATTAATATCAATTCTTTATTTTCTTTCCCCCTTTTTTTTTTTTTGGTTGTTACTGGGGACTTGAAACAGCCTCAGTTAAAGATGCCTTAGTTTTCCTTTTTTGACGCTGATTTAGGGTACCTGTGGAAACAGGACATGGTTAGAGCAGGAGTGTGTGGTTCACCCCAGATTAGCCTGCCTTCTGAGATACAGGTAACGACTCATTAACAAACCCCCCACGTATTCTGTCTACATTTCCTTGACACTGAATCTGACTATTGGTTGCTATTTAAAAAAGTACAATGTTCGATTTGTTGATTTAATCACAAAACAAAACACATGAATGGAAACACTCATTTACATGACTATTGCTTATACACCTAAGATGAAGAGTTGACTACAAATGGCCACACATAGTTCCTTAATGAGAGGGAGTGTGTTCTTAGTAAGACCATACCAAGGCAAAAAAAACCATTCAAGACTGAAATATACTGCACTTGAGTTCACCTTTAGGTTATGAAAAAGGATGTGGGGGGGGCACTGTATTTAAGGGGTATAATTAACTGTAATCTGGCCTTTTGAAACACAGTTTATAATGGGAGAGTCCTGAGGTTGAACACCACTCACTTCAGCTGCAGTGGTTTTTTCACTTCTTAAATTGTATGCTGAAAAAAATAATTTTGCATGCATATCTTCATTACAGTGCACGCACTGGTGTAAAAGGGCTTCTGTAAAAGGAATATGTAGACTGTTTCTGAGAATTTTTATATGTGATAATTTTATATAGTGTGTGCAATAAATAAACTATTTCTGTTAAATATTTGTGTAACAAGCTATATTCTGGTAATATAGCGAATGTCTAATTGGCGTACACAGTTGAACTGTAGAACTGTAAAAGAAATTTAGAAAACACGTCATACAAAACAAAAACTCATTCTCAAATTTTCCTTTATTGTGTCTTTTAATTCAGGATTTGAAGCTTAAGTTAAAGCTCTAGGAATGGATTTTTTTTTTTTTTTTTATTACTAAAATAGCTTGCACTTCACTGAATAATTGCCAACTCTGAAAACATATAAATAATCTGATTTAATGCATTTTCTCTGCATACTCTGTCTATTTACAGCTCTAGGCATAAGTTTAAAAACATCTGGTGAAACCCAGAGGTGTGTGTGTGCTGCTGGAAGTTCTGTGGGGGTGGGTTTGGATGTCGTTATGATAGAGAGCTCCTGTAAAAAAGAATGTGAGGGACCAGGGTCTCCAAATGAACAAAAAGCTTTTTAAATTGCACTAATATTTTTGCCAATCTGCTCTCGCATAACTGAGGATTGCGACGTGGAAGATACGTCTGGGTTTAGGGTTTTGCTTGAGGTGGCGCTGTCTTAGTGGGACAGGTGAAAGCTCGTGATTTCAACATCCAGGGACAACTAGTGCCCTCAATTTCCTTACAGCAAGCCATGGCAGGTGCTGTGCCTGTTGCTCGGAATGCTGCACCTTTCTGCCTTTCACCACCAGCCTTCAGCGGCGTTCAGGTCAGGCCTTTCAAAAATCCCACACTCCCCCTCATTTCACAGTAAATCAACCAGGCAAGAGTTTTCTTCCTCCCTCATTGAAGTTTTTAAGTGAAGGGTTTTTTTTCCACATACATGGTAAATCTTGTTAGAAAGCATTTAACAGTGTGCACTAACAAACTTATACAACATATACATTACATATATATATTTATATATATAGAATGTTCTATATACAAACATATACAGCATTTTAGATCTCTACAGACTACAAGAAAATTGATAATTATAGTCACAAGTGGTGGACTTAACAGAAATAGTAATTTGTAACTGTCTGGAAATATGTAAAATATGTAAGAGTGGAAAGCAAGATACAGCTGTGACCTGATGGGGAGTACTAGAGAAAAGTTGCTTAAAAGTTTGGTATTAAAAATCGTAAGTTTGAGGGATGCTCGATTCTCATGGTTGCATAAAAATGCAAATGGAAATCTACTAGCAGGTTTTCTTTTCCCCTGGTGTTAAGCTAGAGACTGCTGGCAGCCAAAGTCAATCAGGCATTCTGTAAAAGGCTTGCTGGAGACACTTTTCTCTCTGGGCGTGCCGTAGTGATTGGCAATTAAAAGCTGCTCTTAAATTTTGACGCGCGATTCTCAAAGGAGTGAGCAGGCTCTGGCTCCAGCTTGAAGCCATTTCCACTGAAATCAAGGTAAGGGGGACCTGCAGTATTACCCAGCGTCAGGTCCAGCCGCAGCCTTACGCGGAACTGGCAGCTCCCGTGTCATCCGAGTGAACCAAGCGGTGCCCCCCGAGCGCCCTGCGCTACCCCTCGCCGGGCTGCGGTCCCGAGGGCTGGCTGCCTTACACCAGGCTATAGCGGAACTGGCCCCGTCACCGGGGGGTGCACGAGTGCCCCACTGGAACTGGTGACGGCCCTGCCAGCCGCACCGGCCCCGTGCGGAAGCAAGCGTAGAGCTGGGTACGGAGCAAAGGCTGGCGGGGTGTCCTGGGCTTGCTCCTAAGGAAGGCTGCTCGGCCTAGGAAGTTGTTCAGAGGGCTTGAATGCTCTGCTGCCCCACATGACTCGGTGGCCCAGAGACGAGTGGTTTTGCCGTGTAGACCAGAGCGAATGTTAAAACAGAAGACAGAATTGCTGTGATGTTCTCATCCGCTTCTCACTCTTGGTGCCTGGTTGCAGTTGTGCTTCCTCACGCACGCGAGTGGCCAGTTCTGTGACTGGGCTGCTGGAAGGGGTTCCACAACCCAGTCGCTGTTGGCATCAGCGTGGCGAGTTTGCCGTTTCCTCACACGCACAGACATCCTCTTAGCTCGTGGACCACTCCAAGTCCTTTAACTCTCAGCAGAAACCTGGGTTTTGACCTTTTTCCCCAACAAGTTTCTACAGTTCTCACGATTATAGAGCAGCTTCTCCTGCGACAGAGAGGAATTTCTGGAGTCTTAATTCCCAGCTGAGCTAAACCTGCCGGGGCCATCGTTTTGATTTTGCACACAGAGAAATGCAAAAATCCTGTCAAGCATGGAATTCCTGTCGTGCTACGATGTGAATTTAAAACTTAATACCTCAAATCTGTTTCAACCCTTTAACTTGGGCAGCTGGGCTGACAGTGAAGCCACGCTTCTGGACTGTACAATTTCCTGGGCTCCATTTTATTGTAAGGAAAAGAAGGCTATGGGAAAGACATCTTGGAGAGAGATCAGCTGGACACCAGGATGACATAAACACCAGTGAAATTAAGGTCAAGTTAGGAGGGGGATGTTGCCTGTGTCTGTCAGGAGCCCCTGAAGGGACAGAGGATGTCACTCTGCTCGTATAAAAAAATTTGAAATGCTGCTTTCCCACCTTTTCCTCACTTCCCTTTGCTAATTTGAAACTATGTCCACGCACACGAAAACAAACCTTCAGTGCCTTGTTTCCAAGCCAGTCTTGGAAAAATTTCAAACTTAACAGTTGACTTGTTTGGCAGCGAGGCTTCTTGGAGGCTACCGTGGCTGCAGCACACTCAGGGGCTAGGAATCTATTCACGTAGGCAGGTAATAGGTTCTACTTACTGTTTTCTGTAGCTGCAGGTCGGAGAGTTTTCTGCAGGGTTTGCTGCAGAAACCAGACGAGCCACTCTGAAGCAGAAGCGAACCACTTTCAGCGGTGGGAGCAGAAAATCAATTGCCACTCACCCATGGTGTCATTTTATAGACGTGCCAATTCAGCACTGTATGTTGACAATTGCTTGCTTTCCCTGCCCCTCCCCTGGCCCATCGTTTAGTCTTGCTGCTCTGATCTCTCTCCCCCAGCTTTTTTTTTTTTTTGGGGGGGGTGGGGGGCTACTGTGCAGTTTCCTTAGCATCATTTCAACTGACTGTTCAAGAAAAACTGCTGCTCTGCAAGGTGCTAAGCAGCTTCTGTGAGCAGAACTTGACAGGACTGCAGTTTCCCATCTTGCCTTTCCTAACTTGAAGAAGCAATTTCCTAAGCTGGTTTTCTATTCCTGCTGCTGAGAAATAAGGCAACCAAGTGATACAGACACCACGGGGATGAAAAATGCCACAGCCCCCTTCAAGGACAGTGGAGGTGAATCTGGAGCACATTTTAAAAAGTACAGATAAGGATGACATGTCATGTGCTCTGAATTGCAAATAAACCATTTCTGCTCAGGTTTTAATGACGTTTCAGATAATGTCTGTCTAGCTACTTGAAAAATCTGTAAATTCTGGGCATAGGATTTTGATTTATTCTTCTGGTAAGAGTTAAAGAGCACTGATTTCAAGGGAAATAAACAGCAGATAAAATGCAGCTCAACTCATCTTTATGTTGAGAACAGTAGCAAACATGCTTGAAATGTACTGGCTTTTTGTAATGACACTTTTAAAAAATAAAGATTTTTTTGCCATTTAAGTTTGTGGGTTTTTTTTTTTTCTCTCAGACTAGAAATAAATCCCATTTTTCTTCGGTCACAACATGCTTTCTTTTTCTGTTTTTTTGTTTTGTGTTTTTTTTTTTTGTTTTTTTTTTTAAGATGTCAATTAGTCATGCAAAGTTTTGTAAGTGCATTAACATTTGAGTTGTTTGTACAGAGTATTTTTTACCAGACGCACTCCCCACAGTTCATACCTACAGCTTCTGAAAAACTACATGCCACAGTGATGGTTGAGTTCGTTTTGGAAACAAACTGGCTACTGCATGAGCCAGCTGTTGGACTGAGACCCACATGATTCTAGCTTCTGTGTCACGGACTGTAAAATTTCTCCTTGACTCCCACTGTGATGAATCCAATAATAGTAACAGGAAAACATCTTCTAGGAGAAGAAACTGTCTCTGGCCAGTGACTGGTAGATTTGGGAAGGAATGCTGCTTCCTTGAACAGTGTTCTTAAAGCCACAAGCAGCTTCTTTGAAAGTCTAAAACTGGTACCACTTTTTGTCCTTGTATTTCAGCATCACCTACAGAAATGGGAAACAAACAGATATAAACCACTGTTCTGCACAGGAGGTATTACACATGACCTAAGCCCATTAACTGTCACAAACTTCGTAAGTAAAAAAGGAAGAACAATGCAGTACTTTACTAGCAGTGTCCAGTGAGTCCTTGTATTTAATTTCATAATTGTTACATTTAAAAAATAATAATAAAAAAAAGTTACCTGCTATTGCTGTTTATTAAAAGATTTTTTCCTGAGGAACTTTAACTACTTTTCTTATGCAAAAAGTACAGAGGTATGGGACTGACCAGGAACTTGCTTTTTAAGTAAGTTAAGATGGAGCATAGTAATGATGCCATGAATATATAAACTTTTGGCATTTCAGGGCACATTCTTTCTGCGTATTTTTGCCTCACACTTACAAAAGCCAATAAAAATGTGAAGCTCTTGTCCAGCGATATGATGCATGTTAAGTGAAAAAGCATGCATTTTGGGAAGCATTCTTTAATGTTGTTTTATCTTCAAGGAAAATCACTTTAGTTGATTCCCAGCCTTAACAGTGTGGGATGGAAGAGCTTTCTGTTTCCAGCTCTAAGCACAGAAGCTGTCTATTCCAGGCAAGCCCTATTCTGTATAACTGTACCACGGTGTTGTGCTAGAAATGTTCTCCTCTTCTTCCCAATAAGATCTGTAAAGGTTCCTATATACACACCCACCTACCTCTTTTCTGCCCTACTGCAAAGATGTGCTGCACTAAGTGGCTTCAAAAAAATTCAATCATAATGACTTAGTGCGCCAGGCGGGAGAGGAGAAGTGCCATGTTCTAAATTCAGAGGCTAACAATGGATGCTCATTTATGAAAACACGAAAGGAAGGGGTGTGCAGTGGCGGTTTATTTTCAGCATTCTCATCGTTTGGGAGCAAGAAAAATGGCGTGCCAGTTAACACGAGTACACCTAAAACACCATGACTGGGCGAATGGGGAGGGAGTCCTTGACTTTCCCTCAGTTGCAGGGTTGGCAGTTCCTAGTTCTGGGTGGGGGGTGCCAGGGCCCTACCTCATGTGCATGTTTGGAAAACGCCTCTGCGCTGGCCATCATGCTCGCAGTCCTTTCATCCAGCTCTCCCAGTTTCTGTCCTCTCTCATCAAGGGCAATGCGGGCACGAGTCAAGTCCCCAATGACTCCTCCTGCGGCTCCTCTCACGCCCTCAATTCCACCTGATCCGGGGATGTGCTGGGCAAGACTGCGAGAGGCTTTTCCCGCCGTGGCCTCGCCAACTGCAAAGGAGACACGGACAGAGGGGTGGGAATGAGTTCCTGGCCGTGGTGCTGTCAGTGCTTCTCATCCTGGAGGTACAGCCTCGCAGGGCTGATGCCGTGGGATGTGCAGGTGGCACGTGTGGAAGGCTCCGCTCGGTGCACCCGCACATCTACAGTGCAGGTGTGGGGCCCTCCCCCCGCTCAGCTGCTCAAAAGAAGCTGCCGAGGTAAAGGAAATCATGTGCTGGGAACTGAGGACCCTCCCCTTTCTTCACAGTGTTATCTTTATTTTTTCAGCAATGATCTAAATCTTATGTACCACTCCATTCCTAGATGAAAAGGGCAGGGGCTCCCATGAATTAATTTATGAAAAAAACAAACAAACAAACAAACAACAAAACAAACCCCAAAGCTAATAAATTACTTACAAAGCTCCTCTCTGTCAAAAGCTTGTCCACTTCCTCCAAAAAGTCCTTTGAGAAAGCCTCTGTTTTGGGCTTCTGGTGTTTCCACAGGAGTAAATAAATCCCCAAGCATGTCCTAGCAGTGTCAGACAAAAGTCCATGTGAAAAAATTAGTGAGGCAAAGGCAGTTCTAGGTGTTTATTTGCATTAATGAGCCGCATGCATTGGATCTAATCAACTCATTTAAAAGAGTCTGTTGTGTGAACAATACTGAGTACTTAACAGTTGTGTTTCATGACAGGCGAATGCTTGGGCTAAGTCATGCTTTCAAAGGGACTTGGTTTGCCACTGCCCAGTCTTAAGTTCATTACCCCAGAGGAAAAAAAAAAAAAATATAAGCACTGCAGAGTGAAAATACCAGTGATAAGATCACATTTTGCTTAGAAACAGCAGAGGCAACACTATAATTGAATAAACAATTTGTTTTGACTTACGTATCTTGCTTGAGTGGTTAGTCAGGCAAGCAGGGCAGTCACTGTTCTCTCTCTATAGCGTACCTGAGCTCAGTGCTTGGTAGCAGTTCAGAGTTCGGTGTTCTGTTGTTTGCTTGGGTGTTTTGCTGTTTGTTTGCGTAGGGTGTTTTTTTTGTTTTTTTTTTTTTTTTAAACGAAATCCCATCATCTTCTCTCCAGCCGCTGCTCCCCGCCCCCATTACAGCGCACGTTGGCAGTGCCAGCAGTGTCGTGCTCAATCTGCACGGCTGCCGAAGGCACGGTCACTCTGCCAGACCTTGGAGCAGTCGCCCCAAACAAACCTCAGGCCCTGATTTATTTGCAGCAGTTCTAGGAAAAGTGGGCTCCGCAGGATAAAACCGATACAGCCGGGAGCTGGGACCGCGCTGGGACCCACGCTGGCTGCTCCTCCGCACGGTCACCTGCTCCGGGGACAAAAGTGACTGCAGCCCTTCGAGCCCAAGGGGAGGCTCTCGGCGCAGCCTGGCTTTGTTTTCCGAGGTAGCGGGTGATACTGGGTCATCTGCTTTTTGTACACATCTAATGACTGCGCAAGCCTTTTACGGCCCTCTTTGCATAAAAGCCAAGCTATGAGCAGCTGCAGTCTGGCAGTACAGAGAAGCAAGGGCTGTTTCCCTTTGGTTGCTTGTTCTATGATGCTATTAATTTAAAAAAAATCTAGCTCGTAACAGCCTCTTGCTATAGGCCTATATTCTAAGATACGTTGATCAAACCTTTTGATCATCTTAAAATCGGTTCCCTGCAAAATAATCCTTCCTCCGATGCGCAAAAGCCTATGTGCAATGCTCGTTCCTCACGGTGCTTTTACAGACTTGAGACAGAGAGGGCTGTGATGTGAGCTGAGCCGCTCAGCACATGTTATTCCCTAGGGCATAATGAGTGCTGGCAGGACCATTTCTTTTATATTTCTACCCTAGTTCACTGCCAATTATATAACCTAGAACTTATTCCCCCTCTTTTTTTTTTTTTCCCTTTTATTACTCATGTTTCTCCCTGTAACTTCTCACAATTCCTCCTCTTCAGTAAATGACTTTTTAATTTGCATTTTCATTGTAAAAAAAAAAAAAAAATACAACCCAAATCTAACATTGTAAAGACCTTTTGCTGAAAATAAATTATTTTAATTAGACCGTTTCCATAGCTAATGTATTTTAATGTACAATAGGAGATACTTTCCTCATGTGGAAGAAGGGGAGTACCAATTACTAGAGTAAAAACAATGGTAAATAATTTTAAAATATATTAAAACAGAGCATATTTTTTGATACTACCCACACTGGTTTGTCTCATGCTCCCACCTATCTACTGAAAGCTGCAGGTATTAAGGTATTTTTAGAGTTAAAATGAGGAGTGATAAAAATAGGGGAAGGAATTCGTATTTTCGCTGAGGCAGTTGCTGTGTGGTCGGACACACGCTGGTACCAACTGCTGTAGCCGCTATCCATTTGCGGCTTCCCCTTCTCTCCCTTCAGTCATTTTTAACTAACGGTCGGTCTCTCGTACAGTCGGGCTTTGAGAGAAGCTGGCTGCGAGGGGTCCCATTTGGGCACAAATCTGCCAGTGTACAGAGCCAGCAGCGATCGCCGTTACGGCCCGGCCAGGGGGGGCACAGGAGCAGGGTGACAGCGTCCAAACAGCCACAAGAGCTGCTGACACCCCCCCACCACCACCACCACCTCTGCTGCTCTGGCACCATTCGGCCGGGGCAAGCGGAGAGGAACACGTCTGCCCTGGCCCCGGCAGCTCAGCCTTCACCTCACGCACTGAAACCTCGCAGTCAACACGTGGCCATTTACATCTGGCGCGGCAGGCCGCCGGCCCTCCCACAGAAACACAGCGGCTCCCAGGGAAAGGCGTGAGCCTCACCTGCAGGCTGTCACACATCTCCTGGCTGTACGTCAGGCGCTGGATCTCCGTGGGAGAGCTGAGGTACAAAGCTTGCCCTTCGTTAGTGAAACAAAAGGTCCGCGCTATCCTCATGTCCGTTACGGGCAAATAGTTGGTGTCCAGCAGTGGGCGGAGGCTGGGCAAGCTGAAGAGAGGCAGATACCGAGGTTAGTCACCGGCTGCCACACGCGGTACGCCTGCTCTGCCGCCGCATTTAAACTGACATTTAAGTTTATGCTTCTCGTAACTGGAATAGTTAAAGGGCAGCTCTAAGCTTCTGCCGTAAACATGCCGCCTTCCCATCACATGCTGTTCGCTTGCACGGAGAAGCTTCAGCCGCCTCGCCCCGACGACCCTCAGGCTTCTGCGGCTGCCTGGGTGTGGGATGTGCGTGGGGCACAGCACGGCCCGTGCCGGGGGGCTGCGCAGTTGGCAGGGCCCCCTTTGCACCCTGCAGACAAAGGCTCCAGCATCGCCTTTTGCCGCCCTCCAGCCTCTCCTGGGGCGCCGTTTCAGACGGCCCTTTCAGAAATTTAAGTGGCCTGGCTGGGGAGCGGCAGGGTGCGGCAAGCTGAGGGCACGACGACCGGGCTATGGCACGGTCAGGCCACCGCTGGAGATGACAAGGAAGGGAAACCAGGCGCTCCAAGCGGAAAAATCTTCCGAAACAGCAAGAATGAGTCTTGCTACTTCACACTGGGATAAACCGTCCCCTTCCTATGCCTGAGTTTATACTCCTCTGGACCCGACTTACCATAACCGAGCAAAATTAATCAGGGTTTTCTTTTATGATAGTTAAAAATCATCAGCCATCAATTGGCATGGGTGGGGGATTACTATGGACTAAAGGGGTTCGCTCTGCTGTGCAGCTGCCTTAACTCCCCATGGGGAGACAGGCCAAGGAACAGGTATGGCAGCGGGCAGGGCAGGGCGCTAGGTGCCCCCGCCTGGGAGCGAAGGCAGAGCATCAGGCACTCTGGAGTAAACACAAGTGGAATGCGACGGCACTGTGCCATCTCTTTGCTTAGTTTTGCCACAAGATTAGTTAGATAAGTACCTCAGTGTCATGATGTGCCCATTGGCACAAAAGCACGCCAGACAGACGCTGTTACAGAGGGTGACCACATCTGCTCGCAATAAAAAGGACGTTTCGGTGATGTTGTGGACATAAAGACATGTTTGGGAAGGCAATGAGAAGACTTTGGCTTGTTTTTCTGAACAAATGACTGCAAATTGATGATCACCCATATCCTGAGAGGAGGAAGGGGAATGCATGACAAGTTTCCTTTTTCTTGTTTTTTCACCATCATCAGCACTGTGTGGGTCCCTCCATACTTCATACGGTGGATGTGTCAATGTCCCCATGCAGTCCAGGCACGCGAAGGTCAGCACAGCTCCTTTGAGTGTCAGAACTGTGCCTGCAAAATATAATTTCCTCTCACTGGCACTGGCACGACAATTAAACTCGCTGTCAGGACTGTGAACACGGGCAGCACAGCTGACATTCCGCTTTTGTAAATAGAGCACACAGGTTAATCTAGCCAAGGTGGCAAGTCTTCCTTGCTCAGTTCTTCCTGACCACAAAAGAAAGTGAACAAGCAGGCTGCCAGTACCGAAAAGGTCTCAGGCAGCCTCTATCAAATAATCTATATGATACATGCTATTGAATACCATAAGGATAGGCTGTTGTTTATCTCTACGTTATACTAGTAGGGTAGTTCTTTCCCAGCAGTAAAATTGCTCTCCTTAGTCTGGTGACCTTCCAGCATTGTTTTCCTAAACAAACCGGAGGTGGGAAACCTCTATTCCTGTGCATCCTCTGATTTTTGTCATTTTTTTACTTTAAACATACTAAGCGCGTACTGCCTCTCCTCAGACCTGACCTCTCTCAGCCCTCTGTTCTCTCTGCTACACCATCTGTCACTCACTCAGCCAAGGATCTCTCCTGGTACATCAACCTGCCAACGTTTTTGTTTCCTTTCCCGAACAACCTTCTGCTTCTCTGCAGCTTTCTGATAGTAAGACAGCCAAACTGTTCACAGCATCCTAAACAGGATTGCATCAGACCTGTACACAGGACCGTAACTGCACAATATGAAGAAACTCTGCTAATTTCCCCTTCCTCACAGGAAACATGTAATTTTGCTCGTGACACAAGGTAATCTTGGGAAGTAACACAACCAAAGTGGCTCAGTTCACGAAGCTGCAGGTTCCCCGAGCATCTTTATATACCTGTGTGCCCTCTATGTAGTGAGTGAACATTGCTCAACACATGCACTGAGAAGTTTCTACCCAAAAGGCCATACAAAACCATGCAGTTATTCCCCCTGTTGTACCAAGACAGATAATAAACAGGAAAAGAGCTGCACTCTTACCACTTGGCGACACCATGACTGGCTCTGACTGCCGTAGATCGTCACTAGCAGGCAGATTAAGGGAGAGGATTAAGACCATACCGAGGCCTGTTCCAACCCAGAGACAGGGGGAGACGGCGGAGTCGTTCTTTCGGGCAAAGGACTCCATGAAGTACAAAGCTGTAATTGCCTCCTTTGAGTCCCTGTCGATACTGGACACACTGGAACTTCGGGAACGGCTGAAGGAGTTTTCCCTATTTTCTGTATAAATAAATACAAGCAAACAGGCATAAATTGGCAACCCTAGTAGAAGCACAAGCCTGCAGCAAATACAAACTCCCTGTAGAGTGCAGAAAATACAGAGTTTTCATAACCCGAGCAAACATTCTGATACTAGCACGATACCAGCTTGCTGCCAGTGTATAAATAAGTGTGGAAAATGCTGTCAGACCTCATCAGTTAGATCTGCATTAGAAATGGCTGCTTATTATGGAGATTAGCACAGACTAATTAGAATTTACAACAGCCTTAGCTCAAAGGACTTGTTCTAAATAGCATGAAATAATTTTAGACCCATATGCTACCAATGCATTTAAAATTAATCCATGTATCTCATTGCTGCAGGACATGAGGGGAGACACCATTACCAACTTCAGAGCATGTGCCCCTTGCCCTGCCCTTGTTTCCATCGCCAGGGTGCCCCAGCACTGCGTTCACAGCCATCGCTTATTGCCAAGCTCCCGGTAACGGCTCTTCTGGGGAAAAGGTACCCATTGCTAAACCGATCCCAGCATCCGAAATGTTCCCGCGTACAAATGAACCCTGGCTTCCCAGGGGGTGAAGTGAGAGACCTGCTCCGTGCCCGTGGCAACAACCGCACGGTGAGCCAGCGCTGCCTACTTCATCTTTCTGCCCGAGCTTCAGCGCGCAGCAGCGAGAGCCAGCTGGAGACAGAGCCGTGTTGTCCTTGCTGCAAATACATAGGTACAGAGACACTTTCTGAACTTTTCAGAGTAAAATAACAACAGACGGGGTCTGGCTGCTGCAGGGCGAAGGATCTCTGCCTTGCTCTGCCCGGTGCCAGGCAGGAAGCACGAAGCTGTGCGAGGGAGCTCCTGGCATTGGCAGGAACTGTCGGTGGCAACACATTGGAGGCTCTAAATCACACCGGGGCTAAAAAGTTACTGGAAAGTAAAGGAGGTGGAGGGAAGGAGAGAGTAGGGCTGGCTGTCAGCACAGTCTTTGCAAAACAACTTGTGCCAGTGTTGCTCTCTACCAACCTGTAGTCAAAAATAGACGTAGATGACTGGAAACCTCACATGCTTTTCTCCAACAATAACAACCAGACGACCAGGAGGTTCTGGAGGTGGAGAAATAGCTGGAGCTATCGGACCCGAGATAAAAGGCTCACTTCTGAACCTATCACTGCGAAGTAGATCCATGTCTGGTATGAAATTATCCTTCAAATAACTCAGAAGAGAGAGCTGTCTCTTCAGAGCCAGTAAAAATGTCTAAAAAGAGCAAAACTTTCTGCCATGGTTGAAGAATAAAATTAGAAAAGGACTTTTTCACGTACTCCAGCTTAAAACTGGGATAAGCCTCACATCGTGTATATGGTTCCTGCTCTCCCCCAGAAGCAGAAGTTTCGCTGGTGAATCTCTTCCTCAGACACCGTATTGGAGCATTGTATTCCCCTCCCCAGATGGCTCAGTGCAAGCTGCTGAAATTATCTTCTCCACAGCAGCTACCTGGGAGGGACTGGAGAGACCCACGGCAAAGCCCTACTGGAACTTCACCAAACGTTTCCACATATGCTGCCTTCAAAGTTGGCACACAGGGATGGGGGCAGATTCCCCTGCTGCTCTTTCACACTTGGGCCAGTTTCGGTACTTTGTGGGCATCTTGTAACTTGTCAAACAGGAGCTTCGCAGGACAGCCATCCCTGGCACTTCAGTCCCATCTTCACGGAAGAGAAACTTGGGTCTACTTGAACTTCCAAGCGCTGCCCTCACCCCGTTTCACCGTCACGTAGGCACTTGTTCTGCCTCAGTACTGCTAAGTATATCCGCATAAAACTGGGATTGTTTATTCACGTGCAAACACAGCTTCTAATACCTTGAGAATTAGTGTTTCCCATAACCCCAAGCACTTTGTACTTCTCCTGCAGTGGACTGGTTGGCCCCGCTCCTTCCTAAGCACAGTGACAGCTGACAGGTAAGGAAGGGGAAGACAGTAATTTCAAGGCAGAGATCATCAGGGCTCCACATATATATATATATATATATTTTTTTTTCCCTGTAGGGTACCTAATTTTTTAAAATGTTATTATGTAATTAATTTTCTCTGTAACAGGTGTATTAATATCACAGTCACATAAAATTCAAATATGGTGGTTCTGAAACTGAGAAAGATGTTGAAAGGACAAATGCAGTTAGTGTAGGCGACATACACGGAACTTAAAATATATGATGTGCCATTTGCATGTGTCATCAAGCTTTCTCCCTCCCTAAATTAACAAGAAATGTTCCTCACTCCTGTGCAGTACAGTTAACTAATACATCTTTGCAGAACTGACACTAACAGATAAAATCTTTAGGACACTTCTGGGAACATACTGTGCCATTTCCTATTAAATACACTACTCAAACTGAAATTCTAAAGACCAGCATGACATGTGTCAAAATTTGATGTCATTAAATATATCTGAATGGCAAACCAAAACCTATGAAAGGCTGCAATCACTGTGTGACTTTATTGGCTAGCTCTAAAGCATGGTAGCAGCCTCTTTTCTTCCTAGATTTTGGGATAAAATTTAGTTTAGGCCTATTCCCTGGGACTCCCTTTATCTATTTAGAAACCACTCCATTGTATCCTAGAGAAACATAAAAGCACTTTGTGAAATTTTAAAAACTTGTCATATCCTTTTCTAGCATGATTGATGTCTTTTAAGATGATGTCCCATCTTCTAAACGTTGACCTGTACGAACACTGCCAATCTGTAGTAATCCTTAACCCAACCACCACATCCTGGGTTTTGTCTTATATTTTCCTTTTCTTGCACTGCACAGTGGGTGTAGCAAGAATGTCAGCTACAACATCTTTCTGCCTCAGTCTGAACCAGGACCGCTTCCAGGTACTCCCTGTAACCTAGGTCAAACGAGGCTTATTTGGACTCCCTGCTTCAGTAAGGGGACAGGGCGTTCACACGTGAAAGGCAGATAGTTTTCTGGCCCTCAGTTCTCTTTCCCTCTTCTCCTCCTCTGCAGAACATCCTGCTATATGACACTTTCTCATAAATGTGCTCCTGCCTCTAAATTGCCTCCTGCTTTGAGGGAGTCCAGTATTCCCTTTTCTCGGAGAGGCACATATCCAACTCCCAGGATCCCTCTGCTCCTACCCAGCTGTCTCTCTCAGACAACCATGTCCTTTTCCCTCCTCTTCCTCTCGCAGACCTAGATTTCTTGGCATTTTTTTTTTTTTTTTTTTTTTTTTTTATAAATAGGTCTCCAGGCTGTTCCTGCAGCTAGCAGCAGCAGAGCTGAGAGCACCATCAGAGGGGTCCAGTGTCCCCTGAGAGCTAATGAGTGACTGTCATTTGGGAGATGCTGCTGTTCACGCTGTTAGACATGAGCAGCTCTGAGCAAAAGCATTATTATCTGCAGTCAGTGCACTTAAAAAAACCTGCATTTCATGGGTTAAGACGATACAATATAAACACCACCACTCTCCTAACAGTAGTCCTGATTTCTTCAAAATGTTTTGATCCAGCCCTCTTCTACGCATGGTTTGGGTTAGCGAGATATAGATGGAAACTCTTCCTTCAGAACACCGGACTGATTGTTAAATTCCAGCTACGATCAGCAGCATATAAATAGAAGGCTTCTGATTTAAAACCAACTGCAAAACCTCTAACTTGCTACCCACCTCACTGACAGAAACACACAGGACGCTTCAAATTGCATGCTAGGATAAAAACGAAGCCCGTGTTTATGAGTCTTACCTTTGTTCATCCATGTGTGAGCAGTATAGTGAAGCTCGTCGTGTGAGAATGTACTGATTCCATGTAATTGCTGAAGCATTGCCCGTCTGGAAATGTAACCTACTGCCACAAAATCGCATGCATTGCAAAAGGACAAGAACAATTGAGCCAACTGTCATCATGACATTTATAGGAAAGCAGCCCTGAGCAGTTATCGTCCTAGCTCTTTCCTTGCATGACAGAGCTGTTCTGCTGCAGTGCACTGGTGTCTAGGAGGAGATTTAATTTTAGGGCTTGGGGTTTTTCTGAGAATTTAAAAGGTAATTTGAGTAAATGATTCCATGTGCTTCAACTGTCACCTTTACAGAGCAGAGATTGCAGATAATTTTTTTTTTACCTTCCTTTTGTTTAGTGGAAATAAAACTGCAATGTCCCTACTTTCCCATGGAATTGAAAAAAAAAAAAAAAAGAAGAAAATATGTATGCCATCTTCAGGGGAATGTTTTGACTTCTCTATTCACAGCTGCAGCAAGGGCTTTGTAAGGGTAACACATCCTCACCTATCATCTCTTCCAAGAAATCGTCACTGTGATTATTTTAGAATAGTGGAGTTAGCACTAACACACAAGCATAAAGTAATCTTCTTCCCGAGGTTAGAAATCATGAAATTCAAAGTATCACTTGCTATGAGGAATGAAAAAAAAACTACCAGTGACAAAGATCAACATTTTCACTGGAAATGTTTACATTCATTACTGAAGTTTTGCAATTGACTGTGTCTTGGATGCTATTTATAGGTCACTTCCTGGTTTTAACATACCGACTAAATGATCTGCTTATAAAACATATACAGAAATAGACCTTTTTTCATATGGAAACTGATATAGTCTCAAACAAAGTTAAATGGTTTAGAGTCTCCTCACTTGGAGATTTCTAAAAGCTTTAACCCCAAATACCAGACCTAACCAAAGCCAGTGAAACTATTAAAACATGTGCCAGTTTAAGGATCATCATCTTAAAATTTTAAGAGAAATCTGTCACTTTTACAATTACGTAGTCAAGAAAGCATGCAAAGCTCTGAACGCCAGTGTAAACACAGAGTAAAGGAATTATACTTCAAACATGAATTTGCACTGAGTAACATCATAGAGACACAAAGACTGAACAACACTACTGATGGCAATGCTTCAGCAACACAGAGGAGAAAGGGGCAGGAAGTAACGCTGCAGGGTTTTCACACATTTAAGAACACGGCACGTTTGCTTGGCTAAAAACATCTTCAAACACATTTTAATAGCACCACTCTAAAGCTGCATTACACATAAAGCAATCCACTAGAAAGCAGCAGAAATTGTTTTAAGCACAAACAATGCAATAATAATCTGGAATTTCACTGTGAAAGATTTCCTGTTGGATCAACTCAAATAAGTTTCCCTAAAACTCTGTTGAAAAGCCTGTGTCTATACTGCCTGCAGAGCATTCAAACGAGGGTGGCTATGTCTGTGCTTACACGGAGCTCAGAGGTGTGGAACGCTTGACTCTCCCTGGAAAAAGTTCAGAAATATATTGCCCTGGAATGGCTTCATGGAATCGTACTGACACAAGACTGATGTAAATGACAGCAAAGAAAGGCCTGAAAGAGAAAATAGATTCAAGTCACCAGACCTGGATCTTTATTTTGATATTTCCAGAATATGGTAAAGTTCAGGCTTAGGTTTTAGTTCAGCATGTTTTAAAAACAGAAGGAAACTGTTAGGGAAGAACTGGTTTTCATCTTGAAAATGAAGTAGAAAGAAGCATTTTTATGGAAAGATAAAAACACGAGAGATCTTTACAGTAAGTAATGTATCAAACTTCCATATTCAGTTGTATGAATCACTTCCCTTGACTTACACAAGCAAACTGTCTTCACATTCAGATCACTAAGAGCTCAGTCTGGATATAGGTCATAAGTTTGTACATAGGGTTTTTAATCAAAGCCATCATAATTCTCTAGACCTTAAATCCCAACTGAAAATATCCATTCTGCTGAAACGTCTTTCATAACATTGATGGTTTGGGAAAGAACAGTCTGTCGTATAACTTTCATATGTGGAAGTACCCAAGAATAAGATGGAGACGAAAGGCATTATGAAAGAAAAACCTTGGGTTCATTCAATAACAAAATCAAAATAGTTAATGTTATAACAAAGCAAGCGAAAGCATTTTAAATGACTGTTTTTCCCCTCTGATAGATCCTCTTCTTGTGTAACTGAAGTGTAGTTAGAAAAGCTTTGCTTTAAAAAAACTCCTTTGGAACAGCTATCATCACATAACTTGAACAATCTCAGAATATTCCTATACTCTTCCCTAGTTCTCTACACACAACAGCCCACCACCTATTCCATTCTGTCACACAAGTACCAGGAACCACCCAATAGTGTGTTCCACTTCCAAAAATGTTTCAAAAAGTATTTCAGATGTAGAAAACCAGTTTATGTTGATCTGAAGCGACTGCTAGCAAGCAGAAAAATGCTAAAGTTGAGCATGCAGTGCAAAACACACCCTCCACATTCAATATGCCTAGAGTACAGTGTGAAATTAGCTTAACTTGGAATCAAATAAACATTTAAATTAAAACTGACTAGACATTCAGTGAACATAAGAAGAAGAAAATTTTCATTTAGTTGGTTGTTTTAAAAACAAGGAAAAATTGAAGATTCCTGTAAGAAAACAAGTGGGTACCAACATCCTATAGAACCTGACAGAAAATACAGTCCAAGGAAAAAACAAACATGAACTCTATCTAGTCCAACAGAATTGGGGTTTAGGCACCAGCAGCTCACATGCATCCATGCAAGTCTCTTCTCCATTTCTTCCCAGGCCTTTCCTAGCCATTAGACATGCTCTTTCACAAGGCACCTCAGTCTACAACCTCCCCCCACTGCTTCTTCCAGGGACATAGGGCATTGCAAACTGCTCTGTTACGACTAGATTTAGGCAGACACACCCTTAAATGGCACTTAAGCCTTGGAGGGAAGCCGGTGGTTAGATCTGATAAAGATTATGATTCAGTCTACAATGATGGCAGCTCCACTGGCTTTTTGCACTTCAGTGACTGTTGCACTCGGCAGAAAACTGAAGGCTGTAAGCTGTAGGCACAAATCAGTCTAAGGGGACCAGCTCCCTCCATCCATGCCTTATGCACCTGTGGCCACAAAGGTGTAAGGAGGAACAGCATTCCTCGTGTCTCCCCTGGGAGCTGAGCCACTGATGGCTATGATGCTCAGCTGAGGTGCTGAGCCTAAGGTTTCTGGACTTTCTGGTCCTATTTTTTACTTATTGTGGACCTCATATGAAATATGAATGTGTTCTGGGGAACACGTTGCTGGGGTCTAGAAACTGGGCTTCCTCTTGCCATAACAACATATTTTTTTTTATGGATGTCTTCCAGCAGACTTCCAGGGCAAGTGGCATGCCCCATCCATTTGGTCAGGACATCCACTCTCAGGTGCACTCTCTCTCAGACTGCATCCTAAAGGGATGGATTGAAGGAGGGGGGCTGAATTGTCTTGCCATTAATTTTGATGTGTCTGTACCACAGGCAGACCAGGCTTTACCCCTTGCTTACCCTTAACATTTCTCTACATCTCCTCTCTAAGAGGAAGCAGAAAAAGAGAAGGTTTTTATTTTACCTACAGTAGAAGACAAGCACACACAATCTCATCTCCACCATAACTGAAAAAGAACACTACGGACAAGTCACTTCTGGAAACAATTATATTCCCCCATGAATAATCTATGGATTTTAGTTCAGTGTTCAAACTGAATACTTTGAAATGGATATGAAAACCTTGCAGAAGATGCTGGAATTCCCTTCCTTGGAACACTTGCTTTTTCGGTGCCAAATGTTTTATTACAGCCATGCAGAATTTTCTGTTCAGAAATTCTTGAGTGTGCAGTGCCCGTTACACCAGAAGTGCTGTAATTTTGCTTAATACAGGAAAAAAGAATTTAAACTTCCTAATAACTTTTATTTTATTTGAATAAAGCTTTCTGCAGTAAGGAACTTAAATTTCTAGATATAGAAAAGGTACTTTCTCCAACATTTTTATAGGCTTCTCTGCACAGACAAGAAATGTGGTGTCCAACTGAACTTTACCATAGTGCCTCTAAGTTATTTCCTATTATACTATTCTTACTAGCTACAATGATGTAAAGTAACTCCAAATGCTAACAAAACTGAAATGATTTACAAGCAGAACCAACACCATAATCCCGTCACTGAGAAATAAATAAAAAAAATTTCAAGCCAAGGGCTTTTCCATCTGCTGTGGAAGCCTAGCTGGGAAAATCCATGGCACTTAGAGGCCTCAAGTGTGGTCCCATGACTGCTGTAACATGCCCAGTGGATCAGGTAAGTGTCCATTTGGCTGGCTGCTTGGGCAAGGAAGTTTACTGGAAATCATCCACTCTGTAATATGGAGAGGCAGGGCAAAGGGAATGCAGTGGAGAGTATGAGCTGTTCTGAAAACCTGCCAGAGATGCAATAACATTCTCAGAGAATCCATCTCTGTGGTTAACTACCCTTGTGATTAAAATGAATCCACTACTGTCTCCCTGAAGTTGTCCCTCTGCCTTAGCAATTTATGTCCATTACATCCTGTTGTTTTCTCAGCAGACATGGACAGCAAATTTTTCCCTTCCTCTCTGCAGTATCCTGCCGTACCTTTGAATAATTTCGTGGGTTTTCTTCAATATTTTTCTAAATCAAGCAACCAGGTTGTTTCTCTCTTTCCTTGGATCGCTGCAGTGATCGTCTTCTAGGCCATCATCACTCAGTTCACATCCACATGTGGGCTTTAGACCCAATAGACCCAAAAGAAAAGAAGCCAGTGATAAAACCAGAAATCCCCCTCTTCTCCCCACAGATCACCACATGGGCAGGAAACCTAGTGGTGACATTCACTCATCCCGTCCAAAAAAATCCAGTGTGCTCTGCATACAGCACTGCTGCAGACAGCATAACAGCGTAGCCACGTCTGACGAGAAAAAAACCATATAAATGGTATAGAAGTTACGTAGGAAATACTGCAATACGCAGCATTACTTCAGCTGAGTCTGGTTCCTCAGGCTGCGGACTTTTTATAAGAGAGCCATTGGGTATCATACTTCCAAGAGTCTGACTACAGCATATTGGACTTACGAGAGCAAAGGTCATCCATCCTCTATGGCTTCACACGTATTTTCAGGCCGATACTGATTACGATACAGATCAATCTTAAGACTTTGGAAACCTTGTTACAGAAACAACAGAGTAAAGTAACAGGTTGACACGCACAGAAGATTACCGTAAAATTTCCTGAATCTAAAATTCAAACTAAAAGCCTCAAAAACCTCAGCACTGAAGGCTAAATCAAAATCCATCATGAAAAAAAATCCGGAAGCCTCTGCTAGGCTATGTACAAGGCTTCTTATGGTGATCCTCAAAATACTTTTGAATAATAAAAGATGTTTAAAGTATATAGCACCATATATCAAATACTCTCAATTTCCAAAACAAATTGGACAAAATCGCACACAAGAACTTATCCCCCCAATAGTTTTAGTCATTCTATATGCAGATGAAGAAGAAAAACTTAAAGTATATGAGTACACTGAATCGACTAAAATGGAAAATGTATTTTACTTGCCATAGAATTTTTGATAAGGTTATTAAAGATAATGACTAAATATTCTTGTGCGGTTTGTTTTGCCAGCTCACAGAGACATTTCAATTCAGGTGCTCTATATCAAATCTGAACTACAGAAAACAGTTAATCCAAAAGCTAAGGTAAATACTGAAACTGAATTATTTTAAAGAAAAGCTAAAGCAAATTTAAAAAATTCAAAAAGCTAAAGCAAATTGACTCTGCTCTTAGCATTCCTAGAAAATTACAATGCACAGCTAATCCTTGTTAGGTTTCCTTGTTCAGAGACAAGCTTGAAGCACTAAGACCTAAATGGCCTTTCTAGTCAAGGGTGATTAAGCCGGGCTAGTTAAAAACTACATAATGGGAAATACAAAGAATTTTAAAAAGACAGTTTTCTATCACTGCTGGTGCGACTAAATAGATTTCCAAACACAGCATTTCAAAGGAAAAACTCCGTCCTGTCTGTACTTTCTTCCTAAGATGTATGATATAACCCCATATGGACATATATACAGGGAATTCCCCGCTTTCTGCATGAATGCAGGCAAGGAGGAAAAAATGGCAGAGTCTGCCAGCACAAGCTCTTGATGGCAACTAGCAAGTCATGCATTGGAGAATGCAAACTGGCTTAAAGAAGCAGAATGCTTGAAAAAAAGCAATAACCAGGAAGTATCAAATCTGAAAGACTTCTCAGAGTTAGTTAGAATTTATTAAAAGAAAGAGGACTGCATGCCAGAATATGTATCTGTGCACACATCCATATACCCACCAGCTATGCAAGTATAACCACACTGAGTTCCCTCCCACAACAATTTTATTTTTATTCCTTAATATCACTGTTTTCTTTAATTCAGTGTCTTCTTTAATCTAAAATTACAATTAAAAACTCAACTGAAATAGATATTTTGTTTTCCTATGCAGAAAAAGAGCAGATGTTTTGGGCCTATTCATCCACACTGAAATTCTTGATCAGGCTGGGATCTCTGCTGTTCTAAGCTGAAAGGGGACTTTAAAGGGTTTAACAACTCTGCAGTATTAGCTCTTAGACTGAGATGGACTGTTTTGGATCTGTGCAATAGGACAAAAGGCAAGCCAGGTAGGGGAACACATTTTCCCCAACGAAACTAAACAGAAGGTTAATATAATCCCTATTCCAATGTTTCTGTGAGGACACCTGCAGACAAAATAGGGTGCTAGTTGGAGCCCAGAGCTGGAACAGAGCGAGACATGGTCAGTGCAAGTGGCTACTGCCTGCAAAGAAATCCACTGAGCTTGGAGACAAAACACACTCCCTTTCGACAGCGTGTTATCATAGGACAGAATCTCTGTAAGGATTTTTCTTGACTAAGAATAATTTGCATTCATGTATATTTTTATTGATGTTGATATTTAAAAGCATAATGTTAACTTGATAAAAAAAAAAAAAAAAGAGAGAAGTAGTGTATACCATGTGCAAGAAAGCCTTATCAAAGAAATGTAGTCACTAACTCCTAAAAATCTCAAAAACTTCTGGTTGAAAAACTAAAAGAAGTTTACAGTGTAGAAGTTCAGCAATGGAATTTCCTATATTTGTGGTTTTGTTTATAACGCAAATAAATTCTTATATTACTGAAAGGAAGAAAGAGCTTAATAAAAAATATGTGAAAACAAGATTGTTTAAAATCAATAAAATGTTATTAAGGACTTGTAAAGTTTTACTTTCTTGCTAAAATTAGACACAGAATATTGAGCAACTACAGAATTTATTATTATAGCTGTGAGAATACTGGGTTTATGAAACCAGAAGATACTACAGGATAACATGTAACATTTTAAATAGTATAAATGGTATTTGAGAAGTCTTGTATTAAATATCTGGCTAATTATTCACAATAATATAACCACAACAAGCTATTTGATCTAGATACTAGTGTTTTGGGGAAAAATAAAAACCCAGGTTTTGAATCTGAAGTAGCAGTAATCTTTAGCTTGGAATGAAATCTACTTGAGTTTAAAAAGCTTTAGCACTTTTCAAGTTTTTCCACCTTAGATGAGGATAGTTGGAAAGACCTAGGTTTAAGCAGTAACAGTAACCATGCATCCACAGACACCACTCCTCTGCGACTGTTACTTGGCTTGTGAATTATTCTTCTATGAGCGTGGAAGAAATATTAGCACTTGATGAAACTGAACAGTTTGGAATATTTTGACCAGCAGAAAACAAGACACCTCCTCCCCCTCCCCCCCCCCCCCCCCATTTTCTTCCTATTATTCATCGTTGCAAAGAGGTTCTCCAAAAACGCTTTTCTGTATCAGGAATCCTACACATGTAAAGAGGTAAGAGTCAGCAAAATCTTGACTATCAGGTAACTGGAATGAAGTCAGAAGAATTTATTGTGTAAAGTTGTTTGAAAATACACTTGATGAAAATGCTGGAAATACTGTTCCTATTGTACAAAAATATCAGATTTATGTAAGTAGCTTTTGAAATCCAGTGTGAGAGGAGAGGACTGACTTATTATTCTAATAGATATCTTATGATTAGTCACCCAAATGTATTATCTTTTTAATCAAATCAATTAGAAGAGGTTGTAAAGAGCAGGAACTGGAAGCATTATTAAAAAATCTCCAAATGTTATCAGTGCCTCAGAGACAGGCTTAAGAAAAGGTAAGAACCATCCACCCACACACAAAGGATTTTTTCTTTATGTATAAAAAGTGCTTAACACTACTGAGATAGCAATCTCTAATCAAAATTCTACTCAGGTAGAATAATAAACTCCTACTAAATACTAACTTGAAATACTACCTCTCTAGCGAGGACATAAAATATGTATCTTGATTCACTACATGAGAGTATAAAAAAATTTAATAATTTCTTGTGAATACATCTATTGTTTATTGCAGCATATACTCCTAAGTAGCAAATAAATTCTTAGCACAGAGAAGATTTTTTTCATTTTATTTTGGAACAGCCCAACCATAAGGTTTTGATCAAAGCCAGTTCCACATTTTGGAGAGAATGCTTATTCTCAGCATATTCTTTCACAAACCTTTTAACTTCTCATCTTCCTTCTCCCTCAACCTCCTCCTTACTCCCAAGCCTAAGAATCTTTCAAGGATCATATCACTCTCCACCATATTATTCAGTATAAAAACCTTCAGAAATAAATCAAACACTTGCCAAAACAGTATGTCTAGAAACTCAAGATGCATGAAGAATGTCAGAATGTCAGTCATTCCGGACTGATCAGTTAATAGATCTAGAAGTCAAAAGACTAATACCACAAGCATCTAAAAAAAAAGTTTAGACAAGTTGGACAGATGGCTTTGTTTTAATGAGAGAATATAAATAACCAGAAAATTATTTTAGTCTATAGACCTGATAGAATGTGACTTGTACACAAACCCACACACTCAAGGACAAACCCAAACCATACTCCATTCTATTCCTCGTTAATATAAATTACTTGAAAGATTGTCTGGCTCTTTCTTGCAACAGTCATTTCACTGACCTTACTGAGAGCTGTAACATCATTTAAGTGACACCACTGATACTTTTGAACCGGGAATATTAATGTCACTTTAATTTATTCCAGGTCCCTGAAAGGAAGTTAGATGATTATCTCTAGAAAGAGATATACTTTAATGTTAAACTTGATAGGTATTACAATTAGTCATGAACATTAGAAAGCGAATCTTTCATGATACAGATACGCAGAAAGCATCGTCATGCCATCAAAAGTATCACTGTATTACTAAATGTTTTGTACACAAGGATCAGTGGGACCTTAGGGGGTTGTAGGTTCTGCCTGCCAGTGACACTACTTACTCTGGGAGCATGGGAAGGAAAAAGAAAAGAAGCATAAAAGAATTAGGTAGTACTGTGGCCCGGTTATGTGCAAGTAGTGCTGATATTGCAGAAGTATCTGCATACAAGAGTTCCAGAAGAGTTAGGTACTACAGAGGATGAAGAAAACCACACTGCAATAGAAACTACCGTGGCAGTGATATATTTTCCACAACCAGATATTATATGACAACGGTACTTACCATATTCGTATGGCGCATAGAGAGGTAGAGGAAAGGGTTATGTTATGATCATCATCAATAACTAGTGTGGAGGAAAAGACGGTGATTACACAGGTGAAAACTGCCTTTATGCACAGGAATTTATAAACACCTCAGAGCTCTGTAAATCTGCTTTAGTACAATGTTCACACAGGAGCCATGAATGAATTCAAATTAAAACTGAAATTTACGGTAGGTTTAGTATTTAAGCAGGATTACTTCTTATAACTGATTGCTGAGAATTACACTTTGTTATGTTATATGAAGCCTACAATGTGATTTAACATTTTTACTGTTCAGCCTATGATTTAATCTCTGAAGAGTACAATGATATTGTGACATTCTCCTAAAGGAGAGATGGTTGGATGGTCACTGAAGAAACAGCAATGTCAGTGGAAATGTCATGGCTCCCCAAGTTTTTGACCCTGTTTCCTCTGCAGAAGATTAATACTCATCTAGTAAAGTCAGAAAAATTGATCATGTGGGCATTTCTCATTTGCTTTAGTGCAGAGGGAATTGGATAATGTAACCCAATGTAGAAAACTTTCTATAAAGCTAAATGTTTCTGTACTTAAGCAGAAATGAACAAGTCAAAGGATCTCTATTCCACCAGTATCTGTTCCGGTGTGATAAGCCTCTGGCGACGGGAGGTGACTTCTACCAGAGGCCTAACGATGCAGGTGGAAGATGGTAACACCTTTGGTCAGCCCAGACATTTTGCAGAGAGCCTCTGACAATGTTTTGCTCTGTCCCATGAATGAATGTAGGTAAATGATGTTCTTAAATCAAACGGAAGGAGCTGCTAGAGGACACTGTAACTGACTTCAGGATATCAGCTCCATTTCAGTCAAGAACATGATCTTGGAACCCTCTGTGCCAAATTAAGATGTTTTCTTTTAGGGTCTCAGACATGTGGACACCATTTTTTTCTGTTGTGTGATCCCCACAGCAGTCAGAAGCAAGGCCAAAAAAGAATTTGCTAGTTTATGTTATCATAAAGAAAAAAAAGAAAGATTCTAGCAATTTGCCACTAGTAGCAAAGGTATTTGCAATAATTTGCATTTAAAAATACAAAATCAGACACTCTGAGTGATATAATTCCAGTTGCTCGGTCTCCATTAACAATCAGCAAAATTAGGGAGTACTGGTTCCAGCTGTAAAGAACTTCTGTGGTGCAGACACCTTTGCAGGTGGGCAGGTTAGGACACAAATGTTCCTTACAAGACAGAGGGCTACTGTCATGGTGTTGTTGATTTCTTAGAACATCATGGGGGGTTCAGGACATGCTACAGCCCAGACAATAGCCACAGGGGATTATTATCTCTTAGGCACTTAGGAAATTATTCTGCAAGTTGTTTAAAATTAAAACCTGGATTTTTAAAAGACTTAATTGTTAAAATTAATTATTTTATTATTAAAATATTAAACTCTATAGTTTCTGTTGTCTAAATATTATTACATTTTTACCTATTACTAAAATCAAATACAACCAACACTACAGTCCTACCGCATTTATTTTGATGCTATGCTTTTTCAATTTTTGATAGACTGAAGCTTTTCTGCTCAGACAATGCACTGTCCTTTTGCAAGAATCTGGCGGAGCTGGAAGCATAGGAGACAAGGGTAAGGACCCCAACAGCAGAGTGGGAACACTATCAAGATTGAAGAAAAACATGCCAGCTGAATGCTTCTGCTTAAAGGACCTGGGGTGAAATACCTGACAATGCTGAAACTAAAACAGGCTTATTCTAAGTTTTGAGCACAACAGATTGCCCTGAGTGGTCCCCTTTGTATCTCTCAGTTTCATCAAGACTGCACTCAGATAGATCAAGATTTGAAGACTGTTTTTTTCCAAGCATTAAAGAAATAAGCTTATAAGTACAAAAATTCAATTAGACTATGGGCTATAATTTTACTGTAAACAGTGGCCAGGGACTGTGGAATTTTATAAAAGTCTTCAGCACTAATAAATATGTGCAAAGCCTGAACTCACATTCTAAAAATATCTTTCTCATTTTCAGACTTGATAAGTAGGGACAATGAGAGTTTAAAACGTTAGTACTACTTGCTGTCACAATAACTGTACACAAGCTGCAGTGAACAATCACTTTTCCGGAACAAAGCACCCAATCCATACAGGTGAGAGGACGGCTGTAAGAGTTCGGCGAGGCTCAGCATGCCGCATCCCTAGGCAGCACATTGCTCAGGAGCAGGCTTGTTAGTAACAACACTAACACACACGGGTTGTTCCAAGTCTAAACAGTCAGATGAAGACGGCAGTTCAGGGCGACGACTAGGACAGGGATCATGCTAAACTTAATTGCTTTCACCCCCGGTGGGAAACTCGCAGATACCTAGCAAAATATCAATCGCCACCCACCTTCTGTGGTGACTGGGAGAGAAATCTCCATGCAGGCCGCAGACTGCGCTTTTCTGAAGGGAGGCCTCCCGGGCCCTCGGCGGTTTGCTTTCGAGACATCTGCACTGGAAAGTCGTTTTCCTGAACCACAGCTCTGGGACGTTGGACTTGTACAGTGACCATTGACGTGATCTGGAAAGTGAATGCAACAAGTGCTAGGTAAGGTGTCAGCTCCCGAAGCTCAGCACGGAGGAGAGACGTACGTTCTGATATTTAAGAATGGGTTAAATCAAATCTGAGAATAGCTACTTATTTGTATTACCAATCCAGCATGTATATGTAAGAATAACTCACCATATCTTTAAGGTATACTTTGAAAAAAAAAACAAAACAAAAACAAAACCACAAACACATGAGGGACATAGAACTGGTACATGTTCTAACAACTGCAGGTCCCACAGCATTTTGTTGACCTATGTGCACAGGCAATTTATCAAGATACTGCTGGTAACACTTTCATCCCTGCTGTTGTGTCTCCTAACAGATACCAGATAAACACTATCTTTCCTTTTTGCTCTCAAAGAACTGCAAGTGTAATTTATTACAGGATAGAATTTAGAGCTAAACATCTTCCCTTACCTGACTCGAAGCTGCATGAAACAGGCATATAACTACCACTGATTGGGATAATTATAAAAATTGCCATAACATTGCTAAGCATTTTATTCTTTATATACCACATAATTTTATTTTACTGCTAAGGAAACTGCCTGCTGAACAATTGATTTGTCTGCTAAAGATATGGGGCTAAGTCCTTGAACCCCTGCTAGAAGCCATGGTCAATCAGCACAGCACACGCTGCTGTCTGATGGAGTGAGAAAGAAAGCACAAATGCTTTAAACTCTGCCTGTGTTCCTCTGTTCTTCATCACTGGCAGCAGGTCTTTAAACCACAGCAATCCACCGATCAAGGCTTAGATCATAGTTCAGAGTGGGTTGGACTAGACTATAAAACATCCGTGAAATATTTTTAATCCTCTCATGCTGGGTAAGGTAACATGAGAAGAATTACTGAACACAATTTCCCTGTCAACATATGAAAGGCTACACACCCAGGTATAACTGAATTATTTTTGGCCAGCAGGTAATTAATATTTACTTAATTTAAGTAAACAGCAGGTAATAAGAATAACAAAAATCCAGTCATATGCAAGCACACTGAATATTTCTATTCAAAACTACGGAATCTCAATAATATAGGTAATATAGGACAAGCTTGGAATTTCTGCCTTCATTTTAAATGTCAGGTTATTTATATCTAAGAATTAGATTAGTCCTTAAAATTCTGTATGTATCATATTCAGTTACCTCTCTTTGATTGTATCCAAGGAAAAGATGAATGTTAATATACCAAGATAAATTTATTTCTTGGTTACCATGCCATGATATCTCCACTGTATATGATGAAAAGCTATTTCTATATTCAGATGATAAAACAGATTCTATACTGAATACAGCATATAGTATGCTATTACATGTAGTCTTCCAATGTGTAAGTCATGTCTGTTCCATGTGAAAGCAGTTCAGTCTTAATGAAGAAAATTGGAAAGGATTGTTCAGAATTACAGCTTATAAAGCAATTTAGTATCTGTACGGCATAATGAGATGGCTCTGTAGGAGACACAACTTGCAAGATTTTTATGTTTCTTAATACATGGCTATTAACTGGGATAACAGCAGATATAAAACTGATGTGGATGATTCATTCAACTTATAGTTAGGGAATTTTCCAAAATATGCTGGAACTATTAATATATTTCAGTAGAAAGTCCTTTGAGAGCAGGGGCTTTGTTCAAGGGCACAGGCTGACTGTTCAACCTCAGCAACAGACACATCCTCATCCAGCTGCTTCCTTTCTTCAAAATTCAGTTTGTATGAAGGAGTTTCAGCATGATACCTAATTATCTCCAAGGGGATCCTAGGAAGTGCTGAGGAACATAACAGAGTGAAAAAGAGTCATATTCTATAGAAACATCAACAACATTTGCGAGTGCCTTTCCCTGAACGTTGCACAGAATGGGCACGATTCAGCTAAACCCCTAATCACTACGCTAAATTTAAAAGAAATGCTGCTGTTATTTCTGTTAGCGTGCTTGCTTGTCTCAGTTACCTTCAAAGGCCCAAATTAAACAAAATCATTAGGATCTGGACACCTAAATCCCTTTAACTGTTTTGACAATCCCTTTCTGAATAAGCAAAGCCAGCTCCTGTGTAGAAAAAAAATAGGCCTCATCCTAGAAGCTGCAGGAATATCCCTTCAAGTAGCGAAGCTGGTGAAATGTTAATGAGTGCTACAACAAGCGGAAGGGGGATTTTAATGATCAGCTACACACTTCTACATTTTAACACTATTCTGTTCTTCTGATTAGGTATAATTATTTTTTAAATGTATACAACAAGGAGTAACGCAGCTCTTCAAACTTCAGTAAAAACAAAAAGACATTGTATGAAGAGTAATATAATTATGGGAAGTATGACGGCAACACTGTTGCTGAGAAGCATCAAGCAGATGAAGACCACCCAAATCTATGAGAAAAACCTGTGTGTGTGTTTAAAATTTAATTTTTCACGTTTTTTTTATGGTGTAAGCTCAGTGATACAAAGTGTTTCTAAAAAAAAGATAATGTACTATTTCAGAAAGGGTTCCTTACTGCATTGTCTAAAATACCAGTAAGTGTGCAAGAAAAGTGGTAAGAAAAAAACAGTACTAGTTTCCTACAGTGTACTTTCTAAGGGAGACTGTGAGTATGCTCAAGCTTCCACTTTTTGACAAAATGACTGCAATGGTTTACTAGCCCTCTGAGACCCAATCGCCTGATGCTTCTTCACCATGACAGATGTCTTCCAATCATCCCAAAGAACAGGTAAAAGAGGTTTATAGAAGTCTGGCTTTTTTCCAGCTTTGTTCCATTTGTAAGGAAGAACAACATTTTAACTTATTTTTTCTTGCTGGCTTACTGCTTTTGTCCTGTGGCCACCAGGGCTTTTCTCATATCAGAAATATTAGTTGATACTGAGCACCAGTTGATATAGGAAACATTAACATTGGTACTTAAAAAGCAGTGCATGGATCACTCTGTGCTGTTGATGCAATTGTGCAACAGCTCCTAACTCTCTCTTTTTCTGGAGACAGCAGAGAACAGTTGCCTAGGGAGAAAACACTGCACAAAAAATCCCCTTCTCTTTTCTGCCCTTTTCCACCACTGCATTTACCATCGCCTGCTATCCCTTTCCTATGGGTGCTGCTGCTGCTCATAAGGCCAAGGGATTTTTGCATTATAATCTCTAGTGCTCCTAGATGCCAGCAGCAAGTACCAAGTTACTAACGCACCCCGTTGGGGCATCCGGGCTCGGTGGAGCTTATCCTCGAAGCAGACTGCAGACTGTCACAGCCATCCCACTCTGCCAGGGCAGCAGCCTTTTCTCCTGTTTGTGGATAGTGAACTAAACAGCCAGGGCTCAGTCTCTAGCTATTCTGTTCATTAATTTAAAAATGTAAGGCTTATGCAAGCCACTGGAAGTAATCATAGCAAATTATCCCATGCTACAATACATTAGTCCATTTTATACTGATTTAACTCCACTGATTTAATAAAGCAGCTCGTAATGCATTGTATCTAAGGCGTATTAAAATATACTAAAGAGGAAATAAAATTCTCTAATGTTCTCCATGTGCTGCTTCTAAAGTGCAGGTGCTGGTTGTTTGCCTTTGTCTGGGCTCATGGCGTCACCCACACCCGTCAAAAATGCTTTAGCTATCCCCGTTACCAAACAGTAGCACCAGTCAGTGCAGCGTGCACCCAAAAAAATTGCTTAAAAAAAGGAACAGAACTGTGCTGGATGAAGGCTAGTTTGTCACACAAAATACCAGTGAGATGGGAAGATTAAGAGGAACTGAAGAAGTAACTTTAGTTACTGTGTCCTGATGAAACTACCGAGAGATGCCTTATGAGACTGCAATGTGCAACATGACAGCAGCGAGCCTGCTGGAGAGGCTCAATCTAATTTTTTTCAGGAGTATTACAGAGGCAGGGAGCATATTATATCTACACATGCTGATTTTAGTTTACATACAGTAACATGTGCACGTTACACAACCTGCCTTGTCATACGACTGTTTTAAACTACTTGGAGACCTGTGCAAAAAGCAAAAGAAACCAACAATTTACCCATAAAAAGCTGAACTCTTGTTAAAACCAAATGTATTAAAAATGTCAGTAAGAAAGCAGAAAAGTTGCTGCCTAGCAAGTTGTGTTACACTAAACATAATAAATAAAAAAAAATGCAAGACCAACCATTTTTTTCAGTTCTAAAAAAGGGATAAATCCACACACAAAAACTAGCTGAAAACCAGCTCTTACTAATGATCTGAGAGAGGTTGGGAACAAAGGAATTTAAACATGACTAATTAGAAGCATTATAATATCATCTTAAGTTGTAAGGAAGTAATCAATAAAAGAGCAGGCAAGAGGACCAGAAAATGATGCTTAAATAGGGAGCAGAAAGAACCTGAAAAAATGAGTCCCAGAGAATCTCCTCAACAAATGTTGATCTCTGCTGTTAAATGGCGGAAAAGTCCATCTGTTTCCACTGAGGGATTTTGTGTATTATCAGTAAATTAGATATTGGGTATTATTTCTTTACGAAGCAAAGAGATACACATTTAAATCAAGAAAAAGAAGAGATCTCATAACTGTCCAATTGGCCAGAAGAACAGTCTCAGGTCTGCATGTAAAATAACCCAATCTTGTGTAAAAGTAGTGTGATCGTTCATTAGCAAGAATACCGACTGACACCTTAAACTTTTAATGAATTATCCTTGAAAGAAAATCTCCTACAAAGTCAGGATCACAGGTCTGTCAGCCAGGCAGGAGGGGAAGTGTGAGCCCTAGCAGAAGAAGCCGGTACAGATGTACTGCCAGCAAAGTGCATATTTACCATTGTGTCTTCATCAGTTTGAAGAGGAAGGATGAACTGCCCTCCTGACATTCTGCTAGCACATTTAGGTCCACACTAGGAGTATAACATGCTGTCATTGTAATACGCTTCCTGTGTAATATAATGGTATTCTTATTATGGTAATGAACTCCCATCAGGCGCTTGATGCTAGATATCACATTGTTTTTGAAAGCAGGGTGAACAGATTTATTTTTCAGAGAAATAAAATACTGTGAAGTGGTTGAAAATGTTAAGTGTATCTTCACTGACAGAGCCCCTTTTAAAACTACTGGGTTTTGCCTGCAATTATGAACAATGAAACTAAAATACAGAATAACCACTATCCAAATGAAGAACACTAAGAATATATTACTGTATGTCATAACATCACCTCTACATTATCATAACCAAACTTGGCAGTGCAAATCTAAAAATAAGTCTCACTGTTCCCTGAGAACAGTGGGAAAATTTTGGACTACTTGGATCTAACTCTGCTCCTCAGGTTCCTCTGCTGAATTTCTAGTGACCACGTAACACCACACTACTGGACTGACTGTCTCAGAAAGGACACAGCACTCAGTGTGCCTCAACAGAATAATGTAACATAAATTGTTGCTGTGCTTTGTGCAACAAACAGGAAAACACAGACGAAAAACTTGATTTAATTCTGAAACATAAGCATGAAACAAGGTACATCCTGAACTGCACCAAGGACAACACTGCAACACTCAAGGAAAGTGGATCAACTGTAAGACCACCTAGGATATCAACAACTAGTCCTGAGCAACCTTACTAGTAGCATTGCACCCGCATTTTCAGGATGGAAAAATCCAGGGTTAATTCTCTTGTTTTGAAATGAAAAATTCTGTAAAGAGGTTGGACTGGAAACATTTTCAACTTGAACATGACAAAAACAAAGCATGACGCAAATGACCTGGAGACTTTCTAAACAAAACTCCACCTTTCCATCTAAAATTAATGAACAAAATGTAAGATAACTACAACAAAAGTGTTTGCAGTCTGTTCTAACCTGATTCTTCCAGAGATTCGTCCCCTGACTTTTTCCAAAAAGAGGTAAGATCATCTGAAATAACTGAGCTAGCACCACTCCATAGATGCTAACATAGAAATAATTTGCTTGCAGATACTCAACAGAAAAAGGCACAGACGTGGTCAAATAAGGCATTCCAAATATAATTAGGTTTATACATAATTTTTATGCAGCAATCAAACAATTTTTTAAAATCTAACTTTTTCCAAATTTGTTAACATTTTGCATTGTAAATTTTTGACAGATTTCATACCGGGTTATTGTAATAAATCAACTAGTAACGATAGTTCGTTCTTATTTTAATGTTGCAAAACCAGATTTTATAGTTGATAACTTCCGATTTAGAGCTCTTCTTTATCCTTCTTTTGTTATCACTTTGTTGTCAAAATAACGATACATGGAAGATTATTGCTTTTTAAATATTCTTCTGCTTGTACACACAGATCAGTTACTAAGCCTCTGGATGTTGCTTTAAGTCCAAACAACGTGACGGGACCATCTGTCTCATGCCCAAGTCTCTGCCTACAGATGACAGTCTGTGTGAGCGCTCAATCCCAACACAAGTTATTTGCTGTCGAGGACCTCCAGGTACAGGCAAGTCTGGTCAACCTCTGTGAAGCCCCAGAGTTTGACTTCAAGAGAGTATTACAACCTAAGAAGTGTACAGAAACCACAGAATGGAAGAATACTACATATGTGTGTGCATTGCTCGAAAGGAGTGGAAAATGACTTACCTTTGAGAGTCCTCAGTAAGGAACTCTTCTTTAAGTGAAAGTAGAGAATTTAGGAACTGTGAATATCTATTACATTGTGAGCCTAACAGTTGCCTATGATTTTGTTATTAACAACTCTTAAAGGTTTTATGATCTTTACTGCGTGTTTTGTTGTTTCAGCTAACAAATTTTATTGCCTTTCCTTCGTGACTACATTAAACTGTATCAGTTATAAGTATTTTAGTTAGGGTATCATTTTGACAATTTTAAGCACTTACTTTTCATTGAAACTACTTGCTTGTTAAATCTCCCATATAGATCAGTGCTTTTTTTTTTTTTTTTTTTTTTTTTTTTTTTTTTCAAATCTGGAAGCATTGGAAGTCAGAACACAGTCCCTTTCTGCATTTGAAATATAACCACAACACATCACATGCCTACTCTGCTGTAATAGTTGACAGGGTTAACCTGTTCTTGTTGCTTTTTTTTTTTTTTTTTAATTCTGATTATTTGGACTGGCAGAGTAATAAGATATCTGTTAGTATAGGTTCTCTTTCAAAAATGTTTGACCATAAACCTCCTCTATTTAATTAAGGAAGAAACTGGTGCTGTCATACACCTGACCTTCAGCAGATGAAAGACTTTTGTCTAGTAGGTTCTAGTTACAGAATATCAAAATCCAAACCTGAAAATGTAAAATGGCAGAGAGGCCAAACTTTTATCATCATTTACGTAAAAGTGAATGCCTTTAGCCCAACACACAATGACTTTCATCTTAACAGTGATCGAATTTGCAGAAAAAAAGGCAAACCACATTACCCACTCAGTCAGCGAGAACATAGCCAGCAGCTTGAGGGACGTAATCCTTCCCCTCTAGCTGGCACTTGTCCGACTGCATCTCAAGTCCTGTGCCCAGTTTTGGGCTCCCCATTACAAGTAAGATATTGGCATACAGGCATGAGGTCAGCAGGGGTCTGCCAAGCTGGTAAGGGAGCTGTCACACACGATGTAAGAGGAGAGGCTGAGAACTGGGGGGTTTTTTCAGTCTAAAAAAGAGAAGACTGAGGGGAGACCTTGTTGCTCTCTGCAACTACCTGATCTGAGTATATGGAGAAGACAGAGCCAGACAGTTCTCAGAGGTGCACAGTGATCAGATGAGAGGCAAAGTACACTTCTCGGAGCATGGGACATTCTGGTTCAATACTAGGAAAAACTCTTTTCCTGTGTGGATGATCAAATACTGGAAGAGGTGACCCAGAGGGAGGTTGTGGATCCCCTGTCCTTGGAGGCATTCGAGACTCAACTGGACACTGCCCTGACCTGTCTGGTCTAACTAGACCTGTTTTGAGCAGTTTTTGAGCTTCTGCATCAGAAGACATTTCTCAAATCCTTGAAAAAAAATGATCTTATTTGGTATTTTGTCTAGTTTTTCAGTGCTGTATAAAATGGGAGACATTAATTCTGACCTGGTAAAGATTTCATTCACTGCTTATAAATACCTGCAGAAAGCATGGGAAATTACATTAATCTTTTGAAGATCACAGCTTATCAAGAGGAAACAAAAGATGTCTGTCTGTATTTGCATTTTCTTTTGTTCCTTGGCTAATAAAGCCTAGGTGATAGCATAAATTCTTATAGTGAAACCATCTGTTCATAGGAATGAAATAAAAATAAGCAGTAACTGAGTATCTCCGTCTTTAGTTAGCACTTCTGTCTAGATGCCTGTGATCACCTGGAAATTTTGCAAGCTTTTAATGAAATGAACAGAAATACTTCCTAAAAGAAAAATACAAGCTGGTGCTTCAAGTGGCTGATGAAGCAAAGTTAGAAAACTCTCACAAAAAAGCAGTTGCAAATGTCTGGATATATCCCAGATTTTCCACTTGGTTAAAAAAGATTAGGATTATCCCCATAATTCATTTCACTGCAACAGGGCATGGAAATGTAGATGATATTTTCAGAAAACTCTGGGAAACAGGTTCAAAAATAAAGATACTATCATTCAGAGCCGCCTCTGAAGGATAATAGGGAAACTGTACAGTATATGAAACAGCAGTCGCATTCTCCTTCTGGCCAATTTAAATAAACATTGAGTTACTATGATCTGCAGTAGCTAAAACTATCAAGAAGTTTCAATGTGTCCCCACATATGGCATATTCCCACATTTCTGTGTGGATATACAGCATTCATGGGTGGCAAGTTCTTCGGCAAGGATAGATAAGGTTCACTACATCAAAAAAAAAAAAAGATGCTGAGGTCAACTTTATCAGTCACACAAGGGCCAAAATGGAGTCCCAAAGTACCTTTAAGTCATGAAAATCCTGACAAGGTTTAACTAGAACACCCTGAGTCATCAGATCACACATTATACCCTTAAATGCTAGCAAACTACTCCCCAAGCAATTCTCAGTACTGGCAGCACTTCCATCTGAAATAGATTCAACTTCTACTTAACCTCTACTATTACAATTCAAAGCAAAGTGAAAGCAAGGACGTTACATGAGCCAGATCCTAAGGAGGGAGCAGAACTGTAAGCTGCCAAATGCTAACGTATTACCCAATTAGCTGCAGCCGGTGCTGAGAGCAGGCGATGTCTCAGCCTTCTGTAAAAAGCTGAGCCAATGGGATGGATGTACAATATCTTATCATTTGAAAGGGGTGACCTGAGTATCTTTACAATAAGTGTGGGCCAGAGAGTATTGTTATCCCCTGAATATTCAGACTATGGGTACAGTATCAGGCAACAGCCAAACAGTGGATAAAAAAAATCTCTAAGAGCTCTGCCAGTGTAGCCAGGACATTTTGGAGAAGAAGTAAATGAAATGCAGACATTATTAATCACCTTTTCCAGGAATTTAAATTTAGCTCCTTACATTGAGAAAGAGAGGCTTTTTCCAGCCTATTGTAAACTAAGCAATCTATAATTCAGCACAGGTTTAATGGCTAGAATAATTAACAGGAATCTTCTACCCTTCTAAGACAGTCATGAAGGAGAACTGAAACAAAGGTGGGTTTGTTTTGTTTCAGTTTTTTTTTTTTTGTTTTTTTTTTTTTTTAAATCTTCCTCTGCAGCTAATTAGCCCCAAGGGTCTGCCAGTTTGTACACTGAAAGCTGCTTCCACATGCTTTATCCTTAGCAGCCCACCAGGTTTCTTGGTAATAAGAGTACAGAGTACCCAGTAGCTGTGGCAGTAACAACAAACAGAATGCTTAAGTGACTACTTTACTTTGTGTATGAAGCTTTTAAATTAATGGAGTTCCAATAGTTTCTGCAAGATGTTGAAATAGACCTTCTTAAACATATTTTTAGTTCATACTTAACTTGTTCTACATTATTAAAAAATAATGAGTACGGGTAAATAGAAGAATGGTAGAAACATGACTGTTCTGAAATCAAAATCAGAGACAGGATTATGCATTCCATTAATCTTCAAACCTCCCCACATGTGTCATACATTTAGGATGGATCATCATGCCTCCTACGCTCTTAGGTTCAATTTGCTTAACTTCTACAGCTTTCCTTTTGTACATAGTTGTCCTCCTCCCCAGTCCTTGGGGTTCTGTGGGGTTATTGTGGGTTCTTTTTCATAGTTTTTTTGTTGTTTTTTTGTTTGGTTGTTTTTGTTTTGTTTTGTTTTTTAAACATAAATCTGCCTTCAATTTGTCAATATTTTCTAGACAATTCTTACAATTTTGTCCAGCTCCCAGCATGATTCCAGAAAAGCTGACGGTATAGCAGTTTTTTTCCCTGATATGCAACTTTTTTATATCATACAATAAAGACCTCACCACTTCTAATTACATTTGATTCCTGCTTTTCTAAAAATCTATTAAATCCAATCTTTTACACATCAAATTTATCTTTTTCTTGTGTTATGACTCAGGATCTAAATCTATTTCATGTTATGTGTTGTTCAAGATTATATATTTTTAATAATACCAACAAAAAGAAGTCTGATCTGTAGAATATGGTTTAGCCTTAGATCTTACCCTATGGCTATTTTGATACTCTAAGTATTCACCTTCCCTCTTAATAGCTGCCCATTTATTCAGTGATAAATATTAATTTTATAAATCTATAGCTGCCTACATCACTCCTTTTGCCTTTCTGAAGTATTGTGAGTATTACAATTTTCCACTCCAAATTCTTTTTTTTTTTTTGGTGTATTCCTACATTCCTAGTTTCTCAGACATCACTGTTAATGATGGAATAAGTTATTTCAACTAAATAACTCTGTACACTGAAATCTGCACAATCTGGATTGAATTTCTCAATGATTTTTCAACATTTATTTACTCAGTCTTTATCAGGAGCTATTAGTTCTCCAAGCTCCTCAGTCATTTATAATGTGGAAGACATATTTATTCCCCTGACTTGTGCCTAGGGGAACAGTGCTACACTGGTTAATACATGCACATGATTCTTAGTGACAGAAATTAAGTTCAGCTGCATTATGCAAGGATGTGATCCAACTTTAATTTCTATCTCTAAAAAGATACTCAAAGTAATGAGGCATGGCTACACGGCTTTTTCAGTCATCTTAGACGAGAAACTTCCCATGAGAGCAGAACTAGAAAGGACTCCTTGAGACTGAGAATATTTAAAGACAATTATAAAAAGCTTTGTGTGAACCACACATTCCAACCCAAATGCCAGAAGCCATCCCCTCTACGTGGATATCTAAGAGAGCATGATCTGTCCCAAACATTTTTAGGTTAGGTAAGATGTTGAGTTTTCATTTTAGATTTTTTGAGGTGAAATTTCTGCTCTCACTATTCATTTCCACTGGAATCTTGAAGAATAATTGAGAAAAAGGTTACAGCAAAATGTGTACCTAACAATTGGCTGAGGTAAGTCTCAAGGAGAGACCTGAGACACAAATGACTGATTTCTGATCTGACTTCTCAGAAGCTTGGAGACACCATATAATAAAGATGTTCAACCATCTTATCACTGCTGTGGCACGGAATCTGTACATCAAATAAAGAAAATAGACTAGCGCATGCATTGGTTGTTATAGGCAGAGGTAAACATCACTGACAACCAGTTATAATGGCTCAAGTGTGTAAAAAGTTCTGGAGCATTTTCATAATAAAATATTACACACAGAGTGTGTAATCACTGGCAAAATATGTTGTCTAACATGAAATAAATTAATATTAAACAAGCAAAATGCTGAGAGCTGCCAACAGAACTGTATGGGTTAATAGGTGGGTTTTAGAAAGCCTTTTCAGACAAAGCCTCCAAGGTTATTGTGTTATCTCATGAATCAGTTGGTAAAATGTTTTGCCAATGAATGTAAGGAAGTTTAAAGCTGTTGGCTTTCGCCTACCGTACCAAGATCAGTCTTAAGATCTGTTGGCAGACTTAACTTTCTTGATCCTTTAACTGAAACAACAGAAAAAGGAGAAAGGCAGTTGTTAATAAGTAAGAAAGAAAAAGGAGCGAGGGAAAACAACATGCCATCTTCTGGTTAATAACATGTTGCAAATTTGTAGCACTTTTTTTTTTTTAATCAGCATACAAAGGCAGAATTATGGTTTAAATATTTCCATGTACACCATTCAGCAAAATAAATGTAACTGAACAAAGAAGCACTGGAAGAAACATTACTTCAGCTCCCAGGAAGTGAATGGTGCTTTACACAGCTTTGGCTGTGTGCTGCAATATCTTACCTTGTGATGGCAGGAATGATAAAAAAAACAAATGAGATTAAGGCAAATATTGCAAATGCTGGCTATGCAGCATATCACAAATGTTTAAACACCTGGAAACCAATTTAATAAGAGGGTGCAATGAAATTATGAGTTCTGATGACATCATACCTCATGATACCATTTGAAAAAGCGAGGGCATAATGTACACGTAATGAAGACAGAACACACTATTGTACTATTATGGAAAGGAAGACAGGTTGCACAGAAACGAAATACATCAGCTTCAGGATATAATGTGGTGTTACCCAGACATGAAATTATTGCACTCAATTTACTGAAGATTTAATTATCTGTTGCGTTCCAATTATGTAAGAAAACTATGACTTTGCTTCTGTTCAAAAATGTTTTCATTTCCTTCCACATGAGCACATTCTTAACCAATGAACACCAGAGAACTGAAATGAAGCATGTCTTGTAGCAGTCAAAATGGCATTAAATTTATTAAAAGAATGCCCTTAGAAATCTTGTATTAATTATTCAGAAGACTTAATTTCCAATATGGTTCTTTCATTTTGCATTCATCCAGTATTTTTTCACAATTTTTTCTGGCTCTTACCCCTTACCCATACTGTCTGTTACTAGAAGTGAACAATGAAGTATTCTTCATCTATTACACTTCTAAAGAAAGTCTCACATGGTAAGTACGACAGTGACAGGAACACTGGGACATATCAATATAAGGAACAAGTCCTTTGTAATTTCTATTTAATAAACTTTTAGGTCAGAACAATGCTCAGAGCAGCCACTTACCATTGCAAGTCACAGAGGCCCTAAAAAAAAATACTGTTGCATTCTTCTGCAGTTTTGTAAACTACAAAGCTTAAAATGTAGCATGTGAAAGTGTCAGCAGGCACCTAGGTTAGATGTTGTTCTTTCTTTCTTTCTTTCTTCAGGCAAGAGTAGGGGAGCGGTTCAGGCTCTTGAGCAACATTTCTGTACCAGCAGAACCAGCACGGCTCTCCCAGTAACCAATTTCTAGCCGTCATTTTAACTGGATGCTTTGGGACAAGGCAGAGATCTCTTCAGAGCAACCCAAGTTCAAAATATACATCACTAACCCTACTACATGAAAATTCTCCAATTTGGATACAGAGTGTTAGGCGCCTACATCCATTTTAGGCACTTGCACAAAGGGCAGCTTGATCTCAAAACAGCCGTTTGAAAACATTCCGTTTATCTAAGCAGTTGTCATATACTCTTTCAGACTGTGAATGGAGATACTGCTCCAGAAAATTAGTGCTTTGCTATAGAAAGAAGCATCGCTTGTCATATAATCTCCTTTAAAGGAAAGGACATTTGGCCCAACCAGCCCTTTGAAGAAGGATTCCCAATTCTTAAGGAAGACTGTAGGGCACTTTACTAACAGATTAGGATCTAGATTAGGATATTTCAGAGCTATGAAAACTAGCTGCATTTAGCACCAAGGAGCTTCATTAGTGCTGTCATCACGGAGGCTCTGAGTTTTGCAAACTGGTGGTTTAACCTCTTCTACGCTACGTGAGTTTCTGTACAACAGGAACGGCACCTCTTGTGTTACACGCCACCCCTGTCCCCAGGCTGTGGCATATACGTCTGATCTGCAAGACTGCAGCAATAGCTCCCAACTGTTTGCGTGCAGGCTCGCACAGCACAGGCAGAGGATGCACTTTCTGGCTCCTCTGCAGGACTCCCGACAGGCTCGCCCCGGGAGCTGCCGCAGCTGCGCGCAGACAGAACAGGCACACCACGCTGCGGGCTGCAGCCCAACAGCCTCCGGGGGCTGAAGGGACACTGAGGGTCAGAAAGAGGAGGCGCATGCAGTTGGTGTATGGGTACAGGGATAGAGCAGAGGACACGGTGAGTAGGGGGGCTGAAGGACAAAGGAAACACACAGCATGAGGAAATGAAGGAAGTGCAGCTGAGGAAGCCAGGGGTTACTCCTACCACCATCTCCACCACCAAATTTGGAAATTTTTGGTGTCGGACATGATTGTGCTAGGACACAACATGGACCACTGTCAACAGACCACATCTCCGAGGGCAAAAACAAAAGAAGGAACTGGTTGCTTTCATGCTTTACGGCGATTAAAGTTGTGCATATTACTTTTTTGGGGGGTAAAACTAACTTTTTACTGTTAAACTGTTCAGGATGCGGATATTACTATGTAACCTATTTTTAGTACCTAAATCATGTATATTTTACTACGTGTTTATTATAAAGGAGGATCATGCACGTAAACATATATTGCTGAGAAAGAGCTTTTGAAAACCAGTTTAATTTACGAATGAAGTAGAATATAAAGGTCCAAGATGCTAGCAGAGTTGTTTGTTACCATTATTTGTTTGCATTCCTGCTGGAGCTAGCCAGCAGAAAATGTGATGCCACAGTGCAAGGCAAGACAGCCCCTGCCCAAAAGACCTTAATGTGTAAACAGTCAAGTTATCCAACTGTGTGATGAGAAAGAGGCACAGACAGAGGTAAGAGGTAAGGTCTGGCAGCTAGCTAAGCTGAGCACCCAGGTCTCCTGACCTGACAGTGTCCTATCTCGAAGCCGTATGGTTCCTATCAGTCCTTCGATGAAAACACCAAGGCACAACCAACAAACAAATGTGTGCTCGCAGCTATGGCATTCGGTGGTGTGTTTCCCTTGGCTATTACAGCAGGACCGTGGTCATAGAATTTATTATTATTCAAAATGAAGGTGACTTCATACAGCTCTTTTTCTGTTAGGGAGCTTCTGCTTGCACAACACTTTGGAATATCAGCCCCAGTTCCCCACTGCTTAAACATGGCTTTAAGAGCCTAATATTTAGCTACCCAACTGGACAAGGCACACAGTATAGTCCTAGAGGTTTGGCTACTGTGGCTCACAGAGCCAATGCAGAGACAGCTCTCCTCCTTTGGTGGCCTCAGGCAGAGCACCCCAGGCAGCACTTTACTGCTGGAGCTATTTTCAAGCTGAGCCCAACTCGCGCTCTGCCCTGAGCCGCAGTGCTGCCACTGCTGCACCTGGCCATGCCGCTGCCGATCCACACCCGGGCTCAGGGACCGACATCCTCCCCTGTCCCCGAGCCTGCCTGGCAATCACCAGGCTGTGCTTGCTCCTGGTCACCCTCCCCGGAGCTGCCCCGATCCCTTGCTCAGCTCCTGCCTCCCTGGTCCGCAGGAGCTGCTGGCCCACGGTGAGCTCAGGCCCCCTCGAACCCCGAGCCGTGCACCACAGGCTGCACGGGAGCTGCCCCTGCTGCATCCCCCTGAGCAAAAACACCACGGACCAAACCCAGGTCCCCATTTCCTCCTCGCTGCCAGCTCATACTGCTCCCCGTTCCTTGCTAATCCCTACATACACGTCCCTTCTCAAGATCTTAAGCAAACGTGAATTCATCTGATCAGAAACCCCCTCACATATTGGAGAATGTGATAAAATGCACCTTGTATTCACAGTACAGGAGCTAACCTCTCTATAATTGTTAGCCTTCTGACTAGTAAACATTCTTTTTCATTTACTATAAATACGTAGAAATGGTTATGCTGGAAGTGTTATCAAAAAAGTTTCAAAATAAATTACATTCTATGTTTTGCACACACAGAGAATGTTCTGAAACATTTACTTTCTTGCTTGTTTTCCATAAGAACATAATTTTCAAAAATCTCTTCAGCTGCTTTGCAGTTACCCATGAGTTAAAAAAGAGCAACTGTTAGAAACTTAATAATATTCTTGAAATAAAGCTATTTAAAAACATTTCATGTAGGAAAGTGGGAGCTTGGCATGGCATGGGCCTAATCCCAGCAGATTTAACCAGTGGAATGAATCAGAATAGCAGCACTTGTAAATCAGTATGTATAAAAAACTCGTAATTTTGCCATTAGAGACCTGTTCCAAAGCTCATGGGAACCAGCTGTGGAAATCTTTACATAACCTTCCCCAAGCACTGTAGTCTTAAAAGCATTTTGGATGTAAGTCCCCAATATGAAGGTGACTTCTTAAGAAAAAACACAAATGCACTTTCATTTTAGAACACACATTTGAGAAGTCACTCTCCTGTACACAGACCGATGAAATTCTTTCCTTCTGGCCTTTGAAAGAAGACTTAACCGTCCATTGCATCTTACACAACAAAGTTAAATGACCTCTCAAAGATGCATCTTCTTGTGCTCACAGTGTATTGTCAACTACATGCTTCAATATGAAGCTGCATATAAATGGCTAAAGCAGTCAAGGACATATATATTAATGTAATTAGGTATATTATGTATATTATATTCCTAAGAGCCCCTGAATAAATTTTCCAAATGAGATGATAAAAATAAAGGTAAACTTTACTGGAATGAGTACTGTTCTATAATGTAAGTATAGTAATTAAGTCCAGCGTTGAATGTAGCACCATTTACATTATGAGCACTTACAAGGCCTCAGAGTTTCTTATTTTGTTTTAGAGCTATTAAGCTCTCACATGATATTGCAGAGGAAATGTAGTGCAAAGCCCTAACTTTTGACATCCAAATCACAAACAACAATCAAAATGAGGTTTTACTTTCTCCACTGAAAGAACATGGCATGTGTGAGTATGAATAAGATATTCTCATGGTATTGAAAAATCCTGATCTCCACTGTTCTTTATATGATCTGAGGGGTTTTTTTAAGCCAATCAAATACCATGATATGGCATGCCATGCTGCATCACTGTTCCCAAGAAACATGTCTTATACAGATAAGTGCTTTGGGTTTTTTTATTTTCAAAGTTTTTTGTTCCACGCTTTTTACCAGTGTTATTCCATATATATTGCTACACCTGGAATAAATTTTATTTACAGCAGAAATTTCCACCACTCAGATATTCACAAATAAGCAGAATCTTTCAAATGGCTTTATTAACTTTTTGTCTTCCTGTACAGTATTGGAAATGTATCACTATAGTATTTAAATACTACTTTAATTAAAATAAGACACCAGTGGTTAAGGGAGATTATTCCTCTCCTCTGCCTACCATTCTTAAAATTCAAGGTTGGTATTTCTTCACCTGCTGCTACCCACTGTGTGGCACTGTGAATTTCAGAAGAATTTTCATCAAATGGTTTAATTTCATGTCCTAGTCTGAAGGGCATTCAGAATGGCAATCTGATTTTTCAATTACATTGTCTGCAAAGCCATGCTTCAGTACATAGTATAGCAGGAGCACCTGAAAAGACAGTCTTCTGAAACAAGTTTAAAATATTGTTTAATGGAAGAAGTCGGATTTGTACTGAATTAGAAACCAGCCCTGAATGTAGAATAAGGACTGTTCTTCAGCACTGAGTCTCTTGCTCAGTGCTCCAACACTCGTATCAGTGATAGAGCAGAAATGCCTAATTCTGATTTGGGGCAGGGGAGAAGAGAAACAAAAAAGCTGAATTACTGAGTTGACCTAGGCTGACTCCACAGAAGGTTAGTCAAAGGTTAAAACACCAACAAGCAGTAGGATGTTACAGGCAAAATACATTTTTCAGGGAAACAGATGGTTCAGGCAGGATATGCAATGTTTAGGATCAGACCAAGGGAAGAGGAGGCAGGAGATTTTTCAAGTTCTCCAAGAAGCCTTTACCAACACTGTTCTTATGAGCATGGTGGGAATTGAAATCTAAGGTACTAATGGCTCTCTTAGATGTAGAACTGTTTGCATCTACGTTGGCAATTAGCGTCCTGTAGGGATTCTTCCTAGGCATTGCTTTGGAGTCTCAAAGTATGCGTGTGAGCACATCAGTGTTGTTTCCCAACCCATTTCCCTTCTGACGGAACTGAGGAACTTGCTCACCAGCGTGCCATCATGTGTGTGGTGTTTGTCAAGTGTCCTCCAGCAGCTACACTTTGTGTATGCATCGTGCACACTCAGGGCCAGTAGTAACTGGCATGAACTTCACTGCCAGGCGAAGCACTGGTGTTGACATGGTCTGGCAACCATAATGAACTGCAATAAACCAAACTCTCTTCCTTCTGTCCTTGCAACCTCATCAGCTGGTGATGTAGTCATACACAGTAGGACCTTCACTGGGCAGCAACTTGAATCACTTGGCTCAGCAGCCAAGTGTTCTTGCTGTTTGTGCTAAAATTCTGAAGGATAAAGTCTTGGCCTATCTTCAGCGGAGGAATGCGGTCACTGGTTTTACAACCACAGATATCGTGGGACTCTACAGAGCACAGCACACTTCTGTTACAGGGCTTGTGTGCCATGATCAAAGGCAAGACTGGAAGCAGAAGGATCCTGCTTAACAAGTCTGTAACCATGCAGATCAATTAGTTGTGTTCTACAAGAAAGAAATGTTAGTCAGTGCAAAGGCTGATGTAGCCATGAGACTGTGCTGGTAAGCACAAGGTAGTTTTGCTCCCTGGTTCTTGGAGGTTGCAATTTTGAGGTCAGTTATTCTACATGATCAGACTGGATTTTCCCCCGTTTTAGAGCAGGTATGCCAAAAAAAAAAAAAAAATTAATATCAGTCACAGTAAAAGTAACTTCTATTTTTAAAAGCAGGTAATTCTGATAATAGTTATTGCCTACAAAATTGCACCTGATTTCACATTATAAAGATTCAAATATAGCTTGGAAAACAACATGGAAGGGCTAAAATAGGAAACATTCATGAATATGCCATGTTTCCCCTGCTGAATTATCTCCAAAATAGAAAAGGAGAATAAATTTTGGAACAAATTATTTTAAACTTATCTAAAATAGATATTTTTGATCCCCAATAGCAGCATGAAAAATGGAAGTTACTGCAGAAAAAGGAAGGTGCTATAGGAGTTACTCATCATTATAAAACTAAGCATATGCACATGTTTACCAAGTCAGAGATCTCTTAGTTTTCAGTAAAAAGAAAAAGAGAGTTTGTAGCTCGTTTCTGAAGAGAAGATTGAAAAGTTGAATCCCAGTGAGCCATATAATAAATAGTCTAATTGTACTGAGTTGTCAAATGTTTTATTTTAAAGCCCATAAAAGAAGTTTCTGAGGTCCAGCTCAAGATTTTGAGCTCCTCATGTTATACCAATATTATTATAGCCTATTTCACTTTGGTGTCTACAGAATTTGGGTTGCTAGTACAAGGAAACACATATTTCAAGCCAGCTATTTTGTTTTAGTTCTTGATGTGTCAGGGAAACACCTTTATTAATTTCAGCTTTTTGTAAACTACTAATTAGTGGCCTTGGTTCAAGATTAATGTGTCCTGTTATAATAAAGTAAAATATGTGAAATAATAACAGAAAATTGAAATAGCATATTTGAGGGAATTTGTTACCATAACTAAGTAAAAATTATCTACCGATACTTACCAAAACATAAGAAAAAGAATTGTGATATGCATACTATAAGCAAAATGAATGTATCACAGCTGTGCCTCCTTATTTTCCATCACATTTAAAAGTCTGCTACTGGAAAACAGCTTTAAGCAATGTTCAGTGAACTCACATTAAAGAGATCAATGCAGACTAGGCACCTGCAGAAAAAAAGTCTCTAGGAATGAAATTAACTCCACCTTCTGAAGGACTATGGGTAAAATGGGAAACATTTATACATTTTTAAATGGCCAAGATTTCACTGCTGGGTCAAAGTGGTTGAGAGACAAATATTTTCATTCGAGGTTATGATTCCATTGTATATTATGTAACTTAGTCACTGGTGGGTTCTCATGGTTAAAATTTACCATCTCCATATTGCTGTTTTTCAAATAATTTCTCTATGTGCACATATGCATTTTATATATATATATGTGTGTGTGTGTGTGTGTGTGTGTGTGTGTATATATCTATAAAATTATAAGGATTCCTTACTGGGAAAAAAAAAGTCAGAAAGCCTTTTAAGAAAACAGAGAAACAAGGCTCTAATAGGAGGATTTAGGAATATACCTGCACGATGCTGTTAATTCAAATGTTTAAATAGTCTTCACCTCAAGATGCACCACATACATTTAATTTTTCTTTAAGTAAACAGACTAGTATTTTATTGTGCTATGTAGTAAGCACTCCTCCAGTAATTTCTTCTCTTTGGAACGGTGACTACACACTTCACTTCTTAGGGATTAATGAAACACAGTGATGCACGACATGAATGGCTTATACAGACTGCAGGAAGAGAAGCCAGTCACCTTTACCTGAAGTGGGAGACTTGCAACGCTCTAGCTCCAGGGAAACTGGACTGTCACTGAGTTCAGTCAGGCCTGAAAAAATGGAGTTGAAAAGTTAAGTTACAATCTAACAGGGCATGCTTCAACTTTCTTGGTTGATGATATTCTGCACTTGAAAGTAAATTTGGAGAACGGAATGGTGTGAAATGTGAGGGAAATATCTATTTCAGATAACTGCAGTTATCAGGCTGTCACAGCAGAAATTTAGGTCTGGTTTAAAAATCACACCTCTCGTTAACTCAGATTTGTTTTCTGAGTGCCTTAGAGTAGACAGAGTGACTGTACCTAATGAGAAAAAACAAGTAAATATAGTTTAAAATGTAAATGTTTGTGGTTTGAATCAAACTCATTCATTCCTGTCAAACTGATGTGGAAACAGCTCTATGCTTTCAACAGCTGCAAAATGCAGAGAGGAAACCTTAAAACAGAGGGAGAAGATTAAAAAAAAAAAAAAGTACTGGTGAAAAAAGAAAGTGAATACAAAAATACCACCACTGCTACGCAGTATTAGGAACTTTTATCTGGATTCACACAAGATAGCTCATTTTAAAGACACAGAGGCAACGTTAATGCTGTCTGAATACAACACTGAATTTTTGGACAAGATACTTTTATATATTGTTTATAAATATTTGTGAGGAACATGTTTGTAGCAATCTACCATGGAAGACAGCAACAAGTAATCTTAATTTATACTGCTTCAGCTTCTTTCTGTGATCAAACTAAGATCCATCTTTGACACACGTTGCATGTACACGTTTAAACATGCCTTTTGGCATGCTAGGGAGAGAAAGTCTGAGCTCTTGCTATCCTTCACTCAGCAACACTTACTCAACTCAACCGTTGAGTGGGTGAACTGGGCATGGCCACACCTAGTCAAATGTACCCTTCCTGTGCATTCCATGGTGCCCTACAACAAGTGGTTCACACTTGTTATATGGTGCTCTGACACTTCATGCCATAGGCTAGTTGGGACTAGTCATGGGCTAGTGGAGAGAGCCCAGCACCAGATACCCATCTGCTAGCAACGTGTACTCGCAGCACTCGAGCCACAGAGCCTAGTGAACATTAGTCCACGATCTGATATGCATTACAGTCATACCGGTACTGTTTACACACACTCTGTGTATATTGTATCCTGGAAGTCAAACATCCCACCACAACCTTTCAGTATGCTTTAATCTGGCACCATGACTCCTGCAATGTCACATGTTTTAATTTTTATGGCTTCTGGACCCTCAGGCTCAGAGAGCCTCATCTCTAAATCTCATATAGACTCTTGTTTTTATAAATATTTGCTACCATTTGGTCAGCAGTGCTATTCTCTGTATTAAAAACGGTAGGATTTTAATGTAGGTACTGATACTTTCATTTCAATGTAATTCTGAACTGCTCTGAGAAATGGGGAGAATCCAGAGCCCTAACAAGCAGAACAAAAACCCCCTACCACTAATGATGTTGAGTGAGTGACAGAGCAACTTTGAGAGCGCTTTGGAAAAACAGCAGTATTAATTTGGTCTGGTAAATCAGTAGTAACGACAGATTTGTTCCTGACTTCTAAACAACAAAAGATCACAATCTAGGTACTAATGTTGAAAACCAAATATTTTTTATTTTGAGAAAAATACTTGAATCTTTCTTTGATTCAGCTTCGAATCTGTGAGAGAATTTTATATTCCAATCAACTGTGAATCCAGTCACTTTTGTTGTTATGAAAAATTCAGGAACTGCAATCATTTAGGGATCCTCTCTACATATAGCTTGCTTTCAGCAAATCTTACTTCTACCTGACTCTGGGTTTTCTGTATGTACCTAGAGATTTGGGATGTAATTGATTTTTGCTGCAGAACTGTCTACAAGGTACAGTGGGAGAGTGTTTGGTACATTTGCATAGCATCAGAGGTCTTGGATAAATAAAATTAAATATTAAACTGTTTCCTTTGCAAATGCAATATTGGAGATATTAACATTTTAACACTATAGTTGTGATTAATGAAATTCTTCTAAAACTTCTACAGTGACTATTGGTGATAGTTACAACGTCATATCACAGGTCAGATTTTGCTTCTAAAGAGTTGGGGGGGGGGTTTTGTGAGTTCACAGACACAATATTACATCTTAACACAAATTATGGGGCCACTGACTTAAGAAGGAAACGCACTAAATCGCACCACTGTTCTGAAAACCCAAGAATAACCACAATGAAAATAACAGAAGCTCCTTATGTTTGGCAACAGTTTTACAATTTTCAACAGTAAAGATACATTTCATGTTATGGTATTTAAAAATTCCGAACATGTGAACTTCTCTACAAATCTAGACTTGTTGCCAAGCCACTGTCACTTCTAACAATGACCGCCAACAGATGCTTTTTAAAGAAAACACAGTGCACTAAGTCCCCATGCTAAGCGTAAGTGGTACTATGTGGCCTAAACAAGGGCATCATCTTAATCTGACGCTTAGCTTTGCATAAACACTGACTCTTGCAGATTTTCTCCTGCCATCAATCATTCTTGCTTAAAATGAGTTCTTATTATCCAACCCTGTATCCAAAGTCTCTTTTAATCTTACTAAATTCTGAATCACAAAGATGTCATATGGCAATGATTTGCACAATCATCATTCACTGAAAGGAATAAACATGCATCTGTCAATTTTTCTGTTACCTTTGATTCCTTTAAATGTTGTCTTTTGTTTCTCTTTGATATAAGAAAGGGAGCTCTCAAGCTTTTATTTGTACTGCTGCTTATTTTCTATTGTCATTTCCTTTTTAAGTAAACCAAGCTAAGTCTTTTAAATAATTTATCATGTATAAGTATTTCCATGCAACTCAGCCTTCCTTCAGTGTCTGAGAGACTACAACAGTTACTGAAGTTAAATTACAAAAATTTTTTCACTTTTCCTTTTGAGGATCTGTAGGCCCAATCCATGTCCCAAGATATTTTAGCTATTTTTAGCCAAAAACCGCTATGTCAGCAAATTTTGAGTCCAAGTAGAACAAGAAGAAGATAGCAGCAAAACTAAAGGCAAATAACTGAGAGTGGCGATGTAAACAACCACCTGTGAGAAGAGGTACCCATTGACATTATAAAGAAATTGGCTTTGATTTGAACAAATTATAAATGTGAAAATAGTGCAAGATGTAAATATATCACATAAGGCATTAAAGCACTTTTAAAGACATGTCTCATGGATACTTTTCAAAGTTTACAGTGATTTCAATTTCCTCTTTATTAAAGGATCAAAAAATCTACTGTCTAGTGTGGAGTAACAACTTCTATGGACTCATAATTTAATTTAAAATTCTTTTTGAAATTTTAAATTTCTTTCTCCATGATTAAATGACTCAGACTGATCATTTACTTAAAAGCACCCAAAACTATCACATCTTTGCTTATAAGTAAATTAATTATAAATATATTATCATAAATATTCACAAAACAATAAGTAAGCCCAGTGTTACCTTAATCCATCATTTTCACACTGAATTACCATACTATGTTTTCTCTATGTTTAAATACGATGCATTCTTTGGAAATGGCAGTTAGTTCAGAATATAGCTGTTGACTTAAAACTCAACCTATATTAGCTTATACTGTGTTGTCAGGTGTGATTTAAAGTGTCAATTACTGATATGTAATGACTCATAACACAGTTTTCAGTGTCCTTCTGCCAGAACAAGGTTACTTTTGCTCACATCCTCTCAAGGGACTGGCCTGAAGGAGGAACAAGGAGTTCTTGCTGAAAAGTCTTCATTCTGAAAATTATGTTCCAATGGATCAACATCCTTTGAACTTGCTGACTTTTTGGATGCTTCATAAAGACTATTTATTTTTTTGATTTACCAACAGATGGTATGAATTTCTAGTAGGACATGCAAATTGCTTTTGCAAGTTAGTATTTTTATATTCTGCTGCAAACACTGTCTCTCTGATGCAGAAAATGTACTTAATATCTGAATATATGTTATCTACCACTAGGTAATAGCAGGTACACTTTGACTTCAGTCAAAGGAAAAAAAAAAAAAAAAAAGAAAACCAACCAACCAAAAACACGGTTCTGTATTACTGCACAGATAATTTATTTTATTTGGCTTTGCACATATTCTTGCTACAAAGGAAGGTGGCTGCCAGAAAATGTTATAGCAAATGGAACAGGTCATCAACACTGGAAAGCTACCTCCAGTTCTGCACTTACCCTCATCCTAGCCTCTTATTTTCCTCAGATTACTACTTCTGATAGGACAATTATGTTTCAGTCTCTCCCATTACACACGCCTAGAACTGATGAAATTTCTCTTCCAATTTCTTCCCTTCCCACTCTCACCTCCCAAACCAGAGAACGTGCTGTCTTAATGATCTAAATCCACTCTAGACACTTTTGAGACTAGCTTACACATGTATACATTACTCTTATCAAGCTCTCTATAGATTTATTGGCTAAAATTCAAAACAATTATTCCACCACTGTGCTTTGCATATTGGATGCCCTTGACATTGTTGATTCTGTCTGTCCTTTGGAAAACCTCTCTTCTCCAACATATTGCTTCTTTTCCCTGTTTGATGTTTTTTCTTTTCCTTTCCCTCTTCAGTTGCAAGGACTGAAACATCAACACTTCCTTTAACTTTCTGTCCCAGTACTCAAGATGATTCTCTCCTATAAACAGGACAATAAATACCATTTTTTACCCTAATGATTCATAAATACACACCTATAACTTACATTCCTTCCAAGTTAGAACAGTAATCCTGTCTTTCTAAAATTTACTCACAAGTGTCTAGACATGAACTTAACATTGCCAAGATGAACTCTATTTTTTTGTGCTGAAGTCTTCTCCTCTTCGCTACTTTAACACAGCTAACACCACTGCTGTCTTCCCTGATACCCTACACCATAATACTGGTTTCATCCTTGGAACATCACATGTTAGCATCCAGTCTGAATCTGAGAGCTAAACTAGACTGTTTCTTCCTGCAAATTATCGCCAGAAAGTCTAAGTATCTTGCTCACTGGTAATCTCTTCTTTGTCATCAATGTCTGCAAGTCTTATTCTCTCGGACTGATCCTCATGAAATTATCTTCCTTGTTCATTACTCAAATCGAATCAAGTCCTGATATGACTTCCCATTAACTTCCATTTTCATTTATATAACCCTCAAAACTCTAGACCCAATGCTTATGTTATCGCATGACTGCTCCTGCTTTTGCCTTAATGATATCAGCTTCGACTGCACAGTTTCCCAAAATATTTTTTTTTTTTCTTTTCCCATCATCATCCCTTATGAGAAGGGACAAACTTGTAAGTAAAATCCTAAATCCGTTCTCAATACCTCTCTCAAAACTCGTATCTCAGATAAGACATATAACAAAGCATAACTTGAGAATGACTTCGCAAGATATTTTACAGTTTATGACACATTACTGCCCTGTTCTTTATCTTATCTCCTGGTGCATTTTTCAGATTATACAGTACAAGTATAATCCACTCCTGTATATTTATACAGTCCTGTATAAGTATCAAATGGCAAAAGCAACAACCAAATTTTTGAGGAAGGGAGTGAAGTTGTTAATGATCTTGCACAAGATTCAGACATACTATTCAGTTAAGATTTTGTGGACTTTTCCGATTTTGGGCTTGAAGATGGAAACAATATATTTTCAGCTATGAAAAACCCTATGGTCTGTGTTTGTCATTTTGGATGAAAATGTTGGTCATTTTTGGTCTTAGAATTTATTATTTTTTTAGCGGGGGAAAATCCCCAAAACTTTGACTTCTCTTGGGTTCTCTGTTACAGACTTGAAATTAGGAAGACCAGACTAACAAACTTTAAGACATTATACATCAAACCTTTCTATGGACTGCTGGGTTTGTAACTGAACTAGTCTTTTAACTAAACAGGCCACCTTTTATGAAATATTATGAAATAAAACAATAGAAGTCAGTTGTGGAGTAAACTGTCTGGAGAGATGGAATAGAATTTCTTGTGTGAGTGTACAGATGTGTTTCAGTAGCTACACAACTCTGTATTTATGCAATATGATAAAGCAACTGCCACCCCTTTATCTTGCCTATACTGAGTATTTAATGTAAAATTGCCTATCCAATTGTTCTGTGAAAACTACTTTAAAAAGAGATGAATAAGAGGCATCCTGGAGACCTAATTATATATAAGCACCGCAGTTAATTAAGATACATACAGTTCATCTGTTGAACAGTCATTTTTGCAAAATTAATTATAGCTTTGTTAATCGCATTCTGCAGTGATGAATACTAATATTTAAATTGCATATCACTATAATTCAAAATTTGAAGATATTAAAAATATTAATTTTCATAGCTCTCTTTGATGTATGTATTTTTATAAACACTTTAGATTCCCCATTAAAGATCAGAGGCATGGGATAGTTCCCCAAAGCCAAATATTCAAGTACCAAACCAAGATTAAAATTATAAATTTCACATCACTCAATCCAATCGGTACTCTTTTAAGCCACATTGTTCTTCTGAAAACATGGAAGAATTAATTAATAACTACAACCAGGAAGTGCCATTGCAAAACAAGAAATGCTTCATATAAGTAGGTATACAATGAAATGAATATAAAACCAAAGAAAGATACCGCCATCGAGAACATAACATTGTTAAAAAATCATTTCTAAGGCCAGGTCTGCCCGACATAAGTCACTGATGTTTTCTCACTGACTCTTTTGGAAGAAGAAGACAGATTGAAATATCTGCATAATAAAGGTAATTTTCAAAATTAAGCATGGTTGACATCACAAAATGTAATAAGTTTGCATGCATGCTGAATGTGTTTAATAAAAACACATTACAAAGCACAAACACATGGGTTTAAGTCAGGCATAGTCCAATCATGATAAAGCTATTTGCCTAACCGTTATCGAACTTACTCTGATAGGAAGTACGGATCCGTTTCGTTAAATCTGGATAAAAGTTAGACAGGCCACGCATGCAAAAGTTGTCTTTGGAACATGCCAGTACACCAGCATCAGCAGCAGGCAGAGGAAAGAGAGAAAAAAACAGTCTAAAGTGAAAGGAAGTGATATCATAACCAGCATCTAGAACAGCCAAGGTGAAGAAATTTCAGCAGATGCTTACCTTCCAATTGGGAGATATAACAAGAAAAATAACCAAAAAAGTAAGTGATGTGGGATGGACGGTGAGAAAGCAGCTGAGGCTTTTTTTAGATGCATAGTTTCTATGAGCAGTCGAGAAGTGTGTATCCCTTCTTAGCGGTCACTAATCCCCAGTGGGCTCCATTCTAGCAGTGCTGCACAGCTGGAACGCTGCCTTAAGGACTGGCCAAGCCTGCCACTGACAGAGAAACCCTATGTGGTACGGTGCTGATGGCAGTTATTTCTACATCAGCTACCCTCCACCTTTCGTACAGGGCCCTGCAACACGTTGCTTGTGGCTAGCTGCTCAAATTACTTTGAGCGCTGCTACGGGGCTGGCTGAGCCAGACAGAGAAGCTGAAGGTAGTAGTTTAAGGCTGCTTGTCTCTTCTCTCCTCAGCTGTGCCAAATTTACATCTTTAACACTTGGCACAGATGAGATCTAAGCTTGCCATGATTAAATGCCTAGAAAGTGAGATAAATGGTCCTTCAGGAATAGAAATAGGCCTGAAGACTTGCATTTCCTTCTCTAAATTTTACTTTCTGTTTGGAGTACAAACATATTCCCAATTAAAAGAAGTTTCTACTGACTCTGTGGAGAAATAGGATTTGATGATTTAGTGCAGGGTCTGCTGATGAAAATGCTGATGTCGTAAACCCACTATAATCTACTGCTTCTATAATTTTATGGTTAGATTTAAAACTCAACATTTTCAAACAGATTTTAAAATCTAATTCTAAAACTTCACAGCTATGTGAAACACATTTCATAACTGTGTCTGACTCTAGTATGTTACTATACAATATGTAGAGTAAAAAGACTTGAAACATAGAAGATATGGCTTTTTTCTCATACAAGTAAAATTTTTAGATAACAAAAAATACATGGTAAAATTTAGCTGCATTGATGGACTAACATTTCTAATAGACAATGCATAATAATAGCTATGACTTAAAAATGTGATCCTTCTGGAATCAAATTTTACAATGGGGTACAGATGGATTTAGTAAGTTAATATCAAGAACTTCAATTCACTAACAAAGTGGCTGATTTGAGCTACTTGTGTTATCTATGTCTCTGAGGTGTCACACTTCTCCAAACACAACTGCCTATTCAAATACCAGTGAATAGCACTTGGCAGAAGATACAATTAAGATTAAATTGGTTTTACCTATTGGTATGAACTTGTTGAAACCAGAAAGAAAATAGCATCCAGACTACACTTCAAGTGACTGCCAGAGAAACCATTTACTGCTCTGCTCATTATGTTTTTTTTTTACAGACTCAGCTAAGGGGATTACTTGCTGACCTCCATCCCAGAAGAATAAACTTCATAAAACATTTTGTTTCTGAGAAAGTGTCAGTACCTAAAGCATGTCAGGTTTCTTTTGTCAAGTTATAGAAACTCCACTGGCTGGCAAATCGTCATGCATTTCAAAAGCACTATAAAAAGCCACAGGCAAAAAGACCAAAGAACATATCAGGCTCATAACCACAATAATTTATTTCCTACCTGCAGCAAACTGCTTGCTTTTGCGAGGTGAACGGGGTTGACGCTGGTATGGATCACTTGATCCATACAGGTCAAGGGTTCCCATGCTCAGCAGTACTGTCTTCTGCATAAAGTCCACAACGGCCAAACCATTACAGTTTCCAAATGCCACTCTGAGAAAATAAATGTTCCTCAAAGGTATTAGTAATATGTAATTAGGTGGTGCAAACAACAATAATTATTTATTATTATGAATTCTGCACAAACATTTTCTTCAGAAACTACTCAAAGCTTACATTTTACATTTCTTACAGATTCGTAATCCTGAATTTATAAAATCGTATCCTGAAACACAGTAATTGACTTTCCAGGAAGCAGACTTCCCACTTCAACTAACTTCTGTGCCAAACACACTGCAATAATGTCTCAATGTTGTTTTACTGAACAGTATAATTCTAGTAATAATGATGTAAATTAAGCATAAAAATCTGGACATAGATCTTAAAAAGTGGTTATAAATATATATATATAAAAAACACAAATTAATTAGAATATAAATGTATATACATGTATAAATAATTATTTTAATGCAAATATAAATGATAAATGAAATATATTAAGCTGTATTGTGGTGATATCTAAATCTGAAAGATATTTATAAAATTTCATTCCAACTCTGTCAGCTTGGCTACAGTATAGATTCCTGATAAAATAGCCTCTTCCCTTCTGAAATGCTTTTACAAATGGAATTTTGATGGTGCTTTGATTCATGGGCAAGATCTCTCAAGTGGCATGAGATCGCCTAAGAACTGGACTGCAGTCTTCTTATAAGGAAAGAGAGATGGAACAATTAGTTTCATTTGCTGCCTAGAAAGTCCCTTTGAAAGTGTTCTGCCCCAATTCTTCTCAATTGCTTCTACTGTTTTCCTTCTGACACCAGTTTCAGAAAGAAGGAAGACGTTGTTTTGGACCAGTAGCACTTACTCCTCATCTCCCATAAAAATGTTTTCTGGTCTTTTTTTTTCCCCAGCTTGGAAGGGGTGGAGGTTGAGGGGGGGAAGGAAGAAGACAATGCATCTATCTAAGGGAAAGGAATTAAAAAGGGAAAAGCAAGAAAACAGAAAGATGCAGAAGATCTAGACGTAAGACCTGGGAGAAAGTCCAAAGTTAACTACAGCATATGGAAACCCATATATCTCAGCAGATTAAAGCATTACACCTATTTAAGATTTAATACTAAAATAAACTATCAAAATTGACCAATTTCTTTCTGTTTTAAATAATGGCAAATAAATTCACAGAGCATATGACTATTGAAAGGATTCATATGCCAAACCCTTGATACTGCATTGTTGGAGACTTGATTTAAGGAGGAATATTATATACTGACAATTATTCTACAGAATTCTCTTCTTATCTATCAGACTGCAGTTTTAACTTCCAGATAGAATGGGTGCAGGTACAGTGACAAGGAAACTCCAAATCCCAAACAACGCTTAATTAGATCAGGAATAATTTGTGATTAAATTCTGTCATTTTATGGAGAAAGTGATTAAGGTGGTCAGTTCAAAGACCTTCCAAATATTTAAGCACTTCATGTGAAAAAACAATAAGAAAAGAAAGAAGCAACAAAATGGAGGGAGAGGAAGCAGGGTAGAGAGAACATTTTCCTCTGTTGCACCTTTTCTTCCTCTGCTTCCATTATAAAACAGAGGGTTCCATATAGCAAATAGAAGAAGCAAAAGGTGAAAATGAGGTGAGTTTTTAATATTTGTCAAACTGGAAATTAAGCACCATCTACAACACTGGCTCAAATTCTACTGGTTCTTACTACACCATGTTTTCTACCCTTGACTTAACACTGACTCTAGTACAGCATCTATGGAAATACTATGAACATACTCTTTTTCTCCTGTATTGACTCTTCACTGATCTGTAGCTTAAGTAGCTACTAACATACACCAGTTTAAAGTGTCTACAAACACACTTTTACCTGGCAATATTTTGCGCTTATGTGGAAAGATCATAAAATGCACTGAAGAATAAGCTCCATGTTTTATGAATGTAGAAGAATATCTATTTCAGAAATTACTAAAGCCTGTTATGCTTAATAGAAGAACAAAATAATTTTTAGAGAGTTCCCATGGGACAAAAGGAATTCTATGTCACATTTGCCTGAATACCATTCTGTGCAAAGCTTTATATATCTTCATGTTTTATTATTTAAATTATTTTATTATTTAAATTATTTTGCTATTTGTTTTTGGCGCTTTTATGTTTTGCTTTAAAACATATGTTAATAGGCATTGTCAGAGAAAGGACATTGAAGTAAAAAAGATTACTCGTGTAAAGTGTGACAGCAGTTCCTGTGTTTATAAGTTCTTATATTCTAGGGGAAGAAGACAAATAAAGGAATAAAAATGATGAGTATCAATCTTATTTGTTAATACTTTAGGGAACATAAATTATAGCCATCTGCCCTTTGAAAATTATTAACCTAAGATTTATTAATCTTGGAAAACATGAGTCACAAGAAGAGCTGGTGATCATTCACTCTGTGGTCAGCAAATTAGCAAACCAGATCATCACTTCCTGGTCTGCATTTTTCTAAACTTCTCTAAATTCGCACACAAGCATGGATATAATATTTCTTATAATTAGAAAAATTACTTTACCAAGAAAAATCAGAAATTGTTCATTAATATTATAACACTTCTGAGGAATGATAAGAATATCTAGACAGACATTACTATTATCAAGGCTTAAGACAAATTGGTAACATCCAAGTCTTTATGAAATCAAATACAAAATAAGCATAATGAATTTCTCAGTTTTGAGTGATGAATACAGTTAGTTGCTAAATGTTCTATTATGTGGGTATTTTTCCTAGAAATGTCATAAAATCCTCATCAGACATTTCTTGACAATTAATATGTAAATTGGCTAAAAATTTTTATCACATGAGCTGGTAATCAATTTTCAGAGACTGCTTTTAGTCCAACAGTACATACTTTAAAAGAAATTTATTATTTGTATTTAACCTTGTTGATCTTCAATTGCAACTGAAGCATTTTGTAAATTTTCCTTTTCTATTTTCATAATATAAAGAAGTTTTTTTGATGATTCATTTCACAAAAGTAAATGAGGTGTTAATACTTCTAATTTGTATCTTGGTACTGCTAAAAGTAAACAAAATACATTAAGTAAAATTTCACATTGTCCGAAGTCTTTTATCTTTGCTGGGGATAAAGTTTTCTTTATATCTCACTTTAGTCCTGTTTCATGGCTGCAGTAACACCAGGGACCCTAAGTTCCTATTATTTATAATATAGGTACAGAAATCAAAGTAATTAAAAGAATACTGGAAGTAGACACTCCAGAACACACTTACTACCTAGTTAAACTCATTGTGATAGGAAAAAAAACTAAGCAAAAGATGACTCAAATAACCCTACAATGCGCATGGCAAAAATGACATATTCTCAAGCTTCATGCTGAAATGGCACAGTTTTTCTACATTGTGAAGCTAGATAACTGGAGAAAACTAAAGTATTAAGCAAAAATTCTGATGAAAGATAGGATTGTACTTTGTCATAGGCCCACAGGAAATGTTGAGAGAGACAAGAGAGAGGGAGAGAGAAGAGAGTTTGCAGAAGAAATTTAAAGAAATAGGCCTTTCTTGAGTAGCTTTTGTAGGAAAGTTAATTTTAGATTATTGGACTATTTTACTGATACATGCATTTATTTCTGAAACACTCATGTACAAATGAGTACATGTTAACAAATGAGAGAATGATGTGATTATTCCTGACATCAGATAACTGAAACCTGCAAGGGAGCAAATTAGGTAAAATCCAACAATTTGCACAAGTGACAAATGCATCTAGGTATGGTAAACCGAAAGAAATTTCTAGAGTTTATGAATAGGAAACTATCTGGAAATTCAGGCCAAAGACTTGACAAAACAGCCCCCAGATGACAACATTTTTGCACAAATGTAAAGGCTCTACCTAAAATTTCCAAAGTCCCTGAAGAGAGTCAAGTGACTTACTGAAAATCAGTAGGAGTCAGACACCTAACACCCATTACAGCCTATAAATTTTATTGGAGTAACACCTTCTACAGGGAAAACCATCTTAATGTATCTGGGTGACTCTCAGTGAAAGAAAACATTAAAAACTGGCAAATAAATTGAACCTGAGGAAAAAAAATAGAGAGATATGCATACTTGCATTTCCATACAAAATTAGCATTTGAACATTCTTATTCAGTTTTCAATTTCAGGTTACTGGCTCTCTTGCAAACAGAGATTAGCACACACATAAAAATGCTGCTCTTAGAAGACAATTTCCAACTAAGATATTATGTCATAATAAATGACATTTAACACTTAATCACATCACCATTTTCTATGAAATGTATTTCACCTTGGTGATCCTTTTAAAATAACTTAAAAAAATTAGAGATTTGAAGGGTTATTAGATTTTATTTGAAAGGATGGACAGAATAATGTGAAAAGATTCAATTTTTTAAACAGGAATAGTAAAAATACTGGCAAGAATGGCTGTTTAACATCTCATATTACAATCTTTATGTGAGCTCAAATAATTTTTCCCCAAGAATCTGTGTTATAGCTCCTTTTCATTATTTTTACTCTGACTTTAATTGTCTGCAGGAAACTTCAAGGTATAATTAGAAAATACATGATTTAGTGCGATAAACAATAGATCAATACAACTTTAATTCTGAGTTACTTACAGTCCATAAGCAGAGTTTACAGCAAGACTGGTGATCTGTTGTGGAGGCTCACCATCCACCCACACCAGCTGAATAACAAGATCTGCTTGGTATCCAGGAGGCATTCGCACAGGTCGAGTCTTAACACTAAGAAGAGGAGGTAAAAATAAGAACAAACAAACAAACAGACTGGGCCATGAATAACAACTGCTTTTCTTGAGAAAACACTAGTGAAGCACAAGCCCTTAGTAAGCCCGGAGTAGTACCAGCACTTGCAGCATACTGTGCATATATTAGGCAGGGATATTTTCCAGTCAGGACAGGGATATTTTGGAGGAATTCCAGGTTTTTACTTTCATTTCTGTTGTAGAAACAAATCTGAAAACTTCAACTCCTACAGGAGAAAGTCTGGAGAAGATGCAGGTGGGTGGGGTCAATAAAAATAATTTTTACTTAATCATTTTGCTTTGATTTTTCTTTTTCAGAATATTTTCTTATGCTAGATAATGCACACTTAAAAAAATCATCATGAATAATCAACTTGAATGGAAAAGCTAAAATACTTTCCTATGAAACTTTGCAACAGGACATTTTGCTATTTTTGGAACTTTCTTGCTCTGAAATAAAGCACGACAGAAAATGCGAAGAGGCTAAGATCATGCAAAGATGAGAAGATGAAACGTTCTGTAGTGGTCCTCACCATTGCATATTCAAAACTTATGGACTTGACAATTCTATTTCATAGAATCATAGAATGGTTTGGGTTGGAAGGGACCTTAAAGATCATCTAGTTCCAACCTTTCCTGCCATGGGCAGGGACACCTTCCACTAGATGAGGTTTGTGCAAAGCCCCATCCAACCTGGCCTTGAACCCTTCCAGGGAGGGGGCAGCCACCACTTCTCTGGGCAACCTGTTCCAGTGTCTCACCACCCGCACAGTAAAGAATTTCTTCCTATATCTGATCGAAATCTAACTTCTTTCAGTTTAAAATCATTAGCCCTTGTCCTATCACTGCACTCCCTGATAAAGAGTCCCTCCCCATCCTTCCTGTAGCCCCCTTTAAGTACTGGAAGGCTACTAGAAGGTCTCCCCGGAGCCTCCTCTTCTCCAGGATGGACAGGGCAGTGTTCCAGACCCCTGATTATCTTCGTGGCCTCCTCTGGACCCGCTCGAGCTGGTTTGTGTCCTTATTATGTTGGGGGCCCAAGAGCTGGACCCAGCACTGCAGGTGGGGTCTCACGAGAGTGGAGTAGAGGGGGTGAATCACCCCCCTCGACCTGCTGGCCACACTGCTCTTGATGTAGCCCAGGGTTCAGTTGGTTTTCTGGGATGCAAGTGCACATTGCTGGCTCATAGTCAGTTTTCCACCCACTACTACTCCCACGTCCTTCTCCGCAGGGCTGCTCTCAATCCACTCATTGCCCAGTCTGTATTTGTGCTGGGGATTGCCCCGATCCATGTGCAGGACCTTGCACTTGGCCCTGTTGAACCTCATGAGGTTTGCACAGGCCCCCCTCTCCAGCCTGTCAAGGCCCCTCTGGATGCCATCCCTGCCCTCCAGTGTGTTGACTGCACCACACAGCTGGGTGTCATCGGTGAACTTGCTGAGGGTGCACTCGATCCCACTGTCCATGTCACCAACTAAGATGTTAAACAGCACTGGTCCCGATACCAATCCCTGAGGAATGCCACTTGTCACTGGTCTCCACTTGGATATCGAGCCACTGACTACAACTTTTTGAGTGCGACCATCCAGACCATTCCTTATCCACGTAGTGGTCCATTCATCAAATCCATGTCTTGCCAATTTAGAGACAAGGATATTGTGTGGGACGGTGTCAAATTCTTTGCACAAGTTCAAGTAAGTGAAGTCAGTTGCTTGTCCCTTATCCACCAACTCTGTAAACCCATCGTAGAAGGCCACCAAATTCATCAGGCATGACTTGCCCCTAGTGAAGCCATGTTGGCTGTCACCAATCACCTCCTTATTTTCCATGTGCCCTACCATAGTTTCCAGGAGGATCCACTCCATGATCTTGCTGGGCACAGAGGGTGAGACTGACTGGCTTGTAGTTCACTGGGTATTCTTTTTTTTGCCTTTTAAAAATGGGGATTAAGTATCTCCTTTTCCAGGCAGCAGGAACTTTACCAGACTGCCACGACTTTTCAAATATGACAGATACTGGCTTGGCCACTTCATCTGCCAGTTCCCTCAGGATCTGCAGATGCATCTCATCAGGTCCCATGAACTTGTGCACCTTCAGGTTCCTTAGATGGTCTCAAACCTGATCTTCTCCTACAGTGGGTGGTTCTTCATTCTCCCAGTCCCTGCCTTTGCCTTCTATGTCTTAGTGTGGCTGGAGCCCTTTCTAGTGAAGACTGAGGCAAAAAAATCATTGAATACCTCAGCTTTCTCCATATCCCAGGTGACCAAGTTTTCTGTTTCCTTCCAGAGAAGACCTACACATTTTCTAGTCTTCCTTTTATCACTGATGTACCTGTAGAAGCTTTTCTTATTGTCCTTGATGTCCCTGGCCAGATTTAATTCTATCAGGGCTTTGGCCTCCCTAACTTGGTCCCTGGCTACTCAGACAGTTTCTCCATATTCTTCCTAGGCTACTAGTCCTTGCTTCCACCTCCCTTAGACTTCCTTTTTTGTGTTTGAGCTTGTCCAGGAGCTCCTTGTTCATCCATGCAGGCCTCCTGGCGTACTTACCTGACTTCCTCTTTGTTTGGATGCATTGCTCCTGAGCTTTGAAGAGGTGATCTTTGAATAACAACCAGCTTTCTTGGGCCCCTTTTCCATCCAGGTCTTCATCCCATGCTACACTGCCAAGCAGATCTCTGAAGAGGCCAAAGTCTGCTCTCCTGAAGTCCAGGGTAGAGAGCTGGCTGCGCTCCTTCCTCGCTGCCCTAAAGATCTTGAACTCCACCATGGTCACTGCAGCCAAGGCTGACCTTGAGCTTCACACCCCCCACCAGCCCCTCCTTGCTGGTGAGAACAAGGTCCAGCATAGCACCTCTCCTCGTTGGCTCCTCTACCACTTGGAGAAGGAAGTTATCATAATTTGTCCATTTAGTGCAAACAAGTCCTGTTTTCTTCTTAGGAGTATAATCACCTAATATGTAATCTGGTCTTAATGAATGACTGCTTCCTACATAAAATCTTATGCAGTTATTAACATCTCTTCATACTCTGTTATGGAAAGTTCAGTGACCTGCAAAGCAGGCAGTCAAAGTGTACATATTAAGTGGGATTGTGTGACTGCTTTATGGGTGTTCTTGACTGGTAGAACTTAACATGATTGATACACTGAAAAAAGATACTATGCAATAATAGCAATATTTTGAGGCATTCATGTTATTCATTAGCACATTCACAGTGTAGGTAGTAATTTATATGTAAAGACTACTGGCCAGTGCACTGTAGCTGTAAATGGTGAGACTGCTTATATTGCACCCCTCTGCACACAGTCATAATAGTCTATCACATATAATCCTCCATCCCTGTGAAAAATAGTACCCAAAGACTAAAAATCAGGAGAGGAAGGGGAGTAGCTAGTTTATATAGACACGGACAACACATTCTGAAGAACTACAATTTTTGGCCCATATTTCTTTCTGGTGTAAGCACTTCTCTATATGTTTATCTCCACCATAAATAACTTAAGCAGTATTATCCTATGTACTGGATTTTAGAGATCGTTGATGACTCTGATGATGCAGACTATCTCCTGAATGTGACTATGACATGACACAGCAAGCTTTCCAAGTGGCCTTGGCCCATACACATTAAAAGATGATGGATCAGATTGGATAAAACCCAACTAATTTCTATTCAGAAGCAAATAAGTAAGCACATCTTTCAGGAAAGGATACTCAAACTTCTCATTCAATAACCAGGGCGCTCAGGATTTTGTAGTTACACTGACCACATCTGTTGAGATGGAGGCCTTGGTGGCAAATAGGGCTACCAGCAATCTTGGAAAATTGAACATAGATGCAGAAAACTGAAGTAAAATTAAGTAAAACATAACCATAGAATGCCACCAGGGCAAAAGCGCTGAACAAGCTAACTCCTGTAGCACAATGGACAATGTACAAAACAAACAGTGTTCTAATCTTGACAGAAGTTAAGAAGAGCAGAGGACTGTGCAATACTCCCACTTTTATGGTCTGATATAGAGCATGAGAAAAGACTGGACATGGATGTACCTTATGACACAAAGAGAGAAAATCTCCAGCTCAGTGTTAGCAGTAGAAGCACTTGAAGATACTTTTTTTGAAAAGTTTTTAAAGCATAAGGACTATTTCTTAATAAGACCGTAATATCTGAGTGGGTTAACCTCGGCTGGCTGCCAGATGTTCACCCAGTGGCTGTCTCACTCTTTCTCATCAATAGGACAGGGGAAGAACATAAGATGAAATACTCATGAGTTGAAATAGGACAAGGTGATCACATACCAATTACTGTCAATGGGCAAAACATGGGGAAAATTAATTTAATCTATTGCCAATTAAAAAGAGAGTAGAAAAGTGAAAAATTATTTGAAAAGAAAAAACTAAAAATACCCTCTCCCCACCCCTCCCTTCTTTCCAGGCTCAACTTCACTTCCGACTCCCCTACCTCCTTCCCCACCCCAAGCAGCACAGCAGGGATGGGAAATGGTGGTTGTGGTCAGTTCATAACACTCCGTGTCTGCCACTCATTCTTCACACGTTTCCCCTGCTCCACTGTGGGGTCCCTCCCGAGAGGTACAGTCCTTCGGGAACAGGCTGCTCCAGTGCGGGTCCCTCACAGGCCACAGTTCTTCCCAGCAAATCTGCTCCTGAGTAGGCTCCTCTCCATGGGTTTCAGCTCTTGCCAGGAGCCTTCTCCAATGTGGGCTCTCCGTGGGGACAACCTGCATCACCATGGTCTCCTCCACAGGCTGCTCCGGTGCCTGGAGCACCTCCTCCCCCTCCTCCTTCTCTCACCTTGGTGTCTGCAGGACTGTTTCTTTTTTTCTTGCCTCTCTCTCTCACAGCTCCTGAGCAGCCTATTCTGCCCTTCCTTAAATTTGCTTTCCCAGCGGCGTCACCCTCATGGCTGAGGGGCCCAGCCATGCTCTGCAGTGGGTCAGTCGGAGCTGGCTGGAACTGTCTGTGTCCAGCACAGGGCAGCTCTGGCCTCTCCTCACAGAGCCTGCCCTACAGCCCCCGCTGCCTGGGCACCGGCACCTGCACCTGATACAACATCTTTGACATACTGCCTTTCCAAAATACATTCACACCTTGTCTTTAATTGTTTAACCATTTCAGTAATACAGTTCATGCAGCGCTGCTTATATTTTAATTGCAGAAAGTTCACTATCCTTGCCAAACCTTTCCCTTATTTTGTATTTAATGAGAAAGGCATTCCTCATCTATCTTCCTAAATGCATTTCCTTTAACAGTGGCTTGGCACATTATTCTATTTCTTTTGCCTGTCGTACTGTTCAGACCTTACATATCCATTTATCTGGAGCAGTAATCAGCCACTTGGCTCTGAGCTTGCCATAGGAAAGAGATGGCAACGCAGTTCAGCATGTGGGATGCTTTTTCCCATCCTCCTCTTCCTCCTTCCTGGCTGGGTGGGCAGCTGGCAGCCGGCCAAGGTCAGCCGACCACAGTCGGCAATGGATTTGTATTGTTTGCTATTAACAGCAAACCTCTGCTCAAATTTTTGTGCCTTCTTACCTGTTTTGCTGGCCCTAAAGCTTTGCCCTTTCCTTTGTTCATAAGATACATTATCCATAAGCATTTCTGAAGTGGCACTATCCATAAGCTTAATGAAGCCCTTCATTACCCAGAAGTATTTGTGGCGAGAACAAAGGGACGAACATCTGTGAACTCAAGCTGCTAAGGGAGAGGGGCCTTTTGAGACCAGGGAAAACTGAAACTACAAGTAATAGTCGTATACAGTGAAGATGTATTCTTTGCAAACAAACTTCACAGCAAATAGAAACGGAATATTTTATACAAACAGTCCTCCAGAGTGTCTTTGTGATGGGGCCCTTCCACTTCTTATGTCTGTGAATAAGCCTTTAAGAGGCATACTAGTGGTGGTGTTTCCATCTTGCACCCCATTTTCTGTTTTCTGCTCCTGCCCTTAAAAAATATAAAACAGGTAAATGAGATCCAAGAAGTAAGACTTAAGTCTAATTCCTTTTCAGCTAAACAAACATATTTTCCATCCATTTTTTCTAATGGATAACTGATGATGTGAGGGAATACGAGTCATGCTGCTATGGTGAGTTCCAACAAATATCAGCTGAGGCAATGCGTTTATCCTTCTCTTCTTCTACACAAATTACCATGAGACTTACAATGGCTGCAGAATTAATTCTGATCTTCTAAAATAAGGGTTTTTTCTGATATTTTTTTTTTCAATGTGTTTTTAACAACATGCTGAAAAAATTAGAGAACTTGAAGTGCCTTTTAAGTTTTCTTTCAGATTGTTGTTACCTGAACAAAAAAAGCAAACACCTTTCTTTCTCTATTTTTCACTGAAAATTTGAGGATCTTCTTTGGTAGGATGGATGTTATTTCACAGGGATTCTTCTCCAAGCATAGAATAAGTGGTAGTTTGCGAAAGACTGCCAGACTGGAGAAAAACAGTTTCAGCTTTCATGATTCAGTTTGTCATTTCCATGTTTCGGTGACACTTTCCTCTTTAAGGACGTTTGGGCTATTTCCCTGGTTTCACTAACCATCTTGCTTGAACATTAATGTTGATATTTCTTCTTCACCTTGTTTTGTACTGCTTTTTTGGAAGTGTTTATACTATAAGCCTAAACGGACTGCAGGAGTATGCCCAGAATGAATGAAGATATTTCAGTGATTTCCTAGACGTGTTCTTGTTATGCTACACTGAATTGGATTGTTGCAAAGTTTTGGTTTTTAGTTTTCTTCATGAGATAATCACAGTTCTTTATAATTTTGGAGCTACTTGGAGCTACTGTCAAAACCTTTGATTGATCTCATTTTGGGATGATACTAAAAGTCTGGGAACAAAGACTTATATCCTGGGTACAGCTTTTTGGTGATGGTATTTACATCAAAAATATTTATCTGCCTAATCACAAATACATCAGTTTCTTATGTTATTATAGCTGTATATTTAATTATAAAATCTTCTTAAATAAGCAAGAACAATATTTATTCCACACTGCTGCTTGCCTCTCTTGGTAACATGTAATTTTGATTTCGGAAAAAATGCCACATTTTCATTACTTCAGCCCCTTCAATCACTTCCTTTCTAGTACCTATTCACAGACACAAACACATTCAGTCATTCTGACTTCTCACTAGCAGAAATTATGTAGTGTGGATTGCCACCCATTTGCTGTAACAAGGTTGAGAAGCAGACATGAAAATAAATACAATGGAGCCAAGATTAAAAGTGAGTATGTATATAAAATTTTATGTGGATTATCAATATAGTTCAAGTTTTGCACTCACTCACCTTCCATGTGTAGGTGGCTGCAGCTTTATGTTACTATCACTGTATCTTAGATTCTGTACTGCTGCCCACCTTAATGACTTGCATATAAAGTCAACAGCATCATCCAAGTCTCTACTGGGGTTTCTGTGTTTCCAGCAATACTTTCATTTTATCATCATAATTCTGCTTAGAACAGAAGTTTTTTCACAGCCAAGGAATGTTGACCCAGTTAGGATTTGGGGGAAAAGGGTAGATATTTATATGCCTTTCCCTATTGAAAAGGATGACAGTGTGCACAGTATACTTTTATATAAATGTAAGAGGAAGTATGCCAGCAGTTCTAGTGGTATAATGACTTTGACTTTGAAAAATCACTTATCTGTCAAAGTAAGCTTACATTTACTTTGTGTAAAATGGGACAAAAATCAGTTGGCCACCTTAATGTGAGACTATATGGAGTTAATCAGACTTCTAAAAACTAACCAGCAGAATCTCTACTGGTTCATTACAGCTTTTCTGCCTCCAAGATCAACAGCTCCTCACCTCCCCAGACCAAATCAAATAAGAATACCTTAAGGGAAAATCTTAGCCACTGAAATAATCGATTGCATTCTTGCTGGTTTCAATGTCACGAATAGATTTCACATTGAGATTTTTTTAATAATTTCTCTCTGCCTCTTCTATTGACTTTCATGGTTTACATTAATGATTAAACAGAGGTTTGAGGTTCAACTGCCTGACTGAATGAGGTGGACAAATGAACAGGATGCCAAAAATTACTGTTAATTTTATAAAAACAATGTCACAATATTGCTTTTAAATGCTAATGCTATTTTCAGGAGCTTAACAGCTCAAAGTATCTGCAAAATCAGGCAGTGTTCATTTAAACTGCTTTTGAAATAATTCAGGCATTTAAAATATTTAATAACAATTAGAGTGAAATAATAATGAATTCACTAAAATGAGAGCAATTTCTGTCAGCAATGTACTATAATTGCTGGAAAATTACAGTTTATGGAGTTTTGTACAGAATTCTGTTTTGAAACTATTCAAACCCATGATGTATCTGCTTTATTAGTAAGAACATATTCATTTACTCCAAACAGCAGCAATATGCTCTCTAGCAGACAATAGTTTGCTTCTTTCTAAAAATTAAATATATATACGCTTCCACACAGTGCAACTGTTTCATAATTGTGTATTTTAAAGATTGCTTCATGAGTATGAACACAGTTTCCATTCCTTACACACCTTAAAATGCATATACTTCCTTCACAAATAAAGATTTTAGTGTTACACTAATTAATCAAGGAGGGAAAGCTTTGCACATGTCTGCTTTATGGAAATCTCTTTGTGAACTCAAAAAAAAAAAGTTCCTCAGAAATTCCTTGATTTATTCTGTAGTGCTTGTATTCCATTCAAAATTGTGGGTATGAGACGAAGAGTTACTCCTAGGTCATACTGGAAAATTACAGCAAAACCTTTACTGTAACAATTTATCTTCTCCATAATGACTTCTAGCCTTTAAAAATTCCCTGTCAATTATTTTGCATTAATTCTTTTGTTTGCTCCATATTCTGGTTTCTTCTCCTTTTGTGTTGCATACATACAATTAACCTTTTTCTTGACAGCTGATGGATTCTTAATATAACAGGTAGGAATGCTTTACAGAAAGATATATCTTTGAACAATGGCATAGACTTACCTAAGACATGGGATACTATCCTTCATTGTTCCTTCACATGCTACAGTGTTGGTACTGCCTGAAAGACTCTTTAAAGAAGGAAGCTGGGGTGAGGCATCTGGAAATGGAGGAATTATTTCTGGTTCAGGAGTAATGATATCTTCTACTTCATACTGAAGTCGTACCTCTAATGACTTAAATAAATAAAAAGATAAGTTATAATTAAATAAAGAAAGCTGCTGAAAGTTCTGTTACTTTCAAATAAATATCCGTAAACCTTTTTTTAAAAATAACCCCCCACATTTATCATTATCATTTGCAGGCAAACAATACTGCCATTTGTTATTTATACAGTCTAACAGTAACATCAGATAGGAACTATGCATCTACCCTATGCTGATGGAGAAATAGATAAGCATATTCCTCCAGTGCTGAGTTTGATTCAAGCCTTATATTGTAAGGAAAGCCTTTACAGAATTTTTTATGAAAAAAGAATTTAATCACTCACCCCCAAATAAATAATATTTTGGCATAAGAAGGCATCATTCAGGATAAATGTCATGAAAATTTTCTGCCTATTGTCTGTTCCCTTTTTCCTAAGCAAATTAATTGTAAGAATGGTCATCAACTCTGACTCCTTATTGCTCGTACAACCGAGTCTCTACAAGACAAGTTTTAGCCAGTGTGCAGATGCCGGACAGAGTGGGTAGTACTGATGAATGAACTTTGTTTGTCCACAGGTGGGGGGGTCAGGAAATCAGAGGTACCAGCACAGAGAGTTTTGTGTACCTGAGACTGAGCATGAGTTTGGTGGGTTCTAGAAAGCAAAGTTCAAAACAATTACTTTTTGCCTTCCTTCTGGACTCTCTAGATAGGGAAAAGGAGACCAACCAGGCCTAACCACCCTTCAGTTCTTTTCACTAATTCAGGAAACCTTAACTGAAAGACTCCAAAATGCAGGGGAAACTGGACAAGGAGCTCAAACCTATATAAATAATAATCTCAAAGAATCACAGTAAATATTGGGCAATTTCTTCTATCTCATGAATTGTCCAAAGAGATTCTCATTTTGAAAAGACTAAAACCCAAGGTATAGCCCTCAAAGAGTTAAGGGTTTACTAGATGAATAGTAATTTCGGTGCTGGTATTTTGAAGTGATCAGAAGCAATTGCAGATACAGTCATTGCAAACTCCATCTTACTGATCATCTCTCACTGAGACAACATCTGTACCAGAATGGAGATTAAGAAAATACCCAAGTTTTATGAGAATTGGGAGATAAAGATAAGTACTGAAGGCTCTCCTATTTCTCAACCATTGCATTAAAACACATAAGATTCCAGAAACAAGTGATTCTGCTCAAACAGAAGTGAAAGGGTCCTTTCTCAAAATTTCACTTTTGTTTTGTCCTTGCAAAATCCATGAATATTTTTTGCCTGAATCGGCTAAAGAAACCTATGGACAACATTCGCCTTCAAAGACTAATGAATGAAATATTGAGTTCAGGAAAATCTGATCTCCTGGAAGTAATTGCTGCTGATCGAGACAATTTATAATGCTGTTTAATCTCCATGAAGGACTGGAGTAACTGTTGAAGAGTATGTTCTGCTGCTTGCCATGTTAGAAGTACACAGTTCTTCTTTGGATATTATTCTTCGTGTCTTCTTTTTTCTACTACAATTAATTTTGTTAAATTCCAGCTAGCGTCCATTTGCTGAGAGAAGGAAAAATTTAGGCTAATAACATGACTGATTTTTTTAATGTTTGGTTCCCTGCTTTGACTGAGCCTTGGAATGGATACAGACCTGTTGTACCAATTTATTTTGACACACTGTAAAGATCTTTTTGGAGGATCACATTATTAGGCTCATTGACTCTCCCTTCTACTTTCAAACTAGTGTAAACTTTTTTCCTATGGTTCTTCACAAGAGCTTTGAAGAGGAGCTTCACTGAGGAAAGACTGATCACTGAGAAAGTGATCATGACCAATAGATACCTACAGATCCTTTTTAGACAGGATGGAGTAGATTCAAATGAGAAAATAACAACAGCAGCAAATACTTTTCATGTAACTGCACGGCAATGACTCCAAGGTTGGATATGAAGCAGAATTTGTCTCATGCATACTACTTGACTCCAGAATGTGATATGGAAAGATGCAAACAATACTTTTATTGAAGAAATCCCAGGCACAGCCTATGCCTCTATGGCATACTGAGCAGCGGAATTCCCTGCTACATGGAAAAATCTTTGAGTAGTCTCCATGCTTCCCATTGACCACAGCAATAAGACTGTAAGACTGACATCAGGCAGCCAAACCAACATGGGGTCCTGAGAATGCTTGGATTTGTAGATTGAATTCAAGGTGAGTTCAGGTTGGCTGGTAGAGAAGGGAGGACACTAAGTGCTAGAACTTGGGCTCACCTCAGGCGGCAAAGAAATCCTGAGACTGACCAGCTCAGTCTCAGTATAGACAAAGCCAGACAGCCTAAGTCAGGTACATATTCCAAAAAAGACTCTCATCCTTTTTAATAAAAAACCCCCACCATTTAAGAGTGAAGGCTTGAATGCCTGCAGCAAAAACATGGAAATCAAGAGATGAAGCCCATCTCAGGGATGTACAAAACCCAGGGGAACTCAGTGACTTTTTCACCAAAATTAGATAATATTAAAGCAACTCTTCAGAGAACAAGTCCTCATATAAATGCTTCTTAATTACAGATGAAATCTGAGAAGCTGTAGAATTGCACATATTATAACACTTTATAAAATACCAGTTCTGATGGAATTCAGCTACAGAAGACAGGAAAATAAAGAAATTAAATGATAGGTTATAAAAGATAAGGTGCATTTGCTATGGAACAATGTAGGAATACTGAAATGTAGCAATTTTAGCAGCATTGTATGTGAGCTGGACAGTAATGTGAATGTATTGTTCATCAGTTTTAAAACTTTCCTGAAAGGATACATTCAGCTAGCTTAATAATTGCCTCTGGGGGAAAAAAAAATGAGAGGAAAACAACAGAACAGCTATAGGTAATGAATTTCCTTACCAGATGGCACATGGCTACAGGCCAAAAATGACACATGTTTTTGCCAGGCTAGAACTACAGACTTTCTAAAGTACATTAAAATAGTATGAAAAGGAAAAGAACTGTAATTGGGAAAGGTTGAAAATGAAAGGGAAATTTTGGGTCAGCCCCTGGAGTGTTGAGAACTGGCCGACGCAAAGAAATACCTTCTGGCAAGAGAGTGTTTGGAGTTGCAAACTGTTCTCTAGAACCAGAGAATGGCAAGCCTGAAGGAGAGGCAGTCATGTTTAGATTGGCTTTGCCTTAAGAGTAGTCTCCTGTTATACTTCTTAGGCTTAAGGATGAATGTTTTACATTATAAATGCTGTTCAGCCACACTGTTAGCAGTGGTTGTGGCTCCTGTGCAAAAATGCAAGGTTTAAATCAAAGTCAGGCTTTCTGTACAACAATGATAAGTGCAAGGTGACTGCAGTGCAGTTAAAAGAACATGAACTGTATGATTCTATCTGAAATAAGGTGAGTGCTTAAGACATGAAGACAGAAAAATGAGTATTTGAACAGGATAAAGCAACAGAAATCTTAGGAAAATATCAAGTGCTTAGCCATAAATAATCTGGCATTTCATATAGTGTCCATTTTGGGGGAAAAAAAATCAGCATAAGCCAGAAAAAAAATCAACTCTATTTTGTTAAAGCCAGTGATCATTTTCAGTCCCCTTGTGGTACAAACACTCTGAACATAAATTGAAGAGATTAAACACTTGAGTTTAAAAGGGCATTATTATGTATGTACACGATGTACATTATCTGATAAAAAACATACAGCAGCCAGTATTTTTAGAGCAGGTAAGTACAACAGAAATTTATTGTATCATAAAGTCTTAAAAGCAAACTATATCTGAAATCTGTGCTGTATGTTACTATTAAAGCAAAAAAGTAGAGAGTTGGCTCCCAAAAACTCAGATTTTTGTCACTAACTTAAGTAGGATCAAGATTTCACTCAAAAGATTTAAAATGGATTGTCCCTAAATCTATATTTATACAGCTTGATATCGATATTATATAAGTATATGAGCACAGACACAGCAAGGCAATTTGATTCAGAAATTACGTTCTTTTATAAGAGAGTAAAATTCTGAAGGACTTACTGCAATTTCCGTATTTACTTCATGTTTGCTGAACCTGTAAACAACCACATATGCAGAAACTCCTGCCACACAGAAAATTCGGCTTTCAGGACACCAGTACATCATCTGAACAGCAAAAGGATCTTCTTCCACAATCTCAGCTGTTGCTTTTCCTTCTCCTGGTTTCTGTTTTTCAAAGACCTTTGATGTTTTTAATTTGTACAACATCTGTAGGGTAACTGGAATATATTAAAACATACAAAAAATCAAGCAAATCAGTTATAAAATTCCTTGCTTCCCATTTTCTTTTCAGTTGTGGCATAACAAAGAATCTTATGAAGGCCTAAGAGCAGAAGATGATGGATATTATACAATACCAATATTATTCTAGTACACAGTACTGGTAGGATATGTATTTAATGCTTTCAAAAATAGATATTTTTCTGTGAAATATTTTTTAGTACTTTCTGGGACAGGTTGTCAAAGGTCTTTGTTAACTATGATTCCATAATTATACTTAATGTTATGGAGTGGTTCTGATAACACTGCTATTTTCCTAATGAGATGTGAAACTAAGACTTGATTTACCTGAGGTCAGCATCTTGCTAGAATGTAAAGATTGTATGGCACTTCAGGAGAAAACTTTAGGAAAGTATTATGGTGGCCTGGGCAACACAAAGACTTTCTAAACAAACAGGAGTTCTAAAATGTTCTGAGTTCTTGACTAATAAGTATATCTGTATTTATACCTGTATATAAAACCTTAATATCCAGAAGACTGTGTCAAGACGACCTCCACTGCAGTGAATGCTGGAGGTAAAGGAGGGGTTATAATTAACCTCATTGTGTTTTATTGACACTCCTCCCTGTTTTTTACTATTCTTGTATAATTTATAAGTGGCATTAATTAGTAACTGCATAAGGTCAGAAAAAGTCAGTCAGTCCCAGCACCTACAAAGGTGTGTATATACATAAAGGCAAAGCTGTTACGTATGTTACTGTAATTGTGGTAGATCAGTCTAGCTAGCTTGTGTAACAAGAACAACAAAAAGATGAAAGAAGGATGTTTTAGTTCTGTAACTGCATGATGAACACTGCAAAGTTACATTTTCATTTTGCAGTGCAGAGATATTCCAGAAGTTTTAGCATATTCTTTTATTATATTTTTAAAAGTTTTAACATATAAAACGCTACCAAATTTTCACAAATTTCAGCAAGTGCTTCTGTAATGAATACATAATTCTTCCTGCCTTTTGTGGTCATGGAAGAGGCTTCAGAATGCCCCTAGTCCCAGTGGCAAATCTAGAGTGGCACTTCAAATCAGACATCATGGGTCCGTGTATATTCTGACAGGAACGATTGCAGAATCATAGGGCACAAGCACAAGGCTACTCTCTGTACCTCTGGGAATTACTAGGGACCATCTGCACAAGGGCAAATAAGAAATAGCAATGGCTTTTGAGCAAAGATACATTTGGAAAACTGCTTCAGTAGTTTAGCAATTCCCTGGCTCCCACAAATCTGTGTTTTCAGGTACAAAATTAAACAATTAAAACATGTCTAAAAGCCAAGTATTTTGTGCCTTCAAATACCGGTAGGATAATATTTTTGCTATGAAATCTCAGATGAAATTTGGACTCTATTAAAGAAGTTAAGACCTTGAAAATAATAAAACTGTAATAATTAAAACCTTGTAAAAAAAAAGTACCAAGTACAGTACCAGTAACACAGTGCATGCCCTGAAAAGCAGGACTAAACCCAGGACATCAGAGATGCACTGGAAGTACCATTACTGTTGAATGGATTGTGAATATTCATGATCATCTAAACTTTTACCTTTAAGAAAAATTCCTGTTGGAGCATGTACATACTGAGTAGTGGGTTATATTTATATTCCCTATAAAAAGTTTCTTCCTTTCCCCAATCCTGCCAGAATTATAGAAGAAATTACTAGCACACTGGTTCCTGTGCAGTATATACGCTAAATGCTTTGAGGTCTTGCAAGAGTCTATATTGTTTCATTCTAACTTTAATGCCTGTATTTGCACATTCTTCTTAAGAGCCTAAGTACACAATGAAATATGAACAAGACAAGGTCTAATGCCTCACATTACTTCTCTGAAAAAAAGTCATTATCCTACTTTTGCTCATATTGAAGCTCTCTCAAACTTCTGTCTTTGCAGATAAACTCTTGTTGATCTCATTTGATTCTTTCTTTTTTTTTGTCCACCATAACCTGAAAATACTGGAAGATGCAAACTCTAAGTAGCATGTATCAGTTTTTCCTCCATTTTCAAATAGACAGATTATATAATAAAAAAATCAACTCATAGTTATGTTCAGCTGACATGCCTATGTAAAATTCCTTTGTGAAATGAGGCTTTAGATGCTAATTTTCTTCTTGTCCATCCTGATGAGTGAAAATATCTGGTATTAGGCAAAAAGAGAACTACCTGACAAAGTCCTCAGTTTTAGCTGACATTAAAATCTTGTAAATATTCCCCATATTTGCTTGTAAATGGTAGCAGTATTCTGTGGCATAATGTGGAACTAGCAGCTAAAGTATCACATGATCCATGTTCTTGGTGACCATTACAGACTCATTATGAGGGTTGAATCAAATCTCTCTATGCCTAACATTTCACACAGAAGTTTCTTTCATACTCTCTTTTCTTTAAGGGACTGATACCTCATAAAAGAGATATTCTACCTAGACATCCCCATACCACAGAAGAGACCGAATACAAGGTAACTCTACTTCAAGTTTTGTGACACACAGTCACGTTATTTGAACCAGAATATTTTAGCTTTCAACCAAAACATATGTATATTTTTAATAAATGTATTTTACTAACAAGTACCATATGTATTTTCTGTAGGGGAAAATGCTGGGTTTTTATATGTGTAGTTATAGCTAGAATACATGGAACAGGCATTTTCTGAAGCATTTTCCCGCTAGGATGAATGAAAATGCTTCCCAATTATTTCCTGGATCTTGAGTCTGGACAAGAAAAGATTTAGGTCTTCTCCACCCTTACCAGATTAGACATGTGCTGAGATACATTATTGTATTTTAATATTTTACTTAGCTGTAAAAAAGACTATACTGTACTCAGAACAGAAGAAACATCACAACTGGAACTGAACATTAGATCTAACTGAGCCCAACTCTTTTATACACACAAGAAGATTATGGCCTAGGGATTTTTTACCAACACTTCATCCTTCATAGGTTTTGATATGTTCTATCTGGAATTTTTGTTCCACTTAAAGACTTTCACACTTTTATGGCTAGCATATGTCATTAGCTGCGTTTTTATCCCCAATTTAATAAAAATTTGCTTAATTTCACCTCATTATTCCTGATTATATCATCCCAGGTATTACTACTCATACTGTTAAATATCATGTTATATATATGTGTGTGTGTGATTTGTCAGCATTATATAAAAGTGAACTTTAGAAACTTACTGGCAGAAGCATCCCAAAACTTTACTGATCCATCTGCATGGCTTAAAAAAAAATATAAAAATTAAACATGTTAAAACAAGATGCAATTCTAAAACATCTATTTTCAATGAGTGATAAATATAGGCAGAAAAACTGTATTTTGCTCATGTGGTAACTCTCCATACCTTACTGACAACATATAATGATATACATACTAACTATAAGAAAATATTTTGTTATTAGTTTGACTAGATTAATAAAACACTTTTTAATGCACTTCCTACAGGGAATTAAACCCCAAATGAATTTTAAGATCGCAACAGCAAGAATTAATTCCCATACTAATGGCAAGTTTAAGTTATAGCACTTCTGACTTTGCAGTGGGCAAGCATCAAGCTTATGCACTCGAAAAATGCCATGTATGATGAACTCTGAAAGGACAGAGGATAACTTGATTTTGCTTAATACCTTACAGCTGTGTTCTTTTTATTAACATAAAATCAGCCCTCAAGTAAAGCTGGAGAAAGGAGACATTTCTGTTTAAAATATGAATAATACCATCATCACCTTATTGGTACTACTGCACACATCGTAAACTTATTTTTCAAAAGAGGTGTTAAGTATCAACGATAATAACAATTTATCAAATATATTGCTATCATTAGCATGGCTGAGACCAGAGGGAAACAGAGAGTGCACCACAGCTGAATAGCTTCTATTTTGCAGCTTGGTCTCTTGAAAATCCATCAGGCATTGCTCATGGGGCTTCTACTGCAATCTGAGCCCTTCTATGCCTTTTTGCTATCGGGCTGTCTCTGCACTCACGAGGTGAAATTCATCCCAGTGCACCACACCCTCATTAATGCTGGGGTATTAAAATGAATTCCCAAACTATCTCCAGATACAAATTCCCCAGAAGGCCAAAGGACAACAGCTATAGAAGATCAGCTGCTCCCCTTTTTAAAGCTATTCTCTATGCCCTTCAAGACCAAAATATTTTCTTGCAATGGATTCTCCTTTCCAAAGACCCTACCTTTGTAAATATATAGACTTTCTGTCTAACACTGGGGTCTCAAATGGTAATTCTTAATGGTAACTCATCCCCGAGTACAAAGTTCTATTTTCTACAGTAAATGGAAATTTCTGAGGTGACTCTGCACAAGGGAAAAAACTACATACCTCAAACGAAGAGGCCAGGATATGCATACTCTATGAAGGGTCAACTGTTATCTATAGCTAACCCACAATCAGAAGCAGTAGATACTAACATTTTTACACTACCAATCCTCAGTTTCATTCTCACCCTGTAATAATGATTTCGGGATATGTCTGAGCTCCAAGGTTCCATGCTCCACCACTGATAGGCCACTCCTAAACAAACAACGAGAGTACAGAGATTACAACTAATTCTGATGAATCTTGCTTGGTTAATGTCTACTCAGGAGTAGACAGCATTTTCCTCCAAAAAGCAACACAACTCACAAAAGGAACAAAAATGTGTAGCATTCAAGTCTTTTAAAGCTTATTAACATTTTTATGTTATCAATGAAGGCTTTTTAAAGTTAATAACATTTTTATGTTTTCAAAGTTCTGTTTTTAAAATATTTCTGTACAGCTAACACTCAACCATCCAAAATACTAACTAGAAGAAGGAGTAATAAACAGCTCTGCTACTCTTTTCGGACTACTTGACTCTTGGTGTTTCTATAGGACACTGAATAGACTGAGAATCTATTTTGATGATGAAGACTACTGAAGAAGTCCCAGAAATGAATATCTGAGCATGATGTCACGACATGAGATAAGGGAATGCAACTTTTACAGAACATAGGAAATTATCATCTCTTCTCTGCCTTTTGTTCACTGGTGGCAAGACTCCCATTCTCTTCCTTGGTTTAGGCTGGTAGAGCAAAATGCTGGTCTGTGCCTAAAGCTTGACATGTATGGATACAGGATACAACACGTGGAGGAAGACATATGTGCAGGGTGGGTGAGGATGCATGCCGAGTGTGAGCGGGTGGAAAAACTCTGGGAGCACAAACTGTTTATGTGGATACATGGAGCGGATGCTTGTGGGTACAGAAATGGGTGGGTGGCAAATGAGTGACTACCTACATTCAGAGCGTATATTTGTATGTGCACAAATAAAGTAAGGGGACAAGAGAGTGTGCAATGAATACTGGCAGGTGGTGAAAAGTTTGGGAAACTATGTGTGTGATGTAAGGACAGCTAAGCAGTCAAATTCAAATCAGAGAAAAAAAAAATTTTTTTTAAGTACTTTGCTGAATCAAAATCCAGAAGTAGTAGATACGGCCCAGTTTCTCAGTTCATGAAAAACAAGGCAGCTCCAAGGAGAACAGTTCTGTTAATATGAATAGAAAACTGATGATGCCTGATGTGCTTACCCAATATGTTTTCCAAATAATTCATTACTATGGATTAGTTCTAGTCAAAACATAAAGCAGATTAATGCTTGAAATTTATAATATAATTGCATTTCCTCTTTTTATTTCAGCAGCTTCTCCTCTTTCTAAAAGTATTACGTTAAGACTTCAGTAGCTCAGTAAAATAATTATTAATATCCCTGTTTAATAAAAATCTCACAGACATGATGTCAGTCTTCAACTTTTACTGAAGGTCTTCCACTAACTTCTTTCAGTTAGGGTGTTTTAACTTTTTTCTTTGATAGAGATAACTTATCCATGCAAATATGAATGGTACACTGATGGTTTTCCTTTAACTCAATTTTACCTGGCATAACTCTAGCAGCTTAATGATTAAGTGCTATATAATGGTCATTAATGGTTGTGCTTCAGTGATGATGTTTCTGAGGGACAAATACCAGGCTGTAAGCAAGCTGCTAAGTTGCTGGTTGGACCAACATGAAAGCAATTATTAAAGAAGTAAAATGAAAATAATTTGGCAAGATGTTACAAAAACATAGGTTGTACATCTACTTTGTTTAAACAGAAAATATTGGGTTTGTTTACCTTATTGCTGTATCCTTGCTTTTTATGTTTTGCTCCTACAGAATAGAGTACAGGAATCAAATCTGGAGGACAGTCCGCGAAATATTCTGTGCAGGTAACAGGTGACTCATGAATGTCAATAGGGTATGGATTTTCAAAGATTGGAAAACTAGTTAAGGAAGACAATTTATTAGAAGCACTGTGACACACTGAGCCATAGAAGAAAACATACTCTTATCTTAAAGTGTTTAACAGAATCTGAGCAAAAGCATTACTAATAAAGTACATTTTCCTTTATGTATTCAAACATATGCATTGTTTTTAATGTCAATAATAATGTGTAGTTACTCAAATAAAGATACAAAAATTCCACTGCTGTGACAAGAATTGACTTGTAACGTAAGTACCCATTCCTGTGAATAGTTCCTAAGGCTAATAGGACTACTTGGGTGAATGAAGGTTAGGAACTAATTTCTCCTAATGTCTCAAAACCTTATTTATACAGGCGACACATTTTCTAGATGCTTCAGGTTCATGGCTATGACACATACTATGACCTAAGAACTACTTATACAACTGTGAATTTTATATCAAGCAGCTTAGCTTACTGGGTTGGTAGACTACTGATTCCACAATGAACAATTGCAGTAACAGATAAATTAGATCTCGGTTTATTTCTCACTTCCATCAGTTTGGATGGTCTGATAAGAAGGAAGGCCTCACTTCCGGCATATTACACAATGCTATTCACAATTCAAAAATGTGGAAATTTGGTTCTGATTTCAGTTACATCCATTTTATATTGCTGAGATGATTTCAATTATTCTTGAAAGTAAGTGAGATCAGAGTATGATTCACTTAAAATGTTTCAAGACATTAAGGGCAAAATCTGTTCCCAGTTATACCAGTGTAAATGTGGATGTACATTACAGTGTAAATGTGGATGTAGTGTTGGAGGCAGAAGAAAATAAGTAAGAATTGAATTCTACATTACATGATGTATACTTCTTCTTTGATATAAACATTGATTCTGATGTGAAAGAACTATTTATCATTTAAACCAGCAACCAGATCATGAAACAACCCTGTAGATCCACTATAAATCAATGCCATTATTTATTAAGATACTCAGGTAAATACTTAAGTAGTAGCCCCTGTGGAGTCTAGTGAAGTTAGGCATGTATATAAGTAGTAGTTGAATCTGTTTTCCAAAACACACATGCACGTCATAATCCAGTATGTGACCAAATGTTACTTAACTTTGAAGTTGAGTGAATGTTTGAGGGCTATGCTGAAAGGACCACAGATTTAGATTCATTCCCAAATTTAAGAACAAATATTATCATAAATTCCTGTTGATGAAACAATCTTAGCTCTTAAGGTGGAAGTAAACATATAGAGTGAATTATTACCAAGAGTAAATGATTTTGGGTAGTAAAATGACAATGCATGATAACATTTGGATTTTTATCATCATTTGCTAGGCAGTTAAGATACACAAATAACTTCATATAAGACATCATACTTACTTGCTTTGTGTCAGGTCAACAACAATGAGATCTTTTTCCAAAAGCACAACTACAGCATAGGGTTCTTGAAATTCTGTAAGTAAGGAATCAAGTATAAAAGAAGTGGAATTCTCCTATTAGTAATTTTAAACAAGCAAGTCATATTTACATTCTCTAAACATTCACAGTATACTAAAGGAAAGTTTTAAGGTACAAATCCTAGACACATCCACAAATTACACATATCTGCAAACTAGGGCCAAACAGGAAATGATAAATTACTTTTGGGCACTGTTGCTGATCAACATATCTGCAAACTAGGGTCAGATGAGGGCCAGAGAGGAACTGAGAAATGACTTTTGGGCAGTCTTGCTGATCAACATACATAGTAGAAATAGAATTGGCGCACCAGCATGACAGCATATTGAAAGTAAAGAAACAGAATATGAATAAGTTGAGTGTATCACTGCATTGCTGAATCCAATTATTATATAGAAAACGTATTTTTGCTGTCCAGCAGTAATCCTTCTCCTGTGTACAATTGTTCTTCAAAATCAGGTTGTGAACAGCTGGTCCAGTCCACTTGATGATACACAATGTCCTCATTTCCAAGGAAATTCCAAAGGAATATTCCAAAGGAATCCTGCAACTCTGCTGTGTTCAATTCAAATACTGACACGCTCCTTCTTCCTGTATACTCTTTAGGAGATTGTATAGTTCGTTTGTTTGTTTTTTTTATTTAATGCTTTTTTCATTTATCAAAAATAAACAATTAAAATGACAAATAAACCTTGATGCATAGGGTGCATTAGTTTACACAGGATAAGTTATTTTAAAAAATATAAATGTGAAATGACAACTCTGTTTTCAGTTGCAGCAAACCATTCCAGCAATGTACAAGCTCAGAGTACACTCTTGAGATGACTGATGTCAAAAGGCTGAGGAAATTGAGACTGATTTTCAGACCAGCTGCAAATGCACATTATTTGTCGCCTGTTTTAATACAAGGCTATGAATAACAGAGTAAATCAAAATCTTTAAGTATTAGTGTGAGAGCAGGGGAAAGGGCTAGAAGATCTTAGTACTGGGAAGTTTCACTGTATTTGACACAGTTAAATGAAGGCCCTAACTAACTGAAAATTAAATTTTGTTATGACATTGAAACAAGTATACACTTTATCTTTACTAAGTGTTTTTATTATGTATTTGATTTAGCTACATATACAGGATTTATTTTACTTTTCTATTTGAGGGCTTAAAATGCTAAACTTAGTTTCTTTTTGACTTACAGCTTTTCTTAATTCATTTTCTGGAGTTTTCTGTGAACGTACATCAGAATTTGGCAGCCCCACAATATGCAGCAAAACACTTTCAACAGTTCAAATCAGGGTGAAGTGTAAGACCTTTTTTGCAGATAAGTGATAGTTTAATCTTCAATAATTTAGCAATCCGTAGATTTCCAGCCTCATGGAAAATGACAGAAATATAAGCACATACGTTTGATTAACGGCAATATTTCCTCACAGTAGCCCATGTGTTTCAAGCTTATATCTGGAGATTTATGTGTGCTTTACTGTCTACTCATTACTTGCTTCCTATATTGAGAATGCAAACAAGTCCCAGTTACTTTCAGTAATGTGGTTTTCTTGATATGAAGAAAACTGTGAGAATGGAAGTCCCCAGAATGGAATTAACGTATGAGAGAAGATCACTTCATTTATATTTTCCATAATTATGTTTTGCTTAATAAACTTACCATTTGGATATGGAGTTTCACAAAGAGTTAAAAAATCAACTATAGGGTGATCCATTTCAAGAACTGTAATTGCTTTCCCATGCATGATTGTTAAACTTGGTCTTCGACAAGCCTTATCATATGACAGTCCACCAGAAAATATCACAAAAGGTTCACTGTATTAAAAAACCCAACATATTAATTATAAGTTTACCTAGTACATACAAGTTTACCTTATAGGTTTAGTACCTTTAAATAACAATAAATAGCTTTGCAAAAAGAAAGTGGGAAAGATTCTAAAAGGATTTTAACTCAGGAGCATAACATTGAGATAATTACAGAATTGAAAACATACCTGTTTTTACAGGTCTTGTACTCTACTTTAAGAATTGGTTTACAAGATTCAGGTTTTTTCCCATCTCTCTGAATTTTTCCTAAGGCAAGAAAGAAGGTGAAAACTGTAGTAAAAAATAATGATAACAGAACCATCAAACTAAAACATACACATTGAAGCAACTGTATAAGCAGTAAGAGAATGGAATTTTAAAGCTACAGAAGATGATGAGTATTAGCTCCTATTTTCATAAAATATGCATTTGTCTAAATTATTTACATTTATTATGGCTTTATGTTTTTACTGCCACATACATCTAAAGAACCACAGATCACACTTCAAAGACATTTAAAAGCTATGCAGATTATTGGAAGGATGACACCTAACTAATAATTAATGAATTTGACCAAATGTACACCTTTTTTCTGAACACATGACCATAAACAGCTTATTTTTTTCCTAACTCATTCTTAGATTGACTCAAGTCCTTTTGTTAACAAAATGTTACATTCTCTGAAGTGTAACTAGTTGAGTGATAAAATTAAATTAAGCATACAGTTGAAATTCATGGGTTCTTATTTAATTACGGCTCAGTACTTCGAGTCAGAGAAAAGTCACTAGTAAAGAAAAAAATAACAATTTTGGGTTTGTTGCTTTGGAAAGCCCATGCTTACTTTCAACAAATTGGAGGATACAATGTAGATGGAGCCAGCCTGTACTCAGAGGTGCACAGTGACATGGTGGGAGGCAAAGGACTCAAGCTGTGACATGGGAAATTCTGGTTATACATTAGCAAAAAATGTTGTACCATGAGGGTCATTAAATACCAGAAGACATTGCCCAGAGAGGTTGTGCAATTTGTTGCTGAAGTGTTCAAGTGTCCAATACCAACTGGACACTGCCCTGTGCTAACTGACCTAATCAGGCCTGTTTTGAGCTGGGGGTTAGATTAGATGACCTCTCAGAGGTCCCTTCTGACATAAAGTATGATTCTGTGACTAAAAATGATAAAATAAAAGGAATTAGGAAATTTAAGAAAATGCTAAAGCTTTTCTGGGCTACATATATTTCACCTTCCCCTTCTTCCTCTTTCTTCACCCAGTCAGGCTTCTTGGTAATGCACTGATTTGCAAGAGAACCAATACCTTTTAACCTTATTTATAGGAAGCAATTGCATATAAAGTTCCGGGCATAAAAGGTACAGCCATTTCTTAATATGGCTCCTTTAAATTCTTCATTGCAGTGACTTGGGAAGCCTTGTACATCTCCATAACAAGCAGCACAGTGGCTTATACAAAATGTATCACTTCTTGTGAAAACTGCTCATACGAGCACTTAAGTACAAAATATAAAAGGAAGAAATGCAAAAATCCCATAGCCTGAAGGTGTCAAAGACCAGCAGTAGACTATTCAGATGAATTGGATAAAAGAGCAATATTAGAGCAGTATTAACCAGTAAGAGGTATTTATGACAGCAATTAAAAAAAAAAAAAAAGTTTGATCAAAATTGCTCTCTGATTTTTACAATATTTTTCAGCTACTTTGCAGATTAAAATATTTATGCAAGAAGCAACTCTGGATCTGGGCTACAATTAAAAGAAGACATAAACATAGATATTAGCAAACAGCATGGAGAATATTGTATTGCTTCTCAGTTATACAATTTAACTATCAAAATTACCATGTGGAATTGTGGTCTGGAATGGTCTGTTAGGACTTTTCAGATTCCATAGGGTCAAGCTGCCATCAGAGTGACTGCACATGAACTGTTTCCCTTCATGATGCCAAGCAACAGAATGAATAGCCTACAGAAATGAAAGAAGAACTTGAGACTGAAATAGAATACAGCGTTTACACTAATGATATTTTAAGGTATGACTTTGGATTACATTAATGTAATGGTATATCAACAGTTGGATGGTTCTTGTTTGTCTAAAGACCATTAACAGCACTTTTTAGTAACGAGTGGCTGTATCTACTGCTAGTCAAGGAAGACATTTCATTATAAATGCTGACATAACACAAGAACATAAGAAAGCCTGTAATTGAAGGAACAGAGTATTAAGGTAAAAGTATAAGAACAGGGGACATACAGTGTAATTGTAACACGTCTGGTAGCTCTCCTTAGAAGTATTTCATCTGGCAAACATACAGGGAATTCTGTGTAACAAGTTTTCCAGGTAACATACAACACATGCAGTCTTCCACAGAGGACTATTTAGGAAAAGTAGAAATAGTATTCTGTTCTTGAATAATTTCCACCCCCCACTATTAAATTTTGGAGCAAGTACACAGAAATCTGGGATGTTTAATATAAGAACAAGACTACTAAACAGACCAGGATTATTTAACTGATATAGGAAATCACCAAAACAATGATGTAAGATACTTTTGGAACAGATATTTCTTCAGAGAAGAGGAATATCACTCTCCTGTGTATTCAATGCAAATACATCATGATGAATGTTATATGTGCAAAAAAGCAACACTTCAAAAATTAATAGATCATTCTTAATATTTTGCGCATAATTAGTGGAACTGACTGAAAATATCCACAATTACATCAAAATAAAAAGGATAATTACATTAAAGCTGAAAGGATAATGGTGTAAGTCCTTCATTTTTCACTGGTATATGCTAGAAACTAACAAAAGCCATTTTCTGACAAAACAAAGTATTAATTCATTGTATACCACAGTTTCTCACGCACTCCTCTCAGAAGCACAAATTCACATAATTTTCTCTTGAATCTATTTCCCTTCCAGAAATGTTAGCTGCCAAATAGCAAAAACCACAATATGTTTTTGTGTAAATATAAATAAAAGGGACCCATTTTTGAATGCAGTTTAATAAATTTCCTATTTTGCAACCCAGGAAACACTAAGGCCCTGCACGCACTTACAACTGGCATATGGCCATTTACCTGATTTTTTCAAAACACTTTAAAATCATGCCTGGGTCTTCATAAGTCAGCATTGGAGTTGTTTATATCAATTTTGCTTAAGCTGAGAAGAAATAAACCTAAGTGCTACTGGTTACTGTTCAAAACTCCCTGTTGATCTTCCTCTTTTAAGAAGTATATTGACTGTTACGGTTGGTAACGGCTTATGGTCTGGGAGGAATATTGGAAGAAAACAACGAAAAGGCTGTGACCCTTTACCAAAACTTTACTTAGCTCCTGAGGCTGGACGGCATAGCCGCAAAGGAGCCTTTGCATTAAGATGACTCAGATGTTTTAACAGGAATCTGACATGCCTTGTGTATGATTGCTTTGCTATCACAGCAGTAAGTTAGTCATGCCAGTGAAGACTCAACAGAGCTAAACAAAGTGAACTCTAGATATTTATCTTCAAGTGACATAATGGGTGTCACTCAAACTTCTACCTACCAGAGGGGGGAGTGTGGCACACAATTCCTGTTAAAGACCCAGAAGATACCAAACTGTAACTGAAACAAGAAAAGACAGCACAGAAAGATGGTTCATACAGAGCACAATGCCACTGCTCGCAGGTAGTAAGAACCTTAGATCTGTGGGGAGCGCTGCTTCACTTGTCTATCCTCATGCAAATTAATTCTGACATGAGCTCACTCATGCTTGCTATCATGCCAAATTTTAATCTGCTTTTGATGTGTTATCACACATAGAAACATTTCGCATGGTTACAGTCTCTAACGGTGTCTGAGCAGGAGCTGGTAACTAGCAGCTGAAAATTGTACCAAGCTGCTTGTTAAACTGCCTCTCAGCTACTAGTTGCCACCTGCCAGCATAAACCTCCTGCTGAGTGGAGATGAGGCAGAATGCTCCTGTCACCGACAGCTGGCATAGCAGCAACTCGAACTCACCTGTTAGACTTTGCCCTGAAATGGGCAAGAAATACCTAGAATCACTTTTGGAGGTCTCATCTGGGAGTCATGACTAATACTGAAAGGCGGTACTGAACAAGTCCTGAATTCTCTCTGATAGAGTGTGTCTAGCATTCCGATCCACTTCTTTAGAATCCACACAAAAAAAGGAGCAGTTATTTGCTTAGAACAGGAGTTCATCATGGTGGGTGACTCATGTGAATGTTCACACAGTGTATGCACATAAAGCATATCACTCCAGATTGGGTATGTTTCTCCTTCTGCAGTACCCACAGAGGTCACATACATATTCCAACTTCTCTCATACTCAGCATGTACTAAAATTATGCATGCTCAACACCACTTCAGTTCCTTCCCAAGCACAAGCCTCCTCCTCTGAGAAGAACTCATGGGGACTCTATGGCCATGTTTAACAATATTTTGAACAAGCACCATACTCATGTCATCTTATTGCTTGAATCTTAAGAATTCTTTGTGTTAGTAGTACTGCAGGACCATTTCAGCAAGGGCCACATCTGATCAAGTGCTTCCATAATGGCATAGTGCTTGATAAAGGTAGGGAGATGTCATTTGGCAAATGTTTCTGTGAATTCTGAAGCTTCATTTTGGAGTTGTGTTCTAATGACAGGCGTTGACTGCTTCAGGAAGCTCTGAATGTGCATTGACATGTCAAAATTTAAACAGTCTGTATTCAAAGATAGCTGTTTTTTGGGGTCTGCCAACTATCAGTAATAACTTGAGAATCCTTTGAAGGACCTGTCTTGTTTATGTGCTCTTTTTATACCAGTTGATGGAAATAAACTTTTGAAGGAATTTATAAAAGGGCTTGCAAGGAAAGGCTTTTATAGAGGGAGCACTGATTATATAGGAGCATTGATTTAGAAGTGCCTGAATATCCATTACATATTGCCACTGAGAAGATGACAGTCATCATCACACAAAGAAACAAATTTGCAGCAGACATCTTGAAGAGCAGACACAAGATTCTTTAGCAGCAGGTTCAAGCTCCACCCTGGGACCAAGTGTTTCACAAGCAAGAAACATTTTGGTCTCTTGAGACTCTCTGACACAGTAGAGAAGAAAACATAGAGATTCCTTGTAGGCAGCCTCTAACTGGTCATCAGTAGGGCAAAGAGAGCTAGGACTACTTTTAGCTCTAGGGAATAAACTGTAACTATCAGGGAGAAGCTTCAAAGGGAAGATACAGGCTTATAAGAATACCAGTAAGACAAGCTTCAGATAATGTAAACTGTTCAGCTTTGGTATCCTTGCAACTTGTATCCTTGGTGAGAAGCTCTCTTATTTGAAATAAACAGGCATGTTTTATGAAAGGAACCTATGAAAGGTTCCTAGCCTTCAAGACATGAAGTATATCATGACAAAGATGGAGTAAGGAATGCAGCTGTAAATGCTGCAATTGCAGGTCTGTGAACAGCGGGCAAAGTCTTTCAGCTCCACCACTTATGAACTATTGGGTTGTCTAAGATAGCTGTTTATTCCAGGGGCACTGTGTCCATGACATTAATCTGCACAGCAAGGAAAATTAAAGGGCATACTTGTGCAAGTATTGGATGGATCCTGCTAATATTGTAGGAAACAACTCACCTCCTTGTCATAAGATTACCCATTTTCTGAGGAGATATCTGCAGCATATATCTCACATCCATGTCTGCAAGTCTCATATTACGTGAAGCATCACACAGGTATGACAGTGCCATGCAGCCTAGACAGGATAGGCAAGATTTTACAGTGGTGATGTCCTACTGGACTGATAACTGTTATCTCTTGATGATCCTTTTGTTAGCCAACTGTTCAAGTGTGCAAATAAGGAGGACCTATTCTGTCTGAGCTGAGTGTTCACTACTTCTGAGACCTCAGTTAAAAAAACAGCACTCACATAGTGAACCAAATACATAGTGAAAAATTTGAATGAAAGAGACCTTCTAATAATGGTTCTCACTGACAATGAAATTAAAGCATTTATTGTGAATGTATGAAAAGAAGTATCTTTAAATTCATGAGACACGAAACTATTCCTCTCTATAACAATTGAATGCCAGCAGATATAGTCTCCATCTTGAACTTAAAAAGGAAGAATATTTAGATTTGTAGATAAACAATCAGTTATCAGCCTCCTTTCCCCTTCTGTATCAAAAAATACTTGCTGTTAACTTCTCACTCCCGTGCTGCACAGTGACAGGTTCTACAGATCTGAGTAACAACACAGAGCCTCCTTCTCAACAGCTGGCCCAAGGAGACTGAAATCCAATGCTGTCAAGTGTAACACAGGAGAAATCCAGTCGAGGCTTGATCCTGTGAAAGGATGAGCATTTGGATAGAGTCTTGAGGGTGTTGACATTTATTTTGAGTGACGTTACCAAGCTGGACAGCTATCTGAAGATTACAGAGAAGAAAGAACTTGTCTCGGTGATGAACACTTACAGTCCATCAAACACAAGAAAAGCTGTTTCTCACAATGCACACCAAGTGCTAATGGAGAAGCCTAGTGCCAGGGGAATTTTTGATATTAAATGGAAGTATCTGCTTCACCAATAAGCCAAAAAAAGATCGTGCCATCCAATAATCCTTGAAGATGCCAGAAGAGGAAGTGGTAAATTAGATGAGATTTTCAGTTCTTTCACCATCAAATAAGCGACTACCTTAATTTCAAAACTGCTGCCAACGAAAGCATAATGATAGTAAGAAAAATGAGGCTGGATTAACTTCACTTAGACTACATTCAAAGAGGCACTTCAGTATTCAGTGAAGATACAGAACTTTTACAGTAATTTATGTGAGACCTCACAGGTACCATGCAATTGCAACTGGCTGGCTCAGTGTCAGAGCAGAGATACTGAAAGACTGTTCAGATGTCATGGGGCACAGAGGCTTTGCAGCAGTCCAGGTAGAAGGATGAAGAGGAGCAGGAATAATGTTTTCTGGACTGTGATTTTAGGTGATCAATCTGTAAGAAAGGACTTAGGTTTGAAAATCTGGGTTCATGCTTAAATACCAAGGGGTACATGCCAAACTAATAATTTGTGACTCACAAAAGCTATGTAACCCAGGATTTAAAAAGGAACCCTTTTTAGGAGCTCCCTAGGGGTATCCTAGCAGAGCTGGACCACTATCAATCTGAAGTCTGAAAGTCTGGAATAAAGTAAAATGACTTGTCACACAACCCTTTTAAAGACAAAATAAGAATCCTGCAACTATTTCAGTAGACTATAGCAAGCCATCACAACTTGCAGAAAGTAATGGCACAGCAAGTAACCACTGAGAAGGAAAGCCCATGACTAATAAAAAGGCCAGAAACAGTTCCTGAGGACAGTACTGAAGAATGTGGAGCAACTAAATTGTATGAGAAATAGTCAACATCCAACCACTCTCTCAACAAAAAAAAAAAAATAAGGAAACAGTATTATAGTATTATTAGTATTATGAAGATCCTGTTTTATGTAGTCTCATTCTGAGCACAAGAGAGAACAGGGATTGAACAGATTCCCCCCCCCGGGAGACCTGTAAAAGGAAAAAGTTGTCCAGCCTTAAATAACAGAACAGGTGCAATTTTACAAATGTATGCACAGGCGGACTGCCACTTAGAAACGATTTAGTGGGCATTTCTTGAGGCTTAAGTGCTGGCCTGTTTAAACTCTGAATTATCCTGTCCTTTAGAACATTTGCTACGTGGGTGCCCAGAATCTTAACCTTGAATCTCAGTGCAGTGTTAATGTGTCTCTGAAAACAGGCCTGAAAGAGTGGAGGATTCAGATATGTTCAGATTACTTTTTAGAGTGAAAATAAATGTGTATACTCCTTAAATGTAACAAGGTGGCAAGATGAAGAAGGAAATAGAACTACAGGAAACCGGTTACTGCCTGGATCACTTTAAAGAAAATGCCTTTTTCTAGTAGTATTCACATTCATCCACTTTCCAGAAGGGCTGGAAGGACAAAGGATGTTTTTTCCTAGGGCTAATACTAAAATCACAATAACTAGGAATATATCTATTTTTTAAGCAGCCTGTTTATTGATACAATAACTATGTCTGTATTTGATGCAATCTGCTTACAAATGGCAAGAGACAATTGTCTGGTGAAACTATGAGAATACATTTTTGAAATCCTTTTAATCAGATCTTGAGTACTAGGTAATATCAATAGCCCTACAAAATAATTTGTCATTCATTCTAATTAATGTCCTAGTAATACTCAGTAAGGATAATTATATAATTCCTAATGTAGCCATATGTCAGGTTAGCTCCTCACTACACTGTTCGGCTGAGGATCCCCACACAGAAGCTGATGAACTTGTCAGAATCAAGGGGAAGGGGCTCCGTGTCGCAGTGCACTCACAAGAGCCTAGTGCATTGGAACTACAGATTTTAGGTTTTGATTTCTATTGTCAGAAACGTGTTCAAAAGCACAGCACAAACAGTATTTCCAGAACAAGCAATGCCTTAAGATAAATATCCATCTGCTTGATAAGATATACGACAAACTGCTGAATACAGTTTTTCTGAATTAATGGAAACTGCTTACCTCATCATAATAAGCTCTCAGATCAGCTCTTTTAGATCGTAAGTCCCAGAGTACTACAGTCCCATTTTCATAACCTATCAATAGCTGGAGGAGGGAAACAAACACAATTATACTTTCAGATTCAAAGGTATATACAAATATTGAAGAACTTCATGGTTTTAAGCAACTATAAAAAGAAAAGTCAAACTGATGTGCAAGATTGTAGTTTGTACTACATGTAATACCTAACTTTCAAATTATCTTTCAGTAGAAATTAATTCTCATTACCAACAACCTAAGTTTTAATATGGAAGAAAAAAAGTGCTTTATACTTCTTTTTTTTTTTTTAATATGCATTTTTTCTTCAAGATTATGTGCCTAGACAGTCTTCACAATTGTGTATCTGCTGAGAAAATAAGACCATCGCACATTCCTCTCAGCTCCTACCTTCCTTGTTCTTGGTTGGAGGCAAAACTGTGGGACACCTAAGAGATCACTTAAATAAATTAACTGGTATGACAATTTTTACTTCTTCTAGAACTAGCATGTCATATCATCATACATACATGACAAATACCAGCATAAAAGATTTGCCAAAAGATGAATGAAGAAAAACGATGCTCAGGAGAAAAATAAGAATGAACACATCCTTTCTCCTTGTCTCTGTTGAAAAGAACTGAATTATTGATCTGGCACTGTAGTGAGTACTCCTCATCTGAACACAATTAATTTCAGATCTTATGGAAGATGTGAAGTCTGGCCTACTTAGGTGTCCTGGAAATTGCTTCCCCTAGAGCCCATCTTCCTAAGAATCTGTCCTGGTCATGAAGACTGGGAATGACCAAACTGACAGATTCACACATTTCTGCGATGGAATATTTTATACAACCGGCAGTGATAACTGCAGTTGTTCTTTGTCTATAAACACATGGATCACAGAACGCAGGCAAGGATTTACAGTTTTTATATTAGGAATGTGAAGAGAAGAATGATGAGACCTTACCAGCATCTTTGCCATCATTCATTTCAGCTTGCATAAGTCATAAAAATTAAACCTGGCAGGACTGCTAAACAAAATATCACTTTATTTCCAAGTTATATAAAATTGATACATCGGGAATACTCTCAGTCTTACTAGATATGATTCTTTATATTTCCAAGAGAATATTCATTATGTGGAGATGTATTACCTAATCTAGGAATGATTTATAGTTAGTATATTTAATACCTGAATGTGAACAATAACTAATTACTTAAGAATTCTGCTCCTGAAAAAAATTCAAACTGTCCTAAAGAAATTCCAGAATATTTATCATTTTTTGCTCTGGAGAGGTCCATATGGGATTCTGTGGTAGAGTAAATGTGAAGAGACATCCTGCTCAGAAAGCATGCAGCTAACTGGATAGCACTTGTGTCAGGATGCCATTCTGGGATAATGGACTGCCATTGAGAGAGTGAGCAAAGAAGTTTCTTGCTCTGACTGCTTCCACTGGTAGTGTAGTGATCCTAAATGAATGACAATTGTTTATTCAGGAGTTAGTGATCCACATATCAGTTAACCTGAGTAGGTGCAGGCCTGTGCTGTGCTATGTTGTGCTGCACACAGCACTTGGCTTTCAGGCCTGTGTCGTGCTACACATGTTCCTTTTGAGATCTCTAAAGACCAAAATGCTGGCAAATCTCTTCACAGAGGGGACCAGCACGGTATACTGTGCCTTTACTGGATGTCTATCCAATGCAGGACAACTTGGGTTCCCATCATCTGAAAGAATGTAAGATTATCTTATTTTTTCTTTTTGTATTAACTCCAATAATTGGTATTTTCATCAATACGTTATGGAGTCTGAGTCCCTTCCTTACTGTTACCATAACAAGCACTTGCTCCAGTGCATTATGGCTGGGTACCGAACCAGTTGAGTTCAGTGTGTATCTACCAGTGTTCTTCCAACCTCAGCTTTTGTACAAATATTTTCAGGAAACTGAAGGAATAGAAAAGCATTTAGTATGTGACCCTGTTTCATAAGCCTTTCTCCCTGGTGAAGCAAGCTTGTCTTCTGATTTTTATCACTCTTTTGCAAAGATATCATGCTCCAGGTAATTACTAAAAGGTTAAATGCCTCCTATCAGTGACAGCATTTCACCTGATTTATTGCTGAAATGCTTAATGCACAACAGCACTACAGAACTGCAAGATACAAAGTGCTGTGATGTCAGGGAAGAAGTTGAAAGACAAACAGATTTGCTTCATAGCCGGGAATCTGTCTCTGCTCAGGTGGCAGCCATGCTGCTAAACTACTAGTGCTGTGGCATGACACTGGGTGAATGTGATTAGTCTCACTGACAGCATAATTGTGTTGCTCTGAACTCTGACCTGTCTGAACCAAAGGAAACTCAAATATTCACACTCCTGTTGGCCATGGTAAACCAAAAGAGAACTATAGGACAAACTCTATGTCTGTAATATTCAGCGAGATAAAAAGGAAAAGACCCATAAATGCAGTTGAAGGATAAAACAGACAAAGAAGAAAAATATGTGTAAAACTGTCTTGGAAGTAAAAACCCAAAGATTTCTCTTCAACTTTTGCTTCCTGGCACCTTATTTAATTACTCGTGCTTAATTAGGTTAAGAATCATGCAGGAGGCTGGACAGAATTTGAAGTGGGGAGGCCTAGCAAGATCTTCCTTGTCTTGTAGAGCTGCTCCACATTTTGACTTAACAAATCCTTCTTCGTTAAATGCTTTTGATGATGGTGTTTTAGGGAGATCTCTCCTTTACAATTAATTAATTGCACCCTGGTACATGTCAGCCAGCTTCTTACTTGTCCTGGTAGAAAAAACAGCTGGGAGAAAAAAAAAAAAAAAAAGCCTGCCAAATGCACGCTGTATTTAGGTCTTATTAGATCTCAGAACACAGACTCAGAGATAGGAATTTTAGTCCACCAGCTAATAGCATTAAACCTTTTCCTATTAAGCTTTCTCTAGTTGCTGGGAAACTGCAGATCACTGCAGTTAATGTCTTCTCCTGTGTCAGCAAGGAAAATCATGTTTCCTACAGATCTGCCACTTATGAATGTCTGTGCACTTCAGCCTGCTCCTAATGTACATTTATTCATTGATTTGGCAGACGCAGTTATATTTCATGGACATAATCGCTAGGTACCCAAATTGTTCTTAAGTGACACATTAAATGCCCAAATTCTCTTTGTCGTCTGTCTTCCAGCCACAGATTGCTAGATTCGTAAAAGAGACTGTCTCCAAAGTCTGCCTTGATAGTTTGCCTGGAGGGCACTCTGGAAAAATTTTGAATGGCCGAAGTCTTCTGGAATTACATGCACTCTTTTGGCACAGAAAAACTGGTCAGTCACTGATAAAAACTGCAAGTTTTAGGAATTTAAAGGACTTTTAAAAGATGAATATACAGTCAGCACACAAATTTCCCTGGCTTTCAGAAAGAGATCTTATGATTGTCCTAGATTTGGGAAGATTTAGATATATCTGTGTTTGAGGACCCTCAACCACTCAGTGCCCACAGAAGAATGCTACTTATTTACTTCAATGAAACATTCCCAGATCTGTAAAAAATGTTGTGCTAACCCAGAGAAAGATATACCACTGAACCCTTGCAGAGTACAATACTCTTGATAGAGTACAAGAATATCTGCATTTTGAGCAATGATTATGACTGATTTGTACCCACTATTTAATTCCTGAGGCATAGGTAAAGAACACTTTCACCTGCCCCCCATGGAGTGATGTAAGGGGTCTGATTTCTCCCACCAACACTTCTTGGTGGTTTTTGGTTAACTTGAAGCTGAGGAGCTAAGCAGAGTACGTAGAACTATCTGAAAACAGCTCTATTACCTAAGAACAACTCTGCTAAATTAAACAAAAGGTCTACGTATCACAATATCTTGTATTTAAATGGCCAAGAGCAAATACCAGAGAACAATATGTGAGGAGGGCAAGTACTCTCACATATTCTCTCAGCCTAAGTAATTTTTTTCATTCAAAGAGACAACTCCTCAACTAGACATGACTCCATCTAACCTCACCTTTAATAACCTTTTAGGAAAATTCAGCAAACCTCTTCAGTAACCCTCAAATTGATTTCTCTTTTCTTAAATTTTCTAGTCTCCCTTGTGACCAATATACATTTTCAGCTCCCAAAGCACCATTTGGAAAGAGTTTTATAAATTCTACCCATTGCACCTTTGAAGAAGAACTTAATTGGCTTGTTTGGAATATGACTTTTGTCAGCTTCATTTGATATCATTTTAGTTTTCATATTGAAAGAGACTATGAACCATTTCTACCATCTTCATAACAATTATGATTTTCAAACTCGGAATCACAATCATCTCTCTTCCACAATGAAATATCCTGTCTCACTTAGTTGTGTCTCATATAGAAAACCTTGCTCATTCTCTGAATTTCTTTTAGCACAATTATGTTCATTTTGAGATAGAAGGACAAATATTACACTCGGTATTCGGCAGACAAGTCAACCATGCATTTATGCAATAGCCCTGTTTTGTTCTCTATTCTCCTCCAGACACTGCCTAGTTTTTATCTTCTTTATTGGTCACTACTGAGCACTGAGCTGACATTTTCACTGAACAATCATCACTCAAAGGTCTTGATACCAAACAGTAATGATCAGATCAGACCCATTGTTTTGTATGTAAAGTCAGAAATATTTTACTCCACACATATCACTTCCCATCATTTACACTGAATACTTACAAAAGATGGTATTTAACCTGTTATCTTACTGCTGAGTAAGTCCAGCAAACCTTATCACATCACTGCTTACTCTCTTTTCTAGGTTGTTTATAACTATGTTAAACAGCAAAAGCCCCAGAAGTTGTGGGTTTGGTTTCTTTTTGTTTTGTTTTTTTGTTTGTTTGTTTGTTTGTTAGTTTCTGTTTTTAATTTTTCCTATTCTGAAGAGAGATTGTTTTATCCTTCATTCTTTCAACCAAAGCTTAATGAGACTTAGTTGAAAAATTTAGTTTAATTTTTTTCTCTACTGTTGGGTTTTTTTAATCTAGAACTGTATCTTTTGATTTAGTGCTTGGATCTTCTCTTACATCTGTGTGCACCTTTTACTGATACCTTCCTGTAAACATCAAACACTACCAATTCCACATTCTGCAAACATGCAAGTATTTTGTTAGCACCAATTTGTTCTTTACACCACTCTCAATCTACCAATGATATCAACAGCTGCACTGGGATGGTTTCAGTATGCCTTACATTTTCTACTCTTTCTCCCCATAAGTTTCCAATGTTTGTTTTTCACAGGGATTCATCCGAGTTTGCTGTTGTTGTCATTATGCTAGTACTTCATCAGTGCCCAGACGTCTCCAATGTGTTCTCTGAACAACAAGCAATTGTATTTACAAGCAAGTTCTCCTCTAACTACCTTTCCTGTGACCTTTTAATCTTCTCTCTTTCTACTGAAGTCAAAATATTTCAGGTTTCTGTTTGGACATGGTGCATCACATTCCTGTAAGAGATGTTCACTGACAAGACCATATTTTCTTTTAATATCATATCCTTTTTCCCTACACAGTGTGCTTTAGGTAGGTCATCATCAGCTTCTGTTGTGGCCAGCCAACAATATACCTCATCAATAAACCTTTATTTTCATTGGGTATTTTGCCATAGATAGTTAAATAGCATTTCTTGATGGCTTCTGGTTTGATGCTAAACCACTAAGCTTCATAGCATTTAATTATTTGCTGTATTCTAAATTGCTTGAGCTATTGTGATTCTTCCAAAAAGGTTTAGAGATACAATCTAACTGGTTGGAGAGCTAGCTGGCAAGAGCGTCATCACATAGTTCACTTTGCAATATCGGTAAGTCCAAGGACGGATAACATAAATGAAATTTGGATGTAGTCATCAGAGTTTTTCTAGGTTCCCATATTGATTTCAGCATAATGTCCCCTATATCAGTATCAGAAATTCAAACTGCTGTTAGTTTCCAATAACCATCAACTGTTATCTGAGGCACACCATCAAACAGATACAACATTTGTAAAATGCAGTCCTTTATAAATGCGCACTAAAATGAAATTGGCAAAAGTGATCAAAAATGATGAGATAGTTACATGTCCCTTCCACACAGGCAAAGTGCTCAAAAATTCAGTATCAACACATAAATAAAAAAGCTCTAATAAAACTGATATTCTGGCAACCAAATTTCATTTTGGAAAAGCTACCATGCAAATAAAGCCAACTCCAATTTTGCCTCCTGATAGTATTAATCACGACCCTAATGCTCTGACTGTATGTTTTGCTTCTACTTGTTGACAGTTCTTTGCTATTTTCAACTCTGTTTACAAGCAGCAGCCAGTTCCAAATGTGGGTTATCATTATTCTTGTATAGGACTTATTATCTTATGAAAACTTACTATAATGCCTTCCTAATAGCATGTTTTTACAAGTACTGAAGTCATGATACAGATATTAGTCAATTCTTATTTAAGCAAAGTCAAGTTTATTTAATCAGGAACAATTTTGATTGACTATGGGTTTCATACTACAGTATGATGTCTGTATCACAGATTTTTACTCATTAAAATTGTACAAAGAGAATTTATTTTCTTAAAAACTGTAAAATAGTAAAAGTGAACTTGAAAATATAGAAGGAAAGCAGATGATAAAATTAGTGAGTAAGGAAAAAGAAAAAGCCATCAAGACTAATAAAGTCTATGAAATGTTGCAGTGTTTTATACCATTAGTTGTACTCACTTTTCCTTCATCTCTTGGGCTGTCACTTAAATGTACAACTGGCCCAGGGTGAGTCTTTGTGGATCTGCAAGACAAAGAAACAATTCAAATCTGTGAATATTTTTTGTATGAAGAGCTAGATGCTTACCATAATTTCTATGTGTGTTAATGTGTACCTCTGTGGTTTAAAAGTAATTCTAAAAATTCCAACAGGGGAAGAAAACTACCTGAAAGTTATCCATATCTTTTCATGTTCTCCTCTATTTCCTTTCTGCCATTATAGGCAAAGATCCTCCTTTGTTGAAGAATCCTTTCTTCTATTTTTTAAATAATACTCAACATTTAATAAAATATTCCTTCTATTACAGTATTTTTTCCCCCTCTCATTTCTAAGTTATTTTGACTTTCCTATTCTCCACCCCCTCTATTTCTGCCCTCCCTCCTCACTCGCTTGCTTTCAAGGTTCATCTGCCAAGGATTTGCAAAGTCTTTACTGGATTAATTTCAAATACTGATAACAAGACTCACCAAATTCCATTCTCATTAATGACAGGACTTCAGTAATCTCACCTACACGGCTCTGTCAGGTAGCTTCTTAGCATTACTGCAGTGAGGTTTCACAAATGAAGCATCATGCCTTTGTCTATTCTGTAAAGCTTTATGACATCTTCAGACCAGCTAAAACAGTTACACCCACAATGCATGTTCAGCGAGACTCCTCAGTCATAAAACCCATCCTATGAGGCTTTGTAAGGGATTACTTATTGTTCTGGCTGTCCCCTCTTTTTTTGTAACATGTACCAACAACATAGCATACAACTTAGTACAGGGACTGTTTTTTAAGTCATTGATGCCCAGCACCTGACAGCAAATGCAAATCATAGGAAACTGAATGGACAGATGAAGATTTTTCTACTGTCATCTTTTCTGACCAGACCTTTAGGCCCTGGAAGACATACAGAGCAAGAAGACAAACACCCATCTACAAAACTTCAGGCTATTTGCATGCCTGGGCAGAACAAGACCTTTCTTCCATCGAGGTTCCGGGGTCAGAGCACATGTCCCTTTGGAGTACAGCTTAGGATCCAGAATTGCGTTGCTGGCTTTGGTTCACCAAAGGTCACCAGGAAAAAAATATGACAAAGATTGGCAGGGCCCATAAAGATAAGAATTTATCTGGAATCCATACCTAAAACTACATAGGCTCCAAGTTTTAAAACATTCTGCAAGATAATCAAAGAAACAAACCAAAACAAGTTTCTCCACCCAAACTGCTTGAAGGATTTTCCTAAATTAACAGTGTTTCTCTTTCTTTGGCTTAAATACTGCACTATAGCAAAACTGGCCTCTGTTCTACCAGGTCAGACTTCAAAACAAGATTGACAGTGATATGCAAAAATTACCAGGCAACTCAAACATTAAAATACTGTGGAGTAATCCATATCGTCTTAGACTCCTCCTTCCCAAAACAGTATGCTCCAACACTCCAACACATGAAAGCATGCACACTTTCCTCTGGCCTCTATTTTTTGACTGTAGAATGTTTTAAATATTTCAGCTCTTTGGTCAAGCACCCATGCTTGGCCAAAGCAGAGTGGCAAAGATCTTGTCTGATATTTATCTCTGAGCTAAAGACAATGAAAAATTATTGAAGAGATCCTTAGATGTTCCAAACTAAGTGTATTCCGGGCCAAAGAGATAGAAAACTTCAAGTCACCTAAAGGCCAGACAACCTTCCAGACTATACCCCAAGCTTTCACATGTATTTTAACATTACCACTAGCTGCATACACAAAACTAGTGGCAATGTGGCAAGCCCCTTCCTTGGTGAACCTTCTCCATGAGATGATCCCATGCCACCATCTTCAGCTTTAGCAGATCATGTTTCCACAGATACCTAACGCATGTTACTTTTCTATATGAGGTTTCAGTGAGCAAGAGCTCTCCAAGAGCGTTTTACAACATATCCCAGCACAGAAGTGAGATCAGCAGGAAAGCAGGGGACAGCCAATTTATACAGAATATTCTATACAGTCTGTCTTTAATGGTGCCAGCAGCAAGTAGCTATCTGGCTTGAGACATGGCACACAACAATTTTTTGCAGAGATGCAGTTAGCAGGAGATCTGGCTCTCATTCCTATCCAAGCCAACTCCCCAGAGGGGACCCTTCTGGATGAGCTTCTGTTTCTGAGTAACCTGTACTGGCATTAAAAAAAATCATTTTCACAACACCAGACCTTGGAGCAGGCAGGGTAGGTAGGCAGTGATGGGGAACTGAGGGGTGAGATGAGGATATTTGCAAGCAGTGCTCAGACCCACACCTGTCTTGTACATCTGTCCTCAGGGAGTGAATATGACATCTCAGGACATCCTAGGCTGCTTTGAACTTTGTTTCTGACATAGATTCACCTATCTGAACTGGTCAGAGTATATTGACGGAAAGAACTAGGTCTTACTGGGATACATGCTGCCTACGCTGTTACAGGCAAAGGAGAAAGGATAAGAGGAAAAACCATGACTAGAAGAGGCAGCATAAGAAATTTTACGTTTTAGCCAGATAAGAACCACTGACAGATGACAGAAGAGGGAGCAGAGCCAAGCAAACATCAGGCATGACTAACCTGGCAACAGACAAAATGGTGGAAGTAGCACATGCAGGCTGACAAAACATACTGGTTTGGGCAATTATCCTGGTCTATTGAACCAATCAGTATGCAGGCTGGGTCTTTTGGCCATACCAGTATTAGTAATTGACCAGGAATATTGGAAAAATTGGGGAAAGTGGAGGGAGAAAGGGAAAGAGCATACTGTCTTTCTGAGCTAAAATTTTATCCCATCTAGGCTGCTCTTTGTACCTACCAGTTTTAAAAGAACAATTTAAATAAATCTGTGCAACCACTGTCTTCTTTTTAAGATACGTATGTCATTGTTTACCAAAGAATGTATCTTTTTGTCTTTGGGTAGAAGCAAACACGTGAGCTGTCGTCATTCTACATTACATCTAACTTTAGGCTAATTATACTTTAATTGACACACAAACTAGTTGTTGTTCTTCTGTAAATGATACAAAACTGGTTTTTACTACCAGTCTTATTTTCATCTTATATTCTTGTAGGGGCATAACCTCAGATTTCCATGCTAAGATCTCAGCTAAAAGGGGTAACCTTCACTAATACAATACATTTTCCTATATCTTGCATTTCTCTCTTGAATCTTTTCTAAATGGTAGTTGGAGGATCCTGGGATTTATTAAACAGTAATAAAATTTATTTTTGCCTTTCAGGATACTAGATAATTTTTGTTTCTTTTTGGAGTATTATCTTTTTATTACTAGGTTACTAGCTGTTTCTTTAGTTTTGTTGACTAAGAGCTCCATATATATTATCAGCAAAGTTGATACCAAACACAGTCTGTGAACTAAATGGATGAGATTTTATTTTGCTCATTCTCTTTCCTCTATATTTGATATAAGTATTCTCTTAATATTTATATTGTCTTACTCCTCAGTATTTTAATAGTTTAGTTATTTTGTATTATAACTGTCTTGTTCTGGCTTCTTCCATTTTCTTCCCATTTTATTATTTCAGTCTGTCACTCTATCGAAAGATGCAATGAGCAAAAAATTTTTTTGCTTTCACATATACACCACCAGTCTTTGGCTCTCTTTTTGCTAGCTCCTTTATGTCAGATACTGGACGTAGGTGTCAAGGTCTTGGCAGTGGGGGGTTGCAAGGGGGGTCTCTGTGAGATGAGGTCAGGGCTGCCCCGTTCTGGACATTGCTGGCTCCAATGGACCCACCACAGGACACATCTGAGCCCTGTAGCCAAGATGCTGGTGCCTCAGAGAAAACTAATTCAAGAAAGGACAAAAACCATTGCAAAGGCAGTCAGGAAAAAAGTGAGAAACAGTCCTGTGAGCACCAAGGTCAATGAAGGAGGAGGGAAGGAGGCGCTCCAAGCGCTGGAGCAGAGATTCCCCTGATATCTGTGGAGAGGACCACACCAGAGCAGGTATTTCCCCTGCAGCCCATGGAAGACCCCATGCTGCAGTAGGTGGGTATTTCCTGAAGGAACTGCAGCATGTGGAGAGCCCACACTCTATCAGGTTTATCCTGAAGGACTGAAGCCTGTGGAGGGACCCATGCTGGAGCATGGGAAAAGTGTGAGGAGGAAGGAGCAGCAGAGCAGAGCTGTAACGGACCAACCAGAAGTCCCATTCCCCATCCCTCTGCACTGCTCAGGGCGGAGGAGAGGAAGCAGGTAGAGTTGGGAATGAAAGAGTGAAGTTGAGCCTAGGAAAAACAGGGGTTGGGAGGAAGAGATTTTAGTTTTCATCTTTGCTTCTCACCATTCTACTCTATTTTAACTGGCAATAAATTAAATTAATTTTATCCACGTCAGGTCTGTTTTGCCCATTGACAATAACTGGTAAGTGATCTCCCTGTCTTTATCTTGACCCATGAACTTTTCTTTTGCTGTCCTGTTGAGGAGAAGGAGTGAGAGAGCAGGTGGGTGGGGGTCTCACAACCAGCCAGGGCCCACCCACCACAAATACCTTGATCGCTGAACAGCTGCCAGCTTTGATTATACACACGTAAGAGGAAACAGAGAGTCTATTAAGTTTGGCAGTCATAACACCAACTCTGTCATGAAATGAGAAAGGATCTTTTTCAAATAGTTGTATATCCTAAAACTCATTTCAGGTGTGTCATCACAGATAAGATCACACACAATTTCTGGGTGATGACAACAGATGTTCCTGAAGCTTTTTGGAATTGTAGAGCCTCCCTGGCAGTCCTCCTGCACTGCCTTTCCAGGGCTCCAAGAAACATTGATTTTTTATACAAATCAAGTAAAGTATTTGCATCAAAACTGATTCTTCTTTGGACTGAACAACAAGGAATATTCACAAGGTGCAGCACAAAGCTTTTGGCTTGGCTGGGTTTGGAATGGGACATGCTGAGTCCCATCTTAGAGGAGATATTTGGGGTAGGATATACTGATACTAAAATAGCACCAGTTCAGATGGAGCAGGGAAGAAAACTGCACTGAAAGGGTTGTAATTTTCTCCATTCTACACGTTCTTTCACTTTTTGCTCTGAATCTGCCCTGTGGCTGGATACAATAAATCTCTGGCAATATATCTTGCTTGCTTCTCCTGAAGTGATGTTATCTCTTTCCTAGTGCAGGACTGTGGCTAGGAAACCAAAGCTCGTCTTTTGCACCACACTAACACGAGGAATAGTCTGCCAAGTGCAGATCAGTGCCTTACTTCTTGCATCTTCCTGTCTCCTCAAGGAAAGTATGTGTAAATAGAAATACTAGCAATGTTTTTGGAGCCCTAGAGAAGCGTTGCTTGTAAAAGGAGTGCCAGGCATTAGGGTCTACAGGCAATTTCTCCTAAGGGTAGACATCATGACTGCACTACAAGTAGGATTAACTGAAGCAATTATTTTGTTAACTATATTATATCCATAATATTAGTTTACAGAACTCATGAAACACTATCAGAGCTACAGATAGAGTAATTACTACTTTCATACAGTAAATTACACTGTATGTGGAAATGACTACACACAAAACCATTTTGCCTCATGAAGCTTTAGTATGTATAAAATGTTTTGTTTCCCCTCATTGCTATTACAGTAGAGTTGTCAAGGAGACTGGAAAGTTGTATGCTGTCATTGCAGAACAGCCTACAAAGAAAGAAAACCACTGCTGAATTGCATTAAAAGCAAAAGTAGAGATCCAACAGCTCCTGGAAAGGATGAAAAGACGCTGGGAAACCAACCATGTTTGAAGCTATCATGAATAAAACACACTACTATTGATGCCAGATACTTGTGTATAGGCATTGCTTCAAACTGTTGTTAGGAGACTGTAAAAACTAACTAGATCCTATGCCTTGAGAAAGGGGGAAAAAAGGAAGAATCAGTAGACGAAAATAAGGCAGAAGTGGAATAGCTGAGCAGAGAATTCTTCATTCCCAAATACAAGCTGGGGTACAATTGAGAATAACTGAGAAAATAAAAGCTCTGGAAAGACATGAAAAGGATAAAACACGAAGCCAAGTCCATACACAGCAGAATGAAAAAAAGTGAAGGTCGAGTCCAAAAAATATCAGCTATGATCTGCAGTAAAAAATTCTTGAAGCAAAAGATACCTTCAACTGAGCAAGAAGAAAGTATGAGCTAATGATACAAACGATTGCAACAATTCATAGCCTTTGTTGACCTTTAAGCCCACAAAAACAGACTGCAGAGGAATTGAAAAATGGAACAAAAGGTTCCCAAGACAGCAGTACAGAACTAGAAGTTTGTTAAGAAACTAGCGATACTTTGAGGTGTTCTGCACTTCATCACAAGTAATTCCTGACAGCAGCAGGCATTAATTTATTTGGTGCATGTTCATTATGGGAGACAAGAGAGCTGATATGCTGTAAGATCTGACTCTTAGGAACAGGACTGAAATGAAGAAACCACCTGCTGTAAAACAGGAGTATTCAAAAAACTTGTAAGGATGGAAACTTTTATTTAATTGTCTTATTCTAAATTTAAAAATCTCAAAAAGAAGTCTTCATCAGTTTTATAATTTGGACCCAGGAAAATGTGGAAAATACATAGATGATGCATTGCTCCATCATTCCAGAAAGTTTTATGCACTCTAAGAAATGGAGTGACTTACACAGTGTTGTAAAAACTTCAAATACCGAACAATCTTTAAAGTGGGTAAAAGCAATGTGTGACAAAATAGAATCAAATCAAGAGAACACAATTTTCCTTTTGAAGAAAATAACCTGCACAGTTACAGAAGCACTGTAATGATTTCTCAGAAGAATGAAAATCTGGTGGAGAGGAGAGGAGGAAAAAAAAAAAAAAAAAGAAAAGCATCTGTATTAGTCATTATTACAGAGTTGGAGTTGGCTGAATGTGACAGTGCTGAGAAAAGCACATGCATAAGCAGATACTTCTGTAGTGCCAATAGTCAGACATCTTCCACATTTCTGCTTTCCACAAAGGTGCAGTGCACCAGAGATTTTAAGATTTTCTTTTCATTGGTAGAGTCACGAAGAAATTAAAAAGGATGAGTAAATTAGATACATTATTCATTCACATACTGTGGATCTAAGATGGGAATTTGAGTAAGTAAAATATAAGTTCAACCTCAAGATGCAGTTCAGACAAATTTCTAAAGCGTCTAGAAGAAGGATGCCTTGTAACTACTTCTCCTGCATACTTTCCTTCACTACTGTGGAACTGCTGGCTCTGAGACACACCTAGGAAATGGGGATGGTCAAGGAAAGGGCTAAGAAAGGAAAGACCAAGTTATGGCTCTGTCATAATTGAGTTCCAATTTACTCAATTCTTTGATACTCTAAATCCCATAAATCTTGACAAGTTTCAGTTATTCATTCATCATCTGGTAGTGTGTTCAAACACTGGAATCTGCATGCTTGGGAAGAGGGCTTACAATGCAGATTTCTCATTTTGGGAGTTCAGTGGACTCGTATCAGGATCCTCCTTTCCCTCCCACCACCAGATGACCTTTTAAAATGTGTGATCCTGCAGGCTGAGAAAATCAATCTCACTGTAGTTGGAGTAAATAGAAACACAGTGGGCTCTGACTATTTTTCTCTTCCAGACCTGTTTCCAAACATTCTGAAGGCAAAAGAGAGAAACTGTTTGCTTATTAGAGAATAGAAAACCAAACAGTATCATGAGCCCCAGACATATCTGGCAGAGGACTAGCTCTGCTAACGACAGAGAAATGACAAGTGAAAAAATTTTGAGTTATTCTTCATTCCTAGCTGAAAAGATGCTTCAGTGCAGACTGAGGTAGTGAAATGCCTGAAATGATAGAAATTGAGAAGACAAAAAATGCTAGAGAAAATGTTTCTAAACCCCCCCCATATTCTAAATGTTCTTTCTCAGCTCTGGACAAGGTGAAATTCACTGAAACTTAGACAGTGCACACAATTTAAAGGAATTTTTCCTTTAACTCCTGGAATCAGTTATGCCTCAGTACTGAAAATAATCTCAAACAAAAAATTTCATGTTTCCTTTGCATCATAAGTCTATTCAGGCCTTAGTTTCTCACTAGTATTAGGTATTGTTTAAGCAAGCTGGATGATCTCTCCTATAGAAGTCAATGGTTCCTATGATAAAACAGGCATTACGACCATCTTTTTGACATATATTTCTACTAGGTGATTCTGAACAGATCATAGTGAGAAAACCACTATCGCTTCAAAATATAAAGCTCTACAGATTTTTCAGTATATTTTGATACAAAAGTAGGCAACAAAATCATAAATGGTAACAGAAAAACCCACCAAAAAACAAAATGAAAGCCAACTTTCTAAGTCCAAATAGACATGCAGGACAAGCTGATAGGATTTCTTGCATCATATACCATCCAAAAATGTTACATCCAAACCTGTTTCTCCTTCAATTCTTTAAACTACTAAGCCTCTTCACCTTAGTCTTTCACTGCAACAGAATCACAATTAGAAAAATAATTCTTGTTGTCATCTGGTAAGCCTCACTGACTGACAACGTTTTTTTTCTGAGGATGACAGTTACGATCTCTGGAATGAATTAATCTCAAAATGTGTGATGAAACTCTTTGCAGGGTTGAAACCTTGGTAAATCCATGAACAGATTAAAATTAACTGTTGGAATATACTTTCTATGCTCCATATATTTTTCCACCTATGCAATACCATTTATTTTATTATTTACTGAGCGACATCATTATGACCTGAGAGGGTTAAACTCAGTCCATGATGAAAGTCTAGAATGCAACTTGTAGGTGTTTTCCAAAGGGTAAAATGACAACATAGGTATTCTGACCTCTTTGGGTTACCTTGGCCATAGCGTTAGCAATTTATTTGGAGGCCCTCTTCAACCATGTTCTGAAAAACTAAGAGAACTGGAATTTCAGCTGGTATGGGGTTTGGGGTTTTTTGTTTGTTTGTTTGGTTGGTTGGTTTGGTTGTATTCTCACAAAATGAGCTGTCATCTGGATTGACAGTGATTTAGGTATGGTGATGTATAGTTCAACATTCCAATGTTTTCAGGTTTTTTAAAGATTAACCAGCTAAATCTCCTACTAGTTTTCACTGTAGAGCCTTGAAATCCTAATGACAACCGAGCTAAATCCACATTATAAAAATTCACAGAGATTTTATTAGGAGTAAGTACAAGTCAGTGAGAAAAATGAGGAGGGATTTGGAAAGAAAGTCAAGTTATGTTGGTAGACTTAGTCTGCAACTTTAGAAACTGGATGAAAGTTGCATGAAGAGGGAAGAACTCTCAGGCTTGTTTGTGCAGATGACACAGTTCTGACACACTCAAAATTCTATTTAGCCCTCCATCTAAACTAAGGTCTTGAATATAGCATCAGAGCAACCACTTTTACTGGTCTTTCCTTGTCAAGAAGTTTGACACCAATATGCTTTCACAGAAGGTAAATCATCTCCTTCCAATCTTTATAGAGAACAGTAACATTTTCAAACTAATCCCACACTCTGAAACAATATAATCTATCTCATAATGAAAAACAATGTTATGAGCACAATTACCTCTTACACAATTCATGGTAATGCTGAAGCTGTACTTGAAGTTTTACATGCATATGCTTTTCTTTTTTCTTTCATCTTTGAAAGTATCTAACATCAACAGGTCCTAGGAACTGAAAGCCCTGAACAACCTGGTTGTTCATAGCTGATTTTACCATGAGCAAGAAATTGGTCTAGGAAATTCCATAGGGGTCTTCCAACATGAATTATCATATGATTCTAGAATACTAAAATGTGGAAATTACATGAAAATTGTGTGAAAATAATGTGAAGATTCAAAAATATAATCAAATAAGAACATACCCATGGCCCAAAATAAAATTGTTCTCTCAAAAATATGTCTCTACAATTCTAAAGGAAAGTCTACTATCATAAGCCCATCCTCATGAAGTACACTTAATAACATTCTCTTTAAAAGCTAATCTAAGTTAGATTTTTCTTGTGAGAAAGCAAAGTACTGGAACAGACATCATAGTTTGTTACTAGAGAGAGTTCAAAGTACTTTACTGAGAAAAGTCACTTAGTTTCATCTTCAGCAGTGCTATAGTATCTGTAAAGGTGACTGCTGTGGCAAACGTCACCATTATCCCCACCAGCCTCTTACTCTAATACAGAGAAATTAATCTGGAGACACACAGGATCCCCTGTCTACCTGCGTAATATAGGCAAGGACAACTTCCTCCATTCCATATCAAGAAGTACATGATGAGGCTCAGTGGAGAAGATACAGCCTTCTTAGACTAGCACACTGCTTACAGGAATCAAGTTACACTTGTAGAATTGATAGATCTAGAAGCAGTAATGAATGAATACCTGTGGTCAACTGTCAGTAAAACAGTACATGTCAAGCTAGCTTTTCAAAAGAAACTATTATGGTAACCACGCAGCATCTCCAAGTATTTGAGGTGACAAAGCCTATCTGTACTATGTTGTCATTACCTTTCACAACTCATGGAAGAAAAATTTCAGAAAATCTATGTAATACTCCTGGCTAGGCAATACGAAGAAGATAGTTAGGAGAGGCTGCTTGTTTACTAAAAAGTTCTAGAGAGGTAGCATCTTGCACAGCATCTAGCCTATCTCAACAACTTAGTCCTGAAGCTTGTTAGTAAGCAGCCCTTATTTCCCCACATACTTTTAATCGAAGAGAGGCATCATTCTATTTTGTTCTCATGAAAAAGGTCTGTTGTGGCCATTAAAAAAAAAAAAAAAATTATCCAAACAAATTAGGAAGTGAAACTTGGTAGAAGGCTTCTATGTCATAAAAATCTTTCAGATTTATTTCCATACAGAATAGAAACATCCTAATGTCTGGAGTAAAAAAAAAAATTCCAAATGCTCTCAGAATGAAAATCTGTTGTTCTCAAAACCTCAGAAGCATTATCTACTCAATATAGTATATATATACATTTTAAAATATAGGAATAAAAAAACCTCTAATATGTCAACATCACCAAAACAAAGTGAGAAAGAGAAAATAATGAAGATACTTCCCACTTGAACTCATCAAAATGAACATATTAGTTCTGGTTTTGATTAAACCACATTTTCCAGCGGTAATTTTTAGCCATAACTACTGAGCAGAGCTGAGCAAAGTCTTATGAAGTCAGGACAAACAAACATTCCAAAATTAAGAACTGGACAAAAGATTTGCCAGCAGACTGTCTGAATCCCGATTACCATTTGAATCCCTGTTTTTATCTCCTTTGAAGAAAAAATTAAATTTTTATGACTGTGCCTATGAAGTTTGATGGGGGCAGAGGGGAGGAAAGAAAACAAGGCATCAGTTTTGTCAACCTGGGGGACACAGTAACTAATAAAAGTCATTAATAATAGTGAGGGGAGTAAAAAGGAAATGGGGAGAATTTTGTAGAAAAGTGGTTGCTATCAATTGGATCTCTGCTTGGGACAGAATTAGATCCACCATCGTAGACCTGTGGCCCTGTTCTTAGATACTGACTTCTTGGTTCACTGAGCTTGGTGAATTTCAGTTTACTACCAGAGGTTACAGGTTCCTCACAACATGAAGGAGATGTCTCAGAAACTGCACGAAATACTATTAGTTTGCCTGCAGCAGTTCCTCTTGCCGGAACTTCGAAGAGGAAGCAGCAGAGAAAGAATTTTGCATTTCTGTTGAGGCTTTTGCTTGCAGGAAGCATAGATTTATCCCAGTCAGATTTTTATGTCTCCCTCCATTTCATACCCATGACACTGGCACCTGTGTTAAATGTCAGTTCTCTGACAGGCTAACAGACACTCATTACCTTTTCTATCACTTCATCAGGTTTTGATGAGCCTGACTTAACTTTGAAATTGGCCCTGTGTTGAGCAGCAGGCTTGGTCTAGAGACCTCCAGTCTCTTCTCAGCTAAATGATTCTACAGTTCAATGAAGAAAAGGTCTCCATAGAGTCTTAGGGAAAATGTGCTCCATTATTCTCTTCATAGGATGTTTGGAGGAGATGTTGATCAAGCTACCCTCATAAAAATATCAAAATCTGAATTTGTAAGATTAATGATTATCTGTATTTCATGGAACTCCATAGTTAAACAAATTACCAAATAACTTCTTTTATATAATTACATGGTCTCTATCATAAATCTGAACTCCTAATGTCCTGTAACAAAACAGTTAACACTGCAAATGCATTCATGAGAAGGAAAGGTTTTTAAAAGATTTGTTAATATTTGTAAAAACAAATTATTGTTAAAAATGAGTCTTAAGACAGCTATGAAAATGACTACAGACACAAATGTAAAAAAGTCTGCACTTACAGTTCTATTGCCTTGTTCCACATGATAACATATCCAGAAAGAATGAAGGACTCAATATTTACAATGTGTGTATTTCCCCTCTCTGTTCCAACATAAAGCCATTTACTCTGGAAAGGTAGATGGCAGTAAGTAATCCTGGAAAGGAAAAACAAAAAAAGTGACTAAATATCATAACAAATTTTAACACTTTTGCAGATTAAATAATTGTTCTTTCCATTTTATAACTTGAGAAAAACCTGCCCAGCAGGTGCAGCGTTCTGAAGAATGTGCAGGTTTTGGGGGTCATTGCTAGAAATATCATAAAAGACAACATGAAACAAAACAGGGCCATCCCACCTGCCTATATAAAGGGCAGGAAAAAGGAGCTGTATTGCTTGAACACTGAACTAAGTCATGTTATCTCCATGAGTATGGAAATTGCACTGTGATATTATCCAAGACTCTCAAATTGGGCTTTCTTACTTTCTTTCTTAGAATAAGTAATTTTTCCAGTACAACAAACAAAAGTTAATGGACCTCAGCAGGATTAATATCTGTACAACAGAAGAGTAACACCATCATTCACACAAGACAACATTCACTTTATTGGCTCTCTGGGAGAGTAGGACACTAGATAACTGCACTTAGTAGTACTCTTAAATAATGTATCATAGACACACTGAATCCTACACGCATATTATTCTTGCAGGGTGATGAACCTGTGCTATATTAGCTTGGAAAGATACCATGAGAGTTTCTCATGATAATACATATAAGTTTTCAGATGATGAATGAGTAGATTCAGGTTTCTTTGGTATTGTAGCTATTATATAGATATTCCATACATTAAAGCAAAACTAAATCTGTATGAGATAAAACCCCATTTTCCACTAAAATATAATCAAATGCATGCTATCTACAGGGACTGAAACTTAATCTGATTTTATGGTATTGACTCATGGATTTTGACAAAAAGCAGGTATTTTGCTTGGTATGCCATAATTATATTTATCATTCAGTGCCATAAGCAGGCTATTCCTAGCTTTTATATACAAATTTGATTTAACAGCTATGCAATGACTTTTATTTAACACGTTCCTCCTGCACAAATGTATAAACAATATTTACGAACATACATATTTCGATTTTTTATTCTTATGGTACAGCAATCTGACTTAATTATAAATGAGTGAGAGGGGTATTGGCTACCTTCCAGTAATTTGGTCCTCTCAGTCATGTAAAGTCCTCCGAGTAGAACATTTGCCACCCTTTGAATTAAAGGAATTGTTCAATATTTATACAGATTTCACACTCTTTCTGAAACTGTTTCCTGCAAGGTACTCTCAACAAACAAAATTATTCCAAACAGATTCTACACAGTATTTGGATAGTTCTGCAGTTTTTCATGTATCTAATCATGTGTCAGAACATTTAACACTGAATCCATTCGAGTGAGCTAATTTTTTTTTTTTTTTTTGGCTTTATGTATCACACTGGATTATGCAGTCTTCACATCCTAATTTATGGGGAAAATTATTTCTGAACCATGAATCTAGAATAAGGCTTACCCTTGTAAACAGAAATCTTGTTTTGTTGATTCAAGTGAGACTTGAGTATGACATAGGCTTTGTTCTACCCATCTGTTCAGGGCTAAATTTTACCATTGTCTAATTTTGGCAGTAATTCCAGTGTCTTTAGTGGAAAGAGAACCAAGTTTTTCAAGAGAATTGCTTTGAGAATGGGAATTACAGTTAGTATGAATAAATGAAAATGCCTTCAAGCAGCAACTTATCAACAAATATCTGACAGAAAAACTGCAGAAGGTATATGCCACCTACATATTCCTTGCTGGAGTTAAAACTGTTAGCTTTATTGTTCTGTTCATAACAGATGCAAAGAACAATTTGCCCTTTTCACTTTGTAGTTTTACAAACGTGAGGCTGGTTTTCACATCTTTCTTGATTCTTCTCGAACCTAACAATTCAACTTCTTTTGCTTCCTACTGAGATGCACTGTTAGCTACATTTCTGGTTAGATTCATATTTGGTCCAAATTTTGCTTTATTTCTTGCATTTCTGCACTAGCTCTACTTTTCTTTCTTGCACTCCAAAGCATATGCATGCTCTGTTAGGTCCCAGTCCATGCAGAACTCTCCCTGGTCCCTGGCTGATAAATCCACTTAACCACTTCACACTGATGTTCATTCAGCATTTGTTTGTAGTAAACAGTTAAATTACAGGAAGATAAAATATTTGTGACTTTGAAAGTGCTGAAAATATATCTGTGTAGTGACTGAGAAATAACTCATGAGTTACAAAGAACCCCAGCTGACTTGAATGCTGCTGCTCCAAATGTTTGCAGTTGTGTCAGCAGACGAAGCAGGTTCAAGTCCATCTAGGACCATATGAATTTTCAGTCCTCCGATAAATCCATTCACAAACTAGTATGGTGTATTGAGGAAAACTTGGTCTCCAAAGTGCAAGACTGAATCCAACGCTGTGCTTATTAATAAAGTCTCAAAATCACCTCAGACAATATATAAGGCTGTTTTGGTCTGCTTTTTTTTCCCCTTTTTGAAACTCGCTGCTAGATTATGATCCATAGCATGTACTGCCACAACAATCAGCAGACTAAATGGTTGCCTAATTTCCCAGCTACTGCATGTCCTCCATTTGCCTGTTTTAGGTTTAACATTTCAAGAAGAGCAAGGTACTAAAGTAAGAGAAAAAATCAGACTAAAGTACTAACTACTGGCCATCGGTTACTAGACTTATATTCCTGCTGTCCTATCTGAAATCCCAGGCACCAGTAACTACTAAGTCTGGATATATAGTATGAAGGACCAGAAGAGAATTAGGTGTTGCTAAAGAATGAAGAAAATGACCACAAATTTTCCTGTTTTCTTAAGTTCAGCTATGTCCTCTTGAACAATTTCATTTTGTTCTGATAGATTTACGGGACAGCCAGAAAAGAAAGGATTCTGTTATTTCTTCCACAGTGAAAATTACCTGTGAGTCTTCATTGATTACCTAAACTGTTATTACACATTATCAAATACTACCTTTTACAATATGCAAGCTTATAAGAAAGTGCTATTCCCTTAAAGACAATCCAGATATGTAACAAACCTATTAGACCATAGGGATTAATAGGCATTTTAATACAATACATTCTTAGGCTTCACCAGACAAAGCCATATGATTTTCATATTCTTAGAAAACTATGCACTGCTCTGAAGTTTGTTTTTTTGTTTTTTGTTTTTTTTTTTTTTTTACATTATGTAAATGAAATACAAACTGCTTTATCTATTATTGACTTTTCACTTTTACAAAAAATATTAACTTGACTTTGAGGCTTGAAAGCTTTGAGGCAAGACTCAGATTTGTAATGAACATCTTCCATTTCAGTGAATACAGAAATTACATAATGACTTCTTCAAGAGAAGACAATGACTTCTCATACTGTAGTTTTCACTGTGGATGAAAGGTATCACTCTGTTAGTCATATATCCCACAAGCAAATTAAGATGTCTTTTGATGCCTTTACAAAAAACAGTCAATTAGCCAGAAGAAAGAAAGGTTATTTTTCTTCTTATGAAGGGAGGGGGTTTAATGATTTATGCCAGTATGAAGTGCTTCTGCCAAAATTTAATCAGACTGTCAATCTGATTGAGATGACATGGGACCCAGTTAAACAGAGACCTGAGAATTTGCTCAACGTTGATCACTTAACAGCAGGTCAGCCAGAGATGTGGATATTATATGTTCTCAGCATCAAACTACAATATGAATGTCATTGATCATTAGAAGAAATAGTAAAAAACATGGACTGATATCAAAAAAGGTGCTCCTATGCTGCCCAAACTGTCCAATGCATTCAAAGCAGAAAACAGGGTATAAAATGTAATTTAAAGAAAACCAATAGGAACCAAATAAAACACCTAAATCAGAATTTATTAGGCAAAAACTCTTTAGCAAAAGCCCTGAAAACATTTCTAAGATTATGTAAGCAATGTAAGAGAGATAATAGAGAGATAAATTAGAGGCATTGTAAAAAAATTGAACCTCATTTTAGAAAGGTATCTATTCTGACTAGAAAATCTTGAAAAGGTATATTTTCCAGAAAATCACAGCACTCTAACAACTCCGACCAAAAAAACTCACTGTGCATTAGTAGAATGTTAAACCATTACAATGTTAAAATAATCTAGATGGCTACATTCTCTGAAATACTAGTAAAAACACTCAGATGGCTTAAAATCATCTTTATTACACTAAACATATTGCTCTAAGAAAAATAAAAGATAATTTTGAGAACACTTCCTTCTGCCTCTGCTTTTTTATTTTTGTTTTTCTACTTTTAGTATGAAAAATCTTCCTGGAACACTATTTCTGGTAGAAAGTGGGGAGAGCTGCAGGAGAGGGGAAAATAAATCGCATTTTTGTCAAAATGATGAACAGTTTTTCTAATTTAGTTATTTAATTGCTCATTTCTTGACATCAAAACTGCAACTAAATTTATACTATGCCTTTTTTCCTTATACAGATAATCTTAAATACGGACAAGCATAGAACAGCACCATGCACAGCACTGACTGACAGTAGGGTTCAGTTTCTGTAGGTTCCGACATAAAACAAACATCAGCTTGAACTCCCTCTCAGAATCCTACCAAAATAAACTACACTGTCCAGGCTTTGAGAAAAGATGGAAATCTCACAAATCTACGAAGAGGATGATAGAACATGAAGGAGCATTAACTTGGGAACACGAGCACCTGATGGGAAGCAAGCCCAGTAGCTGCCAGGGGCACCAGCCGTGGTCCTGGACCAGCCGCCTTCTCCCAGCTCTCAGTGACAGGACTAAGTTACAGCCACTGTCTTACATCCAATTTACAGTGCACTGTCCCAACATGGATGAGTTCCTCTTCCGAGAAAGCTGATTACCTTCTCAAGAAGTTCATGCATATCATGAACCTACTTTTTTGTTAGAGTGATTACAGCTCCCAACTGAAGGAATCTTCTTCGGCATCCTCTGGTGCTTTCAGCACTCTCCACTAGTTTATGTTACTTACCTCAGCTGCTTATCACCGCAAGCTGTTCCCTTGGCACTGCCTCCTGACAGACTGGCCATCCTCCCTCGCACCGGCCAGTGACTGGCTCATGTTCTGTCAGGTCCTCTTTCAAAGCAGTTCTCTCTAAAGAGAAACCTGTGGCCTATGTAGCCCTCAATGCATATTCACCACAGAGGAGAAATACTAGATAAGCCCTTCCCTCCCCGACCAATTTCTGCAGGTTTCCTTCTCCGCAGCAACGAAAACTGCAGCTGCTGAGGGTGCTTCATGACTCTGTATACAGTCCCCATCTCCCTCCATCAGCAAGCACGAATGATTTCCACCCAACTCTTTTTTCCACCTCACTACTCCCTTAATCTTTTGGTATTTTTGAACAAAAGCAATATGAAAAGTCCTCACTGACATACAAATAAGACCAGATTCATCTACTGCCCCTCCTTCTCCAGTGGTTGGAAGCAGACTGGTCTTTCTGAGGGAGCTTCTGGCTAGCAAGTATTCTCAAAAAGTGTAGGACTGTTTTTCTGTCGGCTCGCAAAGAAATGTTATAGCTGAGATTATTGCTTTAAGTCATGAAATGCACACAAGAAGGTTTAGACAGATGATACTCAAGCAAAGTAATTTGCAGCCGACCTGAAATGCCTAAACAGAAGCACAGGCTAAAGCTATAGACAATGGAGAAAAGGAGTTGTCTCCAGCGATCAAACAAAGGATGTAAACTGTGAGCCATTTGGCTTCTGGAGGCATCTTCTCCTCTCCCTGGACTGTATGTATAAATTTGGAGCTCATCAGCTGTGAGACATGTAAAAGACATGTACAGCAGCAGCAATCCATGCAGTCTGCCGCCTGTATCCTGTGATGTGTTTGCAGCAGATGGTTGTGCAGTCCCCCAGATAGATGTGAGCTGGGTCTGTGCATAGTAATGACAAGTGTTTCCTCTTCAACATGGACTGTTTGAGTGATTACACATCAGGAAGTTCTAGGAATGCAGAAATCCAAGATTAACTTCATTATTAGGAATTTTCCATGTTTAACTTAAACTTTTAGTTTAATTTACTTGAAGTGTATGCACAGTTGCTAATGCTGACATACGAGTACAGGAAATACTTCAAATTACTAACTGGCACAACTAAGAGTCAAATTACATATATAGTAGTTCAATATATGTGGACAATTTTTCCTTTCAGGGTCTTGGTGGTACTATATCACAACATTAAACTTCTTCCTATTCAAACTAAATTCTCCACATACCACACAAGATCATTTTAAAAATTTATAGTAGAGCCACACACACAGATCCTAGCAGACAGCGAATGAATCATACATGCCTTTGAGACTGATTCTTGTGGTCCACCTGTTTTTCAGAAGTGTGATTCAGTTAATTTAAATAGAGAAAAATCTTCTGTTTTATATATATTTTCTGTTAGTCTCATCAGTCAACATTTACTTTGAATTAAAATCAATTGGTTCTTATTTTATGTTTTAATTACTTATATAGAAGGAAGTGAAGTAGAGCTGAAAATAAATTGTACATAAATTGCATTGGATCCTGGTGACAGTATAACAAAGGCATTGGAGTATTAAACTCCATTGTTACTCAGGGATATCTGAACACAAGAGGAATATTAAGGTAAATTATATTCTCAAAATACTGCATGAACATTTCTATCTCTGGATTTTTTCCAGCTGAGTGTTATACAGACAGCTCAAATATTCTCTGTGGTTCTAAGACTATAGTGCATATGCTACAATTAAAATTTCTGACAGGACTGGGTAGGTGAAGAATATCTAATGAAGACTGTAATAATTAGAAGTTAGTTCTATTTTTCTATCAAGTTAGCCAGGATCTGAATGTGACTATTCTGTTAAAAGTCACAAACTATTTACAATTAAACACTGTGAAACAAGTCATCATATAGCTCACATGCCTATTTCCTGACTGAACTATCAATACTTGCAAACAGTAGGACCACTTGAAGTCATTAATTAAGCATAGTCCTTTTTAAGTAGTCTGTAGAGATTAACATTTAAAAGAAAGAGACAGTAAAATTAACTCTTTTACATGAGGCAATTCAGTGTATCTTCCTTACGAGAGAATATAAATGAAATATGAAATTAAAGCAGCAGTAGCTGTTACCTTCTAGTGCTATACATATGTTTGCCAACATTCCTTTCAAGTTAGGTATCTCGGTTTACCCAATAAGTTCACAGAACAGTTTTATTTGTCTTTATTTTATATCACTTTAGCTACAAGTGTTCATTACAGTCATTATTTGTACAACAGAAAAAAATTTAATTTGTGGATTGTAATATAAGAAATAAACATTTCGGGGTCCTCTCTTCTGCTTAACACAGGCTATAGGATTTCTTAATATTAATTACTGCTTGAACAAGAAAAATTTACTAAAATATACCTGGTTTGATTTAAAGAATTTCAATGATGGAAGATTCCCTACAAATGATGAGGTACAATAAATCAGGATTTTACCCCTAAACTATAATTTCAATATAAATATGCCCTAAGCAAAGTATTCTTCTAGAATTTGTGACACACTGTATATAATTAACAGACAGACTCCCTTCTACATTTCTATAAATTCTACTTGGAAAAAATGCTAAGAAAACATTTTGACTTTATAGTTTCATTTTAGGCAAACAGACTTAAATATTGCTGATAGATACCTTATATAGTTATTCATTTTGACACAGTAAAAAAGCTTATGCAGCTATTCTCCTACAAGGTATTTAAATGTGTCACTTGGCTGGTGGTCTACCACTGCTTTCAAAGTGCTCAAGATACATGCATTTTTCATTGTTGTCCCTTACCTGCAATATTATAAATAAACAGCTACAATACAAGAAGCAGAAAAAAAAAAAAAAAAAAAACAAAAAAACAACATAAAATTTTATGAAATGCAGATGAAAAACCATTTATTTATCAAGATATGTTAGTTTTGTCCCTATCTAGGTTTCTTTTTATTTTTGATCTACTGGCACATTCTGAAGCATCCTGATTTTTGGAAATTTGGACTGATTATTAAGCCTTTAAAGTTTTAAAAACTAAAATATAAAGTGTAAAGCACTATCAGTAGTATAGTCATATCCTCATTTTCCTTCTTTCCTATTAAAACAGTTGAGAGTAAATGTAGGCTGTTCCTCTGTTTCTTCAAAAGCTACAAGTTCCTGTACAAAACTTCTGGACAGATGAAATAACCCTATAAGCTTAAAGTTAGGCAGATTCTTGATTTGTGAGTTTACTATTTCAGATTAATTTCCAGTCACAACAGTAATTAATAGTTTACAGAATTCCATAAATACTTGTTTTAAGATACAAATGCTTATGTTAACTACACAAAATGTTAGTGTATCAACTATATGAGCATTTATGATGGGTGCTAAAATAAATTATTTACAAGCAGTTGAATCAAACTTAAAAATATCTAGAACAAATCAGAAAGAGCACGTTTAAAAATATACTAGATGCATTAGATTAGTAAATCTTGAGATGTCCCTTGAATAAAGACTGTATTTATGTATTTAGATAAAACTTTATGAGGTTATCATGAGCACTTTACAAGGACAGTCAAAGTATACAGCATCCAACGGGTCCTTTGGTTTGTACCAGTTTTCTTTCTTATAAGTAACCTTCCTACAACTCCACAGAAGATAATCCTGGCCTGTTCAACACGACATAACACAAACGAAAAGAGAGCTGCACTATAACTTCATGTATTACAAGATACAGGCGTTTAAGTTCACATCCTTGGTAACTCAATGGCTGTCTGCCTTAGCAGCAGCACTGCATCATGTTCCCTGGCATTGCTGGAGCTCCAGGACAACTCAGAAGTCACCACTGAAATCCCAGTGTGCAAAGGGATGACTACTTTTGTAGCCTGTGCAACTGATGTTTTGTTTAAACTCAGAATGACGGAAAATGGCTTTATTTCCTCTTGGACAAATGCACAGCAAAGAGACACTCTCTTTTGTCAACTCCCTTTTACAGTTTTGACCGTAAATTCATTGGGATTTCTCACGTGTGGGACCAGGATCACTGACAATGCCAGTGGCATGCTCTCCCTGGCTAGAACTTTAGTATTACACAACAGTAATGCAGTGGATTGAACAGGTGGAATGTGCAGACTTGGACACAAGAAAAAAACAGACAAGGAAATTACACGGAAACCTGCTTTCTTAAATAGAAAAACGATGCTGGAAGAAACCAGCATACTTTTCACCGGCTTCCAGTTTGTTTCTGATGCCAGCTCAAGGTCATTAGACAACAAAAATGAGAATAAAAGTTCCACAAAATCAGTGAAGTGAGCAAATTAATGAAATGGGGTTGGCAAACAGACTCTTGCTTTCATCTTTAGGGGGAAGATAATGCACATGATTCTCTTGTCTACTGGCTTGTGAAATCACTATTTCTTATTTGTAGTACTTCACTTGTTCCCCATTAATTTCTTTGAAGGTTAAGTAAAAATAGAGTTGTAATACCAATCATAGTGACAGTGATGGGCAATACTGACGGCAATAAGAGCCATTGAGTTTCTTAGCAATAAAGGAAAGCCAAAAACCAAAGGATGGAAGAGGGAGATGATGTTTTCAAAAGTGAAAGTTTTTAATTTATTTCTGTCATTGTTTTATTTATCAGATGCATTAAAAAACCCCAAACACATAAGGGTAGAATTTCTCTCATACTTTCACCCAACACCAAAGCTATAAATCAAAAATGCAGTTTTTGCTTCTTAATCTCATAGTTTAAAAACGGTAAACTGGGTCTTAGCCCATTGATGAAAGGTTGAAAACTGTCTTTTGCTAAACAGCTGGACTTTACATAGCTGTTAGAAAAGTAAACTAAAGATATTCTAGTATTTCATCCCCTGCTTGCCACAACATACACAAATCTGTGTTTATCATACATTCTTAATACAATGAATTTGAAACCTATTTTATATCAATATCGATCAAGTTATTTTGAATGACTCTCTACAATCAGGATAAGATGGAAATACTGAAATTGACTTCAAAGTAAAAAAAAAAAATGCGTTTTTACATGTGTATGCTTCTTCTATGTATACACACTTTTTTTTTTTCTTAACAGCTTCCATCAATTAAAATCATGTAGATTTATTGAGGACCAGCTGTTCTCATTTGTTATGCTTCAGTAGACAGGGACTCTGTGATTAACGGTCCTTGTTTTTCTGCAATCTGTAGCCTCTCTCCTCCTCCTGCTCATGTACTGTTTAGTGAGATAATCTCAGCACTGACATTACTAGCTCTATTTCTGATTTACTGGAGTAACGCCCAGAGTTTACTGTGACAGAAGGAAAAGTATCCTAAATCACTGCATTGGATTCTACTTGAAGCCGACATGTGCCTGGGCAGGAAAGGGGTGGTGTGGTTCCCAAGAACCAAACAACTTAGTGCAACAGAACGGGTGCATGTTCTTCACTGCTTTAAGATATGACTAGAAATCTAATGTAATAAAGGTCAAAGGACAGAGCTGGACAGGACTATAAAAGAGATCTCAAAATTCAAATTTTAAAACTTGAGAAAATAAATGAATAGAATTCCTGTAGCTATACGATAAGCGTAGCAAGCTGAAAATTCCAGCTGATAATGCAGGCTGTTTATGCTGTCTGACCTTCTTTAAGATTTAAAAGGCATATCATCTAATATGACTGTTAGAAGCATTTTTCTATTACAGGATTGGACTTCTCATTTCTTATGACTAAGGCCGCGAAATACGGTTTTCAATGTATGGCTGTGTGTATATATTTTAAATTTTTCTATCCAAACCTGGCCTTAGAGCAAATTGGCAACACAGCTGCTATGTGAAAATAACATAACATGTTACTCTGTGTTTTCTCAAAAAAGCAGAATCTACTGACAAACATACTTTATTTTCTACAAAGCATTAGAAACAACAAACACACTGCTCAACGTATGAGCTGAAGTTCTGCAGCATATAGCAACACTATGTCTACTTCTAAGAGCTAAAGGATTTTTTTCTGAGGAAAGAAACCAACACATAAGTTACCTAGGCAGACAGTCAGAGGTGGCCAGGTGACATAAAAATGAAATAATTCAGAACACGTTTTTCTTCCCTATTGAAGGAAGAACAAAACTTCACAAGCATGTTTTGCAAAATGGAGTTTTGCAGGGATACCTGTTTTCTCATAGTTATAATAGAAGGAACTACAGCCAGAGTGACACAAAGGAAAAGGTAAATTGGAAAAGAGCATTTGTCAGGCCAGAGGGTCCTCTAGTCCCTCTGCTGTTGTTAAGTCCCCAGGTAATTGTGCTAGCTATGTATTTTTCTCCAGTAGTTCTATGGGCCATGATTCCATATAGGTGTGTGCCTGCACAGGTACACACATGCACACACATGTATATGTGCACTTGCACATATGCATATACATTTAGCAAATTCGTAAAGTTATTTCATTAACTGTTATGAATAAATTTCCATTTTCAAATATTTTAACTATGCTGTATTTATAGCCACAACATTTGGCCTACTACCAGCTAGAAACAGGGATTTTGGTGTTTCAGAGTTGAGAAAACTCTTGTTTGGGAAGATCCACTTTATATGCTTTCCACAGTCTCAAGACTCTTTTATGTATCTGTCAAAATATTTTATGTAAAAAGCTTTAAATAAAGTAATAAGTCAAATGAACAGCTCAGGGGTGGATTGGGGGAAGTGAGGTTATCTGGTGCAGTTTTAGCAAGAGGGGAAAAGTAGAAGTTATTGGTTGTAAGACATCTTTAATTTTGGTTTTGGTCCTTGTGCTATTAATACAGCTGTTATCTCTAAGAGTAATTCATAATAGCATAACAGTAATTTTCTCTTAACCTGCTTCTAATGCATCAATGTGAGGAAAATGTGAACTGATTTGCAATTGTTTGATAACCATGAAACAGAAAAATATTTGCCAAATTATTCATCAGATTTTTGTCATGTGTTTTAAGTCCTGGATACATGCTTTTAAAATGAATATATATATGTAACCAATGCAACATAGTAACTGTATTTGCTGTTTTGAGACTTTTCTGAGTAGTTATCAAAATCAAATTAATATATACTGTGCTGCTGCTATTATTGCATATTTTAAAGTCTCATTATAGAAATAGAACCTTTATGTACAGAGCTGTGTAAAAATAGATCCTAAATAACTTAATTTCTCTGTTTGCCTTCAAAGAAGTTGTTTAGCAAACAGGTATAAAAGCAGATACTGTGGCATAATGCACTTAAGGATATTTTTAATTTAAATTAAACTGAAAGTAATAATTTTGGCAGAATCTTGGTGGAATAAAAATTGCTTTGGGGAAAGACTGTGAGAGTTTATTGTGTCGTGTACAGATTAGAAAAGTATTGCAAATAACTATACAGTCTAGATATTCCTGGAAACGGCAACCAACATCTTTCTCTAGTAAACAGTCAATGAATCAATAAAAGGTGATGTTATTTTAGAGTAATCCCTACCCTGGTGTTTAGGCATAGAGAAATAAAACTAGTTTTAAACTAGCCAGTTTAAGTTCTTGCAGCACTTTCTCTGCAGTGGCACCACGTCAGATTGCATTCAAAATCCCAAGGTTACCCAAGAAAGTAAGCATAAAAAATTTAAAACCAATAGAAATAAAGTTAAGCCATGTTGTCATCTAGAATGTTGTGACTGTAATATTATTACTACTTGCTCAAATATACCTAAAAATACACACTAACCAAGGTTTTGAGTTTCAAAAGGACAAATTTTCAAAAGTTATAGTAAAATAGGGAAGGTAGGTTTACCAAAGATAGGCTATTCCAGAATATTCCAATTGTAGGAAACCCAGCTTATGTCAAAAATAAACACCACATTTATAGAAACCATTGCTGTAAAATTCTGGTTTTAATGTCTATTTTCCATTTGATTTTACTGAAAGGGGAACTATTTTACCAGATAGTTGAAGGATTCTCAAGTATTAGTTTTACAGCTGATCTTGTAATTTCATAAATGATCTTGGTACTAGTACTAATGAAATAGCTTAGGGACACAGTATTAGAGTGTGCTGGGTCTGTGTGCGTGGCAAGGGTTTTTGGTAGCAGGGGAGGGGGCTACAGCGGTGGCCCGTGTGAGAAACTTCCCAAAAGCTCCCCCCAGCTCCAAGTCGGACCTGTCTGTGGCTACGGCCAAGGCAATTAGCAACGGTGGGTGTGCCTCTGTGATAATGCATTTAAGAAGGGGAACCTGGAAGGAAGACACCTATGCCAACACCAAGGTCAGTGGAAGAAAGGCAGGTGCACTGGAGCAGAGACCCCTGTATCCCGCGGTGAGGTGGCAGGGCCAACCCCCCTGCCACCCGTGGAGGTCACCGGTGGCCCAGTGGCCGACGTGCAGCCCATGGAGGACCCCACACCAGAGCAAGCAGTTGCACCTGAAGAAGGCCAGGACTCTGTGGGAAGAAGCAGCTCCTGCTCTTGTAGTTTGGCACTGGGAGGACTGCAACATGTGGGGGTGACCCTCACCAGAGCAGCTCAGGAAGAGCTGCAGCCCATGCGAAGGACTCTCGTTGGAGAAAGTTTATGAAGGACTGTCTTCTGTGAAGAGGGACCCCACACTAGAACACAGGAAGAGTGTGAGGAGTCCTTGCCCTGAGGAGGAAGGAGAGTCAGGGCTGACTGTAACCCCCATTCCCTTTCCCCCCTACGCCACAGGGAGGGAGGAGGCAGACAGATCAGGAGCAAATCTGAGCCCGGGAAGAAGGGAGGGGCAGGGGGGAAGGTGTTTCTAAGATGTGGTGGCACTTCTCACTGTTCCACTCTGTCTCTTAAGTGTTGGCGGTGCTAGTGTTTGAAGTAAATTGATGTTCTTTTTCTTCCCCTAGTCTGTCTTTTGCCCTCACAGGCAAAAATAGATGAGTCATCCCTCCCTGTCCTTGTGTCAATTCCTGAGCCTTTTGTTTTATTTTCTCCTTCCCATTCCTGAGGGGAAAGGAGTGAGTGAGTGGCTGCATGGTGCTCATTTGCCCTCTGGGTGCAAACCATGACACAGAGGAAGGACAAGCTGCACAAGTAGAGTACAAGAAATGGAATTAAATTTGAAATGCAAAGGGCAAAGCATCAGACTTGAAATAATAAGAACTTCCACTTTAGGGTTGGAGCTTATGATACAGAAGTGATGGAAAAAGATAAATTTCAATTTCGCTTATCTTGCTTTGCTTCCACTCTTAAAGGCTTGCACTGAGAAGCAGCACATTCCCTGCCAGCTAGATATACAACAGTGAAGAAGTGTAATGGGTATATTAGTCAATCACAGCAAGACCACAAGAACTGATAAGATGAAGCCACGTAAAAGGAAGATGTTATTACAGGATGCATCAGTAAACATATTCCCGAAGAGATTACAAAATAAAATGGTAATGGCAATGTCCACAGCGCAGATGGGACCCTATCTAGAATATGTTTCCTTGTCTAATCATCAGCTCAGGGAGAGTTGATATGAGAGGAAAGGCCAAAGGAAAAAGAAGGGAATGAAGACACAAATTTATAACGGAAAAACACAGAATCTTGATTTTTGTAGTAAAAAAGAAGAAAAAAGCAGGTTGTGTGTGGGCATGAATGAGCTGTTTAACTGCTAAGGGGAGACAAAATATTTAAAATGCATGACAATGTGGATACCATAGAATACCATAATAAATGGGAATAAAAGAGCCATAAAAATAAATACAGTCTTGAAGCTGGAAGGTTTCTTACCATCAGAAGGTTGAAATTAGCGTGGAGCAATCTTCCCTACTAGGAGGAGTACTGGATTTAAGCTTGAAGAGCTGTATCATAGTGTCACGATCCTGCCAGGGAGAGCGTTGCATGTGGAGGAGTTAGTTATCCACACAGCAGACAACCCGAGCAGGCGCCAGCACGTACAGCACGGCCTTCGGGCTGGGTTGTGCTGCGCATACCCCTCGGTGGCAGGATAAATGCAGCCAGCTCGTTTTAACAGAGGAGCTTGCAGGCAGCTCCCACTCCATGACTGCACCACCTGTGTGGCCTTGCCTTTACCTAACAGTGCAGCAGGAAGTTTTAGGGAGACCACCCCTTCTGTTTCCTAGTAGAAATAATGAACAGTTGTTTTCTTATCGGAAAATCCTGTAATAACACAAATGACCAAATGGGGCCACCCTATCTATGGATGGGGTCTGCCCAGCCTGCTGACGGGAGGCCTGTTTGATGAGGCACAACTCGGAGTTCCAAGCATCTACAGGTATGCAAGATTATCTATACTCTTCTCTCATTCTTTATAGTGCTAGCTCTAATAAATAGCATTTTGATTACAGAGTCCGAGCATCTTTCTTACTGGGATCATAAAGGACCAGCATCTCTTGATGCAAAACCTAGTCAGCTTGTTCATTATAGAAAAGGAAGCATAGGAGTTGTCTGGTCTGGAACTGCAGGGAACTAGGCTGAGGAGGTCCCTTCAGCTCCAGTCCACTAGAAGGCCTACATATTTAAGGTCTATTAAAAAGAAAATCTTAGGGAACATGTGAACTTTCATTCTACTTTAGTGGATTTGCCTAATCTCATAAATCCATCAAATCAAAACAGCTGTTTCTTTGTATCAACAAGATAACCTATGCTTTGTATTTTTTTTCCTTGTTGACTGTTTAGCTAATGCGTGTTGGAGAGAAAAAACAAAATGATTGTTGTGCTAGACTTCTTTTTATGACCAAGACATTCATCATTTCAACTATGTGGCATACCACCTTTCTAGGATGAGCTCAGGGTTCTCACTATTCCTACACGTCAAGTGTACTATGAAATTTTCCATAACATGATGTAAGACCTGAAAAAATAATGTAATATTGTATTTTTTTTTTTTTTTTAATAGAGAAGACAGAGGTGTGTGGTAACTACATGAACGTAATTTGGGTCAGTCTTACTGGAGAAACTTTGTACCTAGTCTTTTGTCTTTCTGAAGCAACATTTGACAAAGTTCACTTTCCTGACCTGCAGTACTAAGGCATGGCCCTATAGACTAGAGGTGTTCTTTATGAGCTTCAGGAATATTTCCAAATTCAATAATTGCACACAAACAATATTAAATGGTTATTGAAATCCCTGAGCATCATACTTTCAAAGGTGACAGATGCTGATGCTAGACCATGCCACACATATTTAACATTTATCTTACATGTTTGAGGTCTCTGCTGTATTTGTACTTGGCAATACATACTTCATAAGACAAAAAATAAAAAAAAATAAAAAAATCTGCACAAGGAAGTTTTTACAAAACTTCTTCAAGATGTGGAAGTGAGTGCCAATTAACAGCATGGCTTCTTTTACTTTCCTCAGTTTTTTCCATCATTAACCTGAGAAAGTTTAAATCCTTTCCACAAACTGTGGCAGAATTGTATGGTGAAATATTGTTTTATATTTTAGTTTTGTGGTTCTTTGGAATAGCTATATGCTGCGCCACACCGTGTAATCAGAATCCGTTTTGTGGTACAGCACGGCTGTGCAACTGCACTGAGCCCCATTAACTACCTTCATGCTTGATGACAGACCTCTGACTAATTTGGAAGTACATAAATAATACAGTTTGCAGTTATTCAATATTAGCCAGGAGGCTCATTTATGAGCAAGCAAGCCATCACAGGAATTCAGTTCCTTGAACAGCAAATGAGACAGATAATCTAGGTTTAATAACTCACAAGTCCCTAACACACAAGTAAATAGATACAGGTACTGCTGAGACTGCACAGCCAGTCACCAGTATTCATTCAATAGCCTCTTGCTGTCATTTTGATTAGGTGAACACTTAACAACACAGGATACAAAATCCTGTAAAGATACAGCAAGACAGATAGACAAAGATGCAGCAACTCTCAGGAAAGAATATAGACCAACACACAAAAGAAAAGTCACCAGATCTGAAAATGCCTCTTTTTTCTCTTTGCTTCCAAGCACTGAGGTAATACTCTCAATCATCTTGTTCTGCAAAATCTCAGATACAGGAGTTGAGCTTCTAATTAACAATAAGTTACATCTAACTGAGAATTGCTCTAAAAGTCACCCACTTAAAAGGCTCCTCTTCTTCTGTGCCAGGATACCCTTAACACTGAAGAAAGTGTTACAGATCAGAGCTCCAAAGTCAGTTATGCAGATTTTGTCACCCAGTGACTCCTCTGTGGAAGGGCACTTATGGTATTGTCACGGCATCAGTGCACAGTGCATGCAGATGGATTTAAAGACCCAACAGAACTTGTACACTGTGTTCACGTATGCTGAGTATAAGTCAGTGGATAAACTGTTGTGGTGGTACTGGCTCACTTGTAACACGTCACTCAGCACTGGCTAAAAGAAGAAAAAGAGGGTTATCCCCCATGTCAGTCAACACAACTGAACTATCTCAGCTTCAGAATAATAGGAGATGAACTGCGTTCATAAGTGAAACTAGTGCACACAGGCCTAAAGGACCTGGATTTCACACTGTAATCCTTGTTGGTTTTTCCTATCCCAGTTGCACTAATCTTCAACGGGAAAACTATGTGAGCTGTTATATATTTAAAGCTACACTTGTTGAAGTCTGTTCTGACTATATTAAAAATAATTAAGGCCTATTATAGTTTCCAGTGGTTTACCTTAATCCTAATGTTCTTTGCAGCAAATAAAGACAGTGTCCAGTTCCAGTAGATGAGAGAGTAACTTTGCCTAAAATGTCTGCGGAAGATGAATCCTGCATCTATGACATCAAAAAAGGAAAAGCAGGGACTAACATAAGGAACATCACCATAATATTATCCTTCAAGAGTACTGAAGAGATTCTTATGGAATGTTTCCAAAGGTTAAAAAGTTTTACCTGTCCTTCCTATGTGTAAATGGAACAGCAAACCTTGTGTTATCAACCATATGCTACTGTCAAGTATGTCTTTGAGTAACCATGTTATAAATACAGCACTTGGTATGGGGCCAAGCTCTGAAACATATCGCTCACATTTGTATCCTCTTGAAGGTTTTTAACTTTATATTTTGATACAGGGCAAAAACATACAATTTGCTAAAAGGTCCAGAGCATTACACTGTAGAACAAAAATATCAGTTTGCCATTATGTTTCATGCTTGAGTGTTCCTTCTACACTTGCTCCAAAGAGACACTTAGTAAAGGAGCAGTGAATTAAGAGACAAGTTAATATTGCTAATGTTGCATCAGCCTTAGTTTAACAACAGAAGAAAGAAGAATAAAAAAATAAATCTGGAAAGGTTGCAAACTATGTTTTCATGGCTACAATAGTGCATTTTGTTAGAGAATTCATAAACCATTCAGTGTCTTAATACTGAATGTTACATGGTAAGTGAAAGATAACCAATGTGCTGCATTTAAGAGTTCTTTGCTCTTTACATCTATGTTGTTACCAACATCTGAAGAAAAGAACATGTATGTTTTTTACTTTTGTGAGGGGGAAAGGGGGCACATATATGTGTATACATCTGCGGAAATTTGACTCAAGTAATTGCATAAACATATACAGCAACACTGCTAAGAGGAGATTTTAGTCCATTTTCCTGCAATCTTAAATGTCAAGAAACAGAAACAAATTGCAAATTAAATAGTTCAACAATATGAAGACTGGTACACTGAGTAACAGCCAAAGACCTAAGTAGCATTCATCCATCTAACAGAATCTAACAGCTGTATGGTTCATGTATCAAATATTTTTAAAGCTCAGAATAAACTGATTCCACATGAAATCTAATCGAGTCAAATTAATCAAGAATTTGGACTAACACAAATAACTTTCCCATCACAAGCAGATAAAACATGAACGTTTTAAATAAAAGTGCATTATATTGCATCACTTCATGAAGTAAATCTGCCAGTTAAAAAAAAAAAATCTAAACCAAACTGTTTCAAGGAGACAAACATATTGTATGAATAAAATTACAATTTTTATAAATCCTCAGAAGAGTCATGCAAATAAGAAAATATGAAGCAGACACATGCCCCATTTTCATAGGTAAAATACATCTGAATGATTATTTGTTTGGCTCCCTAAAATCTGTCTAAATCTAAAATTAAATTAAATTATAAATGGTGTTCTTGTAAGAGCTAGCCTTTGACTGTCTAAGCACTTCCCTCTACAGCCTTTTCAATACCTTACTTTTTCTGAAAACACGCATCAGTATTTCAAAACATATTCTCTGTCAATTAGCATTTCTCCCCATTTAAGAAACATCAAAACCAGCTAATTAACTGGCTCACAAATTTAAAACAAGATGAAAGAAAGAAACTTTCTATACAGTATGAATCTTGCTTCCCCTTAACCTCTCCCTGAAAGAGGAGAGGATGAAAATAATTTTTTTTTTTCAACTGTTCCAACAGTGAAAAAGATACTAATTTTTGGGAGACAGGTATTTGAATTTCTGGAAGAAAATCAATTTTGATCTTACTGCTTTCGCAGCTTCAAAAATTCCCCTCACATCCATTTTGTCATAAATTTCTTATAGACAAGGCAACCATTATTTGCTGTTTCTCTGAGCGTGACGTAATTCATAACTTCTGTGCTCTAAAACAAAAAATATATTCAGAAAAAAAATGGAAGGTGTCTTTTAGACTTAACTCTGTTAGGCATATATACAGCAAAATGTTCCAAATTAATGAGAGGGTTAATTAAGGGTTTAGCCTTAGTCTTTTGCTACTTGCCCAGAGGCTAATGTTGAATTTTAGATACTAAATGTGTAATCAAGCTTAGAAAATTGAAAGTTAGATGATCTGAAATTAATTTTTATGTATGTTAAAAGAAAATACAATAAAAAAATGAAGAGACTTAATTCTGGAGCCAAGTGCTTGAATAAAAAAACCTGAAAAAATTAAGACAGTGCTAGAGAACCCTGAAAGAAAAGAACTGCCTACACAGGTATTTCTTCATACTTACTGAAAACTCTTTTTAAATTTAAAACTAGATTCACTTCTTTGACAATATTATATAGCAGTGTATCATGATATCTGCCTCATAGCCTTTGATGTGCTAATAAAAATTATTTAAATGGCAGTGATTGTACAAGTTATTTAAAACATGCATAAAAGAACTAACAGTACTTTTTCTTAAACTCACAACTTACTAGACTTTGAAAAAGGCAAGCATAACAAGCTATGTATTTGTTACAAATAGCTATATCCTCAGATCCTTTTTAAACCTCGGTTCAAAAATTGCACAAAACCAAAGTTTTGTGTAATGACACGTTTTCCAGTATTCCAAATAACTTGCGTCCTAATATTTTGCCCAATGGTTTAGACTGTCAGAAGCAAAAAAAAAAAAAAAAAATAGGTAAATGTGATGACAAATGTTTTGCTCTTAGCAAAGCCCAAATGTGAGTTTATTTTATCAAGAAACTGGTAAAATTCTGACCAAGATACCATACTAATGTCTCTGAAGAGAAATGAAAGCAAACAGGTGAACAGACACTGCAGTCTTATAAATATTGATTCCTTAGATTGTAAGGAAGGTTGCTGGCTGGGAAAGCTAGACCAAGATGTACTGGAATAACTTCTACAATATTTAGGTTTATCAGTGACAAATTGTGGATAATGTACCTACCTGATGAGAATACCAAGATTCAAATATTTCATCATAGGTAAAATGATGAATTACTGTCCAGAAGCAGCTAGCAAATATACATGTAATTTTTCTTTTTCATCTTCCCTCATGCAGCCCCAAACCACTTCATACACTTGTCCTATAGGTTATAAACACTTTGGAATCAGGATGTGTATTTTCTAAATTATTATGTAGTACTTCCCACAACAAAACTTGCAACCTGCTGACATTTAAGTGCAAACATGATAGGTGTCTGAATAATAAACAACAAAGAAAAAGTCTATTTCCATAATAATTTTCAAATCTGCTGCAGCTAAAGCTTTGATGAGCCTGTTTACTCCACAGCTCTGGTAAAGTACTGATGTTTTTCACCACTGCACATGTAAATTTATAAATATCTAAAAGAAGTTGCTGCACCTTAATAAACACTGGATGTATATACAAAGAGAATTACCATATCACCTAAACTTCCAGTGAAAACCATACTATAAATTAATCTATGTGTTCAAATTTTAAAAAATCCATCTCAAAAATGAAGAATAACTGTATTGTTCAAGGACTTACAAAAAAAACAACTGCTGCATTTATGCACTCTGAATCTTGGTCTTCTGATCTAATTCCCAAGCATAAACAGAACTTTTCCTTAATATTAATAAAAGTGTGGCATTCAAGCTACACTGTATCAGCAGCTTTTACTCAGGTGACTAAACACAGATTGAAATGCTCAGCTTCTGTTTGAGTTTGAAAATTACAACCACACATTTAATCTATTTTCAGTAGAGATTTCTACAATTAGGTACTGAAAAAGTAAAATTTAGAAAAAAAGTCTCTGATTCATTTGATATTTACCATAGTTTCCAAAATTCAGAATTTATTTGTGCTAAATTTCCAGTATTTTACAAAAACAATACCCTTTCAAGGTAAAGAAGATTGTTTTCCTGATATAGCCAGCTGAAATACTCTGGATAATACTGAACAACAGATCAGCCAAAAGGTCACAGTGCTTGTGTCTGGTCTTAAGAAAAACAAACACGCTATTGTTCATATTGGTTCATGCAAATAGAAGATAAAATGAAAAACATTTTAACAAAAAGCAGACAATTTTTTTCTAGTTCTGAGAAGGCTGCAGAAAGAGAAAGTGAAATTTTTGTTCTATGGAAACAAGAATCAAGCAATGGAAGAAAAAAATTTCAGGACAAAACTATATCTACCTTTAGAAAGGCAAATTAATAAGCATGTATTATTAAAAATCTGAGAAGTTTGTTGTTGGGTTTTTGTGTTGGTTTTTTTTTTTTTTTTTTTTTTTTTTTTTAATGAGATATTTATTTTGTGTCATATAGTCTTACCTTTCCCTGTTAAATTTCAGAGAATGTAGGATAGCTGGTCGTTTCTGTCGGAGATTCCACAAATGAAGTGCATCATCTGCACTTGCACTGACCAAAGCACCCTAGAGCAGACAGAAAATACAGCACAATGTATTACTTTTCTGAAGATTCTGTCTTATTCTTAAATGATTCTCACTGTTAATGATCTACCCATAGAAAACAATTCAGATTATGAAAAATGGTTGCTTTCTTCTGGAAGAAAAAATATTCTACCATAAATTATAGTCAATTTGAATTGATCTAGTACATGTAAAAATTTTAAATGAGTACAAGATCAGCCAAAGTTAAATTAAAACTCCACCAATTTAAAATGCAAATTAAAGCTTCGTACCAACACTATACATGTGAACTCTCACATATTTCCACATAAGCACAGATATTAATGAAATGAAGAACAGACACCACTTACTTAAAAAGGTGTGAGGTATATAACTAAAGGATAAAGGGATTAGTGCACACACATACAGACGATTGACAGTGCCAAGTACAGTTCAGTAGTCATATCAAGATAACATGAAATTAAAAACACAAACTGTGAAAAGAAGATGCAGATAAGAAAGTAGAGAGAGAGGACCTTGGAAAAACTAAGGAATGTAGGTAAAATGAGTCTCTATCACAGATCAGAAGTACTCTTAAGACTGGTTCTGCCTCTGGTACCCCAAAACGAACATCTTCCAAAGTCCAGACCTCTATCTGCCTGGGCAGCTTGAAGTGAACTTATCCTCCCTCCCTCCCACTGCCCTTCTCCGTACCACGGAACAGTGATGCTATTTGAGAATGGACTGCTGCTGCAGTGGTTTACGACATTTACACCTCAGATCAGGTGTAGCACAAAAGATCTCTCCCTGTGTACTACTGTGCCAGAGAGGAACTAGATATTGTCCAAACAGAAGGCAATGCTTTATTCTGAGGAAGGGCGAGGATGTAACTGAAAGATCAGTTCATACCAACTATGATTGACTGATAAACTTCTCTTTTTGCTTCTTGAATTTCCTTCCTAACCCTAGAAACTGTTCTTTTCAACACTAACACATTAAATTTCTGAAGGTAAGACTTCTCTAATACAGTGCAATACATGCTTTAATTCTCATCTCCCAGAGAGCTTGGACCAGTGTCAGAGAGGAAATCTAAATAATCTTATGTATTAGGGGTACTGCTGGTCACCTAATGAAAACAAACAACACTGATTCAAACCTTGGCCTCCCTGTTTTCATCCTTGCCTTCCCCTAAAGAATTCTACCGAACTGATTCTTTCTAAAGTTTCAGTCCTCCCTCCTCAGTTTTCAGGTTCAGGTACTTTCTCCAGTCAAGTGTAGAAAAAAATCAGTATCTCTCAGGTTGAAAAACCCACAAAACTAAAACTCCTTGACAAGCTTTAAGATCTCCACACTTAGAAAGAGGAGTCAAAATTATCAAAGTGCTTCCTTATATGATGGGAGAAAATTAAAACTGAACTACGACTAGCTTATAATTTAGCCAGGTATGAGGTTCTAGAAAAAAAACCCAAACATTTATATGCTCCAGAAAGTCTTCTTGCTTATCACCATCTCCAGAGAACTTCTGCACAGAGCAAGATAAAATCTGTCACTGTTTCTTCATGTTGTCTACATTTAATTTCAACATACCATTTACAAAAACTAAGCATACTGGTTTGATTGATGACCCCTGTAATTGCTTTTCCTTGTTTCAAGTAGCAGCATATCCCCAACTACTGAGTTTTCAGCCAATAACTATCAATATATTGCCATAGAGAGATTTAGCTCATTTATCAATTTCTATTTGAAACAGGACTGTGCTGCATATTTAGTAATTTAATAATTTTACATCTACCTATACTCATTCATATATTGACTGCCTTTTGTTCAGTACTTTATACTAATGTATATGAAGGTAATATTTCTCCCCAGGTGCTGTCCCATAAATAGTCTTCTAAAAGGCAGTATGGTGAACATCCTCTGGATGTACGCCACTTACTTGTTGGCATAATTTATCAATGAGAAAAGTTATATCACTCAATTACAATACACCAGTTGACTTACTCAACTGAATTTATACAGAAGAATCTGAGTAAATATGTCCTTACCTCATTGATTAAGAACTGGAGCTGCAGAACTGCAGCACCACTTTCATGTTGGCAGTAGCAATCAACACCAGGCCTGCCCAATCTGTTGCCATCAACGTCAAGGATTCTAACATTCCTGTTATCACCAGAAGAGGAAAAAAAACAACAACAACAACAACAAAAACAACAACAACAACAAACAATCTACCAATTAAACTCTCATTAACCTTTATTTAACCTCAATTATTCTTGCTTTCTGTAAAACAAAAGAATTCATGCTGACTTTCCACTGTTCTAATTAAAGAATCATCATCATCAGGCTGAAACATGTGCAATTGTGAGTAATCTGTTCCTGCCTGTTTTGTTTTTTTTTTTTTTTTTTGCCTGAGAAATAACGTACATGAATTAACACAAAAATTCAGCAGGATGCATCTTAAATTTATTTTTACACATTATTGGTTCATATAACATATGAATGTATAAGATTTTTGTACTTATCAAGACATTATAAGATTCATAATTTAGGACTAAGGTCAGTAACACAGCTCTGTAGCAGGCTTTTTTACATCTGAGAAAATGCTTTTTGGAGTGAGTCATTTCACACTTACATAAAAGCTCACATGTAACTATTGCTCTCTGTCATATCAACAGAAGTACAATGCAGTGCCATGCAGTTACCCAAGTCCAGCTATGAACTACATTCCCTAGTCCAGTCCCCAGTCCGAGTGAAACCAGAGTGGCCCTGCTTTTGGCAACCCAGCTAGTTCACCTGGAATCAACACAAACACCCTGCTTTGCAGCAATATCTTGTTGCCCAGATGTATCATGAATGTAGCTTTCTGTCTGTTCTCTTTGGGCCTTTTTCTCTGCATGTTGAATTGCCATCTCCCTAACTGAGATGATGGGTCATTCTCATCTGAGTCAGAGACTTTAACAAGAAACTTCAGTTCCTGAAAATTACCAAAGATAAAAAGTAAAACAAGAGGGGAGATGAAATATATTAACAGCCATGTTGTATGAAACAGGTGAAACACCTTCATATGTATTCAAATCATCAAGATTATGATCAAAACCAAGATTTTACAACATAAAGCCCTATCTATTTGTTATATACAATCATATTAGCATATTGTAAAATGCTGAACAAAAATGACAGCTGTCTACCTATATTGCAGGCAAATGTCAGAATCTTCATTTCCCCTTTCACAGGTGAAGAGGCTTGCTGTAAACTATTCTAGAATTGGCCTCAGGGAAGTAAAGTCCATAGATAAGCAAATTTGAGGGTTAAAACTTTTCCCAATTGTTAAACAAGCAGTTAAATTGAGACACTGACCTTGAGAGACCTGAGCTTTACCCCTGACTTTGCCTACTGGACTACTGGATACCCTTAGGGAAAAGAAAAAGTATCTTTTATTTCCTGTGCCTTCATTTCCCTATTTGTAAGCTGGAGATAAGTGTTTTACAAGAGAATACAGTATCTCCTTTGACAGTACTCTCAGTGTACTGGTATCTACAGATGAAAAGCGACATAAAACGTAACTACATTATGGGACAGCAAAGTAGAGAAAAAAACTAAGTAACTCTATTGCACTTGTTCCCAAACTGTAGTCCTGGATATGACCATAAACAATAAAATCATTAAAAAACTGTGCATCATTTAAACAACCTATTTAAAATGGACGATAAAGATATATGGTAGTCCAGAATACTTTTTAAGGTAATCCTCTGATTTTTTGATGGTAATCCTCTGATCCATTTCGAATGGATGCTCTGTGGCACTCTTTTTTTTTTACATTGTTTCCCACTACTTGTTGTGAGAGGAAGCAAGACTAGTGTCAAAACCAACCCACTGAGGATTTCAAACTGAGCGGAAGTTTTGACAGATAAGTGCTTTCCCTTTAACTTGAGCTTTATGTTCAGTATAAATACATAGCACTAGCTAATGATTGTCCCTAATGAAAATTACACTAGAATTGCCCTGATTAGGCAGCTGTCACCCTTCAGCATCAATATCACGCTAAGTCGGTTTTCTAGGAAACATCCTAACAAAGTAGATGATTTAATTCAGCGTATCCCAAACAAAGAAAGAATTCTCCAAAAATTCACGTTTATTTGCATAAGTGTTCACCCTGAAATACTTCACAAATTATTAAAATAAGGGAGAAAATGTGCTGTCTGCTTCAGTCTGGCCAACTGCCCTAAAGTAAGGACTGATGCTTAAATAGCAACAATATCACTGACTGATGGTGGATTTCAAACATTCGGGGAGCTGTGGTGAGGTCCTTCCAGCAGAAGGAGCTGAAGAGATATGATGACTTGGCACGTGTTCTTGGCACTTTAGCCCATCTTTTGCAAATCCTGTGCTCTGTTGCCAAGCATGGAGGAGTACAATCTTACCTCATCAGATCTTTTCGTACCAGTGTACTCTACCAGGATATACAGCAGAAGTAGCTATAGTACAGGTTTTGGACTGAATTTCTTCTTTTACTTTTGCCTTTCTATTATATAATGACTCTGCTATCAGGGAGAGTGGAATATCTCTGAAGATATTAAAAGGGGGGGACTAATACAGATACATCTGAATACCTCAAAGTAGACATCATGGGTTTTAAGGGTAAAAGCCAATCACTATCTTCTCCCTCTTATCAGTATGTTGAATCTCCAAGGGGCCTTCACAGACATGCCAGATTATCCTGATTTATACATAAAGGGGAAAAAGATGAAAACTAAGTCTGGATGTCTGTTGGGATCTAGAGTGAGACAAGTAGAATCAGAATTATGTTCACCAAGCAGTGAAAGTGTGACAGTAATAACATTCTAAAAGAAAAGTGTTCTTTCTGAAAACATTCAATCCTGGTTTTAAGATCTGTATGTGTGAAATAGGATATTTTGCTCTGTATTCTCTTGTATGTAACAGTTTTTCATAGAGTATTTCAACATCCTGCTATCCCAAAGCTTACTATTATTTTGAAATAATATAAATAAAAAAAGATCAGCTGTTATGATGTTTAATTTTGAGTACTTGAATTCGGCTTTCAAGATGCAGACTTCCATGACAGCATAATACACTATTAACAAAGAATTTACACTCTCAAGTCTTGGGTCATTCCATCACAGGTTGCAGAGGATTTCCGTTTCCTAATATTACCACCTGATTCAGACTGTTTCTCCACATCCTTTTGGTCAG